>NC_071466.1:138516921-139265629 GCF_028500815.1 Rissa tridactyla
ATGTGCGCCCGCCTGCACGCACACCCACCCCACCCCCCCACACACACACCGTGTCCCCCCCCCCACGCCGGGCAGACCCACCCGCCGGCGTTCCCTCTGCAGCCCCTGTTTTGCCGCCTGGCGCGTTCTTTTTGTTTTTTTTTTTTTTTTTAAGTTACACGTTTATTTCCTTCCTTCCTTCCTTCCTTCCTTCCTTCCTTCCTTCCTTCCTCCCTCCTTCCTTCCTTCCTTCCTTCCTCCTCCCTCCCTTCTTCCTTCCTCCCTCCCTTCTTCCTTCCTTCCTCCCTCCTTCCTTCCTTCCCTCCTTCCTTCCTTCCTTCCTCCCTCCCTTCTTCCTTCCTCCCTCCCTCCCTTCTTCCTTCCTTCCTTCCTCCTTCCTTCCTTCCTCCTTCCTTCCTTCCTTCCTTCCTTCCTTCCTTCCTTCCTTCCTTCCTCCCTTCCTTCCTTCCTTCCTTCCTCCCTCCCTCCCTTCCCTTCCCTCCTTCCCTTCCCTCCTTCCCTCCTTCCCTTCCCTTCCCTCCTTCCCTCCCTCCTTCCCTTCCCTCCTTTCCCTCCCTCCTTCCCCCTTCAGTTTCGCGTCGGGATTTCCCCGCTCGGTGCGCGGGGGGAGAGGGGGGGCACGGCCTGCCGCTGCCACACCCCGCCATTACCCCGGGGGGCGTGGGGACAGCGCGGTGGGGAAGCGGGGCGTGGGGGGGCGGCCGTGGGCGGCTTTGCCCCGCGTGGAGCCGCGCGTTCCCACGCCGGGGGAGGGATGAGCGGTTCTCCCGCAGCAGGGATGTGTTGGACGCGGGTCTGACCGTTGTTCTTCAGGGACGTTTGGCTGGAGGAGAAAAGCCCTAAACGTGTGTCCTTAAAAGCCGGTGTGAGCGCCCAGCGCTTTTCAGGCGCGGGGCTGAGCCCGCCCTTCCGCGGACGGGGAAGTCACCTGGAAAATGAAGTTTTCCGACGTCCATGCCCGTCTGTACAGCTGTAGTAGCTTCAGCTGAAAAAACCCTGAGAAACACTGAGTTTCACCACTTGCAAAAGAAAACATTCCGCTTCAGAAATGTCAGCATGTTTTGTTTCGACACCTTCTCATGGTATTTTGATATTTTCAGCTTTTAGTTTTAAAATAACTTTTTTTTTCTTTTCATTTACGAAGTAGTTCACTGTTATCTTGTTTATTACTTCTATTTTTTTAATAGTCACCAAAAAAAAATGTTCACGGTGTAACGGCTTTAACAAAATGTCTGATCTGCAGTAAAATAATCAGGTCATATTGCACGAAATGTTTTGCTCTGTCCCCAAATGCGATCTTTTCTGTTTTGATTTTACTGGAAAAACCTTGAAGACTTTCTGTTCTTTTTAATACTGATTTTTTTTTTTTCTCCAGCTCCGATGTTTCGTTTACTTACCGAGCTGAAAAAAAGGCATTTTTCACACTGGGTGGGTAGTATCTGCACTTGTGGTTTCCCGTGTTTCACCCAGGCTTGGCCACCTCCTCCATCCAGGGAGCTTGTGTGCCTTTCTTCTCCCCGCCTGCTTTCTGCCTTGCCCGCATCAATCATTGCAAGACTCAAAATTAGGCAAAAAATAGAGGGGAATGTGTTTTTCTTCTCTGTTGGTTTCTTTTTCTTCTTCTTTTTCATGAAAAAAAATAAATAAAATTCCTAAATCGCTTTACTTAAATCGCTAGCAAATGCATCTTTTCTTACGATATAAAATTAATAATGATAATATGTAATGATAGTATAAAAAGTGCAACCGCCTAAACCCAAACCAGCATCGGACTATCCGGTCTCTATCTGCTTCCGCCTGAAGAAAACAACTGAAAACTGACCAGCAGCTACAAAAATCCCCCCAAAGGAGGTTACTAGGGATGCGAAAAAAGCACTAGTAAGTGCCAGGCGAAGGAGCCCTGCTCCCCGCAGAGCTTTGCCCCCCTCTCCTCTCTCGCCGCCTTCTCCTGGCTCCTCGGGTGCGGTGGCACAGGGGCAGCAGCCCGGATGCGGCGAGGTGCTTGGGCGGCCCCCGCAACTCCTGGGGGGATGAAAACAAGAGGGAAAAAGTCTCGGTTTAGCAACGTGGACAAAAATTATTGCTGAGGTGAAAACAGAGTCGGGAGCTGCCCCTGCTCTCAGGCCTCCTGTGATAGACGGAGACCTTTGTGGCTTGTGACAGCGTCAGCTTCCAGTCCCAAGCTGCCACCGCAGCAGGTGAACAGCATCCCGGCCTCAGAGGGTTTGGAGCCTGCAGCTCCCTGCGGGGAAAAGCGGTCTGGAGAGGCGGTAGGTTCGAAGGAATGGATGGGTGGAGAAGAGCAGGGTGAAATACAGATTTTGCAGGGCACCTCCAGCCTCTCCAGGCCTAATCCGCAGTCAAGATGTGATCTCACTGAACTTGCCTTCTTTCGCAAGGAGCCCAACACGTGTTCACATACGTCTGTCTCCAATTGGGATATACTCGAGTTAAACAGATACAGATGGTATGCCTTTTTTTTTTCTGATCCCACCCCCCACCCCCCCCAAAACCAGGGGTGCAGCTGTGCATCAGCGGAGTGCGGTTGTCCCATTTGTTGCTGCTGGGAGGGGACGGCTCTGCCTCCCACCCGTTCCTGCTGCTCCCGTGCCGTGCTGTCACTGGGGAACAGGGTTTTGGGGTAAACCCCCCTGGACTCCCCCCACTCCCCATCTGGGCCTGGCTGCCTGCACCCTCCCTGTCTTAATAAACCTCGCTAATCCACAGTTTCTCTGCAAGCAAAGGGCACGACGCTCCTTCTCCAATGGCAAAGAACTCCCTCCCCGGAGCGTTGTGGCTGCAGCTAACACATTACGTGGTGGGCTGCCGCCCACCAGTACCACCACCGGTACTGGTGCCACCGCAGCAGAAGACGCTGGTTGGTGTCCTGGCCAAGCTGGGCAGACCCGAGTGGGTGCTGGTGGCAGGCTGTGATGCAGGGGGGTGCCCCGCTGCGTCTCAGCAGCTTGGCACCTGCCAGCCGGCACTGGGTGGAAGCGCGGAGCAACACACCTTGTGGTTTAGCGTTCCCTATCCACAAGACAGGCTGTGCCAGTTCAGGCTTTTATACCTGGCCATCCTACTGCGCCTGCGGCTGTTTGGAGGAGCCAGCAGGCAGGAACATTAGTTTCATTCCAATTTTATCCTTGGCCTCACTTCTGAGACTTCCAGCAAGGATTCCAGTCGTGGGCAGACGCCCCATTTTGTGTGCTCCAGACGCTACTCCCACAAAGACCAAGCAGTCCTTTACGTGGAGGCCAAAAAAACAACCGTTGCCTGATAAAGCCTTTCTGTCATGGCTGGCTCTACCCAGATTGAAACCAGGGACCTACAAGTGCAGAAAGGGCTCCCTCTCACCCTACTACCTGGGCAGGCTGGAAGAGCCCGGCAAGTAGTCGGCTGTGTCCCAGTAAGCACAGCCGCAGCTGTGGTCCTCACTTTCTTTGGGGAGAGAACCTGGAGGTCTGTGACTGACCATACCATAAATTTTTCCTGCCAGATGCAAAGCCTGGAGTCGATGCCATAAGCTTGGTAACCTGGTAGACCACAAACTTTTTTTTTTATTTTTTTCTGGAGCGAAGTGACAAATTGTTCCCATCTGAGCTGCTGGCTTCCTGCTGTATTTATTTTATTCTAGTTGGGGACCAGGGATCAGAAGGGAAGGCACATGCGCACGCAGACAAATATAGATAGATATTTATTTATTTTTATTAGTGGATTAGTGGAAGAGAGACCTCTACTGGCTCACCTCGAAGAGCCGCTGCCGTATCTCGGCCGTGTGGCCGGCCGCAGCCGAAGTCTGCTGCCGGTGGGATTTCTTGCTCGCTTTCACTTCACCTACTTTGGAAATTTCCTCCTGGGTCACCGCCATTTTCCAAGGAAAGCTAAGCCGCAACCTTTCACGTTTTCCCTTCTTTTTAAAAAATCCAGCATGTAGGGAGCCACTCAGTTGTGACTGCTGGCAAATGAATTTGTGGCAGTGCTTGGTGTAGAAAGTAAAGTACCTTATTTTCCTCTAGGAGGGGATGAACCTTGGGCACTGAAGCGTGGCAGAGAATTAGAGGCTTATTGGTACTGGAGGACGAGGCAGCAGGGTGTTTTTCATCCACTCCGTCGATTTCAGTTGCCTTTTACTCTCTTTCTGTTCTTCCTCCCAGCTGGTTGTGTAGTACTGCAATGAGGATGGCTTCAGAAACCATCTCGGTGGTGCTGTTAAGCATCTTCCTCTGCTGTCAGGCAGTTGGATAGATGTTGACTCCTACCTGGGGTCAATAACCAGTGGATGCTTATCTTCTCGAGTTGGGGAAAAGTTAATATATAGGTTTGGGTTTTTTTCTAGCAAAGCTATCTTTAGCTGAGCACAAGTAATGCAAAAGAGGGCTTGGTGTTTGCAAACAGGTGGAGCTGGGTGAGCCATGGCTGTTCGCGGAATGTAAGGCCTTTAAGTCCTGAGCTGCCAGTCTGGCTGAATGCAATGGAGGCAGCAGTTTCACAGCTGAGTCTGTACTGCTCAAACGCTGGCTTAGGCATCCCCTTCCTTCCTCATCCAGCCCACTCATTCCTGCCCCTGGCATTGCTGGTGAAGTTACATGAGTAACTGCATCAGGGAATGGATCTGGCAGAGATTTCCCACCTTCCCTTCTTTGTTGTTGGTTTTTGTTGTGTTCTTTTTTTTTTTCTCCTCCACCTGGATCCATTTCTGATCTAGTTCATCACGCGGCTGCACTAACAACCCGACCAGCGCAGTGGGTGGCAATGAGCAAGCTGGCAGCACTACCATGAAATCGCAGCCTGTGAGCTGGTAGTGTCTTCCTTGTGCTTTACAGTAAAGCAAAAACTAAAGCCTTGTGTGGGACAACTGCCGTCTGTGCTAAAGTGATGAAGCTTGCTAGAAGATGCTGGGAAATCTCTGGTACTACAGCCCAGGGATCTGCCTTCCAGCTTTCATCTCACATCTCTGGCCATCAAAATCTGCTCCACAAATGACCTGAGAGCTGCTTAGCTAGGGAAATAGAGGTTACTGCCAATGGCCTGAAGTTTCTGTATTGTCTGCCAGGGGATCTCCATCACGGAGGTATTATAGAGAGATCTGCTGAGTCACATTTCTTCATTTTTTGTAGGAAAGTAACCTGGTGCAGTGGATGCAAAGAGAGAGAAAGGTAACAGTGGCTTGTGGAACTGCAGGCCCTGTTTTCTTCATTGCTGTCCCAGTGAAATCCTAACTGGCAGTTTGAAGCTCCTGTGATGGCTCCTGTCCCATGGCCAGGCCCGTGCCTTGCTTGCGTACCCCATGGATTGCTGTCAGTCCTTCTCCAGGGGTTGCCCTGGCCTGTGGTCTGTGCGTGGTGTTGGATCATGGTAAAGGGGAGAGGGCACAGCAGCCAGGCAGCCTTTTAGAGGCCCCTGAGCTGATGGACCTGTGAGAAGGTACAAGCTCTAGCTGTCACCTGGTGGACAGCCCTTCCACCTGCATGTCTTGGACAGCTCGGTGTAGTAAGTGCTCTCACTGTACCTTTCCTGACAGAACTCTGTAGCAAAAGCACTTGCTTTCTTTCAAGAGACACTGGAAGAAGAAGTTGCTCTGCAGCCACCTCTTATGCCCTTTCCTTCCACCCTCCCTGGCTGTTCCCCTTTTACCAGTCACCGAGTGGTGGGAGCACCCACTATTTTGCAGACATCAATTACCTCTTCTGCCTGGGGGGACCAAAGTTTCTTTCCTCTCTGGAGAGTGTTCTGGGTACTGGATTCTTGGCTTGCCTGGGTCCTGCTGTCCTTGTGAGCAGCTCCATCCTCCAAAAATGAGTGAAAATTCACTGTGTGTTGTCCAGAAGTCTTTTGGGCAGGAGCTGGAACATAGGACTCCTTGTTCTGAGATGAGTGCCCCAGATGCTAAGTACAGAAGCCCATCTTTTCTTTCTTTCTTTCTTTCTTTCTTTCTTTCTTTCTTTCTTTCTTCTTTCTTTCTTTCTTTCTTTCTTCTTTCTTTCTTTCTTTCTTTCTTTCTTTCTTTCTTTCTTTCTTTCTTTCTTTCTTTCTTTCTTTCTTTCTTTCTTTCTTTCTTTCTTTCTTTCTTTCTTTCTTTCTTTCTTTCTTTCTTTCTTTCTTTCTTTCTTTCTTTCTTTCTTTCTTTCTTTCTTTCTTTCTTTCTTTCCTTCTTTCTTTCTTTCTTTCCTTCTTTCTTTCTTTCTTTCCTTCTTTCTTTCTTTCTTTCCTTCTTTCCTTCTTTCTTTCCTTCTTTCCTTCTTTCCTTCTTTCCTTCTTTCCTTCTTTCCTTCTTTCCTTCTTCTTTCCTTCTTTCCTTCTTTCCTTCTTTCCTTCTTTCCTTCTTTCCTTCTTTCCTTCTTTCCTTCTCTCTTTCTCTCTTTCTCTCTCTCTTTCTCTCTTCTCTCTCTTTCTCTCTTTCTCTCTTTCTCTCTTTCTCTCTTTCTCTCTCTCTTTCTTTCTTTCTCTCTTTCTTTCTTTCTTTCTTTCTTTCTTTCTTTCTTTCTTTCTTTCTTTCTTTCTTTCTTTCTTTCTCTCTCTTTCTTTCTTTCTTTCTTTCTTTCTCTCTTTCTCTCTTTCTCTCTTTCCTTCTTTCCTTCTTTCCTTCTTTCTTTCTTTCTTTCTTTCTTTCTTTCTTTCTTTCTTTCTTTCTTTCTTTCTTCTTTCTTTCTTTCTTTCTCTTGTTCTCTCTTTCTCTCTCTCTTTCTCTCTCTCTTTTTTCGTTCTGTCTCTTTCTCTCTCTCTTTCTTTCTCTCTTTCTCTCTTTCTCTTTTTCTCTCTTTCTCTCTTTCTCTCTCTCTTTGTCTCTCTCTTTATCTCTCCTCCTTCCTTCTGTCCTTCCTTCCTTCTCCTCCCTTCTTCCCTTTCTTTCTTTTTATCTGTCCTCTCTCTTTCCAGATCTTTGAGGTCCCAGTGGAAACAAAAGCTTGACAGACCTGATCAGTTCAGGTACTAGGAACTCCAAGCCCAGCTAACCTCTCCGTAAGAAGTTAAGCTCTCTGCTATGCTCATTTAAAATCTAACCTAAAAGCATTCCCCTTCTTTGTAGAGCTTGCTGCACATCACTCCCTCTCAATGTCATTTACTACCCTGTCTAATCTGCATTTGTCCTGCCTCATTTATTTGACATAGCTCTCAGTGCCACCACATCATGTCCTACCTGTCACTCTCACCTTAAAGTGTGGCTCTGGTCTGAAAACAATGGAAAAAATGGCTATGTTTACTTAGCTAATCTGTTCAGCACAAATAAGAAAGACGAGAAAGAAAGAGAGAAGGCTTTCTTATTCTTTTCTTGGCCACCAATGGAGCACTTTTCATCTCCCTCATTCAATCCTAGTGTTTAGTGAGGGTGTCACAGGAGGCTTTGCTGGCTGACCAGGTTCTATGGGTGGTTTAATGGGCTTTAAGGAATCACTGCTGCTTCTGACAGAAACCTGTCCCATGTTTCTGATCTGAATGGCTTTGAATAGGAGAACTGCATCAAGCTCATGGTTTTGTCTTTATGTTCCAGGTGCTCAGTGGCTGGAACATCTCCTGTCTGTAAAAAAATCTGAATTCCAGTCTGAGGATCATATTCAACCCCCCTGCTTTTCAGATAGAATCATAGAGTCACAGAATGGTTTGGGTTGGAAAGGACCTTTAAAGGTCATCTAGTCCAACCCCCCTGCCATGGGCAGGGACATCTTTCACTAGATCAGGTTGCTCAGAGTCCCCCCATCCAATCTGACCTTCAATGTTTTCAGAGATGGGGCATCTACAACCTCTCTGGGCAGCCTGTTCCAGTGTTTCACCACCCTCATCTTAAAAATTTTCAGATCCAGGGAAACTAGTAATCTTGTTTGTCCAGGAGACAGAGGGGTTGTCAAGGGCCAGTCCAAGACCAAGTGGCAGAAATTCCTCCAGGGAGACTCACAGACTCACTTCCTTCTGCCCTCCATTTAAGGTTTGCTTCCTGGTGCTGATTTCTCTAGCAAACATCCTTAAAAATAAAACCCCAAATGAAACAAGCCCCTGAGCACACAGACCTTCACCGGGCAAGAGGATGAGAGCGAGCAAGGAAACCACGTGTGACAGATGTTAGGCGTGTAATTCTGGAAGCTGCTCAGACGCTGTGGTCAGGTGGGTGGTATTACAAACCTATCTGGGCTAGAAAAGAGAAACATTTTTCTAGTAAATTAAACATATCTGGTAGAGAGAGCGCTGAGGGGTAATAAACATGCAGCAGAGAACTGCCGTTTGGGGAAATGCTTTTCGAGGTGAAGCTGCAGCGTTGTGGTGCTTTATAAGCAAGTGCCCCATCACTTCAGAGTTAGGAGGGACAAGATGCTCTCGTGGCAGCTCTACTGAGTCGGGAAACAGGCATGTGAAAGACAGAACTGCTCTACCTCAGGGTACAAACTGGGTACTACTACCACAACCACCTGCTTTTAACTGAATGGCTAGATGCTTCTGAGCGGGTTTTTTCCCCAGTCCCTGGATGTCCTGCATGGGCTTCACGTGAAGCCCCAAATGAGTGTTGTCACTTTGAGTAAGAGTGCTTTGCACTTGCCTTTCAGTTTGTCTCTTCATCTGCTAAGCAGTTCAGTGCACTGAATTCCTGTTTCTGTAGACTCTGCGCCCTTTTTAAAAGAAAAAAAAAAAACCAAAAGGTGAACTAATATAGAATCAGAGAATAGTTCGGGTTAGAAGGGACCGTGAAGATCACCTAGTTCCAACCCCCTGCCATGGGCAGGGACACCTCCCACTAGACCAGGCTGCTCAAAGCCCCATCCAGCCTGGCCTTGAACACTTCCAGGGATGGGGCATCCAGAGCTTCCCTGGGCAGCATGTTCCAGTGCCTCACCACCCGCACAGTAAAGAATTTCTTCTTAATATCCAATCTAAACCTCCTCGTTTCAGTTTAAAACTGTTACCCCTCATCCTATCCCCCTTTAGGTACTGGAAGGCTGCTATAAGGATTTTGTAACTGTGGAGAAATTATGGAGGATAAAACTGGTACACACATTGGTATTCTGTCTGATGAGATGAAAAACTGTGACGTTCTGGAAAACCCTTGGCTGTTAGGCCTTCCCTGGTACAATCTCAGTGCTGAGGATGCTGTGATGCTTCCTGGAAAAGCTCTGTAAACCAAAAATGATCTCTGCTTCCCTTGGCCCACTGAGAGCGTGATCACAGTATTTTGAACTGAGTTTGTGGACCTCTGTGGTGATAAGGCTCTTCATTAGGGCATTTATTTGCATAACACGGGTCACAAATAATTGTATGGGAATGCTGGTGCTGGTTTAGGTACGCTGTAAGAAAGGGTAGGAGAGTACAGAGAGAGAGACGGTGGGACCATATGAGTTTGAAGTCTTTGATGAAATGCAAATATTTTTTTTTTTTTTGGACAGTGAACAAAACCAGGCCAGAGAAGTTACAAAACCCACATAAAATATAAATAGGGTGGGTTTTTTGTTTGTTTTGCATTGTTTTTGAAGCCTGATAAATGTAAAATTTTCTCATATATGACAAACCCTTTTTCAGTCATGTAAGAAAACACATAGGATTGTGGAGTTTTTCCAGGGTGCCAGAGGGTCTCTTTGTCTGGAGATAGATAATTTATTGTCACATTTGACCTTTCAGAAATACATGATGGTAACCCAATGTGTCAGTCTCAAAAGACCAAAAGAAACCGAGGCCACCTGGATTATGCTGAAGAATCTGAACATTGTTTTCTGCTTTTTTACACCAGGCACAAAGAATTACAGCATCTCTTGGGTCAAATGATGAACAAAAAAGCAGTTTTCACTTTTTCATTAGTACCCCACCAGAGACTGAGTGCCTGTAGTAATACAGGGATGCTTGGAATTGACAGATGGCCATTGGTATTTTCTGTGGGATCTCAGTGGAGGTAGATTACACTCAATTTTTAATCTACACTGAAATGAACGAGAAATGACAAATGGGCTTTTCCAAAGACACTGAAAAGGTTTTCCTTCTTAAAGAAAATTTACGAACAACCTGCTCCCCCTACCCTTCCTCAAATTTGCGTTGCTTATCTCTTCAATCTAGGTCAGGGCCCCCTCAGAAGCCTTTCAGGAGCTCTGGCCGAGGCTGGGGAGGCCAATGATTCTCCACTTCACTGCAATTTGTTGCCTCTTTGAAGAGCAGCTGTTGCCTTTGAAGTGAACTTTTCTGGGCAAATGAGTATCAACGGGTAGGGTGAGATTTTGGCTGCAGATGGGCAGCAGCAAATTCCCTTCACAGAGGGGACTCTGCTGGCAGAAGGCTTGCAAGACGGCCGTTCAGCTGCTCCACCAGCCACTTCTCACTGGAAATACGCAACAAGTGGGGATGAAGCAGAGGCATAACAGAGCTGCTCTGTGTTAACCTCCTCCTGGCCTGAAGTCCTTGGGAAGGGTAGACCTTGCTGCCTGGCCTGGTACCGACCCCTCAGTCTTTCTGCTACCCCTCTGAGCTGATCTGGAGCTCCGGTAAAGGCAGAGTTTCAAGTCCAGGTTAATCTGCCTCCAGTGTAGGATGGGGTGGCGTGTTGTGCGGGTTTTGTCTGTGATAGAGCGAGCTTATTGGGCAGGACCGAGTCATTCCGGAGAAGCACTGAGTCCTGAAAATGCTCCAGTGTCTTTTTGTTACCCTTCTGTCACCTTTTGTTCCTGGTCTTTTTTTCCCCTCGTCCAGTATGTCTTTTTGCTCTCTGCAGGTATATGTCCTTATTTCCTCTACACTTTTCACTCAACCTGCAGCTGAGCTCTGCGTCCACAGCCACTCTCGCTGGTGGTTTGTGCTAACATTCAGGGCTATTGTCTGTCACTGCTGAGGATCTGGTGTGACTCCCCCCTGCACCTGAGTGGCTGCCTCTGGCCGGGGGGGAGGTGCCACCACCACTGCAGGTAAATCTACTAGAGACTGGGAGCCAGAGCCCAGATTGTCATGTTAGGTGTCTAAATCCCCACTGCCTGTCCCTTAAAACTCTGAGTCATCTGTCACCCATATCTGAAGGTGCCTTGAGTTCATCAGTACCTACTTTATGTGTGATGGTGCCGAAATGTCCCAGAAGTACTGAGCATGGCTGACTCGGTCCCATGAGATCCTCCTGTAGGTATCCCTCCGTGTCACTCCTGGGAGGTGCTGGGCCGGGTAGGCACGCTATCTGCACCCAGCCATTGGAGGCTCGCAGGGTGCTGCCACTGCTGTCCTCCTCCTCAGAGAGAGCAGGCAGGGCTGCCTGCCTGCCTGCCTGCCTGCAAGGGGATGTCTTTCTACAGGACTAAATGCTGAGGCAGGCGGGGTGACAAGCATACCATTCTCATGAGGATTCCTCTTTTGCCCAGGTCAGGCAGCTTCACCCCCCTCCCTGTGTTTGGGCTTTGCAGCTGCCACTGTAGGTGTATAATTCCCCTTATGAATTACCATGAGAATCTAGGTACCTGGTTCAGGCATTGCGAATACTGCTGGGGGGCCAAAGAATGAGGATGTGGACATTCGGGCAGGGAAAGCGTCACTCTGTTATTTAGTTTGGTAGGATCATAAATTACTGAAAACATGGCTCTACAATATAAGCTTTCAGGCAGGTTTGGGTATGGATGTATGTGGCTGTATGTCGTACGCTTTGCTGTCTAGGACAGCCCTTTGGAAAGTGAAACCTGGAACCTGCCGGCTGGCTTTAATGACTTTTTGGGTTTGCTTTGTAGGGGGCGATTGCTAAAACAGACTTGTTCATGGATGTCAGGTGGTTCACACTTCTGTGTTTCTACACAGCGTTTCACAAGCACTGGTCTAATAGAGAAACAAAGCAGTCTTCATGACCACTCGAATTTGTCTTAACTGAGCACACCATTGCTGAATAAAGTATATACGTATTGTTTTCAGGCAGCTGTAATCCCTCTGCAGGCTTTAGGGTAATTTAATCTCTTGACATGACTGCGCAACTCCTGTTATTTTTAGGCACATACATTAAGAGAAGAAAAGGTCCATTTAATCTGAAAACATATTAGCAAGTTTTCCTGCTTTCACAAATCTGAACCAGGTACCACAGGGAATAAACTGAAAGTCGTTAACATATGATTGCTATTTGATGGCCAGAATGAAGCAGTTTCATACCCACTCTTTACCAGCAGATACTGCAAAGCCAGTTGCTACTCTTGAAGATAGCATCAGCAAAGATTAAAAACTCATTGCAAATTGTGTGAAATCATACCCAGATTCTTTGCTGATACCAGCTGTCTGCAATCTGTATGTGCAGTGGGCCTCTGCACATGTGGGTGAGCTGGTGGGGATGAGGGAAGGGCCTGAAGTCCTCTCACGTTGATGACAAAGGTGGTGTGTTAGTGCCCTCCCTGATGATCCCTGAGGATGCTGAACTCGGCTGTCTCCCATGCCTGGTGTTGCAGCCCAGTGGATTGTTACTGCTTGCTCTCCTGCTCTCCTCCTCCTCTTCCTCTCAGCCTCCCGAGTCACTTAGAAAAAGCGTCAATGGCACCTGTCAGGCTACAGGATGAAACTGGTGCCTGTGAAAGCGGCCCAGATGCTGGAGCACGGGCTCTAAGTCTCCTCTTCGGCACAGCAGGGAGTTCCTGTATCGCTCACCATGGTCCCCTTGCAAAGCTGTTTCCCTCCCCACCTCTAAAGGGGAGACAGCGTTACTAAAATCAAAACAGTTTCCTGAAAGAGGTGTGGATTTAGTTTCCTTCTGTATATTCCTAGCAGGGTTATCCAACAGGCGTTGGGACACGTGATGAAAACCAAGAAGGATGTTGTTCAGGCCTTCACAGACCCATCCAGTCTTAGCTTGGGTGGGAAGGTGAGGTTATGCGTGGCAGGCTTTGCTCATGACTGTTCTCTTTGAGAATGAATGGGGGAAGGCAAAGGCGAGGGACAAAGTGAGAAAAAAATCTTAAACTGCTGCGTTTCATGGGGCGGACTGTTGCAGCTAGGAGGAGATTGTTGATTGTTTGTTGAAAAGCCTCGCTAGCTGTGTTTGCTTTGGATACCACAAGTCACTGGGTCATGACGGGGGACTGTGAGTCACGCGCCTCCTGGCAATGGAAAGCACAGATTCATCACTGTGGTGCTGCGATCCTTGCTCAGGCGCATGGCAGGGTGGGATGCCCCTTGGGAAAACGGGAAGGTGGCACAAGGCAGAAAGCGTGGAGGGCTTCCCCTTCAAAGAGTGTAGGAAAGTGTTTCTGAAGTGCGTTTTGCTCTTCACGTATCCATCCGGGGTTCTGGGGAGAGCTTTGCTGGAGCCTCAAAAATGTGGCATGCCGGAGTTCTCAACTTCTCGTGTGCTTGTGTTGCTGTGGATATGGGGCTGTATTTTTGTGCCTCTTGCCTAAGTTTTGGCTGCATCTTGCAGTGCCTTCCATGCATTTGTAGGATTTGGGGTCATGGGTGGCTCAAAGGATTGAAGTCATATGTTCTGCGGTCTCAGAAGGAGTTTAGAGCGGGCTGGTCGTGACGACATTCCCTCCGCTGTCTCTTCCTTTGGCAGAACGAAGTCAGGTGGTGGTTTCATTCAGTTTATAGAGGAGTGATGCCTTTGTCAGCGAGAGATGTTGCAGCTCCCTTTCTTTGGCTCACATGGAGAAGCCCTTGGTAGAAGTGAAGAATAATGCCAATAGCCATTGGAGGCACTGGAGGACTAGCACGCAGGGCAGCACGGACCTGCACTGCCAGGATGCTAGCACTGGTTTTGGCCCTGAATGCACAGACCACACAAACCACCTTTGTCTCTCGGTTTTCCTTGGACCACTGCAGATTTAATCCTTCATTTTCTTTCTGCTGGAAGCATAGAGACGCGAGCATGTGCAAAGGCTGTCACCGGGCATACCTAGCAGGGGAGAAGGACCTCTGCGTTAGGTGGCGGTAAGCCATTAACTCCTTCCTTTTCATAAGGGACAAGAAATTCTTTCCTTGCTGAGGGACAAATAAGCCTTTTGAGCACCTTTGGTCTGCCACACATTAACACATGCCTTAGTGTTACCCAGTAAATGGTGGAATAATAACAATGTGGTTACAGGCCATCTGAAATGAAGTTGTGGGCTGTACCTGTCCCCATGGGCTGCAGGCTCCTGCCTCCTGTGAAAAAGCATGGGGCTAGTTAAGAGGCTGCGTGTGGTAAGAGAATAGGTGTATTTAAGGAAATGGGGTTTAAATGAGAATTTAATTACTCATTTTTGGCCTCATATCTGAGCAAGAACAACATGAAAACCTGAAATTAAGCACTTGTTGCATTCCAATACAGGGAAGAATGCCTCCAGTATTTGAAAATAATTCGAAGATAAATAGAATTAATACTTAACATATAAAAGAGGCAGCTAATGTTTTGACAGACAAGCCTCCTCCTCAGAGCCAAGAACATGCATTACCTAAAGCAGGAAAATCCTCATTTGTACTCAAGGTTGCCAGGAGTCATAATTAAAGAACAAAATTAGTCAAGGCGAGGATTGAATGAAGAGTAAAAAGATTGCTGCTTCTTAGATAACCATGCAGGCGTTGCAGAAGGAGCACACGCAGTTCCAATGATTCTTTTTTTTCTTCCTGATCTGTCCCTGTGTCCATCAGAACATTCACTGCAGGTTCCCTTACATGAAAAATAAAAATAGAAATGTCTCACTGAGCAAGTTGTTCTGCTATAGGTGGCAAGAGGCCCGCTTGCCCTCTGTCGCGTAGAGTCTCTGATGTCTAATTAGGGGCAAGCTGGTCTCCTGTTATTTCAGGGAGCCCATCACTAGGGGCATCATTAAAGTTTCTTTCCTTTGCCACCAGCTCGCATGAAGTGCGAGGGGTTGTAGTAACTCGGATACAAGTTACCCCTCTGTCACGTTTGATGGAAGTTTCCTAAGCAGTCGAAAAGCTCCTGGGAGGGCGAAGGGGAAGGGCAGATAGCCGGAGACACGCGGACCCACCCGCACACTGTGTGGTTGCATAAGGTTGCAGGAAACTAGCCTGAAATTTTGCAGAGGATTGGACCCGTTTGTAGGAGATTTGTTATTCTGGTACTATTAACGCAGCACACTGGCCACAGCGTGTTCCTGATGTTCCCGAATGTTCCCAATGTTCCCGAAAGGCAGGGAAGAGTAGATAACAGCAGTGCCATGGCCAGAGAAATGGTTAACTGGAAAGGAAAAACTGAGGTATTTTTCTGTCTGAGGAAAACAGTGCCTCGCTTGGATATATAAAACACACAGCCTTCTCCACCTTATGCATCTTTCAAAGTGGCAAACGTGTAAATCTTTTCTTCCAGAAAGGAATCCAGATGCTCGTTTACTTTAATTCGAGGGTAGATAAAATGGCCAAATTTTCCCTGCCTGGAACATCTGCAGAAATGCCACTGAGGGATTTTGGCTTGTTGTTTCAGTTAGAAAATTGCAGAAGTCCTCCCATTTTTTCCTTTTTCGAGGTTGGACCAAAAATAAATTCAGCAGTCATAAGCTGTGGCATATTAATAGAAAGATTTTCTCTATAAAATGCCCACTACTCCTAGATGCAAATTTATACTATATAATCCACCGTTTCAAAGGCTAAGGTCACCACCAAACATGTCAGCCCACCGGGATGTCATAACACATAAATTACATAATCAATAGCACATGTTTTACTCCTTTCTTTACCAATTAATGGCTTTTTAAAGTAGAGAGCTTGGCTTGTATTGTTCCAATCATGTTGGTCAGGGAAACCTGTTAGAAGGAGGATTAAGCAAAAAAAAACAGCTTTCCAATAATCAGTAAAAAGCTGGTGTTTAAGACGCTCACATCAATTCTTTCTTGCGCAGCGTTCAGCACAGGAGCATCAGCTGTACTTCCAGTTCTGCTTCATGCCTTTTGACAATTTTATTAATTCTTTAGAAAAATGAATGTATGTACTACCAGAAGATATTCCAGCTTTTTTTTTTTTTTTGCTTCATCTCAGATCGTAATGTGTTTCCGTGCCAACGTACTTCTCCTCATAAAACCATCTCATTATCCTTTACCTCCTCCGTTCTTCTTGCAGATTCTGATTAGAGCATTCTTCTAATTTTGAATGGGATTCGGGCCAGAGGATGAGATAGTGAGTGATTTATATCAGTTGATGGGATATTTCCTGCTCTTACCACGATGTTTTTGTATAAATTAGGTACTTCTTTGTCAAAGTAATGGGAGTTTGCGCCTGGCTCAGCCCTTTACCCTAATTATTCTTCCTATCTATTTACTTACTAAAGTGTAGGTATTTTGGGCTGAATTGTGAAACTCAGTGGTCACTTGTCAGGATAGTCCCGTTGAATTAGAAGGCATACTTACTTGAATAGGGGCTTATCAGTGCAGCTTGGTTTAATTTCTGTTTGCTTGCAATAAATATCCAGAGCAGGGTAAGCAATATTTCATTATGTTGATACCTGATCACATCACATGAAAACACATTCCTTTTGTGTTCTTGTAACAATGATTGACCATCATTAATGGAAGATATGCTGTACAATGCTTGACAAAAGCAGTGGCTAAGCGTATGAGTAGGAAGGAGGTTGGTGGTCTTGGAGGTATTGCTTCTCTAGCAATGGCTGGTTGGTAGCGATTAACTTTTTTGGAGGTAGAAGCTTTTGAAGAGCCCAGAGCTTGGGAAGACCTTCCCCTCATAGTTTGTCTATTGTTTCCTCATCATCCCCTGCTTCAAATGAGACTTCTCCCTTCTTTCCATCGAGGTCCAGGCTCATGGATGAAGCACACAGGTGGAGTTTTCAAACCCTAAACATTTTCCCCTGAGCCTGCACACACTGAGGTTTCTGGGAAGCTTATAACGTGGCTGATTTGGACAAAATCACACAGGGGCAGCAGGAAGCCTGGTTTTGACTGCGCAAATGCTGTATTCCTTTTCCAGTGTGCGGAGCCATTACAGGAGCCCCCAAACAAGCTCTTTTCGTATGTGTAGTCTGTAACTGGGGCAAAACGTGTTTTTCCCCTAGCCTCGTGCTGAGAAGCGACTGAACCACTTTGCTGAAGCTTTCCCAAAAACCACTTAGCCTGGGGCAGACGGCATGCATGGAAAAAATCCAGCCCAAACAGCTTTAAATTTGGCAAAGTTGAGCGCAAACTGAAACACATTCTTCTCATGTAAAAGTGACCTCTGATAGGCAGAGCTCCTCGCTCCACCTACCTGAGACACACAGGCAAAGTATCCAGCTCACCATCTGCACTCGTCAGCTTGGGTGTATGTACTCCGAACAGCAAATTTTATGTATAAAAATACACACCCTTCTCCGTATACATGCTGCATAGCTCCCTGCTATGCAGGATTCCTGGCTGCAGATCAGTTGCATCACTCCCCTGATGTCATCCTGGCATATACCACCTCCAGCATTCTTCTCTGCCCAGGCAAACGGTATAGTCCAAGACTGTTTTTTCTTGTTTTTTTTTTTTTTTTCTTCCTTTTTTCACCGCCCGGTTGGTTGCTGCCACTGCAGAAAATCAAAGGCAGCCTCACACACTTGTCTCTGTTTTTCATTTTGTTTTGCTACAGAAGTTAAAAAGAAAAGCTTTGGAAGGACTTTCTTCAGCACAAGTGAGGAAGCAGCTGTTTACCATGAAAAAAGCCCATAAGTTTGTGCTTCCTGAGCTAGGAAATAGCTGCCGTCGCCACCACTATGATTTCTTTAGACGCTTCTTGTGGCCTGCGAGACGACTCGCTCTGACACTGTGGCACACAAGGCTGGAGGACGACACCAGGGTGGGGATGGGAGACTAGGCAAAGGCATGCGGCTGTAACTCACTGGAAGTTATTTTTCAAAACCTTTACTGAGACCGTATGTCCAAGAGTCCATGCCAAGCCCTGTAAGAAATCTACCCTGTATTACAGTTTCCTTGAAAGAAGAGTAGAAGGAGCAAATGCTGTGGGAACGTTGGTCAGCAAAGCCTGTGAAACTGGTGGCTGTGCCACGAGGCATGGGACGTTTTGCTGGTTGTGCAAAAGTCAAGAGAGCAAAACCACCGTGGTCCACTATCAGTGTTGACACACAGTTAAAAACTGTTTGTGTCCTTTTTCTAGACAAACGTCACTCGGCAAAGGCGCCACGGGTGACCCTTTCACTGCAGATGTGCAGGCAGAAGGTCCCTGCGGGAGGTTTGGCAGGACCTCCTGCAGTCAGAGGCAAGTCGTTCTGGGAAATGGGCTTTACAAACATTTCCTCCTCTTCGCACAAGCAGAAACACAACAACACAGGAAGGGTTGCTCTCGTTTCCCAATTTATGCCCGCTTGCTTCCCCATCTGGGCATCAGCACTGACGGGCTCCCACGCCTCTCTGCCAGCCCTCAGTGGGCTGTGGCAGCGTTAGGTGGGGCGGTGGTGAGCAGGCACCGACAGAAGGGTACATAAGAAGGTTGATTGGAGCAGTAACTGGATCTCTTGGTGTTAGCCCATGGTAGCGAGAGACAGGCACATCAGTAGTGACCGATAGATCAGACCTTTTTGGTGCCTGCGGCATTCAGTCGCTGTGATTTTGCGACAGGCATTGCCTCGCTTCATGTGCTCATCCTCATGATAGTCTTTTGAGGTCTTTATTTGTAATGCAGGAGTACCACCAAACATAGCCATTTGCCCCAGGTAGTTGGGAGCCAGTTGCCTGCAATACTGCCCAGTCTGGAGAGGACGATTGTCCCCTTCCCTCACTGTGGTCAGAGAGTGCTCTGCAGCGTGGGCTCCCCACAGCTGCCCAGGTTGGTCCTGTCAGCCCTGACTAGGATGGCATGGCCTCTTTCCTTGTCCTGGTCCAGTGCCACTGCAGAAGTGTGACTGTTGGAGAAGACTGGGCAGGGAGGCTGGGGCAGGAGGTACATGCCTGCTCTTGGCATGTATGACCTAGTGTCATGGGTCTCCAAGTGTGCGTGGGGCTGTGAAACCCAGGTCAAGAACTGTGTAGGCATTTAAGGTGTCTCCATATATCATGTTTGGTGTGTGACTTCCATTCAGTGATGCTTTGTGGCCCAGTATGGTGAAGGGGAAGGCGGTCACCTGCCACAGCGGTGTGGGACCTGCTCTGAGGGCCAAAGACCTGTTACCTGTAGGTTATTTTTGAGGCTGTGGAAGAAGTGTGTTGCTGGACAAGGATTTGAGGGCCAGTCTCACCTGCTCTAGGCTGGTGTTTTACCTATAGCCTATTCTTCCTTCTTTCTTAAAACCAAGAAGCCTCTGCATGCAGTAGGGTATGACCGAAAGGGGGATACGAGCACACCTCTCAGAGACATGCTTTGGTGTAGTCTGATTTAGTAATGCCACTGCTGCCACACCTGGAAGCAGGAAAGCGAAGAGAACTAGCTGTTGTTTTATGTCGCTTTTCTTCTGCTTTGCCCACGGGACCTGACTTTCCTCAGAAGACGGTCCCTGCACGTCAGGCTCAGCAGGGGCAGCAGGCGCATTTCACCTGGAGGTCCCGTGACCCAGCTGGTGGCAAAAACACTTGCCACTTTCCATGGAAAATGAGGTAGCAGAGCCAGGCAGTGGCTGCCACAAAAGTGTCATGGAGGGGGGTGGGTGTCCCTGCCGCGCTAGGGTGGTGAACAGCAGTGAAGACCACCTGTGCAGTGGTGTAAATCAGCCAGGCCATGGAACCAACATGAGCTGTGCTGGCTTACACCACCTCAAAGCCCACCCGTGGAAGCAGCCACCCCGTAGCACATACTTTTAACATCCTTCCAGCCATCGCTTGCACAAGGTACGGAGACATGCCATGTGAGGACTGAAGACGCCTGCCAGCAGCATGGCCGGCACGACACTTCGTTTCAGCTTCCGCTTAATTTCCCTCTTAGCAAGGAAATCTTTCTCTTAAAACTGAAGTTTCACAATGAATGTACATTTGCTGAGATAAGGTTTGCAGGAGAATTTTGTTTCATATACTGCTGAAAACACAGCTAGCTGAGCATATTTCTGAGTATTTCCTTTCCCTCTTTGGTGGGGGCAAGGAGGTGAAGTGTTATATGTGGAAAAGAAACATAAGGTAGTTACTTTTTTTTCCCCCAGAAGGTCCTGGTGACAAGTCCTTGAAGGACGCAGGAGTAACTGCATGCCAGGGGAACCCAGGAGACCAGGTTTGGGAAACCTAACCCAGAAGCCTTTCCTGGAGAAAGGGGAGACTGCAGGAAGAAAAGGCTTTTACATAGGAAGTAACAAATTAGCAGGACCAGAAGATTGTCTGGAGGGAGAGAGGAAGCCGGGGGGGCGGCTGGTGCATTTACAAGCTGCTCTGAACAAGGTGCCGAACTTCCCGGGAAGCCGTTTGGGGTTAGTCAGTGATCCCATCGCAGCCGTGCCTCTGGCTTGGAGACAGCCTGGGTGCACAAGGGATGATGTCCTTTCCCTGTGGGCAGTTCACACTCTCCCTCGCCGGCTGGGGCTGGCCGGTTTACATTGCTGGCTAACTGGGAAGAGAAGCAGTTTCCTCCTTAGTTTCCCCACCCCATGCGCTTGCAGCGAGGGTGGAAGTAAGGCGCTGGAGTCCTTCCTTTCTTCTCGGGGCTGGGATGCTGGACCTGTGGGCTCGGGCTGAGCCCCTACGGCCCTGGATGGAGAAGTAGCCGGGGACAAATGAGGAAGCAGTGGGCTGAGCAAAAACCTTGCGCTATAGAAATCTTTTTTCCAGAAAACCGTGGGGAGGGTGGGGGGGTGGGGGGGGGGGGGCGGGAGAGGCAGGACACCAACACCCCCTCCCACCCCGTTGCAGCAGCAGCAGTGTGTTTTCATTGTGATGCAAATATCCTCATGTAATTTGGGTCAGGTTCAGGTTCACCCAGTTCTTGTGGCTAGAACTGAAACCAGGATGTCTTCACTTTTGCTCACGGCTCTCGATGCTCTCTTCTCTCGCTGCGATCCCAGCGCTTGTTTTGCGACAGGGCTGCTTCTTTGTCTCTAGAGAGATGCCATTTGGTGGAGCACATCACGGACCTTAGGCAGCTAGGTACTTGCCATGCTCCTCTCCCCCTCTCTGGTGGCTTTTCTTTTGCTCCAAATGGCTTTTTTTTCTCCAGAAAGGGCTGGCGGGATGTGCCTGGGAGCACAGGGGTGTGCTATGACACTATGAGGTTTTGAAAACTGGTTTTGTTCAATCAGAGTCATTCACACTTAAGTTAGGCTGACGCTGTCTGCGGCACCTGCAAGTGTAGAAATCAGCCGCGCAGCACCAGATTGTAATTGCCGAGACACTGCCCTGTACACCAGTCCGGATGGCTTTGAAATTAGCAGCTTTACTTCTGGGAAACATGATGTACAGATTTGAACAGGAAATTTACTGCCTTCTTGCACAAAACTTGACTTTCTCCTCACCCCCTGCTTGCAGTGAGCCTGTAAATGTTTAAGTCACCTCACTGTTATCCTGTGTGGGGTCTTTGTTCCTCGCCTCTCCCGCTTATGTTGACCTAGCCCCGCTTCTCTCGCTGCACAGCCGGCGTTAAACTCTGGGGGCACAGGGCAAAGGCAGGGCTTGGTCACTTCTCGCCTGCCCCCCTCGGAGAGGCTGACTTTTGCTGCTGTCTAATGTGGATTAGTGGGGCTCCCCTCCAGTTTCGGGCCCTGGGCAGTCACCTTAGTTGCTCTCTCCTAAATCTAATTCTGTTCCGCTTTGTCTAGATTATAATGCTCCTTGGAATTCATTTTAAATGCAGAGCAGGGTCAGGGGAGGCTTCAGGGACAGCTCGGGTGCTGTTAGGGCTGGGGCTTGTGCTAAAGGCACTTCAGGCCCGTTTTGTAGAATTGGCTGTTAAAATCATAGCGGTTTCCTGACCTGGCTGTTAAAAAAATCACTTTCAGCAAATTCGTCTCCGTACAGCTGCTGCCGTCTCTCCTGGTACCCAAGCTCCCAGGCTGGGCTCTGTGCATGACTCCTCCTCCCACCCACACCGGCTCAGACCCCAAAATCTCTGTCCCCATCAGTGAAGGGCCCAGACCTTGCTAGTTCTCCATCCTGGCCCTGTCCCTCATGCTTCCTGGCCCTGACCCAGCTGGCAGCTCCACCTGCCTTGGTTCAACACTCATTGAGCCATGTTGGTACGTTGGGTGGGGATGGAGCGTGGTGGAAGGGGTACAAATCTCGAAGTCTTGGATTTCAAAATCACCTCTTACTTTGAAGGGTCTGGTCCCTCTTTACAGACTCTCTCGCTCCTGTAACACAAGTTGGTTTCCTTGCACTTAAATGCAGCTGCTTCTGGTGCGAAGTACGGCAACTGCTTTACGCTGCACAGGAGAACGCTTTGGCAAAGGAGACCTAATGATTGTGCTTGGCTGAATCTGCAGGGGGAATTTAGGTAGAGGGAATGTAATTATTGGAGTTCAGCCAGGACATTGGGAAAAAACACCTGTACTCTTGTGACATGTGCCATGAGATAATCATTTGCAGCAATGGAAAGGCTACACAGTAAAGCAGTCGGCATTAGGTAGGTCACTATTCTGCATGTACAGCATCATGAGTAAAGTTCTGCCCTCTCCATCTGTAGGGAATGGGGTTTTAATTCTTTGTACATGACAATTACGTGAGCTAATCATTTCCCTTAACAGCCACTCACAGAAAGAGGTAGTGGTCTACTCTAATTTTGTAGGGTCCGTGGGGAAGCTGTTGGTAAGTTCTCCTGAAATAACTCTGGTTTCCTGGGCTTTGGTTTCACGTATAATTAGAGAAAAAAGCAGAACTGGAATCTTGGATCTGTGCAGCCTGAAAGGGTAGGGATGGAGGAATAAGGGTTTATTCATTAGGACTGGTTATCTTCCACCCTGGCCCAGCTGAGAGCCTACGAGCTAAGGGGCTGCGTCTGGGGTTTGAGGTGGCAGTGCTCAAGGTCCTGAGGTTCTAGTGGATGCGATGTGAAATGAGCTGGTCCCCTGGCCAACCTGAGGCTGAAGTCATGACAGCAGCTTCTTTGGTTTCTCTGTTGTTTTGTCTCATTCCTAGCCCTTAAGCAGTCCCAAACCCAACTGATATGAGAATTTTGCCTAGTTGACCATCTTTGGCCCTTCACGGTCATTTTGAGTTCCCTTAGAGATGAATATTATAAGCTCATCAGAGAGGAAGAAAAGTCATTTTCTTGTGGTGTTTTTGCAGTGGCCAGCCTGAGATGTGGTGAGATCTGTAACCTAACTCATGTGAACGTGACTCATATCACAGTACAAATGGTAAATGAGGGTAGTTGATATTGATCCCAAATTTGATACCATTTTGATCAGCTTCAGGATTAGCTTTGCCTGATAGTATTCCTTCTAGGAGCCGGACTCCTTGTTAAGGTGAACAATACCATTAAATGATCTCTCAATAAGTTAGAAAAAAGGGAAGAAAAACTCCTCCAGGCGCATTGCCATCACTGAGAAAGAAATTAGCTTTTGGGCTGGACCACAGAATTGCTGTGAGAATGAGCGACTGACTTTTTCTTATGGAGGAGGAAGTGCTGTGTTACTCAGAGGGCATGAGGATGCTACCAGAAAGTGGCACTAGTTCTTGGAAACAGCACTACTGGGTTTTTTTTTCCCCCACAAATTCAGGAAAATTCAGGGGGATTTCCAAAGAGGAGAATTGTGGCTGTAAAGAATGATGGCTGTTCCAAACAGATAAATCAATCTCCAGACACAGTGATCCTCAAGAGAAGTTGTGCTATTTTCTCCCAGCTATTACTGAGATAACTATTAACTCCAACAAGAAGGATAAGAGGAAGTTCTTATGATGAAATATTTACAAACAGGAAAACCCCATGGACTGTCTTCATAGTACCTAAAGAAAAGTCTAATTCTTCTGGTGGGAGGTCAAAGGTATTCCTTAAATCAGGGGATGAGCCACCACGTTTGGTCTGTTTTCTTTCAGTTCTTGAGGCCTTCAAGGTCAGGTGAGTCAGGGCCATCAGGAAACCCCTCAGCCAAGGAGTTGGGGTGCAGGTTCCCTGCTGCCTATGGAGACATGGCCCCATTGCTCTGTGCTGTCAGCTCACAACTGGGTGATTTTACCTGTGTTCCCTTGTGGGGAAACTGTCTGACACCCGAAGCAGAGGGGCAAGAAAGCAAGTGTGTTTCTTCCGTGTTTGCCTAGGAAACGCTGAGCAATAGCAGCTCGGACCTTCAACATTTCTTGGAAGCTGCTTTCAGTTTCCAGGACCGCTTGTTCTTGGTGATCTGCTACATATCTCCGAGGCACACATCTCCTGTGCTGTGTGTAAATCTGCAGCAATACATCCTAGATTCCTGTAAGCTCATACCCCCCCCATTCGATTAATAGAAACCCCGAGTTCCTTTTTTAGCTTCCTCTGCTGACCACAACTCACGTCACGAGTAAAGTCCCGCCTGCCGTGCTGCCTGCCAGTGTGTGTGCATATGGTCTGCAGAACATGAATGCAGCAAACCACTTCACAGCATTGTTGTTTTCTTTTGCCTCTTTTTTTTTTTTTTTCTCCTCTCAGTGGAAACTATTAAAGACTGAAAGCCTTTGCTCATAAAATTCGCACAGCTGCTGTTGCTGCAGATGAAATCCCAACACCACAATAGAAATTTCCAGGCAAGGATGCCCCCTTGCAAATTGCACTGAAGAGGGCAACGCACTTCCAGACCGTGGAAAGCTATCACAAAGACATGTCACTGTGTGTTTAGCCACCAAACCCCTACGTGAGCTAGCCTGTAAGGCTGTTGTCTGCAATCAGTGCAGGCCTGCAATTTCCTCCCTCACCCCTGTGCTGCCACTGAAGCTCCCCTTCCCCCAAGCACAGCTATGGTTTGGAGAAGTCAGAGTCAGATGCTGATTCTGGCTTGAAGGTGAGGATGATAGGGTTCACCAGAGGCTCACATTTTGCCTGTCAACAGCTGGCTGTTTGTCCTCTCAGCTTCCAGTTGCCTGATAGTGAGATATTGTAATGAGAGTGCTGACACTACAGGGTGGTTCTGCTACAGGGCAAAGGCAAGGGGGAAGAAGATCTCCATTCTTGCTTTCCCCCTTCTCCTAAGCAGAGTTGAAAATGCTGATTAAAAAACCATATATATACATAAAAAATTAGCTTGCAGGTTGGAGAGCGGATCCATCCAGAATGGGTGTCTGGGAGGAGTGGCTGTCCATGCTACAGAAATAACTCTTTCTGTTGGATCCAGCTATGCCAGGCTGGATAGTCTTTGTAAGGTGGTAGACACCTCATTGTGGGCAGGAATGTTTAAAGGGCAGAAGAAAGGTCGATTTCCATGGAAGTCTCCATTTCTGGCTTTCCTTCCCCTTTCCAGTACAAGTCAGTATTTGTCTGTAGGTTTCCAGAGGACAAGTCACTTCTGAACTAGTACCTTTCAGTGCAAATACAGCCTGAGTAGCAGCAGTAGAGACTTCATGTTATTCTGTCAGGATATTCAAGCCATCAACATGCAGACATACATGTAAGATTTCCAAGCCATAGGACTTTCAGTTCTTGTGTGTGATAATTTGTGCCAATTGCAGTAGGAGTTGCTTTAGGTGGCTGCTTGTGCTAAAAGAGTTGGGGCGGGAAGATCTTTGTGTGAATGAGAGAAGTTGTTACCCTATTTCAGGGCCACCAGAGCTTTTGCAGAGCCATCCTGAACGCCACCATGGCTGGTGGCCTGCTTGTTGCCCCAGGTGTGAGACGTGATCTGGCTGAGCCATGAGGCAGGTCTGGATCCATGCTAGCTGTCCTCTGCTTCTTGTGGCTCACAGCTTGCTTTATTGTGGTGCCCAAAGCCTTATTTCACCTGCCAGCGATGGAGCAAGAATGAGCAAAGGCCGTTTGTAGTCACAACCTGATTTTGGCAAATCAAGGTAAGTGTGCTGCTTTGGTCTAGCGTTTACATCAAGGTAAGTGTGCTGCTTTGGTCTAGCGTTTACCTGGGTGTAAGAGGTGTGAAAGTGTGAGGCGGTGTTGTCTTTCCTGATGTTTGGGCTGCTTGTAGTGTTCTAGGACTAAGAGCCCTCCCACCCACTCTCCGGAGACAGCACCTGCCAAAGAGGCTCTAAGCACTCTCTGCTGAGCTATTCAAAGCCCTTCAGACTTGTCTCCTGGTTTATTCCACTCTAATTTAATGCAGGTGCTTTGCATGTCTCATTTTGCTACAGGTGCCTATTTGCAAGAATAATTACTCATTTGGAACATATTAATAGTTTTCTCACATAGGGCCCCTTTTCAGAAGAGTGCAGCGCTCTGATGCAGCCGGTGGAGCATGTCGTGGCATCACTGAGGGGAAGGAATAGTCTTTAAAACATGTCCCTAGTGCTGACTATTTGTGTTGTTAACAAAGAAATAACTGTCGGGGAAAAAAAAAAAGAAAAAGTAAATATCCCATCCTTCCCCTCACTAGTATTTCCTAATTATTTCAAAATCTGGCCCCTGAGCATTTTGCTCTGGCTGTTAGAAACCCCATGTTCAGCAAGATACCCCCGCAAGGCTTAAGGCTTCTGCTCCTGAAACGCAGAAATGGGATGTGCCAGCCGGGGTCTGAGAGCTTGATCCTGCAGCGCTTCTTCACACAAAGATTTTAGTCTCGCCCTGTACAGGGTGCAGTGCAAACCCCCATCCCATCCAAGCGTGATTTGAACAGGGCCTTATCCAATGCTTGGCCTTTCGCTGGATTTATAGGTGAAGGGGTAAAGGGAAAAGAGGATGAAGTGAAAAGAAGTGGTCATTGACTTCAGTGGGAGTAGGCTTTTTTGCCTGGCCAAAGAGTGCTTGTTCCCCTGACGATCGCCTCCCTACTTGTGAAGTCCGTTGCACGAGCTGAAGCTGGTCCTGGCAGATCCTGTCACCATCCTCCGTCCTTAGCACAAAACCTCATGTGCAACTTCAGCGCAGCTGTTAGTTATTTACTTATTTATTAGCGGGCCTGGTGGCCTGGTTCAATAAAAATTGGTTATTAAAAATTATAGCTGGCCCTGAGGTTGCCTGTTCAAAGTTGCTGCCTGCAAGCTCTGCTCCCTGTCACTGCTGCTTTTTCACTGGAGATGGACCACTTGGATTCCTTCTCTTGCTGAACAGTCCCTCTGCCCCCCCAGCCTGCTCCAGCCTGGATGCAGCCGTCTCTCCTCCAGCTCCAGCTTTCTGAACCCATCACAGGTTCCTAGCCCGGCCTGCTCATGCCCGTGCCCCTGACAGCCCCGGGCATTTTGATTCCCATGGGCCAGTTTCTGTTTTCCCGAGAACAAAGGGCTGCTCAGGTCAAAATGTCCAAGCTGAATGGAGAGACCGGCCACCTCTTTAGGTCTCGCTCTCCTATTGAAGAAGAGGGCAGAGGTTTATTGCATCTTCTTTTCAGCCTTTTAGACACAAGCTTCAGGCTGCTAACAAAGTGCTATTTGGCTTACTGCTAATCTGGCAGAGAGCGAGCCTTCTATCTCTTATTTACAGCTGCACTCCTAATTAGTTAGCAACAAAAATACATAATAAAATACAGCGTGTACTCAGACAGGTTCTGGCTAAAGCTAAGCTGGGATATAGCAACGTAAAAAACCTCAAGACTCTGAGCCATGCTGAAGGTAAATCCCACAGAATACAGAAAATTACCTCCACCCTGGGAAAATCACAAATGTTAAGGTGTTCTCCATGCAGAAAGCTGTGAAGGTTAACACATCAGAGCCAAGACTAGACAAATACTCATAATGTGCACATAATGAAGCCTCTGGATATTGAACAGGCTGGAGCTTGAATCTTTCCCACTGTGGCAACTCCTACCTAAAATACATAGTTGTGATGACGAAGTCAGAGGATGCTTCTTTAAATACTGCTTTAAGAGGAGAGGTACATCTTTTTCCATGTTTAAAAATAAATGCATGTGGTATACCACCCTTGGTTTTACTGTTCTTCTGTCTATTTAGCTGGGTGTTCGCTAGGAGGACGTAGTGAATGCAGAAGGACCCAAATACTCAGGTTTTGCTTGGAGACCCACAGTAGGTTTGTACTGGTAACATCCCAAATATGTCCTACAGCTAGATATGTGCAATACTGACAGCACAGGCCTGTGAGTATTCCTACCCATTTCTACTAAATCAGCTTTCTCCTGTCTTGCTTGCTGTGACTTGGCTTTCAGGACATCTCAGACCTTGTTTTTGCCAACATGAAGCACCCTCCTGAGTTTTATCCCATAGCCTCGCTGTGAGGATGCTCATGGAGGCTGTCAGAAATCCAGTGTTGAATCCTACTTCTGCCTCAGGGGACTTTGGCCCGTCTCCGCCAGGTGAATGTGGTGACACCTACGCTTTTGGGCACTCAAGCCTGGGGTTTTTCGGCCCCAGAAATCAAATCACTTGTGCGTCAGCCTTAGCTAGTCTTCAGATTGGGAACTGGATGTCAGTTGTCTCACTTCTAGATGAGTGCCCGGCATACCAGATTACTGTTGACACTAGCTTTCTTCTCCTCTCACTTTCTCCTCTCTTTCTCCATCCCTGTGAGCAGCGTGGAGGTGATTAAGTCCATAACCCAGTGCTGTGAATCCCATCAGTCAGCAAACTTGCTGCTAAGTTTTGCAGTTTGCTGGAGTGTGCTGGCCTGCCTCGTGGATCTGGCCCGCCTTGCTGAGTCCAGCTCACCAGCTTAAGAACAAAGACCTTATTTCTTCTTGAAGCCCCGCAGAATGTTGCCTAGGAGTCCGTGGGATGTGGTGACTTGTTGTGGTCTCTTTTTTTCTTAATTAAAAAAAAAAATATTCTTTTTTTATTCAAGCATTTTCCAAAGCACAAGCAAAACAACCTTTTTTATTTTTTACTTAGTTCTCAGGTGTGCACGAGTGAGTCATGCTGATAGAGGAGCTCAAGGCCAGTGCCATGTCAGATAACTTGCACTCAACATGAGCGTTGCATGTAACTGCTCCTTGTTGCTGTGAACAAGACATATCCCCCCTTGCAGGTGAGCCAGAAAAATACTGATCCTGAATATTCAGAAAAAAATATGTAAAAATCTTCTTCTGGATAGATTTCTCCTGTAGCTGTTACATGCAAGGACTCCCTTTTCATTAAAAGTGCCTACATTCCCTGAGCAGTGCCTCCAGGCACTGCCCTGTACAGAAAATTGTGCAGAGACCTGGGATGGTTTGAGGTCTCCACATGGGAGAGTCTTTTGCTTGGATTGCTTGGAAGGTCCTGGGGCCAAGGCGATTCTGCCGGGCAGCGATCAGAGGTCACTTCCACCTGATGGCAAGCCTTCCAAGCTTGTGCAAAATAGCTTGGTTCTTCCACAGGTTGTTTTCCGTAGATTCAGGTTACCACATCATGAAAGCTACCGTCAGTAACAGCAGTATTTAGCACAGTTTGGGTTCTGGCTGGGCCTGAGAGCAAAGCCTTGCTGTGCTACCTAAACCAGGGTTGGACAGACACAGGGAAGCAGAGCATCTTTAGGGATGTCCTTTCTGGTGCAGAAGACAGCAGTGGGGTCAGGCCAGAATCAGAGCATGCACTTGTGTCTACCTCTGCTCTGGCAGAGGAATAAACGCCAGCACCAACTTCCCTTTTTTAAGTTTAAAGGAAAAAAAGAAAAGGACCCTTTCTAGGACCCTTTCTGAGAAGTCTGATGAAGTTGGCTGTTTCAGGACCAGCAGAAATACTGCTCCCCCTGCCCCCTTTTGAGTTTCAGCAGTTGCTGTGATTAGGACAGAGATTTCACCCCTAATCTGGAGAGGTGCTGTGCAGGTATGAACACTGCCAGAGATAATGCAAAGTTGCATGTAATTTGCTTTCCTCCAGATCAAGCCCAAGGGAACTGGTGTGTTGTGGGGATGAGGAGGTCTATGAGGGGAAAAAACACCCAAACTGCAGAGGAAAAATATATGGAGAAATTAGAAAGTGAAGAAGGAGACTAATTAAATGACCTTCTTTACAACAGCTATGTAGTTAGATATCTCTCCGTTCCTTCACCACAGCAGTGTGGCCTCCGCTGTGAGAGCTTCAGTGGCAGGCATTGCAGCTGAGATGAAAAGATGACCATCGATGAGAAAGCCTAGAAATATCCTCTGCAGACTGTAGGATTTCAAAGGGAACAGAGAAAAGATGGTCCCCATAAAGGGCAATCAGGCATGGCTGGGCCATCCAGAGCGGACATCCATCCCCCTGCAGCCGGTCCAGGGCTGCTTCCAGGGTCTGCCTCCAAAAGGATGGATGAAGGAGGTGCAGACCTGATGTACTCATCCCACAGAGTGGCCGCTCATCCTAACGGGGCTGCTCCTTGCAAGGCAGGGTTTTCCCCAGTGGTGCACTGAAGTAGCAGCCACTGGGCAAAGGCGTTTCTGCCTTTTGTCGGCCACGGGCAGAGGTTGGCACTGAAGACCTCAGTCTGTGAGCTGGTGGTAACGCAGCATTGTTTGGAAATGGGAGGCTCTCAGAAAGGAGACGTTTAAAAAAAAAATCAAACAAACAAAATGGAGAAAACAACTAAAAACCCTAGTGGGAAATGTTGCTAGAAAAAGCAGAGGCTTCCCCAGGAGAAATCTGCTTTGGCCTTTGTAGCTTATGAAGCATGTGAGCGCGTTTCGTCTACCATAGCCCATTGACTGACGGCAGAAAATGACCTCTCCTGCAGGGCAATATGTCCGTCCTCCTCACAGCCCTCCCTGACCTTTCCCTGACCTCCTGCAAGCCCCTTGCTCGTGCACAGTGAGCCTTCTGCATGGCTTTGGCTCCTCTCCTTTCTTCTCTTCACCCATGAACCTTTCCTTCTGCTGACTGCAGCTGCCACCACCTCCCCTCTCTCTTTGCGGGAGGGTCCCGTAGCCACAGCCAGGAGTGTCTGCAAACCAGCGGCCCTTTCTTTCCCCTGGGATTCGTGGGGTGGTAGTGGTGTCCTATTGCTCCGTGTGCAAGATGTGGCCCAGGATGGCCAAGTGCATGAGAGACACTGAGCTAGGACATTGCCCGTCCAGAGGGTTTGCATGGGTCCGCAGTGCTGGCACAAGCTCCAGCTGCCAAAGCCTCGCTGCAATGCTGTTTTCCCATCCCCTTCCACATCAACTAATGTCCTGAGGCTTTGAAACTTGAGTCCAAACCATTGGTTATTGAGTACCATTCCTGCTACAGCTGCTACTCCCTCCCCTTCCCCCAGTCTTTTATTTCTTCTTCCTGGCATGGGCTTAGGTGGGCACGCATAGTGCCATATATTCAATGACTTACGAGTTTTAATTTCCTGTGGGAAACATGTCTTATGGCCTGCAGGTAGGTGCTTTGTTATTTTTCCTCCCCTCTCCTGCCTCCTCCATTAGCTCTTTCCTAAGTTTTAGAGCTTTTCTGTGCCCTTAACTTCCCCGTTTGAGATTCTGAGCCCCTTTGCATCTCATTTACTCCGGGCTGTAACTTGGCTGGATTCAGTGACATTAGCGCTCATTCACATCTTGGTAAATGCGAGGAAAACCAAGAGTCCATTTGGTGTGTTTTCCTTGGTAAGTGTAAAACAGCCTGTCCATGTTGATATTTGCAATTGGGAAACATTCCGTACCAGTGCATGCTGGCACACAGTAATGCGTTTAATCGTCTGCCTGGTATGGAAGACTCTGGGTGGAGGGTGAGAGGTGAAATGGTCTGGCCAGCAAAAACTTCAAAATTGGTACCTCCTGCTGAAGAACAGAATAGGCTACGGCTCGTGCCACCCGTGTCACAGAGGACACAGGCAGGGATGCCCACACGGCCGTCAGCTGAGCAGGATGGACAGGCCGAATGTGAGAGGAGCGACCGTGCTCCGGGACTGCCGTCTCCCAGCTTTGCACCAAGCCTGGAGGCTCGAGGATCAACAGGAGTGGAAACTAGGTGTAAAAAGAACTCTTTGGCCTTTTGCAGTCCCTGCTTTCGTTTCATCCTCACGTTTGCAGTCTTTTAATTGGTTTGGGCAGCCTCTTTCCCCAAGAGGATGAGTCTTGACCTTCCAGGGGAGTCAGGGGCAGCAAGCCGTAACATGTCACTGGGCTGCGCTCACCAAAGGGTCCACTCACCATGGATGGACACATGGGCATGTGCGTGTATGTGTGTGCACCGCGTGTTTGTATATCTCAGTGATTACAAGAGAGGCGTATGTATATACATACATACATAGAGACACATCTATATATTTATATATACATAGCTTGAGCTTTGAAACACATTTCTTCCCCACCCATAGTTTTCCATCTGGGATCCCAAATGATACTCCTTTTTCATTTCACTCCAACCCACAGATTCCCTTGGCCCTTAGGATGTAGGGTAGGACTTCATAAAATCATCCTTCCCCAGGAATCTTGTGGTCCACAGGGCCTTTCAACATCACTTGTAAAGAGAATTTGTAAACATGGCCATCTCCAACGTGTGTCCTGCTGCCCACAGGGTCCTTCCCAGCTGTCCGAGAGCCGAGCACGTGGGTGCTCAGAGTTCTTGATGTGTCCATCAGAGCCCTGATGCTGACCCCTCCCCCCCCAGTTATAGTGATTGATTGCCCCAGCTCACCGTATCATTTGGCATGGCGGTGAGAAACCGTGCCACAGCCTGCACCGCTGGGGAATGGCAGAAGAGGAAAACGCAGCCCGACAAGCAGCTCTGGCAACCTGCGGGGATGGGACAGTGCAGTGGTGCAGCTACCAAGGAGGTGAGGAGGGCAACCCGTGTTGAGCTCGGACTGATGTTAACAGCCTTTTCTTTTACGCAGTCCTCATCCTGACATCCTACACATTTACCTCATTTTTTTTTGAGCGCAGTTTGGAAACACCTTGTCTAGCTTGAGTAAAAGGCTTAAACACTGCCTTTAATTACAGGTTTCTGACCACTCACAGAACTCAGTGCTTTGCATTTGGAAGAGATTTGGAGATTTTGCTGAAAACTGAAGATTTTCTTTTTCTTTCCAGTTCTTCCTTACTCATTTATCAGCTGCCTCCGGCTTGGGTGCCTGCACAGCCCCACGTCGCATCATTGCGCAGGTGCTCTCCATGCTCAGCAGCCCCATAAAAAGCCTGATTTTCAAATGAGCCGAGCCTCTGAGCAGGTTCCACTGGCTTCACCTTATTATCACAGGGCTCCTGCTCCAACCTACCAGTCAGACCCACCAACATCAAAGGCGCTAGGCAGATTCGCACCAGATGAAAGCCTGGCCCACCCCTCTTGGGATACACCCATTCCCTGCCCACGTAATGCCGCTTTGCCACCTGGCCGGCGGTGGGGTAGGGGGTAGGGTGGGACCATGGCTCAGCATGGCAGCTTCTGCCTCCATTTCCTCTCTGCTGGAGGCACCCGGAGACTCCAACTGCTGCCTTTGCCCCAGGCGGTGTCTACAAAGGGGATTTCGCTTGCTGCCTTCTCCTCTGCAGGCAGCAGCTGCCGATGCTGCCCTGGGGAGGTACGGACATGCTCGGCTGCCGTGGCTGCTGCCCATGCCCTCTCCGTGAGGGTCTGTCTGGGTAATAAACGCCACGGACAGGCAAAGCGGGGGCTTTTCCGGCAATCCGTACAGTGCACTTTTGCAGGAACTTTTTTGGACAGTAGCACTTTGCCTACAGATCCGTGGGAATCCAGCGCGAAGGGTCTGAATTCCTCTTTGTTCAGGCCCATTTTTTAACCTGCAGGTCGGAAAATTCCTGCAGCCCCAGTCCCTGGTGGCCTTGCATCCTCCCCATCTCCCACAGTAAGGCGAGTCGCTCTGCTGCCGGCTGGGCTGCAGTTGTTTCGGGAAAACTGAGAGCTTTGCTCTCCGGGTTTCCTTTCCTAAGCATAGGGCTCGCCTGGATGCAGCCTCCTAATTTTATTTAAGTTAATCGGTTTTAAAAGCCTGGACTGGTTTCCTGTGAAATGAAATCTCAAGAAAAAAAAAAGAGCGGCCACACCTTTTCCAAAAAGGCCCTGCTGTCAGCAAAATGCAGCTCAGAGTAGCAGGGCAGCATCTCCGTGTGGTATAACAGCCTGCTGGAAAGGTACGAGCTGGCACAGCTTAGCTTATATAAATTGAACAGCAAGTGCCAGCAAACAGCAGCCATACGAGAGGGCCCGAAAGGTTTGAAGTGTTGCAGAACAAAGCTACTTTTATGATTTATACACTTGCCAGACAACCATCAAATTCTTTGCTGAAACTAGAGCTTCCCTGGTAGCACCACGAGGGCTGGCCAGCCTGCGAGGAATTCTTGGCATCAGAGCAGCTGTCCCACAGTGGTACAAAGGGCTTTGCCAGTGTGAGATGGAGCTATCAATAGGATGTCTATCAGGCCAGGCAACAAATGGGCCACTGGCCTTGGCTTCCTCCGCCTCACCAGCCCCAGCGCATGTAGTATACAGCGGTAACAACTCCCTAGACAACTGTCATAACAGTTCTGCGCAAGGTGTGGTAGCCACTGAGCGGCCTCTGTGCTTCATAATGAGCTCTCGATCGTCTGCTGTGCAGAGCCGAGTGGCTGGAGCAAAGGGAGAAGCCTACGGGGTGAGATGCCCCTGTGCGGGCGGGCAGGAGCTGGCCCCATGGGGCGGGACACTGGTAGCCACTGTTGGTCCTTCCTGGTAGGGCAGAGGCAGCTGGTGTGTGAGGGAGGTTGTCAGCGGGAGGGCATTCCTACAGTCTGCCCCCCAGGAGCTGTAATCCAGGGAGATGGTCTGGCAGTCAGGCGCTTACATGGTTTTGCTCATGTTGAGAGTCGTGTCAAGCTCTGAGCTTTGCTATACTTCTGTTTTCCTGAGTGCCCAGTGAGGAGTCTCCTAGCTCTAACCTTTCCGAGGTGCTGTTTCCTCCTGTGTAAAATTAGGATGATGTGGTATTAAATACCACATTACTTTATAGCCAGATGAAGCATCTTTATAAAAGTAACAGGAAAGGTGAAGATTCCTGAAATTTTGCCTGTTGAGTGAACTTTGGCCACCATGCCTACCTTGGTGTATGGCTTAATGGTAGGGACTTACATGTCAGTGCTTCGCTGGAGGGGGCTAAGAAACACTAGTTAGAGCCTTCAGCCCAAGGTCTCTTTGCTAGTGCTAAGCTTGTACGCTCTGAGACATTATTTATTTAGAGAACAGCTCTTATTGCTGCTGTTTTGCCAGAAAACATCCTCTGGTTTCCGCTGGCCTCTGAGCCTGCAGCATTAGAGATTATTTTCCACATTTGTTTGCACATTGCTCTCATTAATGCTTCCAGCAGAAGTCTGTGGGCACTAAAGTGAGGAGACAGGGCACGAAATCAATGGTGGGCAGGCAAAGGATGTGGTGTGTGAAAGCCCTGCAGGAATGTGTTCGAAAATCACCATAGAAAAGGTTTTGGAGGTTTTGCAAAGGTTGTAGTGGTACGCGGCCATCTCGGGGGCTATCCCTTTAGCTCCTGTGGGTTGACTGTTGAGATGCAGGTATTTCACCTAAAGTAAGGAGGCTGTGTCTGCTTGAAAAGTTTTACTGGGTGGAACTCCAACTTCAGGCTGGCAGTATCCAGGGATCTCCTGTACCCAACTAACTGTCACTGGAGAGCACCAGACAAATGCACGATGATATATAAATAGCTAATTTTACTTTGGGCACGGGCTTTGGTAAGCCTGGCCAGTTCCTTCCTCTAGCTTTCTCTTACAAAGTGCATGTCATCTGGGATTTCTATATCACCTATATGACTTATTTTGCAGGACTATGATGGCAGTGATGCTCTGTAGCAGACAGAGGAGAACAGAACAGAAAGATGTCAGGTTATTTTGGTAGGGAGTGAAGTGGGGGATTGGTCCCATTGAAATAAGGGATTTGGGCTCAGACTCCCAGTTTTTCTATTTTTTAGGGTGAGGCAAAGAGGGAGGCCAGATAATACACAGTGAAAGAACTGGTTCTTCCCCTTGGGAACGCTTGTTTTTGCCCTGCTCACCCTGTTTATTCGCAGGCAGCTGACTTGTCTTCTTCTTGGCTTTCTCTTTTCCCCCAGCTAATGCGGACTGGACATCTCTTCCATTTAAACAGAAACCAGCAGTATTTTGATGCCAGGGAAAATACCAAAATGTTGCTCTGAAAGCCACAAAGGGTTCAATTATTTCCTGGAGACGATATGAAGCCTATTGAATTGCAAGAGATGGTTATCGGCTCTTACTTGTGGAGGAAAAGGGCTGGGAGTGAGTGGAATAGAAATCATTGTTCAGGCAGCTTTTGCCTATGAAAGTCGTCCAGCTCATTTCATAAAACGAGGTTAAGCATGGAGTGCAGGAAGAGAAAAGGGGGACGGGAAATCTTGGCACTTTCTTATCCTTATCTCTCCTCCTGCTCTGCACTGGGCCTGGGCTCCAGGAACCGACGGCTATGTAAAACGGGAGCACGCTCAGCTCTGGGGAGTGGGGGAGACGGGGATGTCTCCTGTAGTCCTCCTCTCCCCTGCTCCTCCTGGAAACCAGCAGCCTCTGTAGGGCAAAATGTGTTGACTGTAGGGATGAGACGGAGCTAATTAGCTGTCTGGGTGTTTTATTAGGTGGAGGAGAAATGGCTGTTCTGTGAGAACAAGAGAGGAGGGCACCAAGAAGTCATTTTTATGCCACTTTTTTTAGACCACTTGCTTATTTTCCATAAGACCCATCATTTTCTGATTATGGGAAACAGGAGATGTGTCTGGGAGACCACCGGGGAACAAGTTTACATAGCATGGGTTATGCTGGTGTGCCTGGTAGTAAACAAGAGGCATGTGGAAGCATGTGTGCACAATGCCTGTTGTACCGGACTGTCTTTGTGTGGGATTTCAAAATAGTTCAGAGACTTAATTGTGGTAAAAAAAAGTAATCTTCGGTGCGTGGTATAGAGGAGCTGGGAGAAAGTGCAATCTGCTCTTTAAGACAGCCTCCTTAGCAAAGGCTGGGGAAGGAGAGTTGCATTTATTTCACCAGTTAAAGCACCTGCCTTTTGGCTATTCAGTCACAAAGTAGCTTCCCTTCTAGAAACTCAGGTTTTATATACGGCATTTGTAGAGTCAGCCAAAAATAGCATTTGTTAGGTAGCCCAGTAACAGAGTCTGGTACAAAGAGATCGTAGCTTCTACAAAGAAGCCCAGATAAGAAACAGCTGATTCCAGAAGCATTGCCTGAGATATAGCCCTTAATCCTATTACAGCAGGCAGTGGCCTCTCCAGGTCTCTTTCAGTTTGCTGCTGTTTCGCATTTTAAACAGGCAGGATTTTCAGCTTGCTGCATGGGAAGACACCTTTTTTTTTCAAGGAACGGGGAGCAAACGGAGTTATGTGGTACGTGAGCATCGGTACTTCTGCGTTGTAGCAGCTGTTGTGGTCACAGCAGGGTTAAGGAGAGAGAGGAAGGTTCCTTTGTGTGCCAATAGGTGGGGATTGGAGCTCATTTTTCAAATTAAGAGCAACTAAGGAGAGAAAGCAATACCCCGATAAAGAGTCCAATATGGTGGGAGAGTCCAAGAACAAGAGATGCTGACTTGGCCAGGCCTCAAGGAGTTGTTCTTGCAGGGGAATGCATGTAGGGATTGAAAACAAAGCACGCCTCCGCTCCCAGCGTGGCTTTGAGGTCCAGAGAACTGCCCGGAGCTGTCAGTGTCCTGGCCCAGAGTGGATGAAGCACTGATGCCGAAAGGGTCAGTGGCCCACACTTTTTTTAGACCACTTGCTTATTTTGGAATAACCATAGTTTCAGGCCTGCAGAGAAGCCCTCAGCTTTACTATTCAGAAATCAGTGGCATCAGGTAATCCTGGTGATGCCAGTCCAGTGGGGAGCTTTTTACTCAAAACAGGCATAGAATCATAGAATGGTTCAGGTTACAAGGGACTTTAAAGATCACCTAGTTCCAACCCCCCTGCCATGGGCAGGGACACCTCCCACTAGACCAGGCTGCTCAAAGCCCCATCCAGCCTGGCCTTGAACACCTCCGGGGATGTGTGTCCTAGTCTGGCCCTTGGTGAATATTGTAAGGTGGTATTTTTCTTACCATCCTCCCAGCACACTGCTGAGTTGGGCCACCAGACTGTAAGTGTCCATGGTCACACTGAATCAGACCAGGTCCTGTCTCTGGGGTGCCAGGCTGACACCTTCCTGCCAATCCAGAGTGGTCTGATAAGATCCCTTCATGTCATTTTGACCACTCACTGGAGACGGGTCTTCAGGAGCATCCCCGGGCTCTGGAGGTAGCTTTAGGGAGAACCATAGTCTCCCCGAAACCTGTAGACTCTTCTGGCTATGTGGACGCACATGTTTCTCTGTCTTGAAAGTTTATAATAAAATCTTGCATTGTAGACATTTGTGTAAAGCCGGTATTTTGAGCTGACCCATCACTCTGTTTTAGGTTAGCTAGAGCTAGCTCTAAGCACAAGCTTTCCTCCCCGGTCAGATCCAATCCCGGGGATGTTTTTGTGAGAGCTCCCCAAGTGTCTGGAGCTGCACCGTGGATTGTTAGTGGCAGTTCTAGGCTTGGGATGTAGCTTTAAGCATTTTGTTGTTCACCAGAGAAAGCAGGACATGTCTTGATTATGGAGAGATCATCTACCTTCCTACTTCGAGGCTTAATACAGCAAAGGCTGAAAATGCATCAGTTGGTCTTCCCGCTGCCTACCTCCCCACCCTCACTTCCTCCAGCTATTTGCTTTGAGTTATTTGCTCAAGAGTTGTTTTCCCTCTGACTTTACAAGTTTGCCTTGCACAGCAAAAAAAAACCTGCTATTTTGTTCTCTCTGGTATTTGGCAGGAAAACAAGAAGAACACAAAGAAGAAAAGGATAATCATTGTCTTTTTCCTGATGATTTAACACACAAGCGTTCTTTTTAGTGCTACTGTTGCTGCTGTGTTAAAGCATCTTCTTTTCTTAGGCATGCCACGGGCTGCTGTGGAGAGAAGAAAACAGGGTGTCTTTTAACTGTGCTTTCTTGGGGCTGGCAGTGGGCTCTAAGCTGAGACCTGCCCATCCGCCTGGTGCTTGCTAGCAAGGCTCCCTCACATGTTATTTTGATCCAGGTGATGGAACTGGACAGAGCAGCTTTTGTGCAGGGATTTGCAAAACTCGTCTCTTTGCTGTTCTGCTCCAGTGGAAGTTGAAACAGGTGTGCTGGAGCCACTGTACTCGTTGCGTTTTTGTCTCTTCTTTTTTTGTGGTTCATGTTGCCATGCATTATTTTATTTTATGGCACTCCTTATTTCAGGTTGGGGGCAACCTTCCTCTCCCCAGGACACATGAAACAGTTGGTGAATGATCACCAGTGGCGTCCTCCAAATAACTGGGGAAGGACTGGTTTGACAGCAGGGTTGGTAGTTGGTTCAGGAGCGTATCTGAGCAGTCTGAGCCTCTAATTTGGGATGCATACTTTCCGGTTTCGGCCATGAGACTAGCCTCTCTCATGGTATTTTTGTTTTCTTCTCCCACCCCCAGCTGAGAACAGGAGATGCGCAGGGCACACTGAGTGAGAAGGCAATCCAGCAAGGCCAGAGAGATGAAGTCTCCTAAGGGACTCTTCTGAGGGCTAGAAGGAAGAAGTCTAGGGGTACAGACTATTTGCTCTCCTTTCTTTCTCTAAGGCTCTCAATCATTCCCTGTGCCCTCCAGCTTACATGAGAGAAAATGAAGAGTCCCTTGCCTTCCTCTTACTGCACAGCAGGTGGAAGAGACTTGCTCACAGACTGAAAGAAGAAGCAGGAACAGGAAAATGAACATCTGAGTCATTACGGTGAAAAAAACAAACCCAAACCTTCAGGAAAGGGGAGGACTGGAAGGACCTGGCCATGAAACTTCAAGAGAACCCACAAATGTGGCGGTGAACGTTTACAAAGGCAGTCCCTCTCCATCTGCGGAGAGAGGGCTACAATGGCTCCCACAGAGGACCTGGTGGGTACCAGGCAGCTCTTGCCCAGGGACAGTGGCGGCATTCAGCAGGTTCCAGCTGCTGAGAAATATGTGGAAATGACGTGCTGTAAGTCAGCTACATAAACAAGGAGGAAAAATGGCTGAGTCAGAAAAAGTGGAGTATTACGTTCAAATGCATTATTAATTGGAAAACTGCTTAACACAGCTGGAGATCCTATGGGCATGGGTAAACAAAAATATGATGAGGAGAGAACCAATTAAAGCACTAATTGGTCCTTTTAGGAAGTTGTCCGGGTCTGTTAATGATAGCCCTTAATTGTAAGTTAGGAAGAGACAACTTATCTGTATTGCTGCTGCTGCTGCCTTGAGCATTATTCCTGTGTGTGTGTGGCTTGCATTTTTGCGTCTACACACAAATCACCAACTTAAGAAACTGCACACTCACCAGTGGCAAGTGCAGGTTAATGACAAATTAGAGGCTTGGCGTTCCAGCAACCCCATGGATAGATCACCAAAGAATGATGGACTGGGATAGAATTTATATAGGTCCATTTTCTGAAAGGAAGGAGAACCAATTCTTCCCTCTCATTCCCGCAGCAGCGCTGGAGCCGAAACCGTTTGCAAGAGCTAAGCATTAAGTATTAATAACCAAGTAATTATCATACCAGTAACTATAATGAAAAACACAAGGTAGTGTTTCCAGAAGATTATGCTTTGCAGAGCTGGAAAGCGGTTTCATTCAGCCCATTGCCCTGCCTGTACAGAATATAGTTTCTAGGCTGAGGAATTCAGCGATTACTGAACTGAACGTTCACTTGATTTTGGCCTCTGCAGCTCTGCCTTCACCAATAAAAGCAACTGTGGAATGAGTAGGGCAAGGGAAAAGCCCATGTGCTTGCTTGCAAGTAAGGACGCCGGCCTCCTCGATTTCTATGTGTAGCTGTTTTTCTGTTCTAGTGCATCTAGAAGAAACCTTCACATGTTTGTTTCTTGGACTGTAAGCGCCTTCTGAACATAACAGTTTTTCAAAGTATGGTAAATCTGAAGGAGTACGTGCAAAGGGTCACTTCTCCTGCTCAGAGACAATAAAACATCAACAAACAGAAACACTCTCAGGACGCCAGAAGCCCTCTTGTGTGTTGGTGAAAATTATCTCAGACCATCTTGTTGGACTTCTGTGTTTTCCCAAATCGCAGATTCCTGTTTTCTCTGTAACAATAAGTTTTATACTTCAGAAACAAATACAGTTTTAGGTTCCCATGCAAGCTGCTGGGCAGATTTTCATTAATGCATGAACTAAAATGCACGTGGACCTTTGCATATGCATACTCCCAGTTAGTTTGCAAACTCCAGGGCAGGCGAGCAGCACCTTGCTTTAAATAGCTGTACTGTCTGGAGTGCTACTGTGAGGAAGTGAAAAGAACACTTCGCTCATCCAACGACTGAGGCTTATTTCCCTCTTTTCGTGACTGTCCAGCTGGTCTTCTAGGTCCTTCTGACATGTAAGCCCCGGCTAAACTGCACCACATATGCTTCAGTAGCTAAGTTGGCTACCCAAAACCATGAAGTCTAGAGATATGCTTCAAAATAGTTTTCTCATGCTGCATGATGTCTTGAACTTTGTATAAAGTTCTGTGGAGTCCGCCAGGATGAGAGTTTTAGCCTGGATCTCACAGGTCTTTTGAGAGCTTTTTTGGATACATCTTTGCATTAATGCATTTGAAAAATCCGAATGACCAAAATATTGCAAGTTTTGAAGAAGAGCTACAAAGATGCATTTTTCACTACAAATCGGGCAAAAATATCGAATCCTTAGACTTTCGTCATATCTGATTTTTTGCCTGCTTCTTGATATCTCCTCTGTAATGTACCCCTTGCCTGGAATGATCATTACTGTGTCAAGCAGTCCCGATGGGGTTGTAATAATGGCCTTGCCTGGGAACAACAGCTCCTCTTTGTACTTTGCTCTGCATCCATGTGCAAGGGTGCTGGACTCCCTGTTCTAAACTTCCAGTCGAAACCAGGTGGGATAAGTCATCTCTCAGAAAGCATCTGCCTGTCACTGGTGGCTAAGACTGAGTGCTTAATTTAGAGCAGATGCCCAACTTTTAAATAGATGGCTCAAATTAGGTGAGGCAAATCCCACCCAGAAGGAAAGATTCTGATCAGTTGAAGCTCCTGCAGGAGTATGGAAATGTGTGTTAAATCTTCCATTACTGGGATTTTAAAAAATGTTGGGAAAATCAAATACCAAATAACTGTACAAATTATAATAGCCTAAAACAACCTTGCAAACCACGGGCTCATTGAACAAAACATCTTACAGCTCTTGTGTGGTGGAGATTTCTCTATTTGCTTTCCTTTCAAGATGCAGCTGCAATAACAAGGCATATGTGATTTTAATGTGACACCATAATCTGTCAACCCTGAGAACCAGGGAGCAGGCCCGTATAAGATAACTAGCTCAACCTCACAATGATAAACATGTCAAGATACAAAAATCAGTTCTTCCCTTACAAATGAGAGAAAGATGTCATGTAATTGGAGATGTCATGCTATGCTGGGATGAGCAACATTCCCACAATTAATCATACCAAATACATTATGTAGTAGTTGCTGCTTGAAGACAAAGGAGGAATAAATACTCGTGTAAACATGCCAAATACGAACTCTCCACAGATGTTGATTGCTGTTCCATATTTAGCATGAAGCTCGTCAGTACGTGGAAGATATGCTTTGCATCCAAGCAGAACGATAGCTCGGAAAACGGGCTTATGACCCTGTGGAGGCTGCAGGTAACGTTGTTGGTGTCTTTTCTAGGGTCCTTAGGAAACTGGACGTTAGGAGCTCCCCTACTGACAGCAAAAGAAAATTTGCCATTTTCTTCAATTAGGACAGCATTGGGGCCCTGGTGAACACGAGATGTTTGGCTGACAATACAGTGGCTTAGAAACTGAAGGCGAGTTCAAAAGTTCCTAACAACACTTCCAAACAAGAACTTTGTGAATACAATGCAAAAGCGACCATGCATATTTGCTGGAATAAAAAACCAAATTAGCTTCAAGCTGGGTTTGTGATTCCTCCCTGACTTGTATGTTTACTTTTCATTAATATTGATTCTTTCTGACCTTCAAGTGCCTCTTTTTCATTGTACATGCTCCACAGTGAATAGCTTACTGGCAATAATATTAATAGCAACAGAAAATGTTAAGTTAATAATAGAGACTACCTACATGAAGAAATGTCACCTTGTGAATATATATCTTTTTTCATCAGAAACCTCATTTAGGGACCAAAAATTATATACTGTGTGACCATGTATATAGTGAAGCTGAGTGGTATTGCATGAATTTTGATAACATAACAAATGGCTGACAAGCAGTGCAGGGACATACAATCCATCCTGAAAACGGCTCAGACATGAGATCGATACATAAGATTAGGAAGCCATAACCTCTACGTGACCCTTATGGAAATGAGAGCAAGGCTAAATTCAATGAGAAAAATGCTTGCTTAGGTCCAGCTGAAATGAAGAGTTCTTGCATTGATTTAATTTTTACCTTCGATTTTTTTACTGCTTGATTTCTGTGTCAGCAGCAAAGCTTCTGTTCCCATCACCCGCAGTGATTTGGGAGCATGGTTGGAGAGTGCTTCCGAAGACACTTCTCCCTTGGCATCCACCAGGGTTTCTGTAGCTGTGTTGGTCCCTTCCAGTCCTTGGCCTGGGTTTACTTCAGCTGTCTCTAGCATCTAGTAGCTGCCTCCTTCTGTCCTCATGGGAGAGGCAGCTAGGCAATCGCCAAGGTTGCTTCATCCTTTGTTTCTGCAAAGGGATGCGTTGCCTTTGGGAGACAACATTCTCCCCCAGGCGCAATCAGAAGCTGGAGATCCAGCCTCCTGCACTAGACACACCGCATACCTAGAGTTACAGGTAATATCCAGGCCTTGATGTTCCTTTGCTAATTGATTTCTGCTCCACGGGCTAGCTTGTTCAGTAAATGAAATTGTAGAAAGAAAAAATGCCTTTTGCTCTATGTTTTCCATGGGGAGCTTTTGCAGAATAAGCAGCATGGAACAGCTTACTCCGACAAAGCTGTGCCAGGAGTCCTTCTGCCCTTCTTCCCAGGGTGAAATTTGTTTTTGTTTTTGTTTTAGTACTATGGAAAAAATCCTCTTTCCATAAGAAGCAGCTAAACACAGAAATCTTTTACAGTCCCCTCATAAAGCTGTAATAAAATTTGCATGAGAGAAGAATTTGTGCTTGTTTATTTGGTGCCCTTTGTACCCGCTACTGCCTAGAGCTAGCACATCTGACAGCAATGATAGGCTGTGGATATGGGAATAACAGTGCTGTGAAGTCTTCCCCAAAACGACAGTATTTGTGGTCTGGTTTGTAAATACAAATGCCACACGGTGTGGCATCCATGGCATAGAAACCGACTCTGGGATTTTCAAAAATTGAAGCTTAAGGTTAGACTCGTGTTGAACGTGGAAATCCATATTAGGTGTGATTTTTTTGGCAAGTGTCAGACCAGCAGACAAAGTGTGATAGATGCCCTGCTTCCTTGGGCTCCTCGGAAGAATCCTCGCCTCGGCTGCAATAGCAGCTACTGTGAGCTCCGAGCATTTAAAAATCATATCGCTAAAGATGTGGATGGAAGGTTGAGATTTTCCAGAGCCTTTAAGAAGTGTTCTACTAGGCACTTAGATTCCTGTGTTATTAAGATGCTTTTGAAGCTTTTACTGAGGAGAGACTAACTTTAGGCACCCACTTTTGAGAATCTTAGCCAGAGGGAAAACAAACCACTGATAAAAGTTAGACAGAGTCTGTGTTTTGGAAATCTTCCCACAGTTATTTACACATCTGTGTATTATCTTGTATTGGTCACTGGTTTTTCTATGTGTGTGTGTGTGGTTTGTTTGTTGGGTTTTTTTACAGTGCACCTACCACAAACCTCAATTCAAATACAACCCAAACAACCAGGCAGTCACAAGCATGCTGAGACCCTATCCAGGGTGCGCGTTTTGTAGATGGATGAGCACATGCAATTTAAGCAACAGTCTCTTGATGCATAGATGCACAAGAGGCTGTCGAATGTTACCTGGCTCAGTTCTCATCGCATGGCGAGTTCACAGCTGTTCTTTGAATACTGAAGGTGATGTGGTGAATGTTCGGTAACAGAGACACCAAAGCCAGCAAAGAAATCTGCTATTGCAGAAAAACTTGACTTTGACCTTCCCCATAACTAAGCTTCTTTTTTTCTTTTTCTTTTTTTTTTTTTCTTCCTTTACATTCTTTCAAGAATTGTGAGGCCCCAGAGATTTGAGGGAAAATTCATACAGCTCAGGTCATTTTACCAGTCTGTGCAGCCGTTCAGTCAGTAATAAACACTCTAGCAGGGCAATGATTATTGGAATAGTAGGGGGCATTCTAGCTAGCAAGCCACATGAAAATGATAGACAGTTGCTGAAATCAAGAGAACTACAAAGCAAAGGAACAAAAGCATAAGTAAGTGAATCATTAGGCTGGGCTCAGAGACGTGACATACCAAGTGCTGTGCCTCCTATAAATTTGGTGAGTTGATGATTTACCATAGCAGGGCTTTTCAGTAAAGAAAATGAAAACTTCAGGAGGGCTCTTCAGTTCCAAGAAACAGCACCAAGAGAAACATACCCTTTGTGTCCCAACAGCTGACTTGGTATTAAAAGCATTGATACCAGTGAATGAGGCTGGAAGAGGCTTCAGACACTCTCATTCCTATTAGGGTTTAAAAGCACTAGTGCCAGATCCTGCAGTTCTTGCTCAAGCAAAGCTCCCATTGATGTGTTCTTAATCTGGAAAAAGTCAACATGGTTATTTATGGAGCTCTAGTGCCTAGGGGCTCTAATAAAAACTGTGCTAGACATTGTACCTATATTTAGTAGCAGCCAGTTCATGTCTCATAGAACTTGTGGTCTGCATAGACAAGGCTGATAAAGCAGATATGGGGTAGGAATTGCTGTTATTCCTGTTTTACAGATGGGGAGTAAGGGTTAGAGATTGCAGGGGGATTTTCAAAGCCACATAGCGATGTTGGATATTTATTTCCCATGCATTTTAAAGGGAACTGGACATACAGATGCCTTGGTTGTGTTGAAAGGCTCAGCCAAACACAGGCATCTCAGTTTTGGCGGGATGACGGGAAGTCTGTGACGGGTGTGTAATTAGTTTAGATCTAGACATTCCAGGCCAGTCTGCTATGCCAAGAACATCCATTTTTGGAGAGAGTTTGCCTCAAGTTAGGTCTGCAGAATCCTGACCTATGGGCAACGGCTGACATCAATGTATGGATATAAAAATAAACAGGTAGAAAACAGAATGAAAGGGAAACGGAAACCCACATAACCTTGACTACCCTGAAACCTCCTTTCTCTTTGGTGCATGCGGCTGTCTCTTCTTGCCTTTTGTGGAAGCCACCTGAAACCCACCAAGACTTGATGGCATCGCAACTGGATACCTAGGCCCCGGCTGGTTAGCTGTAGAGAATGCTTTTAAGTGAAATTTGGCATCGATGCCTGGAGCACCTAGGTCCGTAGAAACCCAACCTGCCACAGGAATTTCCAAGCCAATGACAACCACCACGTTTTGGAGAGGGACCAGCAAGGCAGAGAAAAGAGTTTGGAAAATTGGAAAGAGTTCAGAAAAAAGCTCACCAAGTGATCTGAAGCCTAGGAAATCTGCCTTATGTTGAGAGTCGGCAGATGATCCATGTGTTTTGCTCAAGGGAAGACAGAAAAGTGATTTAGTAGAAACGTCTGTATGGGCAGTGACTTTTGAAAAGAAGCAAGGTGATTTTTTCTTAATTTATTTGACCCCTCTCTTTAAGATGCTGGGATTGAGAAATGCCCCTTGACAAATTTGCGCTAGGATAAGGACACAAAATCATATTTATTTTGAGAAAGCTTAATTTTAGGACTAGAACAACAAATGGATCTGCAGTGAATTCTCCATTGCTGAAAGATTTGACAGCAAACTTGAAACTTTTCTCAAAGCCGTGGCCTTCGCCAGGCAGAAGGGTCCAGTTAGACCCAGGAGTTACTTTGTGTGAAGCGAAGGACAATGCTGTGTGAGAGTGAGGCAAGATGGTGGCTGCACTTGTTAAACTTACAAGCTGGGAAAATCAAATAGAAAAGGAATTTTACTGATGCTGCCTAAAAAATTCCTGTAGTATTTCTTTTAATGTTGCATATTTCTCGTCCTCATACAAAAGGCTTCTTGGATTGGAGCTCTTACAGTGTCCCGCAAATTTATTAGCCAGCCATTTCAGGCTAATGGAATCAGTCAACGTAATGGATACAACGCATACTTAAGTATAATCAGATTAAGAATGCAGGCTCTCTCCTAACTTTGGATGAGATCTGGAGGGGCCCCAAACAGGATTGTCAAATGTATTTGAGGTCACTGAGGGGCCCGATTTTCAAAAGCATTTAGTCTGTGGCCATCCCTCTTGTGCTATTTGTGTCCCAGCACAGGTCAGCATCTCCTGCGCTGGGCTCTTTGAGAAAGGTGGTCTCATTCCTGGTCCCAAGCCCTTAAAAAAATGGTCCCATGGTATTCAGGTGCTCTTTCCCAATGCGATTCAGCTCTTAGCAAAAGCGTTGTGACTTAAGTCAGACAGTACTGAGCTTGCTCTGACTCGAATTTCCACATTTTGAAGCTCAAGGTCTTTAAAGACTCGCTCATTTCTAGTTCTAGCTTGAATGGAAATTTGCTTATAAGTGAATATTATATTTTAAAAAATCAGACAAAAATAACAGCAGAATAATAGAAATAATAAAAGTCTGAGTTAGCAAAAATTAGGATCAGATGCATATGAGTGAAGTAATGAATTACACTGGCTTGTGAATACAGAGTCATTGAATTTACATTTTACTGTGCATTTCACTGCTCCAAAAATGCCCACTGTCTTTAGAGGAGGAGCCCTCGATCCTATACAAAATGAAAAGACTGTAACTTATCCTTTTAATGCCTTTCTCCCCTCTCTCCTAGTGGATCATCAGGAAGATAGAAGAAGGCCAAAGGTTTACTGCAGGGGGAGAGGGGGAAAAAACCCCAGCATCTCCCAAAATACCCATCCAGTACCCCATGAATATTGAGGGGCAAGCAGGGACGCCGTCAGCTGCTGGGTTCCCCTCCACTTGCCTCCTCCCCACCTGTTCCCAGGCCCCTCTGCAAGTGTGAGATGGGATTTCAGCGAGCGGCGTCCTGGGGGGGCAAGCCGGGGGGGGTTGTAAGGCAGGGCACGGCCGGCCAGGCTGACACATCCAGGATGAAATGTCCAGGTGCAGGGAGCAGGAACAAAAAAATTTAAAAAAATAAGAAAAAAAGAAAAAAAAAGAAAAAAGAAAAGGCTCTTGCGTGCACGCACACAAATCAATAAAAAGTGTAATGCATCTTTCTTTAATTAAATCCCACCCTTGAATTCGCTGGGCAGCCCCGGCCGGCGGCGACCTCTGCCCCTCTCCGTTTTGTTGACTGGCACAGCTGTTAGTAAATCACCTGCTGGTGCGGCTCTCCGGGGCTTTAAAGGTCATCTGTCAGCGGCTGCTGGGGAGAGATAAAGAAGAAAAACAGAACCAAAAGTCTAAAAAAAAAAAAAGGGGGGAAAAAAAAAGCAGCACTTTATGAAAGCAAAGCCATTTGAGTGCTCTGCGTCCAACCTTTCCACTGTTTACCTTGCTGACACCTGGGGGTGCTTTTTATTCGTCCGATTCCCCCTACTCTTTTGTATGCATTTTTCCAAGTCTCCAGGTACTTTTATAAATCTTTTGTTTTAAGCTTTTGTTTCCTGCAGGGGAATCCATAATCCTGCTTCAGCAGCACTGCTAAGTCCCCGAGAGCTGGGCACAACCCGCTGCGGGAGGGGGTGATGCTGCTTGCCTGGGATGGAACAGGGATCCTCTGCCCCAGTGCCCTCGTCCCCACTCTCCTCCTCCCTGCCACCCGGCGCCATGCCATGAGGTGGCCATGTGTGCAGGATGGAGGTGGTGGGAAGGACAGAGAGTTCATTTCCCTGCTTTCCAGGGTTTGGTCGGCTGTGCTCAAGGCCATCTCGCTGCCTGGAGGATTCCCCCACGTCCTCCCTTTTGCCTGGGAGCTGCTTTTAAGCTGAGAGGCTCTCCCTGTTGGTGCCCAGCTGAGCTACGCTGCAGCTGCATTGTAGCCATGCCTGTGCCATGTACCCCATTGACCCGGAGCCTGAACCCATGCCTTGACTTCCCACCTTGGCCTCCCTCCTTCTTCACCACCATGGACTTGGCAGGTGATTGGGACTCTTGGTTGAACCTGCTCTGCTGGTCTTGCTTGAGTCCTGTGGGACCAGGTCCTTGTTGGTGAGACCATGGCCTCTGCTGGCCTTGTTATCACCCCGGGCATCTCGCCTCCTCACACAGAGCAGCCAGCCCTCAATACCCCCTCACTCCCTGCTACGGGTTACTTTAGGAGAAGCCAGAAGAAGCTCTGCAACCTCAGCCTGCTGTTTTCATTTCCAGTGATCCATGGCTCCAGGCAGCGCTTCTCCAAACCGGTCTCCAGGTAGATAAGGACTGCCTATTGAAGGCCAAACACATGACTTCACCCAAATTGGAGAGCGGGTTGGGTGGAGGGGGGAATACACAGAGCAGCTCCGTCCCAGGACATGAAAGAGCATGATTGTCATAGGTGATTCCTTGCCACAAACCACTCCTTCAGCTATTTATGCTTGAAGGGATGAGCTAGTTTTATGCTTATTCAACAATTCCACTGTCACCTTAATTTTCAGTTTCGTGCAAAATGTTGACAGTGAAAATGATGTTATTTTTATGAAATGGGTACATGGGTAAGGCCCTGATAATTTGGGAGCTTTTTTCCACCTGATAATTACTGACATATTTTCAATAATTTACCATTTTAATTCAGGACTGAACAGGCAGCACCCTTCTCAGACTTTGATCCCAAGTCAGGCAGAATGTGAAGGTTCTGGTACAATTTCAATTTTTTTTTGCTTTGTGTTCATTCATGTACATAAGTCAAAGGGAAGCCCAGGTATCTGGGCATCCTCTCAAAGCAATGCCATTCACAAAATTGATCACAGTCATTGGGCACCTCCATCATGTCTGTCTCGATTTGATTTCAAACACAGGCATTTCCCATGGAATAAAAAATGCTATCTGCCATTGTAATATATGGGTTTTGCAAGCCACTGGAAAATTTTTGACTCTTATTCAGAGCTTCACTGACATCAGTGAAACTAAGTCTTCTTTTAACCTACCGTTTGTTCAGACACATGGTGAGAGAGATCAAGCCAAATTAATCTCTGATTGAAGTCCATTGACTCCATTAGATTCATACTCGCATTGAATTTAGCCTGCTTTGACCACAGACCCATCAAGTACGTAACCTCTCAGTGGTCTGCGTCTCTGCAGCAAAGGTCAATGGCCATTCTTGTCCCTAATGGTCTTCCTTGTAAATTCCGTGGAGAGGAATGACTGTAGGCTGTCAGCTGCAGCCTTTTGGACGAGAGCTTGGATTGTGCTGATATTTACTGCTGTTGATTTCCTTATGCATGGATCTGGAAGCCTGGCTTAACTAGACTGTTTTGTGGGGAATAACATGATAACAAAGATGAGAGAAAGCATCAGGACTGTAAACGGGACATACACGGCTCAGAGGATGGAGACTTTGTTGGTGTTTTACTGCACTTTGCTAGTCTCTGACCAAAGCAGTAGCTTCCTGGGAGTTGGCCAATTGGCTTGGTGGAATCCAAGAGTGATGACACTCATGGATTCCAAACTGCCAAACTGAAGAATTTGGCACAGTATTGATGTGTCACAGGAGCTGTCTCTAGCTCTTCTTGGCCTCCTGACCTGCTATCAAACAAAGGGAAACTTGTACTTACTGTACCAACCATTAGAAGTAGAAAGTAGAAAAAATCAGTAGTTGGCGGAATCCTTTGTTTAGCTTGGAAGAAATGAGCTGTTTAGTGTTTCAGAAAGGGGAGATTCTCAGCAAAGGAAACAAAAAGAATGAGGACACCGCATCAGGCAATTGCTCTTATGCTCCAGTAATAACTCATGGATGCTTCCCTTTCCCCCACACCTTGATGATATAAACCCCAGCTCCTCCACCACAAACACTAAGCTACTTGAAGGGGCCCTACTGGGATGGGTCTATCTCTGCATTAGAAATGGTAAGGAGAGCTGGGGTCATTTGGATTGAAACTTAGAAGCTGCTTGCAAAGTCTCCTGTGTCACCGAACTTTAGGAGCGGAGTAGAATCATGGAATCAAAGAATCATTATGGTTGGAAGAGTCCTTTAAGATCATCAAGTCCAACCCTTAGCTTAGCACTGCCAAGCTAACACTAAATGATGTCCCTCAGCACCACGTCTACCCGTCTTTTAAATACCTCCAGGGATGGCGACTCAACCACTTCCCTGGGCAGCCTGTTCCAATATTGACAAACCCTTTCAGTGAAGAAATTTTTCCTAATATCCAGTATAAACCTCCCCTGGTGCAACTTGAGGCTGTTTCCTCTTGTCCTATTGGCTGTTACTTGGGAGAAGAGACCAACCCCCACCTCTCTACAGCCTCCTTTCAGGTAGCTGTAGAGAGCGATAAGGTCTCCCCTCAGCCCCCTTTCCTGCAGGCTGAACAACAAGTTACACTGTAGGACAATGACAAAGGGCAAGCTGTTGGCAGAGAGGAACCGACACACTGCCTTTGCATGCTGTCACATCACCCGTGGTGTCAGAGATGGCTGAACAACGAGCTGGGCTAGCCTTAAGAAAATCACCGCTCACTGGACAAAGCAGAGGCCAGGAGATGTGGCAAGAGCCCACTCCTGTCCCTTCTGCTGCTCAGTGACTCTAAACGCCTTGGCAGCAAGTGGACATCCAGTGCTGTGCTCACCCTCCTGTAAGCTTTTCCATCTCTCAGGGCATGCTTTATTGAGCATTTCTTTTGCCTGTTGGCAAAGCAAACAGCCTCTTAAACCTTTTTGGTGAGGGCGGTCTATAACCTGTGAGTCAGCCAGAGGCTGCTTCATTTGAAACACCAAGGACTTTGCTTCTCTGTAGCTTGGTCCTTAGGTACAGTAGGAGTAAAATGTTAATAGGCTATTTGGATGTGTTTAGGCTCTCCTAACAACAGACACGACAACCCAAGGTACATGGCAGTAAAGAAGAAAAGCTGCATTTTAGCCATGCATATGAAGTGCTCGACAGGTATTTTTAAAATGTGAATTTTCTTTCGCCTCCATGGCTGAGGTAAGTCTCAGGCAAATGCTTGGCAGGCATTGTTCTTGAAAATTATGATTCTTTGGTTAAACAAGGAACAAGCTTTGCCAGTCTGATTGGACAGACGAGCTACTGCAGTTACGTTAACCACAGAATTCAAAAATCCCCTTCCCTTTAGCGCTCGCATCGAGTCGGTCCCTTCCACGCGGCTCCGCCCACCCCAGGGGGAGATCAAATAACATCCGAAGATGAGTTAAAATTCTGTTCACAAACCCACACGCACCAAATCCAAACCCTGAGACAAATGGGTGCTCAGCCAGGAATCTAAGCAGAGACATTGTACTTTTACAGAGTCATTTGAGAGCCACGGTAAACCATAATAAGGGCTAAGCCCAACGTAATAAGTATTTTGGCAAAACAGCTCATTGTCGGAAGACGCTCTTTGCTGTTTTACTCTTTCGTGCCTGTCAGACACTGTTTACTGTATGACGGGGAGAGAGCAGGAGAGAGCACGTGCACATCCCCAGCACCAATAACATGAATATAATCCAGAGCTCAGGGTTCTCTGAAGGTTAGAAAAGCACGTGGTGTGCAGTGGGAAAAAGGATAATGACCGTTAACAGGAGATTTAAAAGTTAGTTAGACTTTTTTCCTTCTTTCAGTGTTTAATATATCCAGCCACCTTTGACTGTCCCTTGACTAAGAAAAGAAGTTGCTTTAACTAAGAAAAGAGGTTGCTCTTCAGGCAGGCTGAGACGAACTCAAACCTTTTCCTACCACGGAGGAGGAACGGTACCATCTTGTTTAGCTTTGTTGGCTAGGCTCTGTTTGAGCTAGGACTGATGCCTGAGAGACATCTCCACCCAGGCCCTTCACCATGCTTTTCCTGGGCCATTACAATGATTTTAGCAGGTACTCCTTCAGAATACTAAATACTGCAATTTTGATGATTGAGGTTCTTCACACCATGCCCTATGTCCTTAAAACATGCTTTTCTTTTTGGACATGTTGTTCAGACTGGTTGGAAGAGTGCTGAATGAGCCCTGCTGTTTAGGGCTCTGCGAGATACAGCACATCCTAAATATGTTTATGAGTGCAGACCGTTCAGGGCTTAGGTTTGAAACATCAGCAAGAAGCGAAAACCACTTGAGGCACTGAGAGAAGAAGCACCAAAAGAATCCCACTCGTTCCCCATAGCTAGTGAGTTGGGAGCTTATTCATGGCCCTGTAGAGGTGAGAAGAACTTCCAGCACAGGCTCCTCTGGTGATGCCAGGGCAAGGCAGGTGGATGAAAAACCTCCAGGGCCACTAAATGGACCCACTTCTGAAAGGGACAGCTGTGCCTGGAGAGTCTTTTCTCACTTTTTACTCTCAGAGATGGAGAAAATGTTCCAGATGAGGCAGCAGATTTCTGTTCTGTGACCCGTATCAGCTGTTTTGGGGGCACAGTTACCTTTTCTCAGGAATGAAAGCCCCCAGCTGATGAAAGCTGAACTTTTTATCTCCCTCACTGCTGCAGCCTTATCGTACACAGGACTTTAATCCCACATATCACTTCAGAAATATCATCATTAAAGATCTGGGTATACATTTTGAGATAAGATTGGTTCATGATAATATTACTGACTGTGTAATTATGGAAATGAGAAAATAATCCCCTCAGGCTTTGTTGTAATGACTTCTGAGCATCTTGCATCATCAGAGGCAGACAGCAGGCTTCAGGATGCCATGCATTATTAAAAGGAATGTGGAAAATCTTGTTTTGGTTGGTGTCGATGTCTCTAGTAAGGGAGGACACCGTGTATCTTCACAGTGAAATTGGATCAGGTAGAAAAACATGTGATCTTTTTGAAAATAAATAGCTAATCTTTACTTGATCTCCTGTACTCTTGCCTTTTGATGCATTGGTAAACTGCATTCCTGACAGCCACCCCTGCTGATACCATGGCCTTGGGAGACCTTGGCTGCCTGGTCTTTACCTCTCTTCTGAATCAAAAGACAATGTGGGACCATTGCAGACCTGGCTGCACAGTGCAGATAACTTCACTGGACCATGTTAATTCATGGTATTATTACTATTTTACTGATGTGAGAAGAGTTGCTGTAGGAATGAGCTTGCAGAATGTACTCTTTGGTCAGCAGCTGGGTGTGTGATGTGTGTGCTGGACTCCCATCATGGAGAAATTAATAGGATGAACATCAGTGCACTAATGTTGGTAGAAATGGAGATGAAAACACACTAATGGAATTCCCTGAGAATACTTTCTGTAATTTTGCCTCCCATTAGAGCCACCACTGAGAGGGAACACTTGATATCACACCCACTTTTAGAAAGGGTAATAAGGAGGACCCTGGGAACTGCTGTCCAGTCAGCCTCTCCTTAGTGCCCAGTAAGATCATGGAGCAGATCCTCCTGGAAGTTATGTTGAAGCACGTGGAAGACAAGGAGGTGATTAGAGACAGCCAACATGGCTTCACCAAGGGCAAATTCTGCCTTACTAATCTAGTGGTCTTCTACAATGGAGTGACTGCATCAGTTGGAGAAGAGTCCTCTACCTGGACTTCTGTAAGGCCTTTGATAGGCTCCCCCATAACATTCTTACCTTTAAATTGGAGTGATATGGATGGAATATTAGATGGATAAGGAATTGGCAGGATGGTTGCATCCAAAGAGTTATGGTTAACAGCTCAATGTCGAAATGGAAACTAGTGATGAGTGATGTCCCTCAAGGATCTGTACTGGGACCAATACTATTTTACATCTTCATTAATGACATAGATTGAGTGCACCCTTAGCAAGTTTGCGATTGACACCAGACTGAGTGATGCAGCTGATACACTTGAGGGAAGGGATGCCATCCAGTGGCACCTTGACAGGCTTGTGGACTGGGCCTGTGTGAACCTCATAAAGTTCAACAAGGCCAAGTGCAAGTTCCTGCACCTGGGTTGAGGCAATCCCCAACATCAGTACAGACTGGGTGATGAATTGATTGAGAGCAGCCCTGTGGAGAAGGATTTGGGCATACTGGTGGATGTAAAATTGGACATGAGTCAGCAATATGTGCTAGCAGCCCAGAAAGTCAATTTATCCTAGGTAGCATAAAAAGAAGTGTGGCCAGCAGGTTCAGGGAGGTGATTCTCCGCCTCTACTCTGCTCTCATGAGGCCCCAACTGGAATACTGTGTCCAGCCCTGGGGCCCCAAGTACAAGAAAGATGTGGACTAGAGCACATCCAGAGGAGCGTCACAAACATGATCAGAGAGCTGGAACACCTCTCCTATGAAGAAAGTCTGAAAGAGTTGGCGGTATTCAGCCTGGAGATGAGAGGGCTCCAGGGAGAACCTTATTGTGGCCTTTCAACTTATAAAGGGGGCTTATAAGAAAGATGGGGACAGACTTTTTACCAGGGCCTGTAGTGGCAGGACAAGGGACAATGGTTTTTAACTGAAAGAAGGTAGGTTTACATTGTATATAAGGAGGTTGTGGATGCCCCATCATTGGAAGTGTTCAAGCTCAGGTTGGACAGGGCTTTGAGCAACCCGATCTAGTGAAAGAGGTCTGTGCCCACGGCAGAGATGTTGGAATAGATGATCCTTAAAAGTCCTTTCCAACCCAAACCATTCTATGGTTCTACAATACAATTTTCAGAAAGATAATGCACAGGCAGAATCCTTAATGTAAATCCACCTTTGCTCTCTTCCTTTTCAGGAACCTTAGAGAAGTTAGAGTTTTGGACAAGACCTCTACTAATAATCTTCCAACCAGAATTTCACATAACTACTTAAATAATGGCACGCGTAGGGGTCAAACTTTCCTCTGCAGCTATGCTGCATGTTTATTCCCTAGAGGACTCCAGCCAGTAAGATCAGGCAAGTCAGGCAGTTGGATCAAGGAAGTAAACTGCAGGACCGTATAAACTTTATGAAAAATTTAATTTCTTTCCAATCACATGCAAGAATTATGACAAGTTTCCCTTAGAAGAACTCTTCCTGAAGGTATTTTTGGTGCTGTTTCACCCAACAAATCCATATTGCAGTTAGCAAAAACTGCCATAGTGCACCTGATGGTCTTCTGATACTGTTCCTTGATGGACTAGATCATCTCATGACTTCATAGGACTTGTGACTGCAAGAGGACTCCTCAGGGTTTTGGGGTTTCCTGAAGCTCATCCCTATGCTTCTTCCCTGCTCTTTCCGTTTCATTGTTGCTACATACACGATGACCCTGATCTGATGCTGTTAGGCCTGCTTAGTGGCAGGTAAGGCCTGACAAAACCACATTGACCGTAAGTCAGTTCTTGCCTTGGGAAATCGTAGCTTTCTGATGAATGTTTGCTAAGAGCACATTTTGGTAAAGGGGCACTCAAAATGCTCATGACATGCAAATGTATTAATATGCAGTCTGTTCAACTGTGTAAAACCATCTCTGCTCAGAAGAAGGTCAGGTAGTATTGATGATGGTCGCATCATTGCTACTCCTGGATACTTTTAGCCCAGGGCAATCAGAAAGATTTTGCTAGATGGCAACTCTTGTTTTAGTTGTGGGTGTGGAGATTTGTAAGGCTAAGCTATGTTGTTTTTATGTTTTTACCAGTAATCTCATCATATGGTGTGAAAATGCGTGTCTCCCACCAGTTTTCTTCCTTCCTCACTGCAATTTGTTCAGGCCACGCTACAACCTTATATTGTGGCAACAGTGATGGTCGCAGTCCCGTGTTGATAGTGCTGTCTGAACACGTTATGCCACACTGCAGTGTTCTCAGCGGCCAGCCATAAAGCGGGTGGCTGGCCAGATTTTAAGACCATTAAAGGCTCTCAGGCTGTGGCCTCACTGAAGACTTGCTGGAGAAATTTTGGCCTGTGGTTAAAACAAAAAAAAGGACACATACGCCCACACATGCACACCCGCTTGCACACATTGTTTTTTTCTGAAGTGACCACTTGGGCCTCTTTATCCTTTCCTCCCACTCACTCATCCCTTCTGACACTCTCTGTAGCTGACACCACTTATATTATGTTTAACTGAATTTTCCGGGGAAGGGCGTTTAGTGTGTTTTCCGGGCACTTCAGAGTAGTAGGTGTTACTGTATATATAGTGCCTTAACACTTCTATTGAGACTCATTAGTAAGTAAAATACCGCTGCATTCCTCAGTCCACAAAACAGTGACCACATATGCCCCTCACACAAATACCTGCAGTGTACCAGAAGGAAATTTCACCTTGGATTGGCCATAGAAGTCCCTGAGCCCTTCTGCTGAAAGCTGCACTGCTCCTCTGCTGAACCTCTGGGACAAAGGGATCTCCAGGGAGATTTTTTTACCTGTGGCTGATAAAACAGTACCTACCGTTGGTGTCCAGTTGCCCATTTAATGCTGAGTGGCCGGTCAATGAGGTTATACGAAGGACCGTTGCAGAAGCTCACGACCCTGACTGAAAGCCAGGAGCAACTCAGTGCTCTGACAGTGATTATTTACCATTTTCCCATGTTACATGCTGTATTTGGTCATGTTCAGTAACTCTGTAGTAATCAGACAAGATGGAACGGCGGCTTGTCAGCTGATTTAATTAAAACCACATTGCTTTTTTTTTTTTTATTGCCTCTCACACATCATTAATATTCCGTCTAAGACGCGCCTGCAATCTAAAGATTGGAATCAGTCTCATTGTGCTCTTTCCAAGCTTGAATTCCCAGACACAAACCTGGGAAAAAGTTTTAAAGGGACAGGTAATAGTTAGAAGCTAATTTGATTACATTGAAATGGACCAGTCATTGGTCCAAATAAATGCTTATTAAGGGACCAGTCTTTCAGGTTGCTTTTAAATGCAGCGCAGGCTTTGCTTCCATGGATATGAGTGGGAATAGAATATATTTAGGATTTCCCAGGAATCAGGTCTCTGCACTGCAGACTTCAGCTCATTCAAATGGTTGGTTATGCAAATATATTAAAAAGACTTGACTAAATAAGACTGCACCCTTTTTAGCTTGCTTTATTATTTACATATTTAGCAACAGTGTTGTATCGTCCCTTTTGTGGAGTGCCAGGTAAGATCCATTTCACAGTGACAGTATAGCAGCCAGGACATGCACTCGGTTTACAATCAGATTACAAGGCAAAAAAAAAAACCAAACCTAGCATTTAAAATTATATACAGCAGTCAGTTTGTTTAAACGGCGATTAACTTTCATCAACAGTGTGTGCATTTTTGTTTTCTTTAAGAAACGCTGCGGTTCTCAATCGCAGCTGCAGCCCTCCTGCAGCACCCTGTTACTCAGTGACTTGAACGGAGCTTTACGGATGTTTCGCAGCCAATTACCATACAGGTTTCTTATGTTAAAATTAAGGCAACTGGAGTCAACAACCACTGCTGAATGAAGGTAAAAACTTGAGAACATTTTGCATAACAGTCATCAGTGTAGCTGATAGCTATTACAGTGTTCTTGTGCAGTAAGCCTACGCAGATACTATCTCTCTTGCCTGTCTGTTCCAACATGCATCTCATCTCATTTGCAACCCTTCGCTTTAATTAGCTGAAGCCTTTGCTTCAGTCTTTCATATGTCAAGCAGCCTGTGTGCACTTCCATATTTTTAATCAGTAGCCTGTTGTCTTTACTTTGTCATTCGCACTAGCATATAAATCTGCCCTTCTTGTGATCCTCACTGCTTGGTAGAAGTCAAAACATGCTGTTTAATTTTCCTGTTCACTGATTTCCATTTGTTTCATGTTCAAATGCTGGCTCTTTTCCCCCTTTTGGGCATGCTGTGAGCATTAAACTTAGTGATTAAATGCCAAAAAAGCAGTCTTTTCCCCCTTCCGCGCCCACGAACGGGTCATCCTTACCCTCGCTCGGATGCTTACCTCCCCAGCACGCCCTGTGCCTGTGCAGGCAGCCGAAATGGGGCAAGCTGCACGGGACCGCCACAGGCTGGCAGAGGATAGCTAACGATGGCTAATGAAACAGGTGCAAAACTTATGTGCTCTCCTAAGGGTCATGACCGGCTTCTTGCTGCTTCTTCTCTTTTTTTTTTAAATTTAATCTACTACAGCAGAATATGTCACTTCACCCACGACACAGCCGAATCCTGAGACACCAAGACTTAAAAATAACCGGGCGTAAAAGAATGAGAGGGCGGCGTGTGGCTGTCCTCTGGCTTTCAAATTTTCTGGTTGGCTGGGGGGGAATCCGAGGTTTTCTGTAGCTGTCTGACAGGTGGGGCGGCTGGCCCTGACATCTCTGCCTGTGGCTGATCCCCAAACTGAGCCTGGAGCGTGTTCAGGATGTCATCTAGCTTCTGGTCCATCTGCATGACCTGTTAAGGAATCAGAAAGCAGACGAGCTGTCAAATGGTTGCACATGCTTCTGGTGAAGAGGCACTCACTGGCCAAAAGCCCTGGGAGGATAAAGCCTGGCAGGGAGCACCGGCATCTGAGAACCACCAGTTCCTCCAAGTTTTATCTAGTCTGTTGCTCTAGAAAGGTTGAACGACATGATGAAGTCACAGGGAAGGGTGAAAAACCATGTGAAGTGGCAGCAGGAGAGGAGGACATTGGTGGCCCGAGCACTTGACCGCTTGAGCCAGCCATTTTGTCTCTCAGCCTTTTCCCAGGGTTGCCAACTTCTCTTGGTGATGATGCATCCTGCAAATATCTGCCCTGAAACTCTCTTTCACTCTTCGGTTTACAGTGAGTGTTTTTTCCCACTACCTCTCCCAGTACCTCACCACCCTTAGTGGTAGGACATCATGCTTTCCATTACTGTCTTGGGAAACGAAACAGCTCCCCTCCCTTCGCACTGTAAATAGATGCCTCTGTGATACATGTTACAGTCAGAGATCCTACCAGATACGGTGTTTATTCCCATGCATTGTTAGGAGGATAGCCTACTAAAAACCACATAATAATACCAATGACTTCATTAAAAAAAAAAGAACAACCGTTCTATAGGAAGATTGACATGCTAATCCCTCCTCTCATGTCTTTGCTTTCCAGCTGAAATTTCTCAGGCATAGTCCCTAGGCAGAGGAGTCTCTGCTATTATTTTTAAGCAGGGAAAGGCAAATCTGGATTTTTAAAGGGAGGCTGCTTTCATACTTTCTTCTGCTTTTTGAAATCCTGGCCTTTATCTAGGAGCCCCAGGCAGGCATTATCCCACTGTGCTGGTAGGGCTTGCCTTCACGTAGTATCAGCCAGCGGGACAGGCTGGGGACTGTTGACCGCTCTAGTTTGCTCTAAAGGCAAAACGCTGGCCAGCATCCTGTAAGCAACTGGGATTGCTTCTAGGGATGCTTGAATACAGTGCAGCTTTGTGTAACAGATGAGCCCAAGAAAAATGAGCATTTTGAAGAACATTGGATGTTATCTGCTGTGAAACTCTGATCCTCTGAAAACTGTGATCTGTCCCAGTGGGTCTAATAAACTTCGATAGCAAACCTTTTAAAGTGATATCAGATCTAAACTGAGCTTTCGTTAAAAAGGGAGACAGAGAGAATAAAAGAGAGAGAAGGATTCCAGCCTTTCTCTGTGCAAAGATAACCTTGGAAATAGCCATTGGCAGCATGGCCTGAAAGTTTAGCAGGCTGAGATTGCTTTAAAAACCAAGGCAAAGGAAATCACCTTATCCGCTTTCCCCTCCTCTGCCTTTTCTCACTCCAAGTGTCTGCTCCTCTGGGGGCCCCTCGAACCTCAAGGTACCAGGAGCTTATTCAAGTTATATCATTTTGGCAACCACTCTTCTCTCCTATATAACCTGCTGGGGGAAGGAGGAGCGGAGGATCTCTCCCACCTCATAAAGGGAGAGACGTGCTCGTCTCTCCCTCATTTCTATTTTCATGACTACTGCCTCCTAGTAGAAAAGTCCCTCTCCCTGCCTCTTCTTTGGTGTGGGTGCGAGTTATCTGAAGCAGTGTTTTCAAGCAGCAAGGAGGGAGTATTTAGGGTATGGGTTAGATAGTACGGCCCTTCAGTACGATTTTCGCCTGGGTGCTTTCCGGCGCATGTCTGGCACTGCCTGAGCCGTGGCCAGGGCGGGCAGGCCAAGGTGTGTGGGCATGGGAGGATGGGGGTTTCTCACTGCAATTCCGCCCCGGCTGCGGAGCGGTTGGTGCCAAGCCTGGCCTTGGCGTGAGTCGCTGTCGAACAGCAACACGGGTAGATATTGATGCTCTTTGGTTGAGGGGAAGGGACCCCGGCAGAGGCTGTGGTCGGCAGAGGTGCAGCCACCTCCCGGTCAGCCTGACCCCACGCCACCAGTAGCATCTCTGCCTATTCCCGTAGCTCATGAGCTGCTAGGACAGGGTGGTCGATGCTGCCGTGGCAGGTCTCTCTCTCTAGTGTGGTCACCAAGAGAAGCACTGATGGTGCTCCCATCTTGGGCGCAACAGCTAGATATTCCGCTCAGCATTGAATTGGTTGGAAGTCTGGAAGACACTAGTGGTTTAAGGGTTAAGCAGCATGGAATTAATTTAAAAAAACCACAGCCTTTATTTTCTCCTCCATTCTTGAAAAGCCTGTTTCGCTGATGCTGGTAATGACTCAACAGAATCTTTCTTAAGCAGAAATGTTGCGCAGAGCAGAAACTAAAGCAGAACTAATACATTACAGTAGGCTAAAAAGCGGTGTAGGCAGGGAAATGGGATCAGGCAGATGAAAGATCTTTTGGGGCTTTCTTTTGTGAGCCTTTGTTGATTTTGATCTGCACATTTGATCTTAGATAAGCTATGCCTGCATATTCCGTATCATTTAAACTTGCTGTATTTCTCTGTATTTTGCCAACTCAGTGAAAGAATGTGATGGGGGATAATTTTATGCACTTTTCTTTCCAGGAGACGAGGAGGGTGGGGAAGGTAAATATTCATTTGTAGGGAGGGAAAAGGAGAAATTCATCTGTAAGGGAGCAGATTACACTGCGCTTCTGTCACACCTTCCACACAAGGATCTGCAAATATTTCCTGAACATTAACAAAGCTGCTCAGTTCTCCCATGTCAACCACATACATGGGAGGGTTTTAATGGTCATTTTTGAAATTAGAAGCAGGATCCTGCAAAATTAAGTGACCCGTAAGAAGATGTGGTCAGTGGCAGATCTCTTCTAATCCTTAGCTTTGTATTTTATACACAGGATCAAGCCACCGCTTTCTGGCTTCAGATGCTTTAAAATATGCCTTACTTTGAACACGCAACTAGGCTGGTAAAACTTTAGTCAGAAAGACAAATTCTTAAGTACCCTGTCGAATCGGAGCCTATTAAAAAGGGGTCAAATTTGGAGGCTGGTTAACTGTGATTAAGGAGTGACAAAAGGAGAGCTGTGGACACTTCAAGGCTTGACTGAAATCAGTAGGATGACTTTTCACAGGGGTGAAGGCTTTTCACAAGAAAGTCCTGGGTTTGGGTTTCTCCAAAACCACCTAGCAGCTATTGCTTTCCTTAAGCCCAAACGGGATGAGTTGCTGGTTTTGAGTAACACACCCAGGCAAGCGCCCGGGCAAAGGGTTAAATCGTGCAACGTGTTTTTCGTCTGAGTAAAGTGAGAAGCCATCCGGGGCTGGCCGCAGAGTTTCCAGAGAGATGTGATATGCCCCTCGCAGGCTCGGTGGAGACAGGTGAGTTTGGCAGCTGTCCACAGGCAAATGGCAACAAAACTCCTGTTCTCCCACATCACAAAAGCTCTCCGGAGACGACCTATAAAATTGTTAAAATGCTTTTATATGCTTTCAACTGCTCCGTAGAAAGGAGACTTGCAAAAGCAGTTTAAAATATTACACTCTTGTTATTGGGGCTATGAGGTGTGCTGAAGGAGTGTTGAAATGTATATCCATTTTAACATCCCCCCTGTGAAAAGGGGCTGGACTGCATGGTGACATGCAGGACTGGCAGACAAAGGAAATGCCTCCCAACCAGCTCCAGTGAGTCACAGCAAGCCCTGAAGGGAGAACTGGGTCAGTCAACCTGTGCGACGCGGGGTGTCCCTGCCCTTCACCTTGAGTACCAACCAGGTTGGCTTTCAATACCTACGTGCGATTTGAGGTTGCTTTTGAGGCTCTGTTTTTGCAAGCTGGTGTCTTGACCCTTTATCTAAATACCCCATTCTACCCTGGTGGGCTTCTGCTGCAGAAATGCCTTGTGGAGAAGGGGACGCTAGGAATGGCGGCAGCATGGAGAAGGAAGGCTGGATCGTGCTGGGGATTTGCCACACGCCGGACAGATTCCTAACTCCCCTGAGAGCTTTTTTTCTGACATGTTTTGCACACACACACCATAAACAAAATGCATGTGTGGAAAACTCAGTTGGAGTAGCCACATGGTCTCCCCCAAACCCTCTCACATCAAGCCAGAAAAAACCCTCCCTCCAGGTTGTGCCTATCTTTTTAATATGATTTCTGGAGGCTGGGAAAGCCGATATCAATTATGTGCACAACAGACTGACTTGAACTATTTCCAGAGGAGTAGCAGAAGGGGAAGATGGTCTGCTGGAGCACTGAAGTAAATCTGTAAACCCACAAACACGCTCATACGATGCTAAGTAGGTGGAGCTTTGTATCAAAAGCTAAGCCCCATAAATCAAATAAAGTTGCTGTCACCTCCCGAAGGCTCTGCTCTCCCCCTGCCTGCAGCAATCCTACACGAACTGATCAAAATGGCTGAGCTGTACAGCCTTCGTGCAGTTGTCTGCAACACGTCTCGGCTGCTGGTGCCGGGGATGCGGCACGAAATGGGGGAGGGAGAGAAGACAGCCCAATTTGTGTTACCAATCAAAATGTCATGGAGCAACAGCAAGTTCTGGTTTTGGTTAAGTTGGATTCACTTTAGCTTCCTGTTTGCCTCACTCAAGTGGGCAAAACTATGAAGCTGTGCCCACAGGACAGCCCAAGGTATCATGGCAGGGGTGGAGGACTGGAAAAGCCACCGCCTTGTTGAGCCCCATCCCCTGCTATCACAGCCGCTGTACCGTGGGTGCTTTGTTTCTGGAAGCCCCACAAGACATATAGGCTTCCTCTCCCCAACACGCAGCCCTTCTCCTCCAACAAGCTGCAAACTTAAGCATGAACAACCAAAGCGATGGCATTCCAAGGGTGTCTGCAAGGTATTATATGATATTTTCCAGCTGCCACTGCAAAGTGAACCACATCTGGGGCCAGAGCTGCCATGGCCAGCTGCCCCACTGCATGCAAGCGCAACATCCCAGACCAGGGTTTCCAAACCACCATGGCCCTCAGCTCAGCCCACTATAGCCCACACCCCTTCTCTAGCAGTGGCCCACCTCTGGGCTCACAGGCTTTCCACCACCTAGATATGCCCCCCAAGACCCTACCATTTCCTCTGTTTCCAGCCTTTGCCGCAGCTCCTGGCTCCCAAGGTAGCCAACATGAAGCAGGATCCGGTCGCTGCAGCTCTGACTTAGAAATGCTTGGTCTGGGGGCTCTAACACCAACTGCTTGGAAAAGAGTCATCCGACGGGTAGGATTTACTTTGTATGGAGAGCAGAGTGTATGTGATCCTTTGTCTGCCGTGAGCTATGTACATGTCTGCTATGAGCTGCATGTACTTTTTTCCGAATATTCCCAGCTTGTGAGCTGTGATAGGTCACCTAAGGTCTAGTTCATAGGAGAAAATGGTATTAATTTAGTAAAAACAGATCTGATTTAGTTGAACCAGTGCAATCCATTTTATGGATGCTTCCATTTCTGACTCACGGAACATATTGATTTAGCTTAAGCTCGTTATCCAGAAATTCGTGCCATTTTCTCATGCTGACCAGGTCTGTCACACGATTTTTCTTTTCATACCAGATGGTGGACTGATTTGATTAGATCCTGAAAAGCCTATGTTTAGCTTTATATGCACATCTGGTCTTGTAGCTTCTCTCTGCCTACAGTTACACCCAATTATTCAAACATACTAATTGCTTATCGTAAGGTTCAAAGTCTGAATTGTTTATTTTAGGAATCACTTTATTTTTTAGCATGTCCCTGGAGTGGATTTATCGCTGTCCAGAGACTGCTGATTCGGGGAAGGGAAATCTTTTCTCTACAGCACTGCATGCAAAACTGCCTCCCTCTCACCTCGCTTGTCCCCCGATAAAGAAATTTCACTGAGCTGAAATGCCGAAGCCACTGAGGCTTTTTTTTCTTTTTCTTTTTTTCATGGCCAGACAAAAAGACCACGAGTAGCGTGGGGAGATTTCTCTTGTGCAAGGTGCAGCTCTAGTGCAGCCTCTGCGAGCCTGGTCCAACAAACTGCTTATGGTTGTGTTAGCTTGAAGCATGTGGAAGAGTCTTGCTGAGTTCACCAAATATTTAAGTGCTTTGCTGGACTGGAGCCAGAATGGTCAACTGTTTGCAAGACTGCACCTTTCGGATTAGCTTTTGGAGTCTCCTAAAAGTACCCATACACGCATATGCACAGAAATATATCTACACCACCATTTTTTAAGCCTCTGAGGAACAATAACTGGCATCTATCATAAAATGACTTTAGCATTCATATTAGCAGAGAACTAGCAGCTTGTCTCTCCTCCTAAAACAACAACAACAACAACAACGAGAGGGCTTTGATGAACAGGCTCCCATTAACTGACTGTTTTGGGGATGAGTTGTAACAGATTTGGAATTGGCCTGATTCCTAAAAACGATGCTGTATCCCAAAGCAAGGTTGCCAGGTGGCACGTACACAGGGAAACATCTCACTGTGGTATGTCAAAGTCTCGCAGCCGACTACCAGGACTCCCTGCCCCAACACTGAGCCGTGCAGCTCCTCGCCTTGTTCTGCTGAGGGTGCAAATAGTGCAGAAAGACCAGCTCCAGTCAACGGGAGCTTTTGCCACTAACCTCAAAGGTCAGGTGAACAGGTACACGAGTGGAAGCTACACAAAGTGCACTTCCATGGCTGCCTGTTCTGGCAGACCCAATTATCCATGAACACCGAAAAATACATAAATCACCAGGCTGTCTTGTTTGACTTATTCCACGTACCCCTTAGCAGATATCGGTTGTTTATTTTCTTTCCATGAAACTTATCTAGATAAGTCCACGATTTTCCAGGACTCCCTTCCTTTAGCCCAAACATCCCCACCCATTCTTAGGTCAGGTGTTATAACCTTTGGTGGCCTAGAACATAGTAATCTTTATTTTAAGTATAGCTTCATTTGTTTTGGTTTCCATCTACCTTTCCTGTTTAAATGAAAACATAAAGGTCTATCCCTCTGCACTTTGTTCCTGGGGTATTTCCTGTCAGTACCCGTTTGGTGAGCATTATATTTTTATATTTCCTATGCCACAGTTGCACTGATGAACCTCTGCAATAAGACCTGTGCCTGTGGTTGCTCCTTCTGCTGTAAGATGCCATTTGCTTAATCGCTAAGCAACTCTCAAGAGTTCAGCCCTGGGTTTCTAAAGCAGGCCTGGTCAGCACACAAATTATGGTAGCAGTGTTACTGCTTTGGGGAAGGTGTGATTTTTTTTTTATTTTTTTTCTTTTTTAATGAATCCTGGCTTCCTAAGTAAATGAGGTTTAGCTGATGATGTATCTGTGTATACGTTGCCACAGCAGCTTTGGAGTAAGCTGTCCAGCTTCGGATACATTTGCCAGAGAGACAGAGCCCTTACAGACAAAAAATTTGGACAGATTTCTGAAAGTCTGGCACTTGGGCAGAAGACAGACATCCAAATTAGTGCCTCGTTGAAGGAAGGGCAGAAGAGGAAGGTGAACTGTATTATTAGACCCCGGAGAATCCACACAGGATGCCCTGACCACAGGAAAAGCTTTATTCAGCCCTTGCCCCTTATTAGCCTCGGATAATCAACCACAAAATACAGAGCCACAGGAAACCAGGCAGCGCAATTTCTGCTGCTCCCAGAAGTGCTTGTTTCTAGCTGAAGAAATTCAAGTGGTGCCACCCTTTGAGTGGACACAACGGTAACTTTCCACGGCTGCTGTTGAGGAGCAGCACTTGGCTGTTGGGCATGCTGTGACTGCTGAGGGAGCTCGTCTCATTTTCGCGGCATGCACATGCACCTGTGTGTCTCTTTGCAGCCAGCGCTTTAAAACGCTTGGGTTTTTTCCCCCGATTTTCCCCTGGTAGGTAAATCAGACTTTGCAGAACTCTCTTTCTCTTGATTTGCATACACGGGTGGTTATTTTTGTTGTTGCAGGACTTTTCATTCTTCACCCTCCCCCAGATCCTGCTCAGATCCTCCCTGTAATCTTGCCATCTCTCTTTGCGACATCCCTCTTCAGCCACACCCTGGATGACGCACTGCCATTTCTCAGCTCATTATATTGTGTGGCTACAAGTCCTGCTGCAAAGCCCGCGCAGTGGAAAGAAACAACACACAAAAATAACAAAGCCGGTCCAGCCTCAAAGGTGGATATGCAGCGACTGTGAGTCACGCCTTAATTTCACAATAAAGCAGCCGTGGAACTTACGCTCCAAGATGCTGATTAATTTAATTTTTAAATCTCTAAACAATACCGGACAGAGAGAAACAAGAAAAAGAAAATGCAGCTCCGAGTATTTAAATGGTGCCAAAGGAGCGCTGAGAAAGAAGTGACCTTAGCCTTTCACTAGATGGATGAGATAAGCTCAGCATTTTAGATGGGTCTGATGAACTCAGTATTTGCGCCTCACCTAAACCTTTGAAGAGATGGTATCAAGTCCTCTATGCTCTGGTTGTTTTGCCTTTGCTTTTACTTTTTCGAGCTCTATTAAATCTCCTCCGTGAGAACAAAATCTAAGCCCACCAGCATTATAGCTAGATAGGCTTGACCAGTTCCTGTAACGGGGAGGACACTTTGAGTGTGCGGCAGCTGGCTTGTTTCTTCAGTTACTGGTACTGAAATCAGTGGGTGAATTCCCTTAATATAGGTCTACTGACCCAATATCTAGCTAAGCTAACATCTAGTTAGCGCAGCTGATGACTATGTATGACCAGGTAACATTTATATGCCGTATCACAAGTATTGATACACAACTGCCCTCCATCGACACCCACACACAAAAAGCTTTACTTCAAGTTATCAGTCCATCTGTTCTTATAGGTTGGCAAGAAAGGCAAAGCGAGCGGGAGAGAGGGAGTGTCATTATTGGGAGGAGCACAGGCATTATGGTGATGGCGATCTAGATAGCAAGACATGTAGGTACTAGAAAAGTTCCAGGCAGTTCTTGTAGGACCAGACCGGGACTTCATAAACCCAGGCTCCAGTCTACTCCCCAGCACAGCCTTCTTACATTGAGGACAAGTCACTTTCTGGATGAGCCTCATCAATATTTGTTAATCACATGGATCAAATAATCTGCCATTTCTTATCTTTCTGACATGAAATCACATGAAATTGGGTAGGTTTGAGTCTTGGTACAAACCAGAAGACATTAGAAATTAGAAGAGTAACCTAAAACGTGGACTGAAATGTTGGCTGTAGGAAGGAAGTTGTTAATGGAAAAAAGAAGATCCGTCCCTGTTGGAAGAGGACAGGAGGAGATCAGATGGTGGTGCTCCTACATCTTTCCTACCGTTGACTCTTTGAGGATTGAAATGGACACAGCAGAGCAAGGCTGGCATGGTGGTCATGCCAGGAAAAAAATAATAATCAGGAAGCAAAAGGATGATTGTCTAGGGATCAGAGGGTGTCACTGGGAGGCTATCGTCGGGCTTCTATTCTCAGCTCTGCAAAACAATCGTCATGCCCTCTTTAGCCAAACCCCATAGCAAAACTAAGGTCTGGTCTGTGCGCAGATTTGTGCTGATGTCGGGAAATCAAGACTCCAACATGCCTTCTGTTGTTCCAGGGGCCTGGACACTCATTTTCATGGGCCCCATTTCAGTGAAAGAGATGAACTAAGCTTGATAGGAGCTAACTCATAAGAGTCCTGGAAAGTGAAAACTGTACCTTTGCACAGTTGTGCAACAACAACTATGTGCTGTTGAAACGGGTGAATGAAAACTTCTGGCCTTATTTCTTCTCTGCTCTGCACGGGACAAGTCTCTAGGGTAACCTTTAGGTAACAAATTCATTGAAACTCTCACACCCTTTGAAGGATGCCGCCAGCCTTCCTTAATGCACGCAACACAATTTGAGGAAGAAGATACAGAAGCACGACGTGGTGTTATGCATTTTCACCACGAGGATTACAAACCACCACTGCTTGCTTGTTAAAACACAGAAACCCAAAGCAAGGAAAACATTATCAGGCAGTGCTGACTGAGGGCGTAGCAGTTCTTGATTCTTGCTGATTCAAATATGCTTTGCTGAACCCTTTGGTTTTAGCCTGTCTGGCTTATCTGTCGTTTGATGGATTTTACTAGCTTGCTTGTGTATCACCAGGCCCGATTAGCAGCAATGCCACACATATATTTTTAATGAATTCTTGAAAAAGTCATGGCGAGTGGGTAGACTCTGGACTGTCTGGTCCCATTTTGCAGCCGCCGTGACCTGATGTTGAGGGTGTCTGTCTGTCTGTTCAGTCATATCAAGCCATAGCATTCCACCCCAGATCAGCAAAAGCCACAGGCACAAACTGTGCAGGAAAAGCAACTACGCAGCAAGAAACAGTTCGTGACTTGAGCTGAGATTGCTCAGCACCTGGAAGGGTCTGAGAAATACGTGGGGTGTGACAGCATAAATCAGTGCGTGAACTGGCTATAGCTACAGTACCTGTGAATGCAGAGCATGAGAAGAGATCGCAGGGAGAATGAATTTGACTGAATTCACCTTTTTTCTCCTTCCCGAGCTAGAGAATTAATTGCATAATATGTTCTGTAGCTAAAGAGATATCCGTGGGCATTTAAAACACTGACTGAGAACAGGGGACTGATTTAAGCAGATTTTCCAAATCCAGAACCTCAATGGTGGACATTTTCCGTTTCTTTTGTGCTTGAAAAATAACAGAGGATTTTGAAAAATCAGCATGGCTACATCCCCGGGGGAGGCTGAAATAAAGCATTAATTAAAGTAAAGAAAGGGAGGTGTCTTATTTGAACTCTGCTGAGCTAGATGGATTACCTATGAAAGCTGGCATTGACAGGACAGCTGTACGAAGAAGCCTGTGGCAGAAGTACCGGTGTCTTATACAAACAACACGAGACAGGGCGGGAGACGCAAAGCCATAATTGCCAGATAGATTTCTTCCTCATGAGGCATATGCTAAGTCAGCAGAAACCTGCTTCAGTTTTTCTGTTGCAAGGCACTGCACTGTTAATTAAGGAAAAAAAAAAGTCGGTTATACCTACTATCGCCCTTACAGCTCTTTAGCCTTATACTGCAGGCAATACCGCCAGGGAGAACAATATTATAGATCTTGCTCGCAGAAACAATCATTTTTCTCTTGCATGTCTCTTCTTTTTCATATATCATTGCAGAGAAGCAGCACAGCAATAAAAAGGGACATGTATTAACATGAACGTTGAGGTGTAGGAATATGAGAATGGCCTGGTGAGATTTCACTGTCCCAGCATTTAGTAAAATAATTTAAACTGGTGCTGAAGTTTAGTTAAGATTTTGGGTTACCAGCTTTTTTGACATTCTAGAGGTAGAACTGGGAAGCCACGGAGGTCTTTACGCAACTTCCTGCTGTGGGGTAAAACAGATTTTTTTCAGGTCAATAATCTAAAATTCATTAATAAAACAGGTACCTGTCGGGACTACTGAGAACCCCACAGATATAATTGCTTAGCTTCACATCTACTTGCTCTTTTATTACTTTTACTCACCATGAACTATGACTTTGATCTACTAACTCAATATAATCTATAATAAGTCTAAGCCATATTTAAAAACGCCTGGGTTATTTGTTGTTCTGCAGTGTTTCTTATCCCTTCAGAGCAAGCTTGTTTAACGCCATATGGACCTAGTTATCAGTGAGAAGGAAAATAAAATATCTATCTTTTTGCTAATTAAGACTTTAGAAGGCTTTCACTTTCAAGTTTTAATGCATGTTAAAAACCCTGCCGTGACTGGGCGCTTGCGTTTCTGCACGAGCGTGGTGTAAACCGAAAATGACCATCACATCACCACGAACCCATGGCATTGAGGCTCTGGTTTTGGCTGCCTGACCACTTGGTGCTTGGCTCCTTTCCCTGCGTGCCCAGCCCTGAAACCAGGATGAAAGAGCCTGCTTAAGCCCTGCTGCTGCTGCTGCAAGGCACGGCCCTGCCCGCCCCAGCTGCACCCTCCTGCCCTCCCTGTGCCGTACAGGTCCACGGTCCAGCCTTGGCTGGACTCAGGAGCAAGCCCAGGAGAGCTGTGCAGCACAGCAAAGGCTACTCACGTAGGAGATCTGCCTCCTGCCTGGATCCCAGGGCCGTGGATGCCTCCGCCGTGCTTAAACAGCTCTTTTACCGCTTGCAGGTTACACAGGAACAGAGGGAAGAAGTGCAAGCCCTAAATGAACCGGGGTCATATGCCGTGCTACAGCTGAGGGACTGCGCACCACGTCAAAAAAGCTGGGGTTCTTCATCCTGCTTTCCCTTAACTCTGGTATAGTCAGCTGAAATTTCCATGGTAAGGCACAACAACTGCTTTTTTCTAGGAATTTGAGGTAATGTTTTAATTACTGTTAATGAGGAAGTGGATTTTCTATCCTGCAGAATGATTCAAAATTATAAAAAGATCCTCCAGATCCTCAGACCATGCCAAACCTGGATAAAAGTTTTATTATAATTTTTTTGCCATGAAATCTGTATTTTTTTCCTTCATTATTTTCTAATACTTTTCAGAGGACAAAATCACTTGTGAAATACATGCCCCCACAACTTTTCATTTTAAAATTTTTTAAAAACACTGAAATACCTCCATTCGAGTCTTCCCTTGTTTATACCTATTGCTCCTAAAAAGTTCATCGAAATCAATATGATTTTCTGTACTACAGCAGATCCTGCAAATTTGTGCCGGGGAGAAGAGTTTTGATGTAAAAGCACCTCCTAGCCCTAGTTCAAACACTTGTGGCTCAGCATACGCCAAAAGCGCAACATGGTCTTGCGCAGATGGACAAGGCGGGAAGCCCCGGAGCCAGCCTTGCTTGCACAGCTTAGGTTTAGGAGACCTGCAAGGTCTACCGGCTCCTGCCAGGAGGTCTTTATTCTCCCGAGATATTGGATGCCCTGCTAGGGGCACTAGGCCATAGCTGGCACTGTGCTGAGCCCTGTAACAGGGAGGTTTGTTTCGGCGCTGCCCTCCTCTCCTGGTGATGGGGGGAGATGTCCTCACCTCCTCCCTCCTGGCCAGAGCAGCTGATGTGTGTTGTGCTACCTGCCTGCTGCTCTTTATCACGGGCAGGGAGTGGCAGTGGCTTGACTCAAAATACTTTCGTACCATGCATTTATTGCCAGCCAGCTATTTAAAAAGCTCTCCCGTACCCTGCTATCCCCAGACGGAGCCTCATGTACATCCCCTGGGGGCAGGGCTTCCCCCAGTCTGGGGAGGCTGTTGCTCTCCCTGCCTCTCTGATTTCTGCCCCGGTGCATGGTGTTGCCCCACTTACCACCTTTGGGCCGTTTGGCCACATAAGCATCATCACTATTTTGGGGCTGGTGCCCTTCACCTCTCTCCCCAGCCCTTACCAGAGGTGGGGGCAACAGGGAAGGCTAGCACATCGCTGCCGCCAGCCAAAACAACGTGCCACCCCCCAGCCCCCTGCTCATTGTTTCCCTCCCGATGGCCTCTCCCAGGGACTGGGGCAAGCATGGCGAGGGATTACGGAGCTGAAGGCGGTGGCGGTGCTACGCCCTGGGCAAAGCGAACGCCTTGGTACAGGATTTTGGACGCGGTTCTGTTTACCCACAGCAGTTGGGCACTGGCGAATGCGGCAATCTGAAATACGATTTTAGAGCCGGCCGTGGCACTCATAAGTGGATCCGCACGGGCAGTCGGGGAAGATTAAATCCTCTTGTTAGCCACAGGGCAGCGTGGTGTGGCAATTAGTATGTTAAGCAGAGCTGAGAGAGACTTTTGTAATGAAACTGAAAACTTGGCTAGCCCCCAAAATCTGCAAAGGTTCAAGAACCTTTCAGTAAACCTGGATTGAGCCATGGCAGATTTATAATTTCAAGGAGGAACCGTTAAAAACACCCTGGTCTGTGCACGACTTTGAGCCCAGACCCAGCCACACTTGGCACTTTGGGAGTTTTGCTTTGGGTTTTTTTTTTGCATACAAATCCAAAACACAATGTAGACTCAGCAGGGAGGAACCGATGCAAACCAAAACTGCTGAGTTTTGCACAGCTCTAATTATAATCTCTTCACAGTCCTGGTTTTATTTATTATTGTTTGTACTGTGGTAGCAGCACGGGGCTCCAACCGGCTTCAGGGCCGCGCTGTGGTAGGTGTTGTAAAGGCAGAAGAAGGAGGCAGGATCCCGGCCTGCAGAGTTTATAATCTAAATAAACAAAATAGATAAAGAATGAGGGAAAGACATAAAATACGTAAGCAAAGTGATTAGGGGGTGTTGGCAAGACGACTGCTTTTTCCTAGGGTCTCTCTCACCCCCCCACAAAAATCATGTCTATTTACCCCATAAACTCTTTGGGGTCAGGGCCGCATTTTCCAAAATGCGGAGGGAGATGGGATGCGAGAAAAGAATGGAGAAATAAGAGGTGCTGGGTGGAGGCAGCAGCGGGATCGGCAGCCCCCAGAGCAGCCCCGACAGATTTCGACAGCGAGGGTGGGAGTGGGAGGCAGGTGATGGGGAGAGCGGCAGGGGGTCAGAGGGGACAGAGGGGACAGAGGAGACAGACAGCACTCCCTAGCTTGGGTCAGGTCAGAAAACCCGTCGCATGCACCACGACGACCTGGGACAAGTCGCTGGACCGCTCCATGCTGCAGTTTCCTCTGGGGTTGAGCAGGGCTAAAAATATTTCCCTGTATGGCATAATTCTTCCTCAATGTAAACTGCTTTGAGATACTCAGGTGAAAGGTGCTAGAGGAATGCAAAGATTTATTTTTCATAAAACCTCCTCACATGGTCTTTTCACTGCCAAGTCAAGGCCCGAAGCCAGGAATTTGAGAGATGCATATATCTCTCTCACTATATATATATGAATATAAAAATATATTTATGGAAGAGGCCAAGGTATATTTTTTAGAAATGAAGCCTTAAGTTAGATTTCCTAAATCTATATATAGGAACTTAAATGAACGGCCAGATTTAAAATTGCGTTCGGGAGTCTAGCTATTAAGTTCTTACTTGAAAATGTTTAGCCACAAACTAGCTGGAAATTTCATATCTTAAAAGAAGTTTGTAATGTCTGGGGGTTTTTTGCCTTTTTTTTGTTTTGTTTGGTTTTGTTTTGTTTTGGTTTTTTTTCTTCTAGGATTTAGGTGAAGGTTTGGGCCAGTTATTTTATCCCAATTATTCACCATTCTGCAACTATTAATTAAAACAAACATCTCTCTGAAGCTATTTCTCACAATGGGGAAGATTTATATCTTGAAACTGAAGCCTGTTTTCTCACTGTGTCTATTTTCTACACTGCGTAAACATCCAAGTTTGTTATTGCAGCAATCACCAGCGCAAGCTCTCAGAGCTCATTGCCAGGCTTGTGATATTTATTGTTTGTTAAGCCCCAGCTCCTGGAGTGAAGTGATCGGATGAGAACCTCAGCTTGCCGTTAAAAAATGACGTAACTTTGTGCCGGACCACAGGGCTGGTGAGAGAAATGGGAAAACATGAGCAGAACGGATAGTCAAGGGTCCAGACACCAGAAAGGTGGGCAAAAAAGAAACCCCCTCATATATGATTATTTTTAAAGCCTAAGGACTCCTAAACCAATGTCCCCCTTACAATTTGGAAGCGGGGGGAGGCTGACTCATGGCTTCTGACTGCCAAAGTGTGGCTGTGGTGGGGGTTACTCATCGCCTTATAGCTGTGCAGTGGTTTCTCACCAAGGGGCTTCTCACCCCTCTGCTGAGCTGCAGGCGTTTGGTATCGCCGGGTGTTGGGCTCCTGCCACTTTTCTTTTTTTTTCTCCCCTTTTTTTTATTTTTTTCCTTTTAAAACAACCTTACTGAGGCGTTCATTTATGAAAATATGCTGTGCAAGGAATTACACGGACTTGGCAAACAGAGACAATAGGTCAGTTCCTGGGCCTCCCAAATCTGACGGGATCCCTTTGGCTTTCAAAGAAAGAAGAAAAGCAGAACTATTAAAAAGTCTCAGCTTCCAAATGGTCAGTAAGTCTATAACAATGTAAAGCAAATGTAAACATTATATGATGAAATGCATTTTTTAAAAAGCCCTCTTTTCTCAGCAGTTAGATTGGCTTTATATACAATGGGAAGATTCATTCCTGAGGGTAGCTCCAGCCTGTGAAACAAACCCCTACAAATCACAGCCTAAAATATCAATTTCACATGAAACAGCAACTGAGGCATCGCCTTCACCTTGGGAAAAGCTCATTCAGGCTCCTGATTTATGAAGGCTGTACTTCTCCCTCCTCCGCTCCCCGCCTCACCGTGCCCACAAACCCTCTGGGGAGAGGAGAAAAATACGTCTGCAGTGAAGGAACCTAGCTATTACCAGTGTAACTAAAGGACATTAATAATGGAAAACCAATGTGAAGAGCACAACAAAAACACAAGCAGGAGAAAAATGAGAATGTTCGTGTGTGGAAAAATAGCTATACAAGGTCGTGGTTTGAGACACGCGAAGGTCTGGCCTGCATTGTTCACCCAGCTATGGATAGGAGCTTGGGATGCAAGTCCATGGCCAGCTCTGGCCGGACTCTGTGCCTGCCCATGCCCGCAGGCATGGGAGTGAGCATGGAGAACAACCCGCCTTTGCTTTCTCACCATTACAGCCCTGAGGAAAGGTCCTGTTGACGCCCAGGGTAATCCCGTGGGTGTTTTCTACCCAGTTTCTTCTCCACATGGTGGGATCTGGGCTGGACATACTGGTATTGGTTCTGAATGAAGCACCTGCTCACTGGGGGTTGGGTGCTTGGGAGGAAGGAAAGGATGGGAAGATGATACCAAAGCTTTACACAAAACCTGATGACTGTAGTCAAAGGTGAATTGTGCTGCTCAGAGAAAGCAGTGGAAAGAACAAATCCCCCTTGACTTCCCCTCTCCCCTTGAACGGGTGCCTGCTGCAGACAGTGCACTTGCCAGGTGCCTGCAAACCAGCAAAATATTCAGCTCATTGCTGCTGGAAGTTCCCCCTCCCTTGCCGCTGCAGATGCTATCAATAGCACATGGCAATAACCTCCATACACCAAAGGCAGGATGGATGCCAAAAGAGGCAGTAGGGGGGAATGTGGTCTTTTCAGCTGGCTGAGTGTACGGTCTATATCCATATTGCAATTTATGTGGTCCGCATCTACCCATGTTTACATGGGTACAATTCACACCTCTCTTTAGGGCACAGTTACACCCAAGTTCTAGTTCTAGGTGTGGCTTCAGGAATTAGGACAGTTATAGTCCAGCAGTGGGTGCAGACAGTTACATCTTAGGGGAGAGATAAATCTCCTCTTGCATGAGTCAATAAATGCCAGAATACCCTGAAATCCCACTATTTACCAGAAAACCTTGCGTTATGAAGGATTGTGGATCTCTACTGTGGCTAGGGCTAGGCATGAACCGATATTGTCCTTTTGTTTCTCACGTACTTTGTGAGTTGGTGGAAGACAAATGTTGGACGCACTAGTGCCGTCAGCTGCCTCAGTACACTTCAGGAACATTCTTTCTGTTTCTACTGTTAATTCAGCAACACACCCTGCCAATAAACCATAGCATTAGCTGCCTCACAGGTCCTCATGACTACAGCAGAGCGGACTGCTTGCCAACACCAGACGACTTAGACACCAAGCACAGACTCTCTGGGATGGCCGAATTCTCATGGGCAATGGCAGCCCGTCCTGAACTGACATCTTCTCCCAGTGGGGTGTCCTGGGACTGAAGGGTTAAGGCATGCTTCCCATACTTCTGGAGCCACAGCTGATCAACTCAAGGGTACAGGCTGATACAGTCCTATTGTTTCGTGCTTGCTGTTCTGGCCCAGAACGAGTCAGCACTGGAGTGTCCACAGCTGCTAAAACCTTTGTCAAGCGTCTTTGACATGTCTCAGCCTGTGTGAGCTGCTAGGCAAGGCCCACCATTGTCTTCTTAAGGTGACAAGGTAGGGCTGAAGTGGCCTCCAGCCAAATCATCACATACCCAGTGCTCGTGTCCAAAGGGACGTATGAAGGTAAAGAGCTTGAACAACTGGGTACCTGCTGGAAGGAAGGACATGTCAAACCAGAGCTTTCTGTTTTATTACTCTTCTGCAGACAGATCAAGGGAAAAAGGCAAGTATCCCACAATACCTTGGAAAATACCTCAGTACAAAGCTCCAGTCTGTGGGATGTGCCCTCACAGAAAAGCCCACCACCTAATGCAGCCCTGTTGAAGCACCACTTGAGACTTTGGAGGCTTAAACTCAAGAATGCCACACCCAGACAAATTCTGCTGTAAAGACAAAGTCCAAATGACTTAGGCAGATCTGTGGATTAAAATGGAAATGCCCTCACTGTACTGATTACTTATGCCATTTTATTTTGTCCTTCACTTTTGAAGAGAACTGTTGTGCGAGCAAACAGAGCTTCAGTTTTCTTGTCGAAACTCCTGACGCCAGTGATCCTCCACTTACATGCAAAGCAAAGCTATGTGTAAGTCATAGGGTCAATTTGTTTACCTTGCCTGTGGCAAGAGTTGGGTTCATCAGGTTAATTTCAGTAGTTGCTAAAAGGTCTTGAAATTTTTTCTGGTGTCATATGGCTTTTGCCTTTTTTTCAAAGCAGGGGGTAACCATGGACTGTTCAAAACATAATGAAGTAAACAACATTTTTCTGCATCAAGCTCATCCTGCAAATTAATTCATTTGCATTTCTAGCCCTTTCAAGTGAAGGAAAGTCATACAGATGTGAGCAGTCATTTAAGGATTTTAAGGGTTATGGTTCACATCATCCAAAATTGATTCCAGGACCGCTCATTCACAGAAAAGGGAAAAACGAAGGTGAACATACTGCTGCGTTTGGAAAAATGGGGGATTTTTAATTAAAAAAAAAAATTATTTTACAGCTGCTGTTATTTATTTAAGTTCAAAGCCTTTGGGCACATCCACAGGCCACACTGATCTGTTGTGAATTGCTTCTTTGTTGCCGGTTCTAGCAAAGTTGATTTCATATTGCTGATTCATCTAATGGGCTTGGACTGCTCTTGTTATCCTTTCAGATAATGGACCATTGAGCCTGCAAACAAGTTTGCTGTCTGCTACCATCAGCTGATTTACTTCAGCTTTCTAAAACTGAGCAGTTCTAGTTTTTGGGGTTTGCACATATAGGAAAAGTGAGAACTTCATGAAAATCAGAGCAGCAAAATACTCTTTTTGGTCAACAGCCAGCACGTCTTAAATGTTGCTAATGAGAACCAGTTCCTGTATACAGGAACGAGTTAATCCCGAGATAACTCTCTTAATAACTTGCCATTAACTGTGGCTATTGATTCTGCTGCCTGGCCTTAGGTGAAATTGCTGTGCAAAAAAACACAGTGGCAACAGCAACAAAGTACAGTGTTTTCTGGCAGACTGTGCAAGCCCCTTCAATGCAGGAAGCAATAGATTATAAACAAGTTTTATTTTAATCCCTGCAGGACATATTGTGAGAGTCCAAGAACAAGACCTATTTTTCTCAAAGCCTTCCAGAGAAAAAAGTTCTTGAGATCCCAATACAATATCAAAGAGATCAGCCAGTAAAGAAAAACTATCTGTTCCTGGCAAGACATCAAAACATTTCCCACAAGTTTATAGTTGTCCAACTGATCATCAAAGAAAAGAGTTCTGGTTGAGTTGGGGACTTTTTAGTGCCAAGAGGTGTTATTGATTCTGAGATGCCCGGTATTTTCAAGTATGCCAGCCAAAGGACTGCTGAGGGAACATAAATGGTCCTTACTATGTGAAATGTGTTATCTCTGGGCTATTTTATGCATAAACTGGTCTTTCTGTGAGCAAACTGTTTAGTGGCGTGCCCAATGCAGGCAGCTATTGTGCACACAGAAGCTTCTATTTGCACGTCCCACGATGCACACAAAAAGTGAGCGTAAATATGTCTCCCGTGAAAAAAACTAATATCTAATTCTTAAAAGTACATGAGTCCATTAATCTCTACTGTGCTCGCCATGAACACATCACGGTGGTTTATTTTCACACTTTTTTGGGTGGGAAAATATCTTCCTCTGAAGCAACAAGAAATTCAGAGGCAGAGACAATTGCTAGCTTAGCTGTGAGAGGCTCCAGGTATCTGTATGACGGAAGCCTCCACATTAACTGTGCCACTGCACGAATCTAAATTCCTAGCTACTCTAGTAAACACCGTGAGTAGAAATGCATGATTTGCCAAAAGTGCAGTGCTTTTGCTGGTTCAGCTGCAACCAAGTTGATGAGGAAAACAATGGCGAAACCATGCTTATGCCCATAACAGCGGAGCTAAGGAAGCCAGCTTTCCTGGGGCACCGATAGCTGGATACGTGAGTTTTCTCCCTCTCTTTGCTTCTCTCCGTTCCCATCTCCTGCCCCGCTCGCTCTGCTGTCCCCAGACCAAGGACAAAGGGCCGATTGAGCGGCGGTGGCCGAGGGACAGCTGCAGGGGAGCAGCTCTGCTCTGAGTCACCAGCACCGAGGGACAAATGCAAACGCCCCCTGGGCTCGCTTGCAGCCACCCTGCATGCTGGGCTGGGAGCTGGGGTTTCAGACTGAGCAGGGATTCAAAGAAAAGAAGCCAAAAGCAGGAAGGAGTCTTCTGGTTCTGAATTTGGAAGGTCAGCTGCAAATGCTTCAGATCTCCTAGACAGTCATGAGGTCAAGCTGTGGCTGGGAAACCATCAGTCACAGCCAGGGCTGCGCAGGAGGGCTCAAGAGGGCTCTCTGCCGAAGAGTGCTCCTGCCTGTGAGAAACACGCTGTCTCTGGGAGGACACGTGCAGGTATTTTGACAAATCTTCCTTGATGTCAGCTTAGGCTTTAACTTAACTCAGATGATGCTGTAAGGGCACTTCCCTCTTCACGCACAGTCTTGCCATCCAAGCTGAGACGATTTATGGTCCATATTTGCCCTTCACACAGGCTAGCAGTGTGTCTGCTTCTCTGAGGTGACCAAAGCGGTCATTTGAATGCTGATAATCCCCCAGTGAGAAAGGCTGCAGGTCCTTCCTGCTGCCTCTCACGCTCCCCCCACTTCCCTCTGACCCTCCCACAAGCCATCAGGGGAGCACCTCAGTTCCCAGCAGCACGAAACAAATGCTGTCTCGGCACTACGCAGATGTTAATGAAACACCATCCGGAGGCTGATGCTCGCACGTGACTTTGCAGAGCTGCTGGAGTAGCCATAACACCTGGGCTAACTCTGCAGCAATCTCACTGCCACTGCAGGGTGCCTATTGCCCTCCTGTCTCTTCCCCACCCACCTTAGTCCTGGTCCTCCTCCCTCCTGAGCTGGAAGTGCTGACCCTAGAGGGCTGTTTGGACTTCTCCGCTGCTGTAGCTGGGCGTGAGCAAGCCCCAGCATGGCTGCATGGGTTGAGCCCACAGGAAGGCTGCTCCCAGCACAGCCGGCCCGGCCACCGGGAAGCATCTGTCCCCACCAACTGCTTTGTGCACGCTGAGCTTCCGAGCCACCACCCGGCACCCAGCCTAAATATGTGCCAGACAAAATCCTAGCGGTCCCAACACTCACAACCTGTCGCTTAAAGCTCATGCTCCTATAGAAATGATGTCCTTAGCCAGGCTGCAGCCCACCTCACTTCAGAAGAGAGGAGACTTCAGAAAAGCCCAGCTCTGACAGCGGGCAACGCTTACTTGAAGCGTTGACAAAAATTTGACGCATTATTATTTCTGCAAAGCTCCTCTGCCATAGCTGCCCCGTCGACCTCTTAAACGCAAATGTTTCTGTTGTCTGTCACAAAGAGCGCTGCCATTTTGCGGCGGTGGTAGGAAGCCCAGGCTGTTGAGATAGGAGCCGGAGTTTGGCAGGAGATCTGTGTGAGCAGGGGGTGAAAAAAACATCCCCAGGTGGAAACACGCCAGCAGGAAAATTACAGTGGACTGAGAAAGCGGCGGTGCGAAATTTATGGAAGCAAGGGGGCAAGCCCTTTCCGAATGTCCGCCCTTAGGAGCGTAAGGTACAGGCGGGTGATTTGCTGGGAAGTTAGACTGCTTGGTGTGAAAGCCAGTTCACGGTGGTCACCGCTGTCAGGCAGGGCAGAGAGTTCTGTAAATGGCATGAAGCAAACCCCAGCTTCCAGAGCAGAGCACGTAGTTTTGCGGATTGCTGACCCTCAAAACTGATTTTAACTGTATTTCATCCCCAGTGAGTCAACCTGCATTCCTCGTGACCGAATTCCTGGGAAATCAACACAATGGAGAAATTCAGCTGGTGATTTTCACAAAAACGTTTCCTATGCAAATAATGTCTTTGCAAGGGATTTAATGAGATTTTATTTTGCTGCACATCTTTTTTTTTTTTCATGTATGCTAGTTGTTTGAAACGGTGAATTACCCAGGTCTGGATACACAATACTAAAATAATAGAAGGGTTGAAAAATTTTTCTGTAAATGGTTTTGACTGAACTATACTGCTTACTGATTTGGTTTTAGTTATGTAAAAGGTATTCAGAATTTTCTACTTTCCTTTTAAAAACAAAGTGCAGTTAACGCCCTAAATTTCCAGCCTTTGATTTTTTTTTTAAAGTCTTTTACTGAAAGTGTGGGTTTTTTAACCAAAAGCTTTTCTAAGAAATGAAAAAGCCAGTTTCAAGTCTTTATTAAAAAGCAAGAAAATCAACAGAAAATTGATCCCTCCCCGCTCTGCTGTCCTATTCATAATTGCCTTTTTTTTTTTTTTTTTTTTTAAACAGCTCAGCAGCAACGGCAAATAAAAGCCTGAATCCCAAGCATCTGTGACTTAAACCAACAACACGGCATGACAAAGTGTGCAATTACACTAGATGTGTGCACTTTTTAAAGAGGCAAAAACTCTTGGCCGTTTGCCACCTCTTACAAGGTAGGAGAGGGCTGCGGGGACACCTCGGGGTGCCTGCCGGGGGGACTGCCCAACATCCCACCCACCTCCGTGGGTGTAGGCTCAAGTTACTCGCCCTGCCTTTCCGCTCGTGCTTTTAACACTTATGGCACCTATATATGTATATATATCGTTTTCTCATTTAACAATTCAACTGGCTACGGTTTTCACAGTTTTCTTCACGATTTAAAATAACATTTTCATTTGCCCAACAAAATTTTGAATGTGGCTTAATCCACTCCTCCCCCCCCGACCACCACCCAACCTGCGTTCTCTGTAACACGAATAATGTTTAGGATTCAATTCATACTCTATCAGGCGAATATAATCAAAGTCACTGCAGGCTCTGATGCCGGGGGGAGAAAAAACCCAAAACAAAGGGGAAAAAAGCCCCAAACAAGCCAGCCCCTCCCTCCAGCCCTTTCCTGGGACAGAACAGAGCATTTTGTAGTCCTTTCAGCTGGTTTGGCTGCAGCGCCGGCGGTGGCTTTGTGTGCAGGTACAGCGACCCACTGCTCAACAATTTGGGGGGAGACCTGTGATTTCGGGGACGAAACTCCCCCGGGAAGAGCGGACGGATGCCTCTCCCTGGCTCAGCCCAGCGGGACCCGACCCGCGGTGGTGTTGCACGTCGGTGCACGCCGGGGTGTGCGTCTGTGTGTATTACTAGGGAAGTATTAAAAAAAGAAAAAAAAAAAAAAAGAAAAAAAAAAGGAAACATTTTGAGGGACTGCACAGAAAACGGCGCAAGAGTTGCTAGAGCAGTGTGCATACGCTCGAGAGGAATCCCTTTCAGTTCCTCTTTTCTTCAGCTTTATTTAAAAAGGGTTTGAAGGCTGGTTTAATTACGAAAACCAGCTCTCTAGACACCAAACAAAACGGCAGCCTAGCCTAAGTTGGCACCAGGACAGATGCATATTTTGCTCACTTCTCCATGCCAATCGGCTGTAGCTCATCCAGTATGTCAATCCAAGTTGGCTGTCTGAAATCCAAGTTTAGTGGCCTGAAAATATCCCGGTCCGGCTTTGTTTCATGTGGTAAACAGCTTGCTCAGTCTACTTCTTCCACGTACAAAACAAAATCAACCCCCCCCAAAAACCCGTTACTACATGTTATGGTAATAGCTTCTCTTTGCATTTTACCCCACTGCAGGATTTCCCTTTTTTTTTTCTTTTTCTCTGTATACGCTGACCATGAAACCCTCGCAAAACACATTGCTTTTTTAACGATAGACCTGATTCTGCCGGCCACTGAGCTCCGGTGGATGGGTTCAGAGTTAAGGCTGAAATGACCAAGCCCCGTAAGAAAAATGCTGGGGGGGATATGTTTAGCGCTTACAGCTCTGCCAGCTCCTCCGAGCTGCCTGGCCATCTCCTACACTCAGCTAAAATCGCGGGCAGCTACCTGCAGGAACAGGCAAGGCTCAGGGATGGTGGCTTTGCGAAGCCCGGTCTGCTCAGGGCTTTCTAGAGCCCGGTGGCTTCTTGGGGTTCGGTCCCTCCCGCCCCTTTCTTACAAGATTTTGCAGGACAATGCGCGTAAGGCAAGAATAGCAAGCAGTATCAGGGAGGGTTTATCGTGATTTACCATTGATGCAAATTCCCTCCCCTCCCTTTCCCCCCCTCTGCCATTTTAGTACAAATAAAGGGGCCCAGGCTCCCTAGTCAGCCAGCAGGATCGGGACTGCCAAAAGAAAACAAATCCAATGCGGGGAGGCTGCCCACAAAGCACGGCTTAGTCAGTATTGCGGAGATGAGGAAAAAAAAAAAACCAAACAGCCTTCCGAATGCCAGTGATGGAATATGGTTTCCTCGATAATTAAATTCAAGCGAGGACTCATCTCTCCTGGTTTCCTACTGGCTATTTCCTCCTGGAGGAAATTGAATGTCTCTGAAAACCTGCAATCGGGTCTCCGCTCGCCAGCTTTCTAAGCAGAAGCAATGGCTTTCCACAGGGTACAGCTAAACCCCGCGGAGACAATTAACAAGTCAGTCATCCAGTTTCCACCTTTGCTGATCACTTTGCAACTGATCCAGTGTTTAGTGGTATATTTAAGGGGTAGTGGAGAAGAAAAAAAGGTAGACAGAACGTGAAGGGAAAAAACAAACATACAGCTTGTGAAAAAGAGTTTAGAAAAGAGTTTGGAGAAATCCCTAGGAAGTCAAGAGATATCCCCAGCTGTCACCTTTCTTCTCCCATCTTCCTAGTGAGAAGTTATATGGTGTTCAAACAACGCAAGAGCAAGCCGCCTTTTAATTATCATACTTAGGTGCTTTATAGGAGCACTTCACATGGTGGAAGTGCTGGGCAAATATTAACTTTGACTCATCTGAGCCTTTGGTTTAAAACAAAGAAACCTGGGAGGTGCGGGGAAGCAAACACTGGGAGAAGAGGCTCAGTTCCAGCTATTTGCCCCATCAGTGAGCCCGACCGCAGAAAAAGACACCATCGACTGTGGAGGTGAAGTCTCCTGTGCTAACCACACTGCAAAGCCACATGTGGTATATTGCCGTGTGCTTTTTGCCCCAGAGCGATCCCCTACTTTATATTTGCGCTTAAGAGACCCTAAGAACAGAAACCCAATAACTGCAAGCAGCCTCCGTCCATCTTGGCGTGCAGCATCTGGGCTTTCCTGAATACGCCTTTCCTCTTCCAAACCGCAAGGCAGGGAAGCGGTGTGCGTCTTGCATCTACCTCAGGGCAGCGTCCCTGTGGAACCTGGCAGGTTCGGTTAAAAGCAAATCACTGGCAACAGGCGGGCAGCCGTGCCCTGCGATGGGAGGGAGAGGCAGGGATGCAGCATCGCTTGGGAATACGCCGTCCCGTTCCCTGAAAATGGAGTGTTTCTGAGACTGGGATTATCCGTTCTGCTGGCATACGGCAGCAACAGGGAGAGGGCTGTGGGGCGCAGGAGGGGAAGGTGACAAAAGGGGCTCTGGGAGGCACCGTGCATGCACAGCCCAAGGGACCTGCCAACCCCCCATCCAGCAGAGCGTGGGGCAGAGCGGGCAGGGTTAATCCTGACCGCAGCACACACTTCCCCTTTCCCCTCCTCCGGCAAGAAAAAAAAAGAATATTTCCTGCAAGGGGATGACTTTGCAGTGCTCTGAGCAACTCTCCCAGTGGCCAGGGGATTTTCTAGGTATCTGGGCTGGGAGACTTCGAAAGCATGTGTTTTTCCAGTGAAAAGCACTCTCAGTATCTCGTGGGTTCACAGGCAGTTCAAATTGCTCCAGTGAGGAACATGCAGATTCATCAGGTCTTCTGTGCTATCTGATTATGATAATGGCACGGAGGGTTAGGCTCCTAAAAGGCATCTGCCTATTCGCAGGCAGTTATCAAGAAATGCACATCACCACATATATGCACATGGGTGGATTGAGAAAATGCCTGGTCCCTGGATGAGTCCGGTGGAGCTTTTATCTCTTTGGGATAGATGATGCATAATACGCTGCCTGCTGTAACTCACAGGCGTTTTTATTCCTTTGCTGCTTTCCAATAAAAAGAGCATCATCATCTGATAGTTGAGGAGGAAAGATGAGGTGGAAGAGGAGGGGAGAAGCAGAGGAGCAAAGAAAGGAGAACAGGAGGATGGGCGTTCTTTGTTAGCAGGGGGACTTGGTGTTATTTCACTGGAACTGGAAATTCCCTGCTCCCACCTTGAGGGAAGGGGATGGCAAAGACTGAGCGAGCAGAGATCAGCCCTGGGTGAGCCGGGGCGGGGGGGGTGTTGTGTCACTGCCTGGCAGCCCCACTGGCCCGGTAAGCTGTAGGCAGCCTGGGTTTGGAGGGCCAGTCCTCATCAGCAGAAGGGTGGCAATGGGAACAATGTCTCCCGGAGAACCGTGGGACCCTCAGAGCTCAGAGATACGGACCCATCTCCGACACAGGAACCGTTTGATACTAATCGGAAACAAACGCCAAGGTAACTTGCTGCCCTGGGTGCAGAAATGCAGCTTTATTTAACAAGAGGCACAGAGATCCGGAGAGAGAGGCTTGCCAAACTGAGGCTTTTTCTTTCTCGGCAATACCTGGCAATTTTTTTTGTCCGGATGCTGTCCATCCACAAAGGCTGGCCCCCTTCTCTGCTCTCAAGTTTCCCCCCAGGATTCAAATCTTGACACCTCTAAATCGAACTTGGCTTCCTTCCTAGAAGGAGCGGGGCTATGGGAAAGGGGTTTCACAGTGTCAATGCCTTGGTTGGGCACGGAGAACAAACCTGCAAACTTTTTCAAGCCCAAACGCCAGGGTGACGGGCATTTGCATTATACAGGAGGGGGATTGTATGAAGATGGTGCTTACCATCACCCATTGCAGGGGAGACAATGAAAAGTCTGTATTGGGCATGAATAACCAGTTTGCTGTCACTGAAACTGCACTAGTCATCTTGCAGCCCAAAGCTTAACAGTTTTTCATTATGGTATCACAAACCTAGAGGGGTTTTACGTTTATTTTTTTGCTTGCCTTTCAGGAGCATAACAAAAAAAAAGCCCCACCTGGTTTTGGAGCACTTGAGCTGTAGAGCTTTTAGACTTTTCTCTGCCACCATATGGACACGGAAAGGCCTTCTGACTTCGAAAGAAAGCTGAGATTCTTGCACAACCGCTTCCCCCCAGGAGCTTGTGCCCCAACCCCCACCCCCAATCCCCACCCCAGTCCCCCAAGTACCTTCAGACTTGCAATTAAGTCTGTTGGCAATACAATTGTGATGGTTGGCAACCCAGTGTCACTGGAGGAACTTTCGCTCCTGCAGCTGAAGGATTGAGCTCCTTCTCTATTTCACATCTGCACTGATGCAGAGGGCATGGTGTCCCTTCTTTGTATAATAACGTCTTACTTGCACAGTTAATCTCAGCTGTGGAATGGGAATGTCTTCTCTGGCCCAGGTTGTGAGCTGTTAGAAATCTGGCGGATCCCATGCTAGAGGTGGCTGCCTTTCAGTGGTGGGAAAAGTGATTTTCCCATTGTTCTGGCACTGTTCTTGTAAACTGAACTTCTATAACACTTGTCTTTGAGATCCATGGGAGTTTTGCCTTCTCCAGGCCTGCAGTGCAGGGCCATCAGTTTGTAAAACACTAAAGGAATGACTGAGAGGAATGCTATAATGAGGTTTGTTTGTCAGAGAATTTTTTTATGTCTTTATCTTTGGTTTCCCTTGAGATAATCAGAGTTGACTTTTGCATCTCACACTTGAAACTTTTTCAAAACGAGCTGTGCTCAAAGGGACACAACTCACTTGTACAGTTATGCTACTGATGTGCATTTTTGATACATTTGCATGTGCAAAGGGTTATGTCATGATTATTTTCTTGTGTAATTGATAATGACTTAGACTACTAATTAGGTGTGCCACTGGTTGCAATTTAAAACCAGATCCTTTCCAAGGCTGAAGCTAACATTCAGCATGCAAACTTCATAAACCAGCTTCAGCAGCTCTTTGCCCCTAGTCCTGCACCTGTGGGCGCTTATTTCCGCTTGCCACACTGTAAGCCCATGTAGCTGTCTGCGTGGCTACACAGGCAACTGTTTGAGGAAACTGATGCAAGTGACAGAAAATTTGGAAAACAAAAATGGTTATTTTTCATCAGGATCAGTTTCCCTGAGCTGGTTCATCACACAGTCCCATGAACAGCTGTGCTGGACAGTGCAGAAGATGGCACAAGGGTGGGATGAGGTGGCCAAGGCTTTCTCTGCTGCTGCCTAGGAAAACGCAGCCTGAGTTCCCATGTTCCCATGATTTACGCCCAATGGTCTGTTTGCAAGGTCTTTTCCAAGGAAATACCTCACCATCAATGAGCTAACAGAATATCAGAAGCGAGCATTAACACACCTGGACATGTCTGAGGGCTGCAGCTCAGACCCTGCTCTGGGCCCTCAACAGACTCTGGCAGAACAAGGGAGATGAAGACCCCGTGGCAGCCAGTTTCCTCTGGCTCTTGCTTGCACAAGTTAGACCATCACTGCCAGTAAGGGCAGGTTATCCTGTAGTGGTGGCACACAGTAATTTCCCAGTTGCTGTGTGAGATCTACTGCACAACCTTGCAGGAACCTATGGGAAAACCATCAAGCATTTGCACTCTGTCTTGTCCCTCTTATACAACTCTAGTGAGAAGCTGGGTTTTTGCTGGTATAATAATACTAAAAAAAAAAAAAAAAACCCAAAGGAAATTAAACCACAAACAACTATATTCAAAAAACAAAGGGTCTGGCTGGTGCCCAAGAAAACAAGGAAATTTAAAGATAAAGCAAACTGTCCTTATTTCACCCCGTTGTGCCTGGGGATGGCTGGGTTTTCCAAAGAAGGCAAGCCACGGCATGCCCTGCTCTGCTGGGGAGCGGCCAGCAAGGGGCTGAGCCCTCCCAGCACACGAGCTGGACTTTCTCCGCGACTCCTTAATGGGAAAGTCATGTGGCAACGTTGAAACCCAGACGTTGAAATCTAAAAGCCCTCCTAGCCATGTGTGCGGCTGGGATGGATTAGGACTAAATGAAGCCCGGACTCGCTGACAGGACGTGGAATAAGGGAAGACTCAAGTGGGATGCACTTCCCTTGAACTTGCTAATGGGAGCCCAGCTCCCCAGGACTTCTGCCTGGCCAAGGAGAAGCAGCAGAGACTAGCCAACCTATGCCAGGGGATGCTGGTCACAGTCTGGGAAGGGTGGACTGCTGATCGTCAAAAAGTCGATGTCTTAAAATCAGAAGGCTCTGTAGTAGCTGAGCCTTCCGCTTCGATGCTTCGTCAAGTCAGAGGGAGGAAAATGGAAAACGGCAATGCCAGAGCTGTCCAGAGGTTTCCCATCCTGCAGCATTGCCACGGCTTACACCAGTGCACAGCCTGACCTGGCCTCCCAAACGCAAGTGAGGGCTAATGGCAAGACAACCTACTCAAGCCAACAGAATCACTTCTGCTCACATTCAGCCAGAACTGGCTTGCGGTGCTCAGAGGGCAGGCAGGGCAGTGGCGGGGGGAGAATTAGTAAGGAACAAAATCCCAAATAAAGCAATCCACTTTGCATGACCATTTGTTAAGCAAATACTCGCCTTGATTAGTGTATTTGCTGGTTTCACTATGACAATGCTTGGCAGCAAGGTCTGTTGTTGCAGTCCGTGTTAATGGCCCCTTTCAACCTTGTAACGTCTTGGAGGAGCAAGTTGGCTGTTTTTAATTTTTATACTTTTGTGATACCGGTTTTACTACCGCCACAGGCCTCCAGAGAAGCTAACTTTTATCATTTCTATTCATAAGTCATCATTATTCGGCAAAATCTATTTTATTTATTATTAGAATATCAAAGGATTTCCTCTATCCTCCTTCTGAGCCTACGTGGCCCTGGTGAATGCCTGTGCTTTCATTCACAACAAAATTAAAAGGCATAGGCGGTGGCCTTGAATGTGAAGATATGCCAAACCATCATGAAACAATATACCATAGTCCATGTCATCTGCATCCCTGAGAATGCTTCTTGCAGGTGCATGTCCTCCTACAGAGTAAAATGTACACATCTGATTTAGATGTTCACTTTGCTCGCTGAAATCCCATTAAACAAATGAGCTGCATGCTTTTTTTTCTTTTCTTACTGTCACATAGATTTAGGCTCTACTAATTCCCCTGTACTTACTTGGACCCCATCAATATGTTCTACCATGAAGTGAAAGGCAAGCAATAAAGCCACTGAATAACCAGTCCTTTCAAACCTCCTATGTCTTAAAGACAGAAATTGTTTCCAAGTGATCAGAACATTTTGATAACTTTTCCCTTTGATACAGTATGCCCTTTTCTACTCCAGGAATCGGAGATGGATTCAGGTCTAAGAGCCGACTTCATTTATAACCACATTTCTTAATGACAATTGGGTGCAAAGGCTACCATCTCCTTGGGGCTCCATTGGCAGAGCCAGATGCCCTGAAATCCCAAGTTTTTTGGCAGATTACAGGGGAGCTGGGAACCTAGAGGCCAGCTCTGAGGGAGTATTCATTGCTTTGAAAAACCAAGCTCCCTTCTAGGTTGCCAGCCAAGAACTACTGGGGAACCTTGACTCCCAAGTGGGGTGGGAACATGGGGAGCTGAATTGGGCCTCACACGTCCCAGCTGACAGCCTTAATTTCAGACCTGTTGATTATTCTGGGCTCTGGCTTTCTTTTTTGACATGCAACATTTCAAAAGGTCTCAGTTTCAACTCAACATGAATGAGGGAAATTTGTGGAAGCTTGAAAAAACTTGGCAGGATGGAAAAGCCCTTTCTCACCCATCTAAAGTCTTCTGTTTTCTCCTGGATGAGAGTAGTGGTTTTCAAGCTTATCTAAATTTTTCCCAGTGGAAGTGGAGACTCCTGCACAGTGAAGTCATGAGAATAGCTTGCTTTTCTCAGTTATCTTTTGTTGAGCCTTCAGAAGTTGTACACAGACCTCCCTGCACTGGATACTGTTGAACGAGAGGGACAAATGCTAATATCCAGAATGGGGACTCTAGTGTTCAATTCCTCCCAGAGGGACTCGTTCACTGTGCTCTTCAAATGCCTAGATGAAGTTATTGACAGATATTTAAAACTACACCTTTCCTTATTCTGGCCTTAATGAATAAATGCACCTACCACTACCAGGAGAATCTGTAGTGCCATTTTCGAGCCTCATTATTTGAGATGCTGACATCCAGACTCCCACCGGCTCTTACCAGCTGCTAAATAAGAACAATTTTTCCATCGATTCCTAATCATATGATTCACCAAAAGAGTGTAGTGCTGCCCAAGCCATTTGTCCATTGGGCCCTACTACATATTTTTCAGTGGTCAGGTCACAAATGCAGGAAACTGTTAGAGAATTAGTTTGAACTGGATACACACACAGATAACATTGCTAAAAAGTGCTTCCTCTTGAAAGTACTTGTGTCCGGTGCCACCCTTTCTTTGCTAGATTGTTTGCGGGGTGAACTTTCTCAAAGGGAGCCTCCTTCCAAGCCCAGTCTATGTAAAGAAAGTCTATGGAAGCTGGCATGGAATCCTTGCTGCAGGTGACTCAGTGGGGAACACGCACAACTGTGTATATCACATCCATACAAACAAACTTGCTACTACTACTTGCTGGCTAACCAGCCTGCCAGCAGGTATCTCAACTGTATTTCCGAAAAAGAAAAGAACTAACAGGACGGGGTCTTCGCATCTGTTTTACCCTGTTTGAGCCAGGGCTCCAACTCCCTTCATTCGTGGCTCTGACTCACCATCATGCAGTGCCTGACCGCCTCTACAACTGTGTGGTGGCTGTCCGCTTGGGATAGGATTAGGCAACCACAGGTGGCACCACCTGCTGCAAAGCCCTCCCGCCTGGGTTTTCTTTGCTAACGACTCCTAGACATTTAAGAGCCTGCTCAGTTGCTGAAGGGGAAGTCACCAAGGGGACAATGGCCTCCTTGTAGTTGTTCAACAGTATCACTTGGCTTTACCATTGACTGGCATTTGGCATACAATGTTGGTCTGGATGCAAATGGTGTGAGCAGTTGGCTGTGCCTCTCCAGAAAGGTGGCAGGAAAAGTTACAGGTTTATGTTGATCTAAAACGCGGAGCGTAGCTTTCCCTGTGCCACAAAACCCACCCTTTTAACAGTGATGTGAACTACTGCAGGTTCTGTCGTAGCCACTACAGGTCAATGGAGTGTGGCTGCTGCTTTTCTTTATTCCTGTGCTTTCCTTATTGTGCTTTCTGCTCATTTGGATGAAGTACCTAATTAAGCACGTTTCCTGTAGGAGAGTCTAGAACCTCACTAGAGCAAAGATGCTACACATTAAAAGTGCTGCCTTGCTACCTTTGCCTGCAGCCTAAGGATTTAAGCCAGTGAAATCACCTAATGATAAAGCCACCAACAAACGCCACTGTCGCTGTCATTGCTTACCACAAGTCCTAGGCCCATTTTGAGCACGCGAACTGGCTGTGAAGTTCGGCGCTCCCAGGTGACATCTCCAAAACCTGCAGGTCTCGTGTCATTAGCATATTCCGTCATGACAGATGGGAATTGATAACAGCATTTATCAAAAATAAAAATAAATCCCATGTGGAGGCTAATCTAAAGGCTTAGAGTTTCATTACCAACCTCACCTCTCTGCACCCTCTCCCCTGCAATCCCTCAAGGCATACAAGAGATGCGAGCCCTCTAACCAGATCCCCTGAACCCTATGCCTTACCTGCCTGGCTGCTCTGCAACAGAATCTTGGTGTTCAGAGGATTGCTAGGCAAACCTTTTATTTTTATTTTGATGCAGCTTCTTTGTATTTTCAGCAGGGGCCCCACTGTCTCATGCAAATGAATGCTGTATGCTTGCTCCCTGGTATGCTCCATAGGCATGTGCTGTATAGTTTGGCTTTAATACCAAATAAAGTAAGTAATTACAAAAATCAAAGTGGATGTGCCCTCCTCCGGCCCATGCAAAAGAGGTCACTACCACAGCTACCTGTCTTCTCAGGTCAGGCCAAACTATGAGCAATGGTCAGAAGGCCAGGTACCTGTAGGCAGACCACAAAGCAAAGCACAAAATCTGTTCTAGCACGTGACTGATCTCATTTCTTGTACTGTGCTATCCCACAGGGCCAAGATTAAACCTGCTAAACCAAGATTAAGTTCTCTGCTGCTGGTGGCAAGGGTCTTTCGGTGCCCACGTGAGGAGGTCCATAGGTGAGGTATGGAGTACAAACACCTGAGAGTCCGATCTAGTTCCAGGGAACTGAAAAGCAGGTGTCCCTCAGACTTCACTTGGAACACGACTGACTGATAAATTTACCCATATTCATAACTTCAAGCTTCATCATCAATTAAAAGAAAGTTTACCTGACAGCCACGAAATAAGAAGACCTTTCTAGTGCACTTGTGCACACACACACTACTGGGAAACACTGTAGATACAATTTTTGTATCTAGTCCAAGATAAGCAAGCATTTGAAATTTTTGGAGGGCAATGTCTGTTCATTTACAAATTCTGAATATTAAGAAATCATTGTAACGCCAAAGTCCTTGTCAGAATAAGCAATCTGGCATCATTCTTCAGAGTCTGTACAGTTTACTTGGGATCAATTTGATTTCAGGTAAGCCAGCTGAGAACAAATGAATTTCATCAAAACCCCGCCTCCTCCTTTTGAATGATTACATGTTGCTTGCAATAATGACCACAATTTCTGTGTTCCCTACAAGTCCATTTCTTAAAAAAAGGACATTTTGATTTACTAGAACACTTATTTGTGTGAGTCTAGAGATAGTTTCATCTTGTGGGTCTATTTTCCAGTTTTCTTCATTCCCTGAGAGCATATCCTGCAGCAAATGCTCAAAACCTAAAAACCTGATGACATTAAAATGCCCAGATTCATTTACTTCTCTGAACGTCATGCGGTGGAAAGTCGAGACAGACTTTCTTGCCTCTGGCCTAGTCCTCTCTTTCTGATCTAAAAATGTCGGCATCGCTAAAGCATCTTGGCTTGGCATTTGTTTTATCTGTTGTTTGCAAAGATACTGTTCTGAATAGTACTTTCTTTTTTGTGGTACCAAACGGCTGGATATTAAAAGGAAAAAAATACTGGTGGAAGAGACAACAAAAAGAACTGAATGTTGACCTACCGCCTCCAGCTGTCTAGTAGACTAGCTGTCCCAAGCTGCAGAACAGACATCCTTTCTGCAGCCGATGTCCCAACATTCCCATGCATTCACACGCTGGCGTAACAAGCAACCTTGTTCACTTCGGTGCCTATTCGTCAGATTACTCAAAAGTAATGAATGCAAATTAATGAAAGTTGTCACAATATTTGTAGCCCTTGATTAGGATTGATTCAGCTGTTCAGTTTCTTCTGCTGGTACATATGAGTTCTTATACTTGTCTGTACTGTAGGTTTTTAAGAGTGCCATTAAATTAAAGTTGACAACTAATACCAATCAGGGAGGCAAGAGGAGGAAGACTAGGTTTCTGCCATGACACAGCAGATCTAATTGCATGGAAACAATGCATGACTTCTGAGTGCTCATATCCTTGATGCTATATTTACATATTAGTGTTCTTTCTCAAATACATAGAGTTAAAAATGAAAGCTTCCTTAAAACCCCAGCTATCCCTCTGCTATCTTGTAGTTCAAACCACAAGAAGTCAGGAAAGGGAAACTTTGAGTTATGCAGCTTAATATAGCTGTGTTGTACACCTGATATCAACCAGATTAAAAAGTTAAGCACCAGTGGGGTTTTCTTTTGTTTGTTTGTTTTTGTTTTTTCTTTCTTTATTTAAGAACCTGGAACTCTCCTGAAATCAGGTGGCAATCCCTTTTTTTCTGAAGAACCTCATTAGGGCCACCTCATTAATCAGAAACAGCTGCACAGGAGGTCCTGATTGTGCAAGCACCCAGTGGTTAAGGCACCCACTGAGAAGGGGTCAGTTTTCTTCTTTGCCCAAGGGATGGAAACTTGCATGTCTGGTGGTGACTGGTGTCACAGCTGGGAAAGAAACTGTGCCTCCGCTGACTTCAGCTAAATGCATCTTTCATTGCTAGAAGTCACGTGGAGTAGGCTGAGCAGAAAGGCCAGGAATGACCTTACCCTCTCAGGATAGCCCAGCGAGTATGACACTTGGAGGGGGGAAATATATGCCTGACCCCCCACAGATTCCCTGTACCCAGAGGAATATAGTCATTGTTAAAGCAGGAGTCATGCCACCGCTGTCACCCTCTGGGCTCTGAAGGAAAGCCACACTGACCACACATTTCATACAGAGCATCATTCAATGGGCTTGCTCAGAGATCGCTGAATGAATTGAGTCGTTTGTGTGAAATATGTCGAAAAATGCCACATCTGTGGTCGTGATAGGGCTTAACTGCGAGGCAGGCAGCACAGTCCTGTCAAGACGGAGGCACTGCTGGGCACACCCCGAAGCACAGATGCAAGTACATTTGTGTACTTCTGTCTACAAAGCTGCGTATGCTGGGTCTAAGTTTTGCTTGGGAGGTGCTAAAGTCTTATTTTGGGTGCCTAAAGCCTTTTATAGTTCTACACATGCCAAAAAAAAGCCCATTTAAACCCACAGAAATACCTTTGTCAATTACAAGGTCAGGCTGCTGGTGCTACACTGACCAGGGCTAGTATGGCCTGAGTGCTCTGCATCAAGGAAGGAGTCTGAGAGAGAGAGAGATTGCTGGAACGGTACCGTACCTTCCCTGTGACAGGTACAACAGGCAGACAGGACACGTGGTTCAGAGGATTCCCTACTCTCTCTCCACCTGGCTGAACGCGGTGCCCTAAGGGACAGGGGGGAATGGCGACAAGTTCCTGCCCGGCGCAGCAGATGTGTCTCCTCCGTGACTACCCCCCCTTCCCAGTTGCCCTTGCATAATAGGTATGAAGCTCTGCAAATGGAACTGAACAATGATGAGGACGATGGTTCATCTCGCTTGGTGGTGTCATGGAGGTTAAGTTGGCCTACACTGTGTGTCAAAACTGCTTCCATAAAGAAAAAAAGACCTGTCGTTGTCATAGAAGACCGTCTTCTGAGGAGAACAGAAGGCCCAATACGCAGACCAGACCTACTTCTTAGAGAAGTCTGTGGCCTCCCTGGGGGCAGGTTAAAGACGTGTAGAGAAAACTTCCTAACCTGGTGCAGCCCTCAGATTATTATCCATTATTGATTTTTCAGGTAGGCAGTGATGAAGTTGTTACAAGAAGTCCAAGGGCAATCAAGAGAGACTTCAGGGTCTTGGGATGAGTGGTTAAGAGATCATAAGCACAAGTAGTGTTCTCCTCTATCTTTCCAGTTGCAGGGAATGATGAGGGAAGAAACAGGAAGAACCAGCAGATCAGTATCTGGCTTTGAGCCTGGTGTCATTGGCAGAATTTTGGGGATTTTGATCAGAGGTCGGTCTACAGAACACCAGGCCTGCTGATGACAGAGTACAGCTGTCTCAAAATGGGAAAAGGACCTTTGCACAGGAGTCAGCAGGGCTCATTGAAAGAGCTTCAAACTGGATTTGAAGGGGGAAAAGGATAAAACCAGGATTGCTAGAGATAAGCCTGAGTGTGGCACACTGATGTTTGAGGGATGGTGCGCTAAGCAAGGCCTTTTGGTCTGCCACCTCAGTGGAGGCAGGGATGGACATCCATGCAGCAGCAAAGACTCAAGGGTTATTGATGTGTTAGAAACTATGGAATCACCTGAGAACAGTCACAGTTCACTGAAAGGGTTATCAAACATTGGAAGAGGCTGCCCAGGGAAGTGGTAGAATTGCCATCCCTGGAGGTATTTAAAAGATGTGTAGATGTGGCACTTGGGAACATGGGTTAATGGCGGATTTGGCTGTGCTAGGTTTACAGTTGGACTCGATCTCAAAGGTCTTTTCCAACCTAAATGATTCTATGAATCTATGATTCTATCATTCTCTGAATACTTCAACAAATGCAGGAGTCACACAGTGTCCACACCACCAGCAGTGATGGCAGCAGCAACCCACTTTTTTGCAGATTCAGCCTCCTACTTTTCATATCCCAGATTCCAGGTAGCCCGTGTAGCTTCCCTTCTGCACAACCCCTGCAAACCAGAGCTCTAAATGCACACCCTCATCTCCCCAACTGCGAGCGTCTAATTGCTCACTCCAACCATGGTCTCACACACCTAAAGCACACGGCTTCTCCAAAACCTCTGCTCCAGTCCTGTCTTTCAGACAAAGGTTCATACTATCGCTCTTGGAAAGAACAGCACTAGCATTGGCAGCAGCAAACCAGATAGGTCCTCAGATGCCAGAAAACACTTTGTATTTTTGCATCCCCTTAAAAACTGCAAGCAAGCAGAGTTGGAAGTGTTTGCTACCCTTCCCTAACCCATCCCTAAGAAGTGGTTTATGTGCTCATTAGTGAGATGGCAATCACGGGATGGGACTCCCAGTGCTAATGATGAAATCAACCCCAGGATCAAATGGTACCAGCTGTCCAACAGTGCCCAGCAACAGTCACCCAGGAGTGCAAGGCAGTAAATGAAGAGCACTGTGTGCAACTGAAATTAAAGAGCTGATGTAGACACGTTGATATATCCAGCCACTAATACTGGATAAATTCAGTGTAATGCCTTGTAAAAATCTGATTGTCACTTCCAGATGGTTGTGCTTGTAGCTGGTTACTGAGCTTGGGGGGCTCAGATGTAAGTAATTAACATCCTAGCCCTGCTAACATTCCACTTGCTTTCATTCTGATGAAGCATCACATTGTAAAGCAGACAACAATGAAAAGCATGTCCATTTTCAAATTGTTTAAATATATTAATCATACAAGGCGGGATGGATTTTAATTAATCATTTTTTAACTTGTGTATGGGGGGAGGGATTAGCTGACAGAACTGTGCAATGTCACTGCCAAAAGTCCTGGCTCTTTTAATAACTGTGTATGAAATTAGAGGAAAAAAAATCTTTAGCTTAGTGACCAGACCAAAATGTATTTTTACAGCTGCCAAGGTTCTCATTGAAGATATAAACCAGAATCTAAAGGGATCCTGTGTATGTGTGTGTGTTGCATTAGGATATCCTACTTACAACAGGACTAACATTAGTTTTGTCGGAGGCTGAATGGTGGGAGGGGAGGGCGAGGGCTTGGCAGCAGCTGCACTCTGGCCAGCGCTGTGTTAAGACATCCAAACAAAATCATTTAGGGAGACAAGTTTCATGCCACAAGTTGCTATTTTATTTAGTGTGCGCGTAACGGCTATGAAGGGGCTGGATTCAGGTGGTGGACGAGGCTGGGGCTGGCCTGCGAGGAGATGCTTCCCTTGTGGGCAAGCAGAGGGACACGCGGTGGTCTCTCAGTATCTGCCTCCCCCTTCCTACCTTACCCCAGTTAGTGCAGGTCAGATGAAGGGACAGGTGAGATCTGCTGCAGTAATCCTCTGTGCTATAAAATTTTTCACAGAGTCTCTTCCAAACTCCTAAACCACGACACCCCGCAATGTCCAATGAACATTGGTTGACTGAAAAATGTGTGGGCAGTCACGAGGTCAGGCACAGGATAAAATTCAGTCTCACCGCTTGGCTAGTGGGCTGGTGCAAGGACAGTTTCAAGGGCTCCAGGGAAATTGCAAACTGAAACTCGGCGCAGAGAGACCTCTGCTCATGCTATTGCTAACTGAGAGCCAAATATTTAATGCCGTGCCCAAGCATACGATTTGGAAGTGACTTTGGGCTGGCGAGAGCTGCCAGATTGCTAGTACTGGGGTCTGAAGCATCTTGTGAAGACTCAGAAACCCCCGTGCACCTGAAGGTGGGGATTCATCGGCACCTTGTGCTGTGCTAAAACTGTGACAAAATGGAAGGAGGCTGTCCTGCCTTAGACCATGACACAACGCCCTAAATAATGTCATGTCCTCTGAGGCCAGTGTGCTTGTAGGATGGGAGCCTTGGTGAGCAGCACGGCAGATGCAGTAACACAGTAAAAGTCCCCGTGTCTGGCCCAATTGAACCTGTGGAGCTGTTCTCTGAGTAATGTTCCTCCCAGTATTTACCAGCTGTCTTATATTTGTCAACTGGTGTTGACTGTCTTATCTCCTGCAGTCCCCATTGCAAAACAGAAAATGGCCACCACTCTCTTAAACCACACTGATGTTCAAAATTATTGAAGCCAGTACTGCATCGGTGGGAGAGTTACTTTCTGAAACCAACACAGGCATTAACAGTGGAAATACTTTAAAGTCTTGAAGCTATTTGTCTTTTAGTAGCTGGATTGATGCGTTGCTCATAGGTCTCTCATCAGGTGGGAATGGTTTTCAGGCAGTAATGTTTTGTCCAAATCCAAACTTAACTGAAAGATCTGACTTTCTATGGTCCATCCAAACACCTCCACCTATAGAACGAATTTTCTTTTACTGAAGCATTTTCTTTCTTAGGGGCCATATTTCCTTTTCATTCCACCATACAAGCTCCAAGAATGATCAAAGTCTTAAATGGAATCCCAGCTGAAAGTGGTTACAAGAAACTGGAGATAATAAAACAAATATTGTAAGACCCCTAATATGAGCAGCTCTCATAAAAAATGAGCCATCGGGAAATATCTTCGCAAGTCCTCTTTTAAGTTCATTTAGTACATCTATTACACGAGCTCTGAAGATCTAATGTTGTAATTCTCCAAAAGTACCATAATGCTGTTTCCACTTAACTTAGAGATTTTTAGCAAATTTTGCAAATAAACAAATCGCTTTATGACATGTATTAAATTCAAACCGAACGAGATGAAGATACGAGAACAAAACAAAGTACACAGTAAAAGAATAGTCGCAGATTTATAAATCACATTTTATAAATCACAGATTATAAATCAAAATTGTCCTTCAAAATATGCCACCTAGACTTCTGAATTTCTTTTCTGATGCTGATGGCCTCATCCATGTTCAAATTATCACCTGGCGCTTGTAATAAATTCTTAAAATGAATGCAAAAAAAAAAATAATTCATTCTATTAATTATGTTAGAAAATGCTATGCAACTTTTGAAATATACCCTTTCAAATGAATGGAAATCAAATGTAGCCGTGTTCCCTTGCATTCTATTTCTCCTACTTTTAACAAAAAAGTTCAAAGAAATATGAAACGGCTCTGGGAGGGCAACTAGTATGGTAACATATTTTCCTGGAGAAAGGAATAATTTGGATTTTTTTTTCCTGCAGATTGAATCTGAAGCACATTTAAAAAATGGTCAGGAGCCATATGTCTGAAATCTTCAAGGAATATTGAGGCTAACAGGCTAAATGTCTGCCTCTGAGATGCTCTTGAGGATGCAGATTGGCTAAATGATGTCCAGCCTTTGAAAACCTGGATATACTCCAACTTGGTGCTTGGCGAAAAGGGCCTTAATGAGTCTTTGGTATCTGCATTTATTGTTCAACAGAACATCTTGAGCTGGGTAAAAGATGGATGTAATTTGTGAGGATCTAAACCTAAGGCAGCAGCTCTTGCCCTTATATGCGCTGCTTCAAAGGCTTCCTGTGAAGCCTTGAAGATCAAGGAAAAGGGAAAGATCAAGGAGAAGGGAATGAACTATCTCAGTCTGACCTGCCCTTTGGCCAGGCTGTCTGGGGAGGTGGCATGTGGGGGCTTTTAAGCCATTCTGCTATCAAACCCAGCAAGGGAGCATGAGGCCTATGGACCCACAAGTTTGGGTAGTATCACTTCTGCCTCTGTCAGCCTCTTCAACTGTACCCTCACGGGGACTGGAGGATTTGAGAGATCACATGCTGCTCCTGCTGAGGAGTCGCACACTTTCTTTCCTACCCATTAACAAGGGAAAGGTGCTTGAAGGTTTACCTCTTCTTTACCGTTTTGGCTGGAAGGGAATGCCCAACTACTAAACAAAAATATAAGGCAGGACTCAGGACTAAGAAATAACTTGGAAGAATTCAGTTTAGGACAACTTTCTGGAAACCCTCATCTCTATCGACCTGCAAACTGTGAAAGTAAACAGCAAAAAAACCAAACCACAAACCACAGTTGAAAGATGTAGTCCATGGCCCCCTTGACTCTATGCAGTCTGTAAAGGGTCTTTTTAATCCCAACAGCAGAACCTCACCACTGCTGGCAGTCCCAGCTGCATTCCTGCTGCCAGGGGAACAACAGGGGAAAAGGTGTAAAGCTACTGAATGGCATAAGAAATTTTTAGTGAAATCTTCTGAAAGATGATTAGCTGGAACACATTACACAGACTCAGCAAATACCTAAAGTTCCCATCAGGCTGGATTTGATGATAAGAGGGTCACCTTGAGAGGTGACAGACTTAATAGGTTTAAGAAGTCCTAAGAGATTTTTAGAAAGTATTATTAAGCTCAGTGAAGACAAACATGGAAACAAAAAGGACAGCTCTGCTCATGTCTCAGGATAGTCTTGCTTCCAAGAGTACACGGCTCCTGACTACCTTAAATGTCTTTAGAATGCGCTGCTCTTTGTTTCTATTTTGCGTCACAATTGCCCCCGAAGTGAAAAGTACTTCAGATGAAACAGAAAAACTGATTAGCAAGTTCTACCAAGTGTGCAACATCCAGCCCCCTGAATTTGGACAGAGCCAAGAAACATAATGGAAATTTTTACTGCGTATGAAAACGGTTATCATCACAACTTCAAAGCTACTCAACCATTTTTCCGCATAATTAATCTGCTTTTTACATTTCATTAGTATATTCAAAATATATTGCTAATATGTCCAACCATTACAATAAACACGCAGTGTTTGTGTTGGCATCTAAGGCACCTTTGCTTGTTTGCTTTTTCAAGCATAAAAATAAGCTACACCCATTTTCCTGATACCCCAAAATGAACAGAATGGACACTTTTGGTCCAATAAAATTTGCCTGAGAGAGTTATGAGCAATTAAAATGCTGTGTACATAGGCGATAGAATGGAAATTGCATTCAGTTTTCATTTTTGTGATTTGCTGGTGCACAGCCGTAATAAAACATCTTCAGTCAGCTTTGACGGAAGATGCAAGTCTGTTACTCTGATGGAGTCTATGGGAATAACAAAAAGCCTCTGTCTCAGATGTGGGAGGGTCCCCAGAGTCCCTTCTGAACAGCACTGGCCCTCTAAAATAAACACACCTCTAGTCTAAAATATTTTACGCAATCATGGAAAATAATGGAAACGAAGGTGCATGGCCAAAAATCCTGTCCTGCCCTGTCAAAGCATTTTGAGAAAGCTCACTATCTATGGGCAGCACTTACAGGAATGCTGTCATAAAACAAATGAAGTCTGGGCTTATGGTAGCCCAAGATGCACCCAGCCTCCTGAGAAGAAAATGAGAAAGAAGGCAGGTTCTGTTACCTTTAGGCAGGAAACAACAACAGTGAATGATCCGGTACAGAGCTGTGCTGCTTCTGGTACCCAAACCAGTTCACTTAAAGCCAGTGTGGGTCACAGAATGGTAGGGGTTGGAAGGGACCTCTGGAGATCATCTAGTCCAACCCCCCTGCCAGCGCAGGGTCACCTACAGCAGGTTGCACAGGAACGCGTCCAGGCGGGTTTTGAATGTCTCCAGAGACGGAGACTCCACCACCTCTCTGGGCAGCCTGTTCCAGTGCTCTGCCACCCTCAAAGTAAAGAAGTTCCTCCTCATGTTTAGGCGGAACTTCCTATGCTCAAGTTTGTGCCCGTTACCTCTTGTCCTGTTGCTGGGCACCACTGAAAAGAGCCTGACCCCATCGTCCTGACACCCACCCTTTAAGTATTTATAAGTCCCTCTGCCCTCTTCTGCAACTGGTAGTAGTCCCTTTGGGTCTTCCTGAAGTGAATGAGAAAATCAGCCTGTAGGTTCTCAATCCAGATTTCCCTTCCTCGAGGCAAAAGTTAAGAGCTGATCAGGTCATGTAGGCTGTATTTATTGTGCATTGCTGTAGGGGTAGGGAGAAGGAGCGCTGGGACAGAGCGGGGCTGCTGGGGCAGGTGCTGTGCAAGCAGAGGAGAAAGGCGCTGGTGCCCACCCCAGGGTGATGGGGCAGCGCACAGCCCACAGTCGAACACAGGTGATCGACACTCTTTTGTTCCCTTGAGGAAAGCCAGCTAAGTCTTGTTAGCATTTGGCCTTAGGAAGAAAGGGTTAATTGCCCCAGTTTTTGCCAGCTGGGGAGGCACTGAGCCAACAGAAAATTGGGAGGGGAAGCAGGACAACCAGCTCTTCGGAGTGGGAGGGGATCTAGGCTGCCAGGCCTTGCTGTTTGTGTTCGTATTTCTGTTTTAAGTTCTGTTTTGAAATAAAGCACATTATTACACCTCTGCAAACTACTGACTTTTATACACCAGCCCGGCAATACAGCCTACGATCCTGCAGAAACAAGGTCTAGGGGCACACGTAGGAATACAAAGGCGAAAGAAGATAGGCTGTGGTCTCAGCAGCTACTTGTGCTGGCAGGAGCAAGCGTCTGCATAAAAGCAAAAGTAGGAAAAAATCCATTTGATATACTTTCCACGCTGCAGCTTGCTTCAGTCAAGGCTCTTCTCAGGCTCGGCTCCTTTGTTTCACTCCCACTACTGCTTGTTTTTTAAATTGACTATTTGCTGTGGGAACTTTGTTTTAATTTAGCAGGCAGCTGGAGCTTATTAAACGCGATTTTCCGCAGTAGTATTTTATATCAGTAGTCGATAATGGCACACCTGTAAACACCCTCTATAACGAGCACCTTTAGGCGCCCATGGAATCCGCCTGCTGCAGTTGGCGTGGCGGGGATGCCGGGTAACAACAGTGTGGCAGCTTAATCCCAAACTTCGTTCAATGCATTTTTCCCCTGCTTCCTAATCTCTCCTGACATAATGTTGAAAGTTATTACTTAGCTGCATAAAGAAAACCATCTGTCAATTATTTACCTGCTTACATGTGGGACCAGGTACCCAGAAGCCGTTAATGCAAGCCAAGGCAAATGCCCGGCTTCCAAGAAAGCAGAAATCCATTTTCAGTCATCTGATTCAACCGTCTATCTAGGGTAAGTCAATAAAAATCTGCTCTCCGTCAGAGAACAACTGAGATTCCTCCAAATACCACTTTTGACATCCAAGTCACGGCTGAGTAGCCCTTAAACTTCTTTTGAGAGCTCTTGGAAAATGAGATTTTTAGCAGCTGTAAGTAAGTATTTAAGTGCACATCTTGCTGAATAGATGTATGGAGATCGTTCATGCTCATCTATGAAGTCTATCCTCCTCACGTTGTGTAACAAAAATGCTAACATCTGAGCTCCAGTCAGCATCTAGAGTGCTCCTGTCATAAGTTACAAAATTTACTGCTTCTCCAGTTTTCCTGGCATGAAGACTGGACTCTTCAGAAGCACTCGGTGTCTGCTGAGGTCTGGTCCTGTTAGAGTCACTATGAGCTTATCGCTAATTTCAGTGGAAGTAGACTCTGAATAGAGGGCTTTGGCTATGTGTGCCTTCACTAAAATGCCCATTTTTTTCTCTCTTCCGTCCTGCAAATAACAGGAAACTGTACCAAAGGTTTTTTGAGACTGCTCAGAAAGACCATCTGGGAAAAAAGTCACTCTTGAAGAAACTTGTGCTTTCCTCTCTCATAACCTGTAGGTAGATTTTTGCCAATGTTACTTCATAGTAGATATTTTTTGCTGTGATTGGTAGACTCACTTGAGGTCTGTGGATTTCTTATTGTGCTCCCTGGAGCTTAAAAAGAGAAACCCAAAACTTCTTGGTTTAGGCTCGCGTGCTTGAATTTGCTGTAGCATAGTCTTCAGTGGATGCTGGCCCCTGAGTTCACAGAATTAGTTAAGGCTGCAAGCCAGTGTCTGAGACCGCCATTGCTTAAAATTGAAAAATATTTTTTGATAAACATTTAAAAACCTGTCTCACGTTGTCAACTTTTTCCTTTTGTGCTGTGATCTTTTTTCCTCTGGTAATTTCTAAGGAGAGGCGAGCAGTCCTGAAACAGAGTTATCTAGATGGCCCTTTACTGACACCCTGGTCCAAGCTGGGTAAATCTGGTCAGTTTGGTGGGGATGCCTCCTCTGAGACTTACTAGAAGAAAAAATAAATCCTAATTCCCAAGGAATTTATGTTATATATTAGCAGCAATATCGCCAGACGTGGGGAGGGTTAAAACACTTGCTAATAGATAATTCCAGGCATATATTACTCACTTCCCTGCAGAAGGACTGAAAGCTTGAGGAATATATTTTCCCTGTCCCCACCCACCCCTCCCCCCAACTGGATGGATTAGTAGAACTGCTTCCTTGAATTACTCGCAAATCATAGCAGTTATAACTTGAACTTCCAGAAATAACGTGCTAAAGATTTTGTAGAAGATAAACTCGGATTACATTTACTGTAAATAGTCAGCATTCATGTAGCTGTGTGTCAGCTACTGGAATAACTGTGTGCTGGCCTTAATTTAGCAGATGATCTTTGCGGATGCTCCATCTTTTCAAGAAGAAAAAGAAGAGGAAAACAAACCACACTTAGTGTTGGTTACAGTGAGATCAGCTAGGTCAGTGCTGAGCATTTTTGGAAATCCCAGACAATGGAAGCTAAAATGCTTATTGTGCTGGCTGGATAGGAAAAATGTGGAACCTATAGAAGCCAGAAGCAAAATGGCCAGCTTAAGGCAGTATTATCAGCAGCTGCTTTTCAGTCTTAAATAGAAAGTGCTTTTTAAGGAGGTCTGTTGGGAATACTCCTACAGCTAAGTGAACCCATAACAGCGTGCTGATGATGACTCAGTAAATGGAGATGGAGGAGGAGAGTTCAATGGCTCCCAAAGGAGTTGCCATATTTCTTTCCAGGATTTTTTGGACAGAAGTATATGGCTGAGCTGTTTGTGATGCCTTCATAACGAGTATGGTCCTCGTGAGACCTAGTACGCATGCACTGCTCCAGTGTTTTGGTGCGCACAATGGGTCCAACACACTCGGCACAACCTCAGGCTTGGGGGCTGCACCTGTGCTCACAACACAGGGCTAAGCCCCGGCACCTGATCATCCGTACTGTTAAATTTCTACCACGGTGCTGGCTCTGACTGGGCCAAGTGTTGCCCTCCCAGACAATACGTGGGTATGGAAACACCGCATTGTTTCGGAAGGTGAAATAGGCTGGGTGGGAGCTGTGCTGAGCCCTTTGGCATAAGTGCAGGAGAACGGTTCCTGTGCTGTTTTGTTTCATATTAAAAATATGACCGCAGTGTACAGTGGCAAAGCTGAGCTGGGATGCCTTTTGCTGCTTTACAGGGGGCCTAAGATGTGCAGTGGGGGGTATCCTAGTCAGTTGTACAAAATCTTCAGACTTTCCTGTGACAGAAACTGAAAAGTGGAAGAATTTGCATTCCAGGATTTATAACTTCCTTTCAGATGTTTTTTTATGACAGTTTTGCTGTCATCCTGTGTTTCTCTCGCATACAAAACGCTGCACAGTCAATGCAGCAATGAAGAAATCACTGCTTTGCTACAACTTAAGCATAAACTCTACTTACAGCCCACAGTCCGAGGATGCACAGACCTAGCCAGAGATGCTAGTGAGATCTAGATCCTCCTCTTTTTGGCTCTTAAACCACCTCTCCCATTCAGGACGGGCTTTCCCTAAACCCATTTTGTAGTCTGTTTATAATTCCTTTTTCAGAATACTTAATTTTTACCTGCAGTGGAAGCAGCTTGACAGCACAGAAGACTACTGTCAGGGGCACACACATGCTGCAAATGCCATTGGAGGCAAGTCAGCCCTTTAAAAGACATTTTTAAAATATCATCTCCACAGCTTGTGTGGCCATTTGTTAAAAACAAATGGCATTTAGGGAGTCTGGAAAGCAGGAGCAGCCATTAGGTGGATCTAAAATATGTGTCATCTGTTTAGTGTTGTATCCCCTTACGCGCTGTCTCTTCTCAGAAGGCCGGTCCCTCGAGATTTGTGAGATCAGAGGGAAACAGGAGACCCATCTGCAACCTGCTGATTAGCGAGTCATCAACAGATTATCTCCTACAAAGGGATGAGGGTAATGGTCTGAGGCCAGCTAAGTGCATATATGGTAGTGAAAGCACCAGTGCCACAAAGATGGGAAAGACCAGATGATGTGACTTCAGGGGAGGGCACCTTTAAACGGACAGAAAAAGAAGGGTGGGATTGTTGGGTGAGTCACTGCAGAATACTTGGCATCAATATCAAATCAATGGGTTCAGCCTGGTCTTGTGGTTTCCTTTCTTTCTGGGCACGGATTGCTACAAGCCATAGGAGCTGGTGGGTGTACGGTATTTGCAACCGCTTTATTTTCTCTGGGCTAAAAATACTCTGCAAACTTTGGTTTTATTTTCCATTCCTAACAGCTGAGCCCTGGTCTGGAGGGAACGAATGTGTTATCCCACTGTGAAAACATCTAAACAGGTGGAAAGGACAAGGGAGGGTAGAAAGGCAGGGTGGAGAGTCTGGTTTTAGACAGAAATCCTGTTTCCCTTTTGAAAACAGAGTGAAGGTCCTGTAGGTTATTTTAAACTAAAACTTGAATTCCCATTCTCATCTATTTGCTTATGTGAAAGAGCCTTGTGTTGGGAGCCATCAGCAAGAAAATAGTTGTGGTGACACTGTCAGAGAAAAGGGAAAATTGTGTATGCTGCTGTTTCAGTCAGACCCAAGCATTCTGCCAAGAAACTTTGTTTTTCACCTGTAACTTTTGTTCTGCCAGCTGGAGTCTCCCATACAGCTTTGGTAAAGTGCTTTCTTTTCTCTTCTTCTGAGAAAGCTCTTTATGAAAACTATCCTAGCTCTGAGACAGCTCTGTCGAAGCATCCAGTGATGGCTGGTGGTGCTGTTTCTGTAACCACCCCTGTGCCTTAGTGCAGAAAAGGCTATCGTATAGGCTGAATTGTGCTAAATGTTATGTTTTCCATTTTTCAGTATGGAAACATTTTCCATTGAGAAGCAAGATCCTGCCTGGGTAAGACTCTCTTCATCCAAATCCTGTCTGGATTGCAAGTAAGTCTGCAAAGGCAAGGGCTAATGCACTAATCCATTCTGGTACTGTATGTCTTTACAGAAGCTTTTTTAGAAAAGAAGAATAAGAATAAGGGTCCAGAGACTTGTACTATACAGAATGTAATCAATAAAGTTATTCAAAGTTTTACACAAAAGCACTCACACAGATCATTAGGGCAGAAACTTTAATCCACTGAGGTTTAGAAATGAGGAATTTCTTAAGTAGCACCTGAGATTTTTTTTTCTCTCCAAGTCTGTAGGGCTTTGTGGATTGTAAATCCTGCCAAAACACTTTTTCAAATAAATATTGGGGGGGGGAGGGGGGGGGAAGAGGAGTGAAAGGAAGCCAAGCTGAAATCTGATAAACAGCCCCAACATTTCAGCCCTTTCAGGGGTCACTGACTATGGCCCCATATTCTCCACCAGGTGATGGAAGTTAGTAAATAATCATAAACTGTGGGGAGGAAAAATGGTGCTGGTGAGAAGAACAAAGCCGTGCTGGTTTCACCTTTCCTACACCTGAGCCTTTGGGTAGGCTTTGAATTCCTTTAGACATGCCTCTTACCATTCGTACTCTTTCTGCTTATAATCTAAACAAGGGCTGGCTACACATCCCTCCTGCCCTTACTGAAGGACAGGTCAGGGCTGTGTGAGCCCTGGATTTGCCTTGCCTGTCCAACAGCAGCTTTCTACCTTTCAGCAGAGGCAGCTAGGCTAGAGGAAGGCCAGTGGGTCAAGCACGAAAGGACGGGCACTCTTCCTCTGGCAGGCAAGGACAGCTTGGAGCGTGCTTTTACGGGTGCCGAGTCTTTCTCTGCAAGACCATCAGTTGGAGTGCACCAGAGGCAGCCCTGCTATCAGATCAGTAGCACAGAACAGTGATGTGTTGGTTCACCAGCCCAGCCTCAAGACTATGCTTGCGCAGTCCCTGCAGACGTAGCTGCAGATTAGGCACGATCCCCGCAAGTCCCTGCAGCTGCTTTCCAGGGCTTGGCACGAGCACAGCCTGGGAGAGCATCCTGGAGGCGGGTACCAGCCTGAGGTAGTGCAGTGCCTCTCGCTGGTGTGTGGCTCTCTGGCAGAACACTCTTGGCCACGGAATTCAGCCACAGAAAGGGCTTTCCTGTATGACAGTTCACCCGTGTGACAATTCACCTGACACCAGACTGACCTGATGAACTGTGTTTCCTCCCACATCTTCTGAAGAATGCGTGAAATTGTCAAGGAAGCAAAGGGATGGTGGGGCCCTTGCAAAAAATAGCGTCAGGACCATATGTTGCTCTTGTGGCAACTTCTACCCCTGTTATCATTCGTGTGTCTTCTTTGCACCAAAGCAGAGAGAGGACTGAGAGGTAGACTAGCATGTGTGAATGTCATAAATGTCATAAATGAATGAAAAGACACGTCTATACACCATACTTGTACAACCCAGACAGTTTCACTTATCACCCATGTATATATTGCACAGATTACATTTACAGTAATGTTGGCATCAGGCCGCATGCTCATTTAAGTTGTCTGTATTATGCCTGCACACTAGGTCCAGAAAGGACCTGTGATGTGTGGTCCTCCCCCTCCACCAGAAGAAGATCTGTGTCCTCTACAGTGGAAATTCAGGAATCCCACTATTGTAGATCAGTGTTTTTTAAATGGCTTGGTGAGGCTGGGTGCATGATCTATAGCTCTCTTGGATAGCCATATTACCCTAGGACTTGCAGACTCTTTAGTTTTATGTGAGGCTAAGTTCACTGCTGGACTGCTAAAGACCCGTTAGTCCAGCATGATTGAGAATGGCTGATTTAGGTTTGCTTGGGGTGCCATATCTGCTTGAGGGTAAGGGAGAACCTGTGTTTGAGCTCCTCAGAGATTGCTTCTGCTTCATGTAAGCCACTGGAGCAAAAGCAAGCTGGCAAGCAAGTGTTCTTGCTTTCAGCAGGTAAATGGAGATTGTTATGATTCATTCAGACTCCACGACAGAGCACTTTCAGTAACGGCCATTAAAATGGATTCAGAATAAGATCAAAAAAAGTACAGGCAGAACAACTGTTTGATTATATCAACACCAACAGAGGTATTTTGACTTCATCCTGATTATGAATACTCACACTCAAATATTGAAAACACTGCGATGTGGGGGCTGATGTTCTAGAGAGCACCCGTGAATTAGAGGTCAAGGAAATGCAGTATGGTCAAAGCCTGGTATAACTATTCATTTGGGAACAAACCAGAAGCAAGTGTCTGAGGGCGCAGAATGGAGAAATATGGCTGGAGAAAGAAAACACGAGGAAGGAAGAAAATGATTTTTCTGCCTGACTGCTGGTTTCAAGGTTAAAGTGAAATTATGAAATCAAAGCACACATTAATTCCAACTATTCAATCTAACTCAGTTTGCTAATGCTGCAAAACTACCGGTCCACTTTTATCTAAAATTGAAAAAGTGTAATTCAAAGCCTGTTCAAAGAGAATAATGAGATAGTCTGGAAGACCATTACCTAAAACTCAGTTACAATTATATGTTATCTGCGTGGACTCAAGTTTTTATTAGCTTGCATTTGCCCTCCAGGGCATCAGAGAAAGGCCATCTATTTGTTAGGCTTTGGAGGAGAGCTAAAATCAAGCCGTTTTGGACAGGGTTGAGGGCAGGGCTCCCACCTCTTTCTCTGGGATTTCCTAGACAGGCGTAAGCACGTGTGACACGCAGTGACTTTACCCTGTGCGTGTGCTGCACCAGTGATTTGCAAATGCATGGCTAGACTTCTCTGGGGCTTGGAGATATCCCGGTATGGGCCGTAGCAGTAGCTCTGTCTTGGATATAAGACTAACAGTCTTATCACAGACAAATGGCCAGAATTGTTTTTTTCAGCTGGGCAAGATTTCTGGACAGAAAAACTGGAATCAGACATGGGGGAAGCAGGAGTGGGGGCTACTGTACCTCCTGTTGGTTAAATAACACTCGCTCTCATGTGCTGGTGGCTGCCTGATAATCTTGTCTGAGTTGCACATATAATTGCCGTCAGAGTGCCTCACGGCTTGTGCAGAGGCAGTGTAAGGATGTTAAATCCGAGTAAGTTCATAATACGTTGGACAGTTGCAAGTTGCTAATTCTTACTTTCCCATCATAAACCCAGTCTCTCCCTCTGCAGCTGTGGTTTAGTAATAGGGTTCTGTTTTGCAGTCTCAGATTACTAAGGTTTTGAGCACAAAACGAAGTCCTTACATAACTCAGTTTAAATTAATGGGCTGATTGATACTGATGATGTGATGTTATTCTGTTAAAGTGTTTTTGCAAGGACACAAAAATGTGTCATGGTATGTTTGTTTGTATGCTGTGGAGCATAAATGAAAGAGTTGATTGAACTGTTTTATGAAAAAAAGGGATAATAATATCTTGGCTGTCAGTACTCTTTCTCTCTTTATTTTCTTTGATTCTTTACAGTCTTTACTGGCTTTAGTGGACTTTGGATCAGACAGTTACTTATTCATCTTCAAATCTTTACGCAAACAACGGAAAGTTCACCGTGTGTGTGAATTCTCTAATCTTCTGGGAATATTTTAAGTTTACATTGTAAACCAAAGACCTAACGGTAAGTTCTGAGGCTACTCCCGCCACCCCTATAAAATAATTTTCTATCAACCATCTGATGTGTTTCCTTGCCAAACTGCTAATACGAGGAAAAGTAGGTTGTGTGTGATGCTGCGTGTAATGGTGGGTAGCCATTGGCAACTGGTGACTTTTAATAACAGACACTATTATAGGAAAAAACACCACGTAAAATGCCATCCAGCAGAGAATAATGGCTGAAGACTAAAGAAAAGGGTACTCAGAGATGGAAAAACTGTTGTTTCAATGTCTAGTGCTAACATATGACAAGTGAAAAAGAAGTTCAAGGTTCCCCTTATTTAAGTTGTTTAGGACAAGTAGTGCTGCACAGGGGTGGAGCATGAGAGGAGATATGAATCTCACTGCAGGCTCTCTAGCACTTGAAGATGGTAAATATCCTTGAAGGAGCTCCTTGCAAAAAAAGTTTTAAGAGAGAAGATGGAGAAGCAACCACTCTAGTCTGGATTCAGATCCAGACAAAGCTTAAGGTCCACAGTAATTAAAGAGAACTCCTCTAGCAGAGCTCTGCAGGTGACATGGAAGGGTGTCACTGTCCTGTCACCACGCCGAGCTGAAATCTTACGTGCCCTGGCTCCTGTGATCAAATGGATGTTTCTTCCGCTCAGTTGCTGCTCCTCTGAAAGTATTGAGCCTCAGTATCTGGGATGAATGTAGGATTTTGCTCATTATTATTATAGATTATTATACCTCCCGTGCCAGTCACTGGAAACCTGTTTGAAAAGACATAGATCCCCCTGGAGCAACAGCCAGAACCCGGATCCCAAAATATCCCCCGAAAGGCTGCATGATGGCAAGTGCTGGGTAATTCTGAAGCACTCCCAAGCCACGACTGTTATTTTTCTCTGCTAAAAGTCATTAAAAAACTCTGAGGAAGAACACAAATAACACAGATGAAAGCCTAATCTTTGTCAGAGATCCAGACACTGACTGTATTGTAGTTTCAGCACGGGCATGTGTCTGACATAAAATCAAGGAGGCAAATAAAATGGGAGCACTCAATGCGATCGTGCAGAACTGGGATTTAACCCTTTTTCAGCCTAACCAGTTATGGCCTGGAGTGAATAGTGACCATGTCTTTTGTAAAGGAGAGGTTGTTTTTGTTTTTGTTTTAAAAAGAGCATTCAGATCAGCTGAGTTTGAGCCAATAATGAAAACAGAGCTGCCAAATTTATCTTTGACCAGAAGATTTGTATGGGGCCAAAGGAGGTTGGTACAGAGAGATTAGAAGCAGATTATCAGCATGCTTTCAGCTTTATTTGTTTCTAGAAGCAAATAATTAGCCTCAGACATAACCTCAGCTTTAAATAAGATTTTAAATATAAATTATTGGTCAGAAAAGACTGATGAAAGTCATAGGAACTGTTACTTCAAGAAGAAATTACTTCCCAGGGGAACTGATTTCAGTCATTGTCATTTCTGTAGCACTGCTAAATTTTCGCCAGGGAAAGCCAGTTTCAAGAAACTTGTTTAGTTCCTTATTTCAAATCCTCAGTGTACCCTGCCTGAAGAAAAAGGGGAAAAAAGAGACAGTTCTGACGTCAGCAACTGGCTCATTTACCTTCTGGAGCTTTGTTATGAAACTGAGAAAATTGCTGGTAATGGCTTTTTTTAGGAGATGAAGTAAGTTGATTCATCCTGGTTTCTGAATTGTACGTGACCCAAAAAACCCCGAGCGGGGCACAAGGGATGGGCTCCCGGCACAAGCGCTGTGAAACGTGCGCTGCATAGCCGGGGCTCATCCCGCCCATGGAGAGAGATTGTCACCCAGGGAAATAAGCGCAATGTAATTGAGGAATGGCATTCGTTTGTGCTAGTGTCATAGCACGCAGGGTCCTAAATGCAGGTCGCTGATAACTTTGGAAATGAAGGGAATGCCCAAGGTTTGCCAGCAATATCCAGGTTTCCTTATGATCTTCTTGAAAGCCTGGATATCACCTCTTTCAGCTTAAACAGCCTTGTGGAAGGCGTTATAGGTTTCTTTGCCACCATGGGGATACGATTTTAAACTGGTGTGTTTACATGTTTTTTCAACGCAAAGAAGATTCGAGTAGTTTTCTTATGCCCTGTTTTCTAATATTGCTTTGAAAGCTTCAATTATAGAAATTAAGGACCTTTCTGGAGAGTAGGGAGAAGTTCTTTTTCATGTTTGAAAACTTTTAAGCGTTTATTGGAAAAAATTAGGTTTAAAAAAAATATTGTCCTCTATCTCAACATAGGCAAAATGATAAAAGCAAATGAGAAATGAAAGAAAACTGTACACTGGGCTAGACAGCACAGATTATTTTTATAAGACGAAACTTTATGCTGCTGGTACTCTTACACTGAAGAATAAGAAAACCGTCCTTTTCATCTACGTGATGGGCTTTTTTGCCAACCTTGAAAACTGCTGACTGTGTCCAGCCTTCTCCTTTCCTGGGGAAACATCTTGCCCATACTATGCCTTTAGCACTGTCAAGTTTTCTTCTGCCTCCCTGTTTGGGGTGTCCTTGCCTGGTGAAATGTACATTGCCAGCTGAACACAAATCATTAGGAGGCCAAACCAGAAGTTAAGACTGAGGTCTCCAGTACGTCTGTGCCAGGAGATGCCTCTGATCTTCCCTTTTGTCAGGGAGAGCTGAGATCACCAAAAATGACAGACCTTGCCGCAGGGGTAGGACTGGCAGAAGTGGATGGGAACACCTCTGCTGCAGGAGATCCACAGCTAGGGCTTTTAATTTCCCGTGTGACAGTTTACCACCCTGTCCCCCCCTAACAGCCGGATCATACTTGGTGACTTATGGCTTATCTACTGCTTCTTTCCTAGGTGGTTTTAAATCCAGAAGTTACAAGTTCAGTTGTTTTATACCTAAAAAGAGCAGTCTTCTCAAAAAAAAATGTAAGTTAAAACCCCAACTTTCTCCAAGCCATTTGAGGCTGCACTTTTTCACAAAGGGCGTCTTGGTTCCTCTACTCAGTGCCATCACGACTCTCCTGCAGGGAAGACGAGAGTGACGTGCTTGGCGAGGTGAGGTGAGGGCCATGTATCAGCGCCGCCGGCCGGGCAGTGACTTCTGCAAGGGCACATTGCCTGGTCGGATGGTGAGAGCTGACCTCGCCACCCTTGTCGCATCCTAAAGAGAGAGGGCAACCAGTGCGAGCTGCGCGGACGCTCAACGGGGCTTTCCCCCAGGAGTGAAAATAAAACTTGCATTTCTCAGTTATGGTAAAAGTGTTTACAAATCCGTGCCCGGGTGGGGGAAAAAAAAAATTGACACAAACGGGGCCTGGTGTACGCCAAATATATGAGCTGTTCTAAAAGTACGATGTGTCATGGGCTCATTATTCATCAATGCTTCATCACACTGAGTTTATGGTGGCATTAAAACCGGAGAAAAAAAGATGTCATTTACATGAAACACTGGAGACACTCCCTCCACCCTTTGATTCCTTCAGTAAGCTGGAAGGAGGTTTGTGTGCGCATGAGAAAGTGTGCTATACAATGCCGGCCTTTATTCTCTTCTTGAATTACTCATACTGTGCAGTATGTAGCAAGAAAAAAAAAAAAATGTTTGGGGCTTATTTTGCTCTTAAGGAATAACAGTAAAACACTGAAGCAAAGCTACAATGCAAGCTAATGCACTGGTCGCTTTTGGAGTTTATTTTTCTAGTGGCTTTTTTGAATGCTCCTATCTCTTTCTGTGCTTCACACCGAAGCTGTCACTTTCCTATGTACAGAGGACAAGCCAAATTCCTTCCCCAGCCCCCTAAGTCCTGACCTCGACAAAGGAATGACTGTTGTCCCACTGCACGAGGTTCTGCAGGCTGTTAAGCAACTAAGATGGAAAGCCTGGGCCGGCTGAAGGGAGCCGACGCGGAGGAAGGGGCTGGAAATTTGGGCCTGCATCAGGGTAAGGGATTGGGGCAAGGTGGAGAGCTTTGCATGAAAAACCCAAATCTCATTATAATGCAGTTGTCTAGCTTAGAGGACTTGCAAGTTCAATAGCTGGCCTCCTTCCCCCCCTTTTTTTAAAAAAAAAAAACTTCTAGGTTTTCACTCCTGACAAAAAAGGGTGTATTTTAAAATCCCAGATACCACACAAAGCAGGGAGAAATATGGGAAGCTGAGTTCAGTGCCCTTCAAACAGGGCTATTGCGTTGCTGCCTCACAGCCAGGCACGTTCATGTTCACGTTCAAAGAAGGGCACGAGACCCGCCGGAATGACATGGAAGACAAAACTGGGGGTTTGAGCCTGCGCGCTTTCATCTTGTGCTGATGTCCACCCTAAATAATTCAGATGGGTGTGTTTTGACTGAGTTGTCTGGCCATCAGCTAAGGTCTTAAGATCATTCGACCACTCATTTCCGAGGCTGCTTAGTTTTTTGCAAAGTTCATTCCCTAATACAGGCAAAACACCAACTTTTTCTTTTTTTTTTTTTTTTTCATTTTTGTGAAGAGGGGAGAGTCAACTTTTACTACCTATGGCATTATCCATCTAAGGTTTCTTCAAGCCCATGCTGCAGTCCGACATAACACAATAGACTGGACTGGCTCCAGAGGAGTTTGTTTAGTTCCATATATAATTATTACCTTGTAAACAGGATACACCTTTAAGTTATAATTTAAATATGATAAATGGGCCAAACCCAAGAGTTTTATTATCCCAGGACATAGTTATTACCAACTTAACAGGAAACACCTGCAAGTTATTGTTATAATTAGAGATGGCTGAAAAATGGGGAAATCATTTTGTGGAAAAAAAGAATAGAATTACTGAAGTTATTTTCATTCTGAAAGGTTCAAATGTATGCATTTGGGCAGAATTCTGTGCATCCTTTTTTATTTAAGTCATGTTTTAATGTTCTCAGTGGCAGAGAACCGTTACACTTTTCCACTGAGAATTAGCTTTTAGACAGAGTACTAAAAGGGAATTTAAAGCTATGTGAATTTAAAGCTATGTAAATTTAAAGTCTCATTGAAACAGCAATCAGAGGTCTTGTTTAATGAAAAATGTAACAATGTGGGCAATTTGTTGGTCAACAATTTTTGTTCCCTAAAAGAATATTATTTTCAATTGAAATAAGAAAATGTCAAGCTTTTCTGATTATTATTTTACTGGAAAGTGTCTTAAGTTCTTCTTTCCGCCCAAAGCTTTTCAGCCCACGCACTCTGGTGGTGGCAGCTAAGCTGCCGGGAGGATTATTGCCTCCTGCCCCTCAGCACTGCCTAGTTGGGAGTCATGGTCCCCTTCGCTAGGCGGGCTGTGCTGCTTTTGTGAGCATGCTCTGATGCACTGTGGCCCAAGTAAAGCCTGTTAGCAAAGGTCTGCTTTATCTTATAGGCTTACACATTACAGGCATGGGTCCTCAGCCTTCCTCATTGCAGCCTGATTGTCACCCTAAGTACTTGCAGTGGAGCTGACTTCAGCCCTTAGTCCCCGCTCCAAGCCTCATTCACGCTCCCTGGTTTGGAAGCTGCTCCATATCATATAATCATGGAATGGTTTAGGTTGGAAGGGACCTTAAAGATCATCTAGTTCCAACCCCCCTGCCATGGGCAGGGACACCTCCCACTAGACCAGGCTGCTCAAAGCCCCATCCAGCCTGGCCTTGAACACCTCCAGGGACGGGGCATCCACAGCTTCCCTGGGCAACCTGTTCCAGTGCCTCGCCACCCTCACAGTAAAGAATTTCCTCCTATCTCCAATCTAGATCTCCCCTCTCTCAGTTTAAAACCATTACCCCTTGTCCTATCACTACACCCCCTGATAAAGAGTCCCTCCCCATCTTTCCCGTAGGCCCCTTTTAGGTACTGGAAGGCTGCTATAAGGTCTCCCCGGAGCCTTCTCTTCTCCAGGCTGAACAATCCCAACTCTCTCAGCCTGTCCTCATAGGAGAGGTGCTCCAATGTCAGCCCTGTCAGTCTCATTCCTTATCTTGAATACCGTTCAGAGCGGGAAGTCTTATAGGAGACAAGGGCAAAGAGAGAGATCATATTTTTTTTCAAGGAGCAGGGACAGAAGACTGACGAAATGACTCAGGAGTCGGGAGTGAGGGAGTCAGACAGGGAGGAAAGCGGTCTCAGCAGTGGGAGGCAGGAACTTTGCTATAGAAGACTTTGGCATAGCCACAGCACATTGGTGAAAGGTCAAGAAGTGTGTATCATTAGTGAGGGGCCTTTCCCCGTAACTCAGGGTTGACATTTTTTTTTAAGAAAGTATTTCATTTCAGAAAGTTCTAGAAAATAATTTGAAGGTTTTTACTTTATGGTTTTGAAACTGTTATTGTTTTACTTGATGCACTACTACTACTGATGCCAGGAGAGCTGGAATAGACTATTTTTATTTCAAAATCATGAAGGGCATTGAGATTTATTATTCTCTTTTCCACATGCAAATGTCTACCGTGTATGCTGTGTGATAGGCGGACACGATACGTGTTGTCTCAATGTTCATTTTAAATGTTGCTGCTACATTAATGTGCCGTTGTCAGAAGCTTGTCAGATGTAACCACAAATATGCATGCATTTTGAACGACACCATTACTCTAAACCTTATGGGGATGAAATGAAACATTTAATGGAAATAGTTTCCCGATTTTTGAAGGAAGCTTGCATTAGATTAAGGGACCATTACTAAATTAATTAACACTGAAAATGCATAACAATGTTTTAATGAATGGACCATCAATCACAATAGATTACTGTAGAGGCAAACAGCTTACTTCAGACTTTTTAGCGATATGGTTTTTAATGCTGCAAAATTTTGAATTTAATAATACATTTTTCAGTAGGAAAAAGGGACACAGTTGGTGAGAACTTTCCTGAAAAATCTTTTTTATTTGATATTTATTTGGAATATGTCTGTAAGGGATAATTTTGAAAGTCTATGAGTCTCAGTAGACTTCCATAGGCCTGGGTTACTTAAATATGGGACTGGGGCTACCAAGTGTGTAGAAGACTTTAAAAATGTTAACCAACATACACTGTCTATTCAATCTCCCTAGACTAGATTACGAAGAGAATGTATTTTATAAACAGACTTTAAATGTAAAATGTATTACACTAATTTAAAGGAGAATGCTGTTTGGACAAAAACACTTTTTGTGATACCAGCAGAAAGACAAAGACCAGAAAGCCAAGCTGGCTGGAAACTGTGGTAAACAAAAATGAAATTGAGTTATCTACATCCTTTCCTTCTTGCCATATTTAACTTGTCATTTCCCTTTAAATTCAGATTCGCCTTCTAAATGTGCAAAGGTGAAATGTCTTATTACTCCCTCTTGTTATATTATAATTATTGGCTTTTTAGTTTTGCTACAACTAAATGGTGAATAAGAGAAGTGACTCGAACACATGCTGCTTCTCTTTTCTCTGGTACCATCAGACTTTCCCATTGTGCATGCATAAGTAGGAGAGGACATGACTGAGTAATCAAAATGAGTCACTTTCTATCTTTAGTGAAATAACCCTCTGTTCAGCATTCCCTTTTGCCAAGCAGCAGGCAGCAATTGCAAGTAGGTAATTGCACTGCTAACACATGCCAAGGCTCAGATAAGAACCAATCTGGGTACACGCAGCGTATTAACAAATTCTCCAAGCACTGACTCTGCAGAATAAGATTCAGCATTTTCATCCAAGATAATATGCTCTAATTAACCAGTGCACGGTACTTTACACTAAATACAGGGCTTGAATAGAACCTTGGGAATAGGATAATGGAGGCTTATTAGGTTAATAAAGAATCATGTGTTCCAAGGCTGACTTAAAAACACGATTAGACTTCCTTTAAAATAGGCCAAAGTATTTCAGATTTAATCAGTCCCCTGGAGGTTATTGAAATTATGAAATAGGTTTGGCAATCGATAAGTGACATCATTTATGCTGTTCAGAAAATGAAAATGCTCTAAAGAAACACCAGGAGCTCTGGTGGCTAAAAGCCACCTTAAAACTGGCTGCTTTTTGTCCGGCATTTGGACGGAAAACATTTTATTACAAAAGTGAGAACCAGTCTCTGATACTGCGTAAGATTGCTATAACAGAAGGGAAGCTATATGTTATGCCATCTGGCTTCATTGAGATTACTTGTTGCTATTCCCTGGGAAGACTTCTCCTCTAGGTCTTTGACTTGAATTTAGAAGCCATCCAAAGTGACTTTGTTGAGAAACCTTGCCCAGACTTAAGAGATGCAGTGTATGTATTGTAATGAGGTTCACTGGTCCCCACTAGTTAAGTCTAGACATTCAATCAGAGGATGTTTTGCCCAAAGCAGGGGACTTCAGCTACTTGGATGAGTTAACGGCATCTTACAAAATTCTTTCATGCCATGGTATGAAAGAATGGTTTCTCATCAAAACTTCAGCTGGAAATACTACATATTGTAGTGGTTTCATATAGTTCCATGAGCCAGTTTTGGATCATCTGGTCTACAGCCCTGAGTATCATAAATGCTCCATTTTATCTCTGAACCCCTGCTACAGTGATCTCCGTACTGGCCTATCCTTAAGCCCATGTGGCATCTACCTGACATCACTGGGGCGCCTTCAGGTGGCAGCAGATGTTGGGCCGCAGGTGTCCAGGCACAGGGAGCCCATTTCAAAGCTCTGTGCTAGATTTGTGGGACTTGCTGCACAGACACAAACTCTTTGAGGATTCAGTTCTGTAAAATGTTGGGAATTTACTTTCTTTCATCAACTTTCTCTCAGCCACTTACAACGGTTGCTGGACTTAAAATGTGTGGGATCTCAATACTCATTTTACAGCATTGTCTGAATCCCTCCTTGAGTCTTTTATTGTGACTGGATGGCAGAGTAGCATCCACAACATTACTGCCTTTCTATTTTGCTCTTTTGAGGGAGCGACTCTTCTTACGCGTACACCCTGAAATGTATTTGCTATGCAAGCAGTCTGTTCCATTATTCCTGCTTTTTATCAATTCAAATTTTTCTTAGCTGATTACATTGCAACTGTTGAGCCAAACACCCCAGGGCCTGATCATTAGGCAAAAATCTCACCTGAAATCAAAGGGAGGTACAGCCTCGAGGGTGAGACTGTCTGTCATGATTATTGAAAAACATTATCAAAATGCATCGCGCCATCACGTATGTGTAACCAGAAAAGCCAAATGTGTTTTAGCCTTTTTAATGGAAATAATATTTAAAACGAAGAATACTGGAAGGGTGGGAACACATCTGAGGAAAGAGTCTGCGAGTAAAATTTGGCTCATGTGATTAGTTTGGTACCTTTACAGGGGATTATTTCTAGGAATGAGGCTGGCAAAATTTAATCTTTCCTTTGCAGATCTTCTCAGATTAATATGAATTTTCTCACATTTTTAAAATCAAATATTCATCCAGGTTTTTTCAGTTTTTCCCCACTTATCACCCATCTTCCTCCATCTTAGCTGAAATTAAGCTCTAGTTGCCCCATAACGGATACTTGAAAGACTCTAACTCTCAATACCTGAAACAAAATGTCTTAAAACAGCCTAGCCTGACAAGGAAGAAACTGTTCTCCTGCTAAACCCCACAGTTATTCAGTGAATATCACAATATTTCATTGCTAGCTTCTCTAAATGTGTTAGAGAGAGTAAGTACACGGCATGGGACAAATACAGACTTGTAGGAGGACTCCCACGTGCTTTGTACTGAACCCTAATTTCACTGCGTATCATAAAATTCAAGTATTTATATAGTCAGATCAGTTCCAAAACCCCCAGCTAAGAGATATGTAGAAAATACGTGCGGAACTGACAGGCAGCATCTGAATACCAGGTGAATATTATCGGTGTATCTCTTCTTATCCCATTATGTGACATAGGCCTGAACAAAGCTGTCCTCAGTCAGGACAGGCCATTAGGAAAAATATTTCCTGAATTATGTGCAATTTTTGGAATTACGTTAATAATTTGCAAGCCAATAAGAGTTATGTTTAATTATGCAGTGCAATCCTGCTCTATATTGGCTGTACAGAATAATTAGGAGAACAAAGCCCATAGTTGTCTTTTGTTTGCCTCAAATCACATTAGAATACAAAGAGATAAGCAAACAAATCTTGCTTTCATGTTCTGGAAGTCTGTTTCCTGCTTTAATTTTCATGTGCGCTAGGAAACAGTAACTTAGGTATGTTTAGAAGGTCATCTGTCAGCCACTTTGTTCATGTAACAAACAGTTGTATAATATTTGCCTAGAGTAGGGGTGACTCCAGCTGGCTTTTGCTCTTTTTCAAGGCACCAGAAAACAGAGAGAAGGCACTGGCCTTGCTCCCCTGTTTAGGGAAAAAATTAGGTTTCTGCAGCCAAGTAATGTGTATTTACAATGAAGGCAGGGAAATATTTTTTTTCTCGTTAATACGCTCAGTCGTGTCAAGAACAAATGCTTCTTTCTGTGTCTTTCTGGGTTGCCTCCTTAGGTCTCTGTGTTTTGCAGAGGATACTCACGAGGGATTAAGCCCTTCCTGTTCGGGCCAGTGGAGTGAGGCCATTCCTTCTCAGCCAGGTCTGGAGGGGGCAGCTGGCTACGTCTCGGACCTGATCTCCGATAAGCAGATGCTAGCCCTGATCTGCTGCTACTCAGATTCTACTGGTAGTTATGTTCAAGGCACCCAAAAGGCCCCGCACGTCTCTTCTGGCTGCAAATGGTCAATGTGTCACTCATCTGTCACAAAAAGGCAAAAGGAACAATTTATCGTCTTCAGTCAGTTAAACACAATTTCAGCCCGAATTCTCTCATGGTTGGATGCACGTAACGCAGCGCAGGTTTCTCTGGTGGGACACTGGTCCCTTTCCTTTCAAGAAGACCAAGCACCTTGTCCAGATAGGAGAAGCCAGGCGAGCTGATGAAAATGAGTTGTGGGTACCCCAGTGTCACTGCACTTGTTCACATGCTGTGTCACCAGCACATGTCTAGCTACAGTGCAGGACGACCTACCTGGGTAACATAGCTCTTGCTCCTTCGGTTGCTGCTCTTACAGCCAGCAAGCTCTGCAAGACGAGTGATCCCTCCGTCAGTGCCAGGAGTGGGACTGCTGAAGGGAGCAGAGCTGTAATAAGCAGGAATGTCCCTAGCCAGGAAAGAAGGCAGGCCCTCAAATGAACGGCAAAGATGAGGAGAGGAGGGAGGGTGAAGAAGTCTGGGGCATCAGATCTGGTGGCAAGGCTAATGACCCAAGTCACTTCATGCAGGGACTCGATGTGCGCACACTGGCTGCACCTGACCAGGGCTGCTGCGGGAAAGGCTGGGGTCGGCACCCCGGGGGGCAATGCCAATTCCCTGCCCTGGCTGCTCCAAGATGCCCACAGCTCCTGCCCTGTGCCCTGGGTCCCTCCTGCTCAACTCAGCGGGTTGTCCTGATGTCAGGAACCAGGGCTGGGAGAGCTGCCCACGCGGACGATACTCACAGCACACCCCCACCACCCCTCCAAAGGACAGTGACAGGCCTGGGTATGAACCGCAGCAGTTAGAGCTCAGAGAGTCCCACCTTAGTAGGTGTAAGGAGAAACGCACTCAAACTGAAGACTTTTCGAGAGGCAAGATTTTACCATTTTCCTGTCTGTAATTCTTCATCCTGACTCTTTTCAGCTGCGGCCAAGTCAAACACCCCTAAGATCCGCGACGGCTGCATTCAGCAAAGCCACACACAGCAACTTCTTAAAGATGCAACAAGCCTTTTGCCCCCTCTCTGTTGTGTGGCTGCACTTGGGGCCCCCTTTGTTTTTGAAACGTTTCAGTGCTGCACATCTGGAGCTGTGCAGTGCCCCGCCGGGAAAGGAATACGTTTACGGCAAGTGTAAGAGTAAATATTTACCAGAATTCATCTGTAACAACAGAACAGGAAAACTATTTAAAAACAACAACAACAATAAAGAAACCAGCCAAGAAATAATAGAATGGTTAATCCCATTGGCTGGACTGATCTATTTTTACACTAGGAATAACAAACAGATTTGAAATGAATTGTACTTATTATTTTCAACACAGTAGCACTGAGGGCCCCTGTTCAAGGATCAGTCTGTCACTGACATTGCTTGGTTTTATATCGAAAACTGAAGCGTCGTTTTTGTAGCATATAACGTCAATGTTCACAAAATAACCAAGTGCTGAGCCTTCGCTCCCATTGAAGTGAATTTAAAGACTCCCACTGACTTATGTGGGAGTTGGATCAGGCCCCATAGCAACTGTTTATGCCCAAATACAACGTACTGCTGCTGCAAGTAGGGGCAAGCTTTAGGTTTGTATAATGACGATGATTATATTTTAAATTTTGTATGGGGAACAGATATATATTCTTGTTTGTTTTTTCAGAACTGCTTTTATCTTAAGTGTTATAATAACCTTTTACTAGGCGGTAAGCTGACACTTTAGAGGTTAAGGGAGGAGTAAATGGCACTAGAGCCTCTGCCTGGGAATAGGCTCGGCATTAACAGCTGCCTGTGTTTGGGTTGTACCATGCTCAGGAAGAATGAAGGAGCAATCACTCCCTGGTTAGAGCCGTTTTTCTGAAACTTCTGTCCAGAGAACAACAGCTCAAGGAAGCAGACACCTCCCAGGAAGGAGGAGAAGGAGCTAGGTTTTCAAGTTAGCATGTAAACCTCAGAAGGACCTGCAGAGGCAGAAGGACCTGCACCTCCCCCCATCTCAGGGAGGATGGAAGGGGAAAGGGACATACACCTTTAGGGGATGACCACACTAAAGCTGCAAGAATCTCATTGCAAGACTCAAAGGCAGACAATGTGAGCCATGTAAATCTGAAGTGACCTGAAATCTTGGGAAGGCACTGGTGTAACATACAAGGAACGCTGGCCAACAATGAGGAAAGAGCAGCAGAGTGCAACTAAGAAGTGTGTCTTAATTTACCCAGATCTGTACAGCCTTTATGTTGCTTTTAAGAAAAGAATAATGCATCACAGGCCTTTTACAAAGTTGTAAAGATGATCCTTTTAAAGATGGAGAATATGCCACAAGAAATGGAGGAGGAGGTGGACTGCCGTACAGAAGATCAAATGGCCACCTATCACATCTTCTGTTTCCAGCAGTGGCCAGCAGCAGATGTTTATGGGAGAATACAGAACTGAGGATGTGCAACATTATTCATTTCCTTGTTTGGCCTCCCATTTTGGGTAATCAGCTCTTCAGGGACTTCCTGAGCTGGATGTTCAATATGGACAGTCATGTCCTAATATAGCTTTCTGGTGTGAATTTGTCCAGTGTCTCTTTGAACCTATTTGAAAATCACTCTCCTCACTCCCATGGCAATAAGCTCTGCAAAGTTAGGATATGATGCCCAACAAAACATTTTCCCTGCAACCTGCTAACGTAATTTTTTGTGCCCTGTTGCTTTTGTTTTAAAACTTAGTGACTGGTGGTTAACTGCTCTCTCTCTCTTCCCATTTATGAATTCAGAGACTTCTCCCATATCTCCCCTCAATCATGTCTGTTCGGGGTGGAGGGCTTCTAGTCTATGCCGCTTATGTGCTGGAACCACGCACACTTTTGCTCATCCTTGGTGTCCTTTGCTGGGCCTTCTCTAGTTCTCCAGTCTCCTGAAATGGATGGGGATCAGACCTGTGTATTGTAGTCATGCTTTCGGAAAGGTTTTTTTTAGCTATTGGTGAATCTGGGGATCCTGAGGGTGATCTGATGGCTAAGATGGTTGAGCCCGGAGGCTTAGTTCTTACAATTACCTGACTAGAACACTTAGACGTTTGGAGGAAGCACTTGTCAGTTTGTCAGGTTAGAAAAAATTTTGGGGAAAAAGATTGCTTAGAGACCCTATACCTCCTTGGTCAAGGTCCAAAACAATATAAAAGGGAGTCCTGTCCAAACAAGCCTACAACACAAGGATGTGTCTCCCTGGGGATCCCGTGTAGAGCAGAGTTGGGGTGAAAGCTGTGTCCTCCTCAAATCTGTATGTGTGATCCTGGAATAAACACAATGTTTCAGGTGGCGTTAAAGGCCTCCGCTCCTGTTCCTCTGAATCTGTGCCTAAGGGTAGCTGCTAAAGGAAGAGTTAGGACATATTCTAAATCTGTGGTGACTTTTCCTTTCCTTTTACTGACTTTTTCCATTTCATCTGGAGTTGTGAAGTCTGTGTAACTTAGCTCAGAACACCGGAAAGACAAGAAATAGACCATCTCGATATACTTCACCTGTGGTAAATACTTCCCTTTCTAGGTAAACCCAAATTATGTTCCCAAGGATAAACAGGTACAATTAAGGCCCTTTGAACCCAAACGTGTTACTGGTTTCTTCAAGAAAGTAAGTGTCCATGTGAGCTGGAGATAAAAATTACCTAAGGAAAATCATAGCACATATATTTGAAAATCCCAAATTCAATCTTTGGGTGATTGTGGAAAGACCTATAAGACATAAATTCTCAAAAAAATCAGGAGGTAATAATTTTCAAATGAGCTGTTTAAAAAGCATCTAATGACTGCTGAATACTCACGATGTTGTCACTGTTTGGAGTGTAGCTATAAATTTACATAAAGAAGGCAGACAATTCAAATAATGGGAAGACTGCTCCTTCCCCAGCCCTGCTTTCATTCCACTCTCTGAATTCTAATCTAAACCATTGACCGGATGCACTGTGGAAAAAATATCTTGAAATAAACAGGCTTCTATATTTATACACATTCTGCTGTGCTTATGATAAAACTGATGAAGATGCCTGTTTCTGGAAATCCAATAATTCTTCACAGAAATAAATTAGAACAAAAGAAAAAGGAATCCGGTGTTACATCAGCGGTCGAAGGACAGAGGAGGGATGCTATCTGAATTTTGCTGAAAGGTTTGATAAGCTTTGGAGGAGCTCTGCAGAAGTAAAGCATAGAAACCCAGCACTATCCATCCAAGAGTGGCAGAAGAACACAGGATACACAGCGAATAAGCCAAAGCTGACATAGTCTGCTGTGGCTGGTATCCTTTTCTTGCCCCGCTGACATATTAATCTGTCCCACCGTCCTTACCTTCCTACCTCCTAATGCTAGCCACGTCTCAATGAGTTTACCTGTCCTCAGGGGCTACGAGGCCATATAATACTTTCTCTGTTGTGACCAGTTTTAATTACATGTTATAATTGAGCATACAGCTGCTATGACGAAGGACACAGCCATATTGCGAGTTGGTGAGTAGCAGACCTGGTATTTGTGGCATTTGTTTCAATGTAAGTCAGCTACCTGAGTCACATCCACATGGGGAGACTAGTTCTCAAGTGCTTTTTTGCAACCGTTGTTTTGGTTTTTCACTAAAACAAAGAAAGAAGAGCGCTGGAAACAACGTTTCATTCGTTGTTACCCTTAATACAATTTTTTCAGCATTATACAATTTTTTACTCACTGTTTATCATTTCAGATGAATGGAAAACACTGACCAGGACGCTTATTACCTACTAAACCTTATCTGAAACTGAAAGTCCTGGCAATATGCTAACCATCCAAAGCAAATTCTACTGGCATGATATTTATAATATCCAGATTAAGTCAGTAGACATACTGACGAGGTATAATAAAAGCACTATCATTTTAAGGCTATTGCTGGTATTCTGACAATGTGATAAATGAGATCCTGTCTCATTCTGTGCAGCAATGTAACCTTACTGACTCCGGCAACAGTTGTGTGAAAAATATTGCAGGACAGAAACTGAGCCAATGTTAATGGAAAAGAATAATATCCCTGAAATTTAAGGTTATGCAACTGCGTGGCAACTCAGATTGCCTTGAAATGGAGAGCGCCAAAGAAACATAAAACAGTGGGACACTAAGCCCATGCAAATGATTTATAAGGGGACTCTTTTCCTTAATGAAATGATGTACCATTAACTGAATGGCTTCTTGCTGTTCTGTTAAGTCCTAACTGTGGCCTGTTGTGTCTTGGTGATAGCCAGAACTGACTCTGCTGAAGTCAACAGAATAACCTCTGTATATAAGTGCTCCCTTAAAGTGACGCAAAGACAGTGTATTTATTTCTGAACAGGAACAATGGTACTATGACATGGTACCTTGTACATATTGCTATAATGGTTCTTTTATAGTTGCTATAATATTTTGGCATGTCAAATGGGGGACATGTGCTTTGTGATTTAATTTTCCAGCTTCTGGTGTACTGCTTCCTACCTAGAAAGCAAACTAGTATATTTCCAGCTTTGAGAGCAGAGGCTAGTTTTGCCATCTGGGATTGCAGAAAGGAAGGCAGAGGAAAAAAGATATTGTGTGTCTGAGCATGGGAAATTTAAGAGGCAATAAACACACACAAGCAAGTAAGGCAATATTCTATATACAGCTATATTTAGCACTGAGGGTTTGTCAAAAGAGAGAAGACAAAAGATGCCAGCTCAAAATCAAACTCTAGAGGTTAGCTGTTTCAGGACCAACCCCTCGACACCTCTCAAACAAAAAACAGAAAACATCCCCAAGCGAAGAAAATGCAGTGAAAAACAGCCTTGGGCACACGTTAAATAGCAGCAGTGCCTTGAGATAAAACAGTATTGGGGAGAAATTAGAAAGGTCATCAGTCCTAGGACTTTTATTTCCATGGGGTCCCAAACTTCTAAGTTAACTTTAACTAAAGCTTAAATCACTCTCAGATGATTTGTCTTAAGGAAAAGCAAGAGTTAAATGAGAATGGGGAAGCATAAACATGAACGTTGAACGTCATAGCCTGGTAAATAACAACAAGTAACTGTCCTAAAGGAATGGCTACGGATTTCAAGGAGACATGGACTCATGCAGGATGTGAGTAACTCCCATAGACTTCCCACTATCTTTAAGTGGGCTCCCACTGACGTTATTGGTATCCTGTGGCGAGAGAATAGGACCAATATTTTTAGATTTGTGTACGCTAGCTGTTTTCTGGAGTTGTTACAACACTAGTATATTTTTAGTGGTTTATTATATTAAGTCGAAGAGCCTTTGCGTTGTGTTGTGTCATATGCAGCGTGCGAACTTCCTGGAGCTCATCGGTTCCTTTGATGCCACCAGCCACAATAGCAGCAGAGCCGACTCATCTGCCACGATTATTTCTTCCTTAATAGGAGCTCCCCAGGTAGGCGGAAACGTGCCAAACGGGATGGTAACGGCCATATCAACCCCGAGTCCGGCACTGACATGATGTCCACTGCAGGTGGGAAGAATCTGAGCAGTATCAGAGATACTGCAGATATTTCACGCGTTTGCCTTCCAATATTCTTTAGTCGCTTTCTGTGTCGCTGTATCCTGAGCATATTTCGCATACTTTGCAACTATACTAATGTCACACTATAGTAGTGCTAAATGTCTTGCTGGGTACAGCTATACGCACCTATTGTGTAGACGACAGGGTTTATTAGATAGACTACAAGGCCTGATCCACATTTAGAACTCATAATTGAATGTATCTTGACTAATAAGTTGGTACAGAGAGGTCATTTCTAGGTGTTTTTTTTCTGGTGTATGTTTCTAGGAAAGACTGAAGGTCAGTTTTCCTTTGTAAAATTTCTTTGATTTTTCCTGTTATGAGTGTTATTCAAAATAACAAAAAAATATGATGTTCTACTAAAGCTGTGTGTTTCTTACTGCCTTCCTTTGCATCAGTGAACACTTAATTCATGTTGTCAGTAACACATGCTAGCTGTTAGAAAATCCAAATAAAATTATACAATGCCTCATGACTTAGACATACCGTTTCCCCACCCCTCACTGCTACATACACAATCCTTCAAGACAGCTGTTTGAGATATACGGTACTGACTTTCGCCATAATGCCAGTATCTTATGCAAATTTTCTAGAAAAATAACACAATATTACTTTTAATTTTGAAAGCACGGGAGTAACTAAACTCTTACGTACACTATTTTAAGAAGAGCTACATGAGATTAACTTTACACATTTGAACCGAATTTGCAAAATGCTTCTGTCTGAATTAGAGAATCACACAATGCATTTTAACATAATTTTGTCACAGTTTTCTGTGCTGGCTCTTCAGATCAAATCCCTCAACACAGTGTATCTCAAAGACTTTCAGTAGTTTATGAAGCAACAAGACTATTGTCTGAGAGGCATTTTCTTTTTTTCCTTGTCTCTCCAATTTGCTGTGCAGGTAGAAGCCTGTGCAGCAATCATGTCTGTCCGTCTTTTTTTTTTTTTTTTTTTTTTATTGTGTATGTACATTGCACTGTAAATTTCTGTTAGTAAACGAAGACCTGAAGAAGAGCACCTCGTTATACTTGGAGCAGAAACTGGTGACATTTGAAGTAATGCAACACACTGAACTACAGTGCATGGACAGGAGGGCAGTAAGTTGCCCTGGTTCAAAGTATGTTTAAGATAACATTTTGGTTGGCTTGCAACAGCCGTGCTGTGGAAGCTCACAAGCTAAGAAAGGCTGGGCCTCATTAATACTTGGATGGGAGATCTCCAGACAGCGTTAAGATTTATTTCAGGAAGTTGCATTAGTGGCTTCGTAGTTGGCACTTTGAATTGGTGCTGTCTCAGTGTTTAGTATGTTGGTAGGATACAATCTTGCAAGAGAGAAATGGCTGTATTTTCAACTACTTTGCACAGTCTTTACTTCAGCATAAAAGAGAAAAAGTCAGATCCAGGAGATAAGAGCAAGTGTTTTAGCACTAAAAATGCACTGCTGCTGGTCATAAATTTGTGGGAAGGTTTAACTGTAGTGTTCTTGGCTAAGCCTCTGCTTGGGTTCTTTGTACCCATGACTGCGGTTTCACGTGGGGCTTGAGTCAATCTAAAACCACCTTGCTGCTGTGACAGGAGTGGACCTGCTCTCCTCCACCACTTCCAGGCACATACTCCTTACTTTGGCCTACTCTGACTGAAAAGCAACCCTATGAAACACAGAGGTGATGCAGAACTGACCAGATCAATCAATGAGGTGCCCCAGGTGGTGGTGGTGCTGCTGCATGATTTAATGATGCCAGCACAAAGGATGTGGTGGGGACCCACGTCTGGGAGCAAGGCAGGGCTGTTCTACTGGCCACCCTCAAACAGTCTCAGGCAACTGCTAAAGCGGTGCCCTGCAACCCCTCGGTGCTTTAGTTTTAGGAAGACATTCTACTCGTCCTGCCCCAGGTTCTTTCTGTGCAGGGTTATTTCCGTCAGCTGTCACATCCCCTCAAAGAACGAGCAACAGGGCTTCCTTTATCTTCCATGCAAAGGGTGCTGGCCTTCCGCAAAATAGAAGACCCGAAGTTTTTGACTGCTGTTGACAGTAAAGAGTTGGCTCCCACAGCCTCTCTAAGGATACTGCAGAGAGTATGTGAGACACAGGTTGCAATGTGAACATTTGGGTTGCCACCTCCCTTTTTCAAAATGTGTTGGGCTTCCCAAGTGCTGTGTGATACACAGGAGCTGTCTGCCGAGAGGCTTTTTCCTCCTTTGGACTCATTTCCAGGGCACAGTCTGAAGTGCCCTGACCTAATACTTGTCATCATAGTATGTGTATATCTGTGCATACACGTATGTAAATACAAGTATGCATAAACATAAACATGTACACACACAAGCTGTTACGGCAAAAAAGGCAGGACAAGTTGTTAATGACAGAAGCAATTCCCTCATTACATGAAATTTAAAACTTAGTGTCTTATTCAGAGTATTTTATTATTATTTTTGCTCTGCTTTGAAGGACAGCAACTTCAATGAAAGGGAGGAAGAAAACCCGGAGCTGTGCACCAGCCAGTGATGGGAATGGAAACACCTCCCTGTGCCTCCCAAATGTAATCTCCAGACTAGCCTTCCCTCACACTGCTCTTTCAGGCAGCGATACATTGGAAAGCATTTCACAGCTTCAACTGTTTTTTCTATGCACAGGAGAGATTCCTGGTCTCAGCTGTGTAAATGTTTTAACTGAGATTCATGCTTGGCTATTCAGGTCATTGCTTTCCCTTCCGGCCCACACAGGCCAAAATGCATCTATATAAGCATAAAGTGTCCAAAATCAACACAGTATTTTTCACTTGAACACACCCATGGCACGTGGCTCACTCAAAGTACAGGGTACAATGCCAAGCAGTAGATTTGTACATTTGCCTGATATGAACTTAGCATGATGTATAAAAAAAGATGCAACAGCCCTGTTGTGTGCCTTTGCAAATCTGACTTGGCAGAAACCCTTTCCAAAGAAGGAACCCAAGGAAACCAAACTCTCCCTTCTGTCTTAAGAAAGGACTAATCTAAGCTAGGAAGCGTTCTCAAAATATGTAATTTATATTCAGAATTACAGTGTATTTCTTTCTGAATTCAAGTAACTCTCTAGCTCCTTTACTGGAAGAATACAATAATTTTCCTTCTGCTGTTTTGACTTCATTGTATAAGGGTTTTAGCGACACCTTGAAACTCAACAGCAGCCAAATGATTAAAACACCTTTAGTTATCGAAGGACTAGCTCTGGAGATAGGTGTAATCAATGAAGAAATTTGCAGGGACTGTGTTCCCACATATTCTCATTCTTCCTGCAACTCTTTGCAATGTCAAATGAAGATAGCGAAACCCAAGGCACACCCTTCCATGGTGCTAAGACTTTCCTTTTGTGACACTTCCCTAGAGCTTTTGTTCTGAAATTCAGTGTAATAATAAAACCAGAAACTTTAGTACTTTTTTCACTAAATTTGATGAGGAGGTCCTGAGGTGTTTCGTGGTCCAAACGTGGACTTTCTAAACGCAGAGCCTAAGCATTTTGCTGTTTGACTTGTCCCCTGTGGGGTGATAGAGTCCATGTCCTCAGCACCCAGGAACTGATTTTGGTCGTTCAGTAGCTAATTCACTGCCACAAGTACTTATCCTTGTTGCTTTCGACTGCAAGGATAACTGATTGTTGGGCAATCAGAGAAGGGCTCCCAAACAAATGTCCGTGAGGCCACTGTTTGCCGTTGGTTTGGCTCATGGGTTTCCCCCAGCGCTGGGCTCACAGACACTTGCCTGCTGGTACACACATAGGGGACAGCAGCACTACAGCCATACCCTTGCCATTGGACCTTCAGACCAAACATCATGCAGCGTATGACAAGGAAGGCCAATTTAAAAAGTGCCTCACAGAAGACAAAAGTGAAAACAATACAGAAGTTGATAACATTTATTCCATAAGTTTCTTTTCTCCCTTAACGTAAGGAATTAAGTCCTTATGTTGACATTTTAGGGCAACTGTCATATTGCCTCAGCCCCATCAATTCAAAATTGCCTCAATGTCTTCAACTCACTTTGTATTTGTAACAAGATACATTAATATGGCCTTAATGCTGGGATGGTTTCAAACTCATATATCAGTGCAGATTACCAGACTGTGAATAAGAAATATAGTATGTTTCAACTCAAGGTTGAGAGAGAGAAGGGGAAGCTTGCATTGGTGAAACCCAAATAATTGTATGGACAAGTACTGTACCACACTCAAATTCCTCAAATCCCCTTTAATTCCTCTTGATTGCTTTTTTTTTTAACCTCACATCAGTACAATTTGCCACCTTTGCTCCAGAAAGATGTGGTATCAGGACACTATGGAGTAGCTACAGGACATAACCTGTAACTGTACAGTTAAGTCCCTTTCACTATTTTGGCTACCTTAAGGGAAAGCAATAAAACCACCCAATGATGCATAAAGAAAAGCCCATCTTGAATGAACAGGATCATTTTCATAGACTAATTTGTCTCTATGAAGACCTGAATACGCATGCTGCCCGTGTATCCACAACTAGTTACAGGAGGGCTCAAAGAAATGAAAAAAAGGAAGCGGTGAAAGCAGCTGTTTGTTGATATGCTCGTCTGGCACTCGGAGTGGTTGGGGGATTGCCCAGAAATAGGCCACACGCTTTCTTAGTGTGAGATCTGGAGTCAAAGAAACACCCCCAGATATTGCAACTGGATCCCAGGACACTGCTTCATCCTCTCAGTCAATTTTTTTCTGAACTGGTTTGTGTGCCAGTCCGTGCCTGCTATGCATTTGCACCTTTCGTCCTTCGCTGGGTTAACCCCATTTTCCTCATGAGGCGTCCTACCTGGAGGGTTAATCTATTCCTGTTTCCCCCCAGACATCTCACTTTGCACTAACTAGATATTTAAATTTCTATCTGAATGTAAGGCTTCATATTGGAGTTTTTGGAATAGAGAAGGAATGAAAATATTTTCTAAGTTTTCAGCCACATCCTATTAGTTTCTAGTCAGTACGTGTAATGCTGTCTTCTAACAAGTGACATAGCAAGTCATGGTATTAGTGTTTTCCTTATAGTAGCAACCAGTGATCCATAAACACTGTGCTGACTGCTCCGGAAACACTCACTTGTCCTAAACATTTTACAGAGCCAAGATCAGTGAAGCGTAAAAGGAAACACGAACACCCTTCTTATCAATAGGAAATAAAAAATGAAGAGTTAGTTAGAGTTTTTCTCCAGTTCAGATGGGAGGCCCATGTCACAGCTCCAGCTCCCTTAATGCCTGACCCATGTTCCAGTCACAAGAATTATCCTTCTCAAAGTAGATCTTTAAACTTCACGTCATCTTCTCCAGCACAGGTCACTACCAGATGCTTCAAGTCTGAACAATATAACTAAATCGATTTTCTTGTTATATGTGCTAGAAGTAGATGCAGAATATTTCTGACAGACAGCTTATACGTATATTTTGGTAACTTTGATTTGATAACCCTATTAGAAGCATACAGTGAAATGGTAATCTCAGGAGACATGATTTGGTGGCAGAAGTAATGCAAGACGTGTCAAGCCTGCACTCTGCTTGTTCCTACCCCCTGAACTGTGCCAGCACAATTCTTACCAAGACCCACCTGTGAAGGAGGTCAGGGAATTTGGTAGATCCTCCCCAAAACAATTTTTTTTTTTATTTTAAAATAAGGCAATTTATTCTCTTAGAGGTAGGAATGAGAAGTGTTACACTGGAAAACCTGAAGCACTGTTGCTGCTGAACGCTCTCTACTCTGAAGCCTCTGATGCAGAAAGGAATGATAGGAAATTTCATTTAATTCCTATGTTATACGCCCAACACAATACCCACAAAAGATAAGGGAATATGCGTCTTGAAAATGAGTCATATTTAGTGAAACACACAGGCTGAACCCCTCCCACCCTGCACCCCATGTTTTGTTGGGCTTCATCAGAAACTGAGCTGTGAATATTTCCGTGCAACAAAACATCTATGAAGGCCCATGTTTTACTTGTGATCCCAGGGGAAAATGTACTATTACCATGCTAATTTGGAGAACTGGATGCCAGATGGATAGAACAGAATGCAGAATATATTTGAAGTTAGGAGAGCTGACATCTTGTGTAAGATGTACATGGTAAAAAATTTAAAACAAAAAGAAAGACATGAAAATGCTAAGTCTAGAGTCGCCTCGAGCTACTTTATCAGTCACGTACTATGTGTGAGTAAACTATTGTTAATTAATGAGGGTCAAGATATGCTTAAGGAGGAAGAGAGAAAAATATAAGTCTGGTGCAGAAACTAACACAGCCCACTCAACAAGCATCCACAACAAAAGCCTAAAACAAAGCCTACAATTGTTGATAAAAAAGCCCACGAGAGTTGCCAGAGACCTTAGTGAAGGAGATTAATCTGAGAAAGAAAATACAACAGCACATTCTCTGCGATGTATAAGAATATTCCGGGTCTAACTATGCGTATATCCTGTATCTGACAGCACCCAGGAAGAGACAATGAAAAATCATTTGCTTTCACTATTTTATTTTCCCAGCAAACTGTGGCCAAAAGTTGTAATCGCGTTGTCAGAGCACTCAATACACTTTGCTTTTGTTAACTGTCTACATCATAATTTGGAACCTGTTTATGCATATCTATAGTATCTTGCAATGGTGAGTTCAATACGTTAGTCACAAACACGGTATTTCCTTTGATTAAGTTGACAGCTGCTGTTTTCATTTGCTGTAGTTTACTTCTTGTACAACTGGAAGTAGGTAATGGCCATTGCTCCTTCTTCTTCCATACATTATGTTTGATCTGACGGACCTTCTCCAGTGCCTCTTTTCCAGGCTGAAAAGTCCTAGTCTACTCAATCTCAAGTTGTACAGAAACCTCTCATGCTTTTGGACATTCCTGCTCCCCAGCTGTACTTTCTAGTTCTATCATAGTCTTTCTAGAACTGCATGCAAGATGCACTGTGTGGGGTCACCTGGGATTTATAATGCAGTATAATGCAATATATCTTCCCTTCACTTTCCATTTATCTCCCAGATGATATTTCCCAGTAATTCCCAAGCGCTTTTTTCACTGCTGGCCTCAGATAGCTTTTTTAGAGTACTGTAGAAAGGACTCCAGGGTCTCCTTCATGAGTCCTAGCTGCTCATGCAGGGACTTCCCAGTACAGAAATTCTTAGGGCTCTTTCTCCTTTTTTTATGTGTTTTTTGTATTTACTGACTCTGAACTCAGTCTACTATTTTATTACCCTGTTAGGTTAAGCTCTACACAGTCATTATAGTTCTGGGTACCTTCAATAATTTTGTAGCAATAGAAGACTGCCACCCATAAAATGCTCAATAATCCAAAATTACTGGCTTTCGTTGCCACTCCTTAGAAGAGAGAACAAACCTCTAATACTTTGATCTTACATGTTTATCATATTAAGAGTATATTCAATCAATCTATCCTTTACGTAATGCAGAGCAGGAACAGATAAACAGTCGAAGAGACATATGGACAGAGAAGATGTCTGTAGTATGGAAGGGATTTGCCTGTTGCAGCTCAAGTCTGTGTGAAATGAAATCAAAAACGTAAAAGAGCCAATGGTGCAAGTCAATTATATGAGCAAGTATTCATGAACTCCAGGGATCTCTTTCTCCACCTGCCATGGACATTCAGAGGAGCCTCATGTCTCTACAGCCCCCAGGGCATTGCTTTGGTCCATATATACAGAACTGCTGTCCCAAAGTGAAGCTACTGAGGATTTATCACCGCCAACACAATAATCCTCTTTAATTTGTAAGCCCGGTTTCTGGACTCTTCACATATATTATCCATTGCGTCAGAAGATAAACCTTTAACTATGTAACTGTGGCAATCCTTCAGTGATTCCACTCAGAAAATATGTAAGAGAAACTGTGTATGTTGTTTGCCTCTGATTCTTTTATGTAGTTAAAATACAGAAGACTTATTCTCACTTGTTGAACCATCCCTGTTTTCTTATCTTACTGACAACTACTTGTAACATCTGTCAATGCTTATTTAGGAGCACCAAGACACAAAGAGCGCTAGGACAATTACTCTGAGCTATGTACCCCATTGTCAGGACGCGCTTGTCTTGGCTTTGAAAAAATATGTTCAATGGGAATAAGATAAAACCATGTGACTTCTTTATGGTTTAGAGAGTATATTTTGGCAAAGGCTTGTCTCTAACAAATGCTGTTTCTTCTTTAAATAACATCAGGGGAAAACCCCATCATAACTCTTCTTAACTATTGTAAGACAATAAGCTACTCTACCCAAATAACATATGGCATCTTTCTCATTTCGACCTGCAGTATATCTCTTTGACAGACTTCAAAAAGTCCTCAGAGTCACAGGGGGACAATGCTGACAGATACAGAGCTCAGGAAAGTAAAATGAAAATTTTCCAATTGTTTCAATGGGAACAGATCTTGTCAAAAGAAGGAAAAGGATAAGACGATGGAATTTCAGCTGGTGGGGATAGCTGGTCCTTCTGCTGCCACAGAAAGCCTAATGTATCTGCTGACAACTGCAGAAAAATTTATTTCCTTCAGGGTTTTTTTTTGTTTTCTCTCTTTTTTTTTTTTTTTTTTTGGAACACATGTATATTTAGGGACAGTTCTGTTTTAATGCCTATTTAGTGTTGAAAAAAACTTGCTTCACTTCCAAACTGAAAGAAAATTAAATGCACGATTTATTTATTTATTTTAATATTTCAAAGCAGCTCATTAAATACTGTGAAAAATAGCAACTGAAAGCACGGACACAAGCAAGCAATTACTTGTTGAGCATCCCAAGAGTCCTGCACTCGTTTATGTGGCAAGGTCTGGGTCCGCCTACTGAAATAACTGCAACTGACAGAGGTTTCATGCCTGAAGCACATTTTTATATGGAAATATTTACACGACCCGGGTGTGAACGCATGTGTTTTCACAGATGATAACATTTATTCACCTATCTCAGGCTTGATTAAAATCCTACTGAAGCCGATGGAAAGGGTCCACATGCCTGTAGAAGTCAAATCAAGTGCGTAAGGAAATCTCACCACCCTCAGGTGTTCAGTGCAGTTGTTCTTTGGGTTGTCCTGTTTGGACAAATGTCTGTCTGATGGTGCTCAGGTAGGGCTATATAGAGCCTGTAATCCAGCGTAAATATTTCCACACTGGGTCTAAATAACTAACATTGGGTGTGTGAAGCAGTGTGGAGAGGTCATCTGCCTATGAACAGGCCAGTGCTGGCCGGGGTTTGTGGTGTGGAGAGAAAGAAGGCAAAACCAAACCACTACTGAGTGGCTGCGGAGTCCTCCCTTCGATAGGTGAAAGACAAGAGGCTGCCCATCATGGCTGCATACAACTTTGACCCAAATTTGCATTTTCAAAGGTAATTTGGATATCTCTCCTATTACGAGGCAATCTGCAATTCATGTTTGCCTTTTAAAGGTCAGGATTTTCCCTTTTTCAGGCCGACGCATATGCACAGCTTTAGACAACCTTCCCTTTTACAGACAAAACCCACATAAGGAGAAACCACCACAACTCACAACATCATGCTGAAAACTTATGCTGAACAGCAGAAGCAAAACTGCTAATAATTATGGTTGCGCAGTAGGTATAAAATAATTCCTCCTCCTCCCCTTCCCTCCAACACCCTGAAGAATTCAAAAGAAGCACAAACACCGCAGTGTAGTTTAGATGAAAATGTTACCAGTTGAATTAAATATCTCGGATATTAAATGACTTCACTTGCCCATTTTGTTAATTGACTACAAGGGAGAGTTGCTCAATAGTTGGTCAGGGCAGATTTCTGCTCAGACTTGTAATCTGGGTGGCTGTGAAAACCCTGTGTGTACTTATATGTATGTACACGTAAATAAAGGTATAATCCTATTATGAAATCGGTGACTAAAAGTTTCAGGCCTTTGTGACTGACTAGCATCATGGGCAATCTGAGGCACCAGAAGAGTCCCCAGTATTACCTGAAATGCTAAAATACCTGAAGTTATCCTAGCCACAACCACATTACATCTAGAAGATTTAGAACATTTATGAAATGGCTAGTGTTAGTGCTGGAGTCTTCTTGCGACGCTTGACATGACAGCGCAGTACAGCTAGGAGCCGTAAAATTATCTGTGAGAGACCATATCGCAGAGATCCTGAGAAACAGTCTTCTCTTCTCCGGACAACACATTTGGGTCTATGACAACAAGTCGGGGACATGGGGATCATCTGTCCTGTTCATGCAGGTCTGAACTTCCCTTTCCGGTGTCCCCAGATACCCAAGCTCTACGGCACTGCAAAGCATTTTGATGGGATGCCATACACAGCAGACCAGTTCAGGAAGCTGCTGCGCACCTAAAATTAAAAAGAAGTATTGCTTGTGCTTGTGCTTACGGACAAGAATTCAGAGATGAGGTTTATTTTCCACCAAGTAGAATACTCTGAAATGCACTGTCGATGTGTCAATAATAATTATGTATTACTCCTCCTAGTAGCCTCAAAAGTCCTCAAATATATTTTGCAGTTATAATGTGAGATATGCGTCTATTTTGTGAAATGACTGACAAAATAATTTCACGTGTGGAAGTAAGTGACTCTATGGTTCTGTGGAAATATGGTTCTGTGTAGGAAAATAATGACAAATTTTGAGAAATTAATGATATGGCAATTTTACTAAACGAGTGGCTGAAACAATCACTTTGCAAAATGATTGGAAATTTTAGTCATTTTGCAAATGACTCATTTTGCAATGTGAATAGAGCATACTTATGTGTTTGCAAGTGAATTTAACGCCCAAGAAAATGAGGGACTAACAAGCAGTCAGTACTCCCTGGATTCACTCCCCAGTACTCTGCAACTTCTCAGACCCAGCTCTAGTCATCCATCTGTCTCTTGGCCTGAGCTGTTCCTGCTAGATTAACTGTAGGCTTGCTGGTAAGATGATTTTACTTTGGATGTTCACTAAACAGAAGTCTATTTCACTTCTCCTCCTAGTAACTGTAAGAACAGTTGTCTTAGGGCTTACAGAGTGATACGGCTCCTTGGCTGCTTCTGCTAATCTGACCCAAATGTATCTGCAGTTTAAAAAATCAACAGAAAGTCCAAATGCCAAAAATTCTACTACAAAACATGCAAACAATTACCAGGCTTGTGCGACTGTGTGGGTGTGCGAGCCTGTGGGTGTGCGTGTGCATGCCCACAGCAAATCCACACCCACATGGACTGCCATTAATCACTCGGGGAGGTTTATTCCAGGCTTATGAGGATGCATTCAAAGAATAAATATTTGGTTTTGGAGTGCACTAAATGACATTAAAAAAAATAAAATAATAGTATTTCTTGAGGGAGGAGACCCTTGACAACTACACAATAGGTTTTCTCTTCTATGGTGTTAAATAGGCTGATTGGTAGAAACTACTGAAGATGACTGCCAAACTATAAACTGTGCGGGACAGAGGCCATCTCTTCTTACACATGCACACAACATGCAGAATCCAATTTATGACCAATGGCAGAGCCTTGGTTGAGGCCTTTTCCAGGAGCAGGGACCTTTAGTCTCCCGGCCTTTCCACTTGCCCTGTCCTCAGTCATGACACTAGCTTAGATCTCTTGTGCCAGCTTGCTTAGTCCATCAACTGGTGACATTATGAAAGAAAAATGGAACATGTGGTGATCACATGAAAGCATTTATACTAGAAATTTTGGTTCTTGCTAGCATGCCAGTAAAAATGAATATGCATATCTGAAAATGAATATACACATTGGCATCCACTGCACAATTGTTCTGTAGCAGCCCAAAGAAGCTAGAAGCTACTTCATGGAGGAAAAAAGTAAAAGCCTCAGCTATGCTCAGAAATACCCTGAGTCTTCCTGTGGATGCAGGGCATTAAATTCTGCGTTCCCCTAACTCCTCAGCACTGCCCCAGCACAACTATCTCTTTCTCAATCTGCAGCTAGCGGGAAAGGGCTCATCAGAGCAACATAGCTGCATATGGGAATGGGCCAAGATTTATGGTGATAGGAGCAATGAAAAGTAGCCAGAGGCGGTAATCTCCTTGGCTTGGAAGAGTTGTAGCTGGAAGGAGATGCGTGCCTGCCATCTTAGTGGCTTTTTGTTTTGTTATTACATAAGCACAAACACCAGGAAAATTCAATTATTACCTATATAGAAAGAGAGGATAATTGAAGGGAATTGTTTAAGCAAGGCTGGAGGAGAAGACCCTCAGATTTCTGAACGTTGGGTAATTTATGGTCCATAATCCTATGGCTACATTTCTCAAATGAAAGGGCTAGTGATTGTCTCTTCACATGATGGTCCAGCTACCCAGAAGGAGGAGGACTCTTATTTTACTACTGTCAGAAAGTTTCATGTGAGAAACACTCAAGGGACCAACCGAAAGAGTGACCCTGAATCTCCTCTGACTGACAACATCTTCATATTGGTGAAATTTAGTGGATTTCAGCAGAGCTTATTTAAGCCTGTGGAGCTCCTCATCTGACTGTACTACCAGAGAGAAAAGAATCAGGCTTCAGGTACAAACTCACAAAAGTTTTCTTTCAACAAAAGATATCTTTGACTCTCAAAATGTCATCCTCCTCCTCTTGTTAAGTCTTTTTCTCCTTACTCTGCACTTGTGCTGCACTGAAAAAAAGTCTGTTTTTCACAAAGCCTAGCTACCAGGTTCTCAGATCCTACCAGCACTGTACTGAAAAAAAAAACCCAAAAAACTTTCTGGTGACTGCATAGAATAAGAATCCTTTGCAGAAAGTAAAATTATTAGATCAAGTCCTTAAGAGATCTAGTGAAACTTTTGTTATCCAAACACAGACTCGGTGAGTTTTCGAAGCAAACCTATACTTAAGTCATGTGAAACACTCTGAACTAGAACATTAGTGCCCTAAAGTGCCTTCTAAGTATTTATTTTTAGGGAGAGGAAAATCCAGGGTTAGAGGAGATCACTTTCATGAAAATGCAGTGGATAACGCAGCTGAAACATGAGTTAAACCAAACCTGATCAACCACGAAATCCACTTTTATTCTTCTCAGTCTGAATGATATTTTAAAATTTTATGTATACATAATATACACACACACACAAACACACATGCATAGATTTGAGCATAACGCTAGGTAGCACATGAGCCTATATGTGTACTTCTGTGTGCACATGTAATAGCTGCCAAATAAAGAGAACTGGTGTCTGTTGATGTCAGCACATGGACCTGAATATGAAATAATGATCATACAGCTAAAGCAGTAAAGGAACAATTTCTTCGGAGCAAATTTACCTAAGAGGTACAAAAATGAATATACAACATTGAACAAACCGAAAACAGTCTCAACCTTTGTGGCTTCCCAACCACCACGACAGTATTTGGAAACCACCTGTGAGACATACATATGGACTGGCATAATTTCTTGGGTTTGCTGCATACTGTTTCCAAAAAAGGGACCTTCAGACATGTGCACCTGGAGGACACTATACACAGTAAAATAAAAAAAAAGGAAACTACTCAGAAATACTTCTTTGTCTTCAACCCTAACAAGACTTCTTTGGGGATGTAAAAATTCAGTAATACTGAACAGCTGCTAGGGTAACTGAAATACAATACCCAGAATCCTTTTCCTAGCCTATAATTTTATAATTTATCCAAATGTTTAAATGCTCCTTCACTTGGCTATTAAAAAAAAATATTATTAAATGGAAGAAAGACTCTTCAGAAGGCTTTGAGCTTTAATGCATTTCACAGAACGCCCAGTCAGAGTAGAATGAAGGTGCAAAAATCCTGCCAAAGGCTCAGTGAACAGATAAAATGTTAGAGGTGATGTATGTTTTCAGAAGACATTAGACAGTATAATTTCAAAATTAGGATAGGACACTCACCCCTTTTCAATCTGAAGGCCACGTGTTAAAAGCATATGGGCACACTGCGCTGGACAAAATGCATCCTTCAAGTCTTACTTAGGTAAGATGTTCAAGAGACGAAATGAATGGGAATGGGCAGATGCCCAGCTTGGGCTCCTTGAGGTCGTATAGTAAACCTGAAAGTTTCTGTTTAGTATATATGCTTGTCTTCTTTAAATGCTAAATACTAACCTATGTCTATCACAGTGAATGAATATATATTCCGACTTGTACACATTTCAGGGTTTTTAAGCATCTTGCTTAAAAGCAAGAACACGAGTCCAAAACCAGGAGTCCATTCTCTGATACCGACAATATTAGCGAAAAGTTGATGGAGCTACACGAATTTTAACCCTGATACAGAAGGGAAACCAGAAACTGTAGAAAGGAATGTGCTCAAATTCATATTCTGTATTTGAAAATTTTGGAAGACTGATGAGGAAGGAGCAAAGCCAAAATCTAGATGTGAGTTTGGCAAATGGTACAAATCCCAGCTCAAACCACTTGTGAGCTTTGGACACTTAAGTTCTGCTTCCAAATCTGCTGCTGGGCCTCAAGCACATCTTGAATCTGGGGTGGATAAATAAATCATGACACCAAGAGGATAATTTTTTAACTTCCCTTATATTGCAGTGAGATTGTTTTTGTATTCGGTCATCCTTGATACCTGCCTTGCAGACAGGATTTACAGCTGTCTGTTTCTTGGAAACTCCTTTGGCTGGCCATCGCACTTGCTGTTTTCTCTTTAGCCAGCAGGGAATGCTGGTGTATGGAAGTAACTCTCCCTCTCCCTCTCATAGGCAGAAATGCTTGTTCCTGAATTAGGAAAGCATGGAAAACATTCCCTGTACAATCTGGAATTTATTTGTTTCTGGAACAGCAGTGTTCAGACAAATGCCAAACTGGTTTTCAAGCATAAAGTATTCTCACCTTAGGCTACCCTGCTTTGCTTGTGTTTCTAGCAGTCTCAAAGTAGGATGTCCTATTTTACAGCCCTTCCGACTAAAGCCAAGAAGGATCTTCATGCTGCAGTCGTAGAAAACCTAGCTTGTCTTCAGGCCGGAAGACATACTGATCTTTAAGTTGCCAGCCTCTATTCTTAAACACGTAAATGGTCCAAAGATCTCTCAGAGCTTGCCATGATATGACAAAGCAAAGGCATTTATGTTCCATGATTATTTTCCCTTGTCAGACCCAGTGAGGATAACATACAGATGTACTCTAAGATCTTCAGTATTCTCAAGCGAGAAAGCCCTTTTGGCAGGCATCCTTACTTTTTCAATAAACATAAGGTTTTTCTAGGTTTTAATTTATAGCAATGAAAGTTAGTATCTTTTCCATTCTGTAGTTGATGACACTAAAAGCTGGAAGTTAATAGCATCATAAAAAAAACAAACCCTAAAACCTTGTTTCCAAAACCTGTACGCATTCTTTATACTATTTGAATCAGAGGGTATTTGGAAGCAGATTCCCCAAAGTAACTGAGCTCCAAGATAATTCTTCATGGGGACATTCTCTGCTTCGCACTCAAAAACTGCAATCCTAAGAAAAAGGTTGCTCCATGCTTTCTGTCCCCCTCAAGGGTACCAAATGGAAATGTCTGCCAAAGGAGAGAGGAAAGAAGGATGATACTGCGTTTGGGCTGCAGTTGCAAACCTGCTGGAAGAGAAAGGAGGGAGTGCAGCTGTGGCAGCGAAATGCGCAAGTTTTATTTGACTTGACTTCCCAGATCATATTGAGGGGCATCCTCATTCTTTGACAACCATTCACAAGCCTCTGGCAAGCACTGGCATAGGGACCGCTGCCAATATCTACAACGGCAAGGGCTGTAAGTCTGACAGCTTGGCAAAGAGTGCAGCATAGCCGAGTTTCTGCAACCGCTGCGTTTTGTACCTCTGCCTCAGCTATCGGTACTCCAAATGCCCAGGGAAAAGTGAACCAAACGACTGCTCAGGCTCTCAAATCCTGTGCAAGAGAGGCAACATTGTGAGACAGGTGATGTGACAGCTACACAGGGACATATAGCAGGAGAGGCGACAGGTTGTGTACCATCAGGAAGGAGGTAATGCAGTTGGAAGAAGAGAGCACATTGTCTCCTGGGACTCCTGAGCCTGGGGTCCCAGCAGGTGCCAGGCATGCCAGCTGTAATGCCACAGGGCCATTATCCCTGACTAATATATACATATGTATACACACCTATACAAACCATATACTAGTTCTAGCCAGTGACTGAACTGTCATAAAGGCTAACCATCAGTTTGGGACAGAAGACACTGATTGGGACGGAGAGCTAGTGTACAGAGTTTCACATGGACTGAATGACACCTATCCATCTATCCATGGGGGGACATAAGAAAAAGGTCAGTTGCATGAGAGTTTTGACTCATATCTAACAGGTAGATAGATGAAGAAGGTAGTACCCGTCCCTTTTCTTCTCTTTGAGTCTGTCACTGCCTGTGGTAGGAATGGCTGATCCACACCTCAACTGCTGTGGTTTAAGCAGCTGAAGACCCTCTGAGTTTAACCCACCAACATTTGTGAGTCAACAAGCTATGCATGAACCTACCCAGGACTAAGCCTCTGATGCTGTGCCCTGGCCCTTACATCGCTGAGTGGGAAAGTAGTTGCTTTAAGGGAGCCATCTCAACTGACCCTGAGTGAGTTTGCAGATGACACCAAACTGGGAGGAATGGCTGATACGCTAGAGTGTTGTGCTGCCATCCAGAGGAACCTCGACAAGCTGGAGAAATGAACTGGCAGGAACCTTGTTCAGTTCAACAAGGGGAAGCGCCAAGTCCTGCACCTGGGGAGGAAAAACCCCATGCACCAGTATATGCTGGGGGCTGCACAGCTGGAAAGCAGCTTTGCGGAAGAAGACCGGGGGGTCCTGGTGGACAACAAGATGAATGTGAGACAACAGTGTGCCTAAGAGGGCCAATGGTATCCTGGGCTGCATTAGGAGGAGTGTTGCCAGCAGGTTGAGGGAAGTGATGCTTTCCCTTTATTCAGCCCTGATGAGGCCACACCATGAGTACTGCATCCAGCTCTGGGCTCCCCAGTACAAGAAAGACATGAACATGCTAGAGACAGTCCAGCACAGGGCCACTAAAACGATGAAAGCACTGGAGCATCTCTCCTGTGAGGAAAGGCTGAGAGAGCTAGGACTGTTTAGCCTAGAGAAGGGAAGGCCCAGGGGGATCGTATTGATGTATATGAGTATCTGAAGGAGGGGTGTAAGGAGGATGGAGCCAGTCTCTTTTCAGAGGTGTCCAATGATAGGACCAGAGGCAATGGGTACAACCTGAAACACAGGACAATCCATCTGAGCATCAGGAAGCAATTTTTTTTACCACCAGAGAGGTGGTGGGGTCTCCTTTCCTGGAAATATTCAAAAACCATCTGGACATGGTCCCGGGCAACTGTCTCCAGGTGGCCCTGCCTAAGCAGGGAGATGGACCAGATGACCTCCAGAGGTCCTGGCCAACCTCAGCCATTCTGTGATTCTGTGATCCTGTATTACAGTGCTGCATCACATATTTTACACGCTGCATTCTGGGTATTATTTTACTGAAACATTGATCCTTACAACTCAGTATGCTCCAAATATACCACGACTGAATGAAATGTCATGAAACATGCTCCCCAGGGCCACGCACAAGCTGACAACACGTAGGAACATTTTAGGTTGGTGTTGAACGACAGGTGACGGTTGCTGCTGCAGAGGAGGACCTCTCTCTCTCCATAGATAAGGGAAGCAGAGACATGCTGGACATCCTACCTTCTCCACTGCTGATGACCAGATATCAGGCCAAGTACAAAGGCCAGCTGCTGACAACAAAATATGAATGCCTAGTGCAATGTCCTGCACCTGGGTTGGGGCAATCCCCAATATCGGTACAGACTGGGGGATAAATTGATTGAGAGCAGCCTTGTGGAGAAGGACTTGGGCATACTGGTGGCTGTAAAATTGGATATGAACCAGCAATGTGCACTTGCAGCCCAGAAATCCTGGGCTGCATCAAAAGAAGCATGGCCAACAGGTTGAAGGAGGTGATTCTCTTCCTCTACTCCGCTCCTGTGAGACCCTACCTGGAGGACTGCTTCCAGCTCTCAGCACAAGGCAGACATGGACCAGTTAAAGTGTTTCCAGAGAAAAGCCACAAAAATGGTCAGATGGTTGTTCAGCCTGGAGAAAAGAAGTCTCTGGGGAGACCTCATTGCAGCCTTTCAATATATAAAGGGGGCTTATAGGAAAGACGGAGAAAGACTTTTTACCAGGGCCTGTAGTGACAGGACAAGGGACAAAGGTTTTAAACTGAAAGAGGGTAGGCTTAGATTGGACGTAAGGAAGACTCTTTTTAAGGGTGGTAAGACACTGGAACAGATTCCAGAGAGGTTGTGGATGCCCCATCATTGGAAGTGTTCAAGATCAGGTTGGACAGGGCTTTGAGCAACCTGATCCAGTGAACAATGTCCCTGACCATGGCAGGGGGCTTGGACTATATGATCTTTAAAGGCCCCTTCTGACCCAAACCATTCTGTGATTCTATGATTCTGTCTCCATGACATCAAATAGCTGTAACAACTCAACCAGTTTCACTATTAGCTAAGCACCTTGCTGTTGGTTTCAGGGCTGGCTCTGCTTTTTCCTGAAACTCCTCACATTATCTGGGAAGGAAGCCAAACAGCTTTGAAAGATCAGTTTACGACAAGACAGAGCTATTTATCAGCTTTGTGACACAGGGCACCAGGATACACACCGTCCTGATGTTTCATTCCCTGTGCTGTTTCCCCTCTGACCCTCCATCCTGTCGTTGACAGTTCTCCCTGGGACTTCTGGAGTACCTTCCGTGCCACAGCCATGGGGAACTGACTTTCCTACATGCAGGTTACCTTCCTCTCTTTTTGTAGACTGCCCCCAACACAGGCAGATACGTAAGTGGTATATATGAAGGTTTCACAGGAGCTAAGGCTGGACTTGCTCCTGCCACAGAGAAGCTCCGGAATCAAAAGCAAAAAACGTGGGTTTTTTTGGTTGGTCTTTTTTTTTTTTTTTTTTTTTTAATTTCTCTGAATAGGCCACATTTGCGCAGACAAGCAATGATCCAGAAAGAATATAATGATTGCTACTGAATATTGCTGTTTATAAACACTAAACTCCTATCCTGATGGAGGCAGCTAAGCAGAGATAAGGCTGAAGAGCAGTTCCTGTGGAACTGTGGTCTTAATTTTTATAATAGGATACTGTAGAAAGCAGTGTTATTTTTAGAGACCTAGTTTATCTGGGAAAGTTCAGCTTGCAGCTGAAATATTACTTTCATGATCCATACACATGGACTTTTTTATGAATGGTTCTTAAGGGATGCTTTTTGCTTCCAAGCCAGTGTTTGGTGACATTTAAAATTATAATAGCAGCATTATGAGCAATAACCTGGTCCAAGAACCCTTTAGAGCCATGAGCACACGTAGCAGATGTGTAGCATCTGCACGTAGCAGTATCTCTTCAATTCACCAGTGTGGAGGGGCTCTGCAAAAAAGCTGCACGGGGGCATAACCACCGCATTAGTTGGGCTTCCTGGGCTGCTCCTCTGCTGTTTCATGTCCTCACTGAGCAGACAGCAGTCGTTTTCCATGCCTGTGGAGTGAGCTTCTCTCAAAGATCGCAGGCCTGCTTGGTACAGCTAAAACTTTGCAGCACCTTTGCACCCTGACTCCCCAGCCCTCAGAAGCACGTACTTTATCCAACAGTTCAGCATTGCTGGCCCCCAGGTTCTGCTTCTCAGTGGGAAACACCTGAAAAATTCAGCATTTTTTATGCCAGGTAATCAGCCTACAGAAGGATCTGCACACATCCATCAGGACCATGGCCGAGTGCCCCGTGTGTAGCTTCCAACACAGAGACTCTCCCTATATCTTTTTTCTCTTTCCTTCTTTTATTTTTTTTTTTTTCTCCTTTGTTTACTTTCCAGGAATTGTCTGAAGTGTTTCCAGTCTGACTTTACCCAGCTTCAGTTCTGATCTGACTTTCTTTCTTTCTTTCTTTCTTCTTCTTTTTTTCCCCCATGGGCAGCCTCACTTGAACCTCCCAGCAGCTTAACGGCTGAGTCTGCTGACTCGCAGCATCCCTGGGGAGTTGGTTCAGCCAACCTCTGTCTGTGGGGCTCTTCAAAGAGCTCCAGCCCGGAGCTGCAGCAAACTGGCAGCTTGCTCTGCTTTTAAATACGTAGCCGAACAAACCGAATGCCAGCACAGGAGGGCTGATAGGGTGGTGAGAGAAGGACTGGATCTGTGCGGGAAGCGGTGCAAAGGAGGGGCGAAGGGTCTTGAAAAATAGCCCGGAGAAATCCATGGATATATTACAGGGAGTGACCCGAGGTGGGGAATGCAATCTGTGAGGTATAGAGGTTTTCTGAATTTCATAATGAAATGGAGGAACTTAAAAATTTTCTTTTGGGTTTACTTGAAATGTGTCATTTTGCTTTGGGATGTTTATCCCTTTAAAGTCCTCCTTCCCTTGTTTTCAGTGAAATGGGGCTTGATTTTTTTCAAAGGTCGTCTTGGAGTAAAAGAAAGTTTCATTGCAGGATTGATGAAAAACAACATTTCAGCTTTCCATAAGCAACACATTTCCATTTTTGAAAGTGTTGAATTGCTTTTCTTGATATTTTCAAAACCCTTCCCTCATTACTTTTTCTGGGACAGATTCCTAAATTTAAGTGGATTCATGAACAGTTTTAATTTCTCCAAAACTCTATTTGTGGTTGGATTTACTATCTGTTGAACGCAGAAGCTGTACGGTGCCAACAGACCTTGTGTGGAAGAGCAGTCTCATGGCAAAGCCATCACCCTGGGACTCCTGAGGCCTGGGTACAGTTTCTGACTCTGCCAACTGACTTCATGTTGGCCTCTTCCCAAGGCCAAATTCTTAAAGCTATTATGGCATTTTTGGTTTGGGTTGTTTTTGAGAAGGTGCCAAAATAGGCTAGGCTTCTAATACGCACACTGACATAATTTCCTGATAACTACAGTTAGTGAAAACCCTGGGATGATGTAGGATGACATAGCTTCCCTTGCGCTTCTTCACTGTGTTGTGTTACGCTATATTCAGGGTGCAAAACCACGCAAACAGGTCACCCAGGGGAGCTGCTGGACTCCAGATCCAGCACCCGGATCAACAAGAGGCAATTCTAAGCGGTCTCTGATCAGCTCACTACAATTAGTTGCTATACGGCAAACTGGCAAGCCAGCATACTAATTAAGAAGATAGCACAGAAAAAACATTGAGCTGCGGAAGTTATTACGTAATTCAGAAATGTTTTGGGCAAATGAATCCAAACCAGAGCTAAGGAGAGGCCAAAACACCAGAGCGAGGTTTCTGTAAGTCTCCCTGGGTTGGGAACTGCTTGGGAGAGCACCGGCAATCTTCATTCCAGCCAAATTGTCCTCCTTCTCCCTGAGATACCATATTCCTGGGTCACCCTGTGGCACAAGTAATTAACCCATCAGAACAATTACTTATATCCAGATGGTTCTGGGATTGTCTTTTTGTACTCTAAAAGTAAAGATTGTGGTTGCTCTGAGGGAAGGCGCTTTCACTGTTACTGTACAGATGGCGAAGGTGAGGAAAGTGTCAGAAGATACATTTGTCCAGGATCACACTCAGCAGCAGTACAGAGAAGAGACTGTCACAAGACGCTGAAATGAATTTTCTCTCTTTTCCGACGTTGTGGTTTGGGCCTTGGTAATATTCCATGCCTTCATAACAGGCTTCGAGCTCCTTGGAGCAGGAATGGCTCTGTTGGTGTGTTCCCACTGCAATCAGAGGTACAACCACAGGTATGGACACATCCAAGCTCTCCTAAAGCTGACCCACTCCCTGCTGCAAGTTCAGGGAGCACTAACTGCAAAGGTAGGAGGCTCTCAGACAAGGTTTCAAATTTAGCTTAAAGTTAGCTCAGATGCGGCAATCACGTCTCAAGATTACACCTTAGACATAACTGTACGCCCTTCACTGACTCCCTGTGCAGTTTGAAGCATTATACATGTATATATTACTATACACAAACACTACCTTATGTACAGATTAAATTAATCCAAAGTGATAGCCTGACTTCTGCATTGGCATTGAGCCTCCTTTGCACTTCCTTGGAATTATAAATTAAAGGATGTGAACAAATTAATACGGCTGAGCTCTGAACAGATGGACTTTCCAGAGCTGGCCAAATGCATACTCTCTTCATGCAAAACTCTCTTGTTGAATCAATTACACTCACTTACGAATTATCTTTATTGTTAAAACCTCTTAATAATTTTTTGCTCAACGATAATAACCAAGATGCTAAAAGTTCCCATCCTTGTAAATGAAATCACATCTTTCTTAAAGAAAGAACTTGAATGCGCGTCTCCCACACCTTGGGGAGGTGCTGCACCAGTTTCTGCCCATCTCTGAGACAAATGGGAACCAGAGGTGATACCTGGAGAGGCCCTGTCCCAGAGGAACAACACAGCGGTGCTATGCATCGCTGCCAGTCTCTGCACCCAGCTGCTCTGCTGGCCTGAGCAAGAGCCTTCCCTCCACCCGCTGCCTATGGCTGCCAAAAGGCCCTTGGCCTGAGATCCAGCAGGGCAATGCTTGTAGCCCCCACAATCACCAGTGACAACCTGCCATTACAGTTTCTCCTGTGAAAAGACGCGTCTTCCCTTCCTCCCTCCCCTGTCACAAGGCTCGTGCCGGGGCAAGGAGTAACACAGAGATGTCCATCTCATCTCTGCCGGGGCAGATCTTGCTCTCTAGAGCAGAAATCCTTCCCTGGACTTGGCGAAATCTTCCCCATTAAAGTCACTGTCAGTGATAAATTCCAGGAAAAGACGGTGTCTGTGGTAAGTCAGTGTTTTGTGAAGGAATGCGTCTTTCGCTGAAAAATTCTCCACCTGTTCCCGCCTCATCATTGCCCAGCCCTACAGTGCCCTGGCTCTGCAGAGGCAGGGATGGGCACGCAGTGAATTCCCTCCTCCGCTCCGGCTGCAAGCCCAGCCTGAGGGCTACTAAATGGTGCCCATAGCCATATGGGCCTCCAGCACAGCACGGGGGGATATTTCAGCAGAGGAGCTTATGGAAGTGCGATTCCCTCCACAGTTTCTCTGCCTTCACTGATTTTTTTCTCTTCACCGTGCTTTACAAGCAGCAAGGTAATTGGCACTGCCCACATGAAGCACTAAGCTCCCAAGCTGCTGTAAAAAACCTTAAGATATGAATTTTTAAGCTACGAAGCATTTAAGAATGGATCATTGGGAGGTGTATCCCATGTAGACACAGGAGTGCTAGGGTGCTTGAGAAGAGAATGGGTTCATAAAATAAATGTCTTTGTGAACAGTCCCTGTCAAATTGTCATCCATAAGAAACCCTCCTGAGTGAGACACTCGTACAGGCACTTGTCATCTTCTCTGACACTGCATCTGATTGACCAGTTCTGTGAGTATGGAGGCGAATTCAGTTTGTTTTCAGGCTGTTAACTTTTCACAAGCAGTCAGTTCTCACTGAAAATGCTCACAAACTCTCCTCTCATAAAATGAATGTAACAAATGAAGCATCTCTACTCCAGCAGCGGAGCGGACCGCACTCTCTTACAAAGTGCAATTTTTAAATCCAAATAGAATTGAGACAAAAGTGTAAGTAGCAATAAAGGGCTCTGAATGCTAAGGAATCATCCGCACGTGAACAATAAAAATAAGCAAGTACTGCTCGTTTTGGAAATGGGAGGTGTAAGCCTGAGGGTTGTTTGTGCATTAACTTGTCATAGTGGCTTTACAAGTGTGTGCCTGCCTGTTTATTCATGGATGCAGCAAGAACAGCGTGCTCTCCACAGCAGACTCTGTACTGCAAGAAAGAAATATAACTCACAGATAAGTAGGATTGCGTGGAAGCAAAACACCCATCAAAAAACTGTGGGAACTTTGGTGTCTTTACAAAACATGTTTTGATGGGGAAAGACATGTATAACAACAAAGCCATCTTACTGGTAATTGTATTTAACATTTCTCCTAATTCCATTAACACTTTAATTCTTACAGGAAGAAAGGCTGGCAAAGTTCATTTGGTTTTAATTAGAGAGGTGAAGTAATAGGTGACTAGGGTTTGCAAATCAGTCAAGTTGTTTTGAGAAACCAGTTTGCAAAATGTTTTTTCTTCTGATTTGTTCTCTTAAAAAAAAAAGAAAAGAAAAAAAAAATCTAAGATATGTTCCCTAGCTTAAATGAGGCTTGGGGTAAGTATTACAGATGAAAGTGGAAATTCAGGTGTAATAGAAATAACAATTTTAAGATTATTTTTTCCCTGTCTTAAGTTTACGTTCAGACTTTATGAGCTCTTTCCAAGGTACGTCTTCAGTGCCTATTACCACAATGTGCTCTTCTCAAATACAGGTCTGTTAAACCAACAGGGAAGACGGGCAGTCACCCACTTTGTGATTTTCCTTAGAGCGGTTTTTAGCACTGCGTGAGCTCAGAGACAGGTTTCAGGAGGAGAGAAAAGAGTTTGTTTTGCTGTTCGGGACCTATTCGCCTGAGCAAAAAAAAAAAAAAAAAAAAAAAAAAGGCCAGATGAAATTTGGATTCATCGCAATGGTCACAAAGGCGGCCATAAAGTGATTTTTACTAGAGTTCAACTCTTGGTCAATGAGATTCATGTTTGCATATGTATCGCTGAGCTGTGGGGGTCCTGCAGCAGGTGTTCCGTGGGGAAAGGCTCGGCACCACAACGGCACCTGTGCCCATCAAGTCACCACTTACCACCCCAGACGCGTGCAGAAGCCCTGCGGGTCGCGGAGCCTCGCTTGCTCAGGCGCGGCTGCACGGCCAGGGGTTGGGATCCTGCGCGGGGCAAGCCGGTTGGGAAGGATTAACGGCAGAATTACTCTCTCCCCTTCTCGGGGCAACAACTGCCAGCGAAAACGCTTCTCTCCTCACCCCTGCCAGCCCCGCTCCGAGACAATAGACAGATTTGGCTGCAGCTGGCTGGCGAGCCGACATAAAACTGAACACCTGTGGACGAAATATGCACAGCTGCAGCGTGCCAGGGCTGAACTAGCCATTGTGCAAGCCACGCACGTGCCGCCTGCCACCGCCGGGGAAATGACGCAAGTTCAAAGATGGAGCCATCGGGGCTGGGGGAAAGAGAGGTTCCACCAGAACCCTGCTATCTGCTTTTATTCCAGTGCCCCCAAAAGTCTTCTCATGGCAGAGGGCATTTCTTAGAGCTGTGCAATGTATGGATGAGTCCACTCAGAGCACCAATCGGACTATAGGCCCGAAGAACTAAATGTCTGCTGGGGACGCACGTGGCCATAGTTTGCAGTGTTGTTGTAATTCCGTTCTTGTGCTATGTCTGTGATTCACAGAGAGTGATTCACAAGAACAATTAATTCATGTAATGGCTTATTCTATTACTGAATAAATACAGAAAATACCTAGGGAATCACTGAGTTGCTTCTTTGTGAATTAATTTCCACACTGTACTCCGAATATGTAAAATAACACATGCTTATTGTTAGCCACAGCAAGTGAATGTTATGCAGAAACTTATGGGCAAATATTTCATGGAGCTGCTTTTGTTCATGAACCATATAGATCTGTTCAGATCATTCTTCCTATCCAAGGTTACACAATCTTTAGCAAATTAAGACGTGGCCTTTTCCAAATTTGGAACACTAAATTGTTATAATCTGTTATCATGGATAGGGGATGATTACTTTACTGACATTTATTTGAAGCTGCTCTGAGAAAACACCACCATCCAGAAATCCCCCGTGGAGATTTCAGCTCAGGCAGAACGCTGGAAGATGAGCTCTTGAATTAAGAAATAAGGATAGCAGAAGCTGCCTGCTGAAAATTTAATTCCAGAATATTTGTACTCTTAAAAATGGCCTGTTCACTAGATGTGTGTCCATCCTGACTGGCTACGCACTTTGGCCTAGGAGCTTCTTTTAACTGTAGGTGAAGGCCTCTTCAGAAACTCCTTCACCCATGTTACCAGCTGTACCGACGATAAGCGCGCGTACGTCTGATTGCTTCTAGAGATATGCTCGGTGCTCCCAGTTCTTCCAAAGAGTCCTTAGGAAAGAGGGCAGTCAAAACAGATCATCACTTCCAGAACAGTTTATCCCGTCAGCCTTTGTACTTAGGGATGCTTGGAAATATCCAGGGAATAGGCTGGAGGCCTGCCAGCATTCCCAAGGACCCTGTGATGTCTTGCTGGGTGAAAAGTCAGGGCTTTTAGGCCCCAGGAAAACGCCAGAGACAAGGCATGGGATGGAGGAATTGTCTTGGTAACTACATGTGTCCCATGAATGTCGACTAGACACTGTGGGACTGTCTGTTTTTATACTGTTACTTCAGACTTTTAAATAAGTTGCATGGACTAGTTGACTGCTCCAGGGCAGAAATATGAGCACTGCTATGCTTTTTTCCTGGTGGGAAATTGACTGTGGGACTTCTAAATTTTTAAGTCAGTATGAACATGAAAATAATTTTCCTGGCTTTGTTTCTTTTTTTAAAATTTTTTCATGAGAAAATGTCTGTAAAGCTGTTTTTCACGGTGGAAGTTTTATATATTCAAAACAAAAGAAATTTAGGACTTGAACTTAACATGACAAGGTGCTTTGGAGTGTCTGAGTGTGTTTGTTATGTTCTCTGCATGGCAGTGTGGCATTTCTGGCGTCTGGGAAGCTGGCACTTCTGAAAGCCAGACCCCTTGTTTGTTCCACAAACCAGTCAACGGTACAAGGAAAATCACTATTCAGCCAATGTACCCCTACACTGATAGGAATAAAACCTCTAAAATGCCAGTTTATGGGACCCATTAAAAGGGCGTTGAGTTTTTTACACTTACTGGGAAATGGACGGAGGCCACCAAACTCATTTCACAAAGGCTGCTACAAATCCTCCAGTCAGTAAAAACTTTCAGTCATCCACGGCTGGATTTGAACTGGCAACCCATATGTAAAAGCTGCCGTATCCCTTCATCACTCAGCCCCTCTCTCCTTGGTTTTTATGGTCAGCAGGTGTGTGTGTAGGAGAGACTGTGGTCTCTCATTTCATTTGTTTCTCTTGATTTATTATATAATATCAGTTAGGCAGGCTTCATAAAGTTGTAGGCCAGGAGGGACAACTAGATCATCTACTTTGACCTCCTGTGTAGCACAGCCCATTAAGTTTGACCCGGACACCAGTATATTAAGCTTAAAGACGAAAGTGAGACTACAGCACTTAAGTACACAGTGGATTAAACTACGCGCCACAGATGGAAAACAGAAGAGATGAAAAGTCACTGCTGCTCAAGACCTCTGCAGTCTCAAAGAAGAAGAGAGCTGAGAGAAGTTCAACTGATACCAGCAGACAAATTCAACTCTGTCATATAGAAAGAGGGGAGAGTCCCCAGATCAAAAACAACAAAGCAAGAAAATTAAAAGTGAGAGCAAAACAGCAGCCAGAAACTTCTGCCAACCTGGTTGGGGGAAAAATCATATCTTTAGTCCAGATATGGTAATCAGCAGAGTCCTGGATATGACAAGAAGGAAGAGCAGCTCCTCCTTCCTTCTCCCTTCAAACTTCTGAGGATGTCCAAAGGAAAAAAAAATAATGGAAAAAGGCTGCCTTGCATGGCCTAATTGGTTTTTATAAAGGTTTATAAGGGCACCCAGAGACATTGGGCATGTGGTGCTGAGAAGTGATGAGTGTAATGTCATTTCAAGATGAGAAGCTAAATCATGGGGAAAACCAATCCTCGGAACAAGCCATGACACTAGGGCAGCTCTCTTGAGTCCTGACTTTCCTGACTAGGAAACAACTGACTAACAAGGATCATGCACAGAATTAACTTACTGTCATGGGGGAGGGAGAGGAAATAAAAGTTTTGTTTTGTTGGTGTTATTCCATCAGGGGAAAAGCATCCCTGGAGAAAAGCCAGTCCAAGCTCCATAGTTTTTAACAAACTAAGAATGGGACAAGACACAAGCATTGCAAGCAAATACAAAGTTTAAAGCAATATTTGTTGGAGTTCAGCATCTTGTTTCTTTTAACCACGTAAAAGTTTTAGGAAGAAAACATACAGTGTCTCCCCCGGAATTATTGGGTGAAATATTAGGGTTTTTTAACAGATCAAAATTCTCAGCAATCACCTTCCTTCTGATTTTATTCTTCCGTTTTCATATTAAAAGGCCAGGTCCCCCAGCAGCACTGTCTGTTGCTGCCAAACAGCATGGTGTGACTTCACTTGTGCAACTAATTTTACTGATTGTAATGGGATTTCTCAAGCACGTAAAATTGCACACATACTTCGGTATTTTTTCAGATTCAGATTAAGGCTTTGCCTTTGCAGAGAGCATGAGAGAGTCTGCCTGTCTTACCTTTGCATTTGCCTTGTGCTTCCTTCAGTTTATCCATGTCACACTAATGAATCTGAATCAAGGAGGACCTCGAGAAGTGAAAGTATGGGGTGTATTGGGGAAGCATATTCAAAGGAGTGAAGAGTATAATGTTGGGTGGCTGGTTCATACAGCTGTCTGAACAGTCACGTACTGGGGAGGCAAGTCCCACTGATCAGTATGTCCACTAGCCCTGAACGATTTTTTATCTGCTATTTCCAAGTTGCCCCTTCTGGCCATTTTCTGAATATCATGGATATAAGGAACAGAACTATCTCCTGTCATTGACTATCTAACACATTTCTCTTTGGCTGCACACTCCTGTGGACACCATCATCAACTAACTCTTGTATACTGAATAACTACAAGTGAAAAAAAGCCCTTAATATTAAAAAAGAGAGAAAAAAAAAGAAGAAAAGAAACGAGAACACCAGAAAATGCTGGCATAAACTGAAGATTTTACAAGATTCTGGGTATAAGTATAAAGCTGAGCTTTCCTGTGTAATGATGTCACCTGCACATACAATGTGATTCATACAGCCCCTTTCGCACCAAACTCTCTCTCAATATTTTTCGATGCATCACAGAGACTTTGGGGTCCCTCCACAAGCAACGGGAGGGAGGGAAACAATTAAGAGAGCTGTGGGGAGAGACTGGAAGGGATAACAAGAAAACGCCGAAGGTTGTTTTAAAAAACTAAAAGAGAGAAGGACGCAAAGTGCTGGAAAAAGTGCCTAGAAGGAAAAAGTGTAGAAGTGGAAAGGAAAGAGGAAATTCAGCAAAGTATGTACAAGTCAGAGACCAGCAAGCCAGGTTTTCAGCTGGGGTAAGCCAGTCAAGCTCTACTAAAGTGAGTGGAGCTGAAATGATTTCTAACAATTGATGATCTAGCTCATTTGATTACATTAAAGAAATAAAGAACAGGAAAATTACTTTATAGAGAAGCTAGAACTCATGAATTAAATGTGATTTAGCTGGCTCCCAGAAAAATTCAGCAAGAACCCTGCTAAGGCCCACTGTTCTATAAATGCTACCCAATTAGACTCGTTACATTTTAGAAAGCTTGGTGCTCATACACTCAGGGTGGATCCTGAGGATGCCCAAGAAGACCCAAATGCGAAGCCTGGGATTCTGGATGTGTCCAAGTACAACAGGGAACATCTGGAGTCTGACTGGGATTTGCCCACTGCATCTACACATTCAACACAGGTCACCCAACTTTTCCTAAGCCTTCACGCTTGAACTGCACAGTCCTTGAGTTTATCACAGCAGGCAGAGAGGGCAGCAACACACGCAGTAAATCACAGACTCTTCTTAACACTTGCCATGCCAGACCATTAGAAAGTTTTACAGAGCTGCTAGCCCAGCTTTGGAGGACAGGTCTATTTGATTTGACACAGAACAAATCATAAATCAAACAAAACAGACCCCCATAATTAAGCCTCATGTAAGGCTGCCCTTCTTGAAAAGCTGGAATAGTCAAGGCTAAAGCCAGCCGTGTCTTTTGGGCTGTCGGGGAGGACTCCAGAGTCCCCCTCCCACACGCAATCTCTCCTTGCTGCACTGTGGCAACCCTCCATCCATCTGGAAGTGTTCTGAAATTCAGAAGAAGCTCAAGAGGAGCAATGTGCAGCACTGCTTCTCACAGCCTAGGGAGTTCCACCAGGGACCAAGTTCAAGACCTGAACAATGCCCTGCCTGGCTAGTTATTTGGACAGAAAAATTAATTTACAGCCAAATTGCGGAGAATTCCAAAGAGCACTGAAGTCTCTGGAAGCTTGGCTGAAAAATTAGTAGTGGTGCTGCAGCAGCTGAGATTTACACTTGTAAATAGTCACAAAACTTGATGGCCACGTACATGGGTAGCCCAAAGTGACCTGCACATCACACTGTAAGCTGTCACTGCAAGCACCAACTGGGAATGGAGTGTGAGGTGCAGCTTTTCACCATGACTACAGTTAAGGTTAGGTCTCCTTGCAATCAAAGCGGTGGGTGTTCAAAATGAAGAAAACACTGAGATGCTAGGAGCTCTAGTGCATTACATCTGACTGTTACACATGGAAACGCTTCTTGGTATTAAACATGCAAGCAGGTCTTTTCCTGGAGGCTAAGTGCAAATTCTCCAGCTCCTGGAGAAAAGCCAGTATTTCTCCCAGGCCAGCAGAAGTGCCTGGTACTACCATGTACCACATCTACATTTCGGTATCTCGCCGATTCCTCCATGTCAGTACTTTTAGACACCAGAAAGATTGCTGAATTGCTACGCTCGGGAAAAAGTCTGCAGCAGTCTGGAGTGAGGGGAACCATCCAGCACTGGTTTTAGTACTTCTGAAGTAGACTGTGACACCCAGCCCTCCACACTGAGACTGTGGCCACTGTGACGTGAAGCACTGGGAGCAATGGAAGGGGAAGATGTTGAAGAGACTTCCCAAAAGTGAAGGGGTTAATGGTTTCCTGGGGGAAAACAAGAACTGTTTCAACAACAAAAAAAACCCTTGGGATTTCAGAAAGGTGCAACACAGATCACAGGCCTATTTATACTGTGTCCTGTCAATATTTCTGAAGAATTTTCAAAACATTTACTTCACATTTTTACATAGATTCTCTATTACCTTAGAGAAGATGCAAAATAAGTGTTGCAAATTCAATCTGCCTTCCCGTGTTTTGGGATAAAACAAGAGGTTTTGAATCTGCCAAAGGTTAAAAAAACCCAACACATTCTTGTCTCTGAGGGCATGGCTACTAAAAATAGATCCTGGCTACCTACCTCTCTCATTGCTCTCAAAAGGTTGGGGGGCTGTGCATGCAGTCATCACTTGCAAAAGGTATGCCAAGCTGTTTCAAAGGAAGTGGCTTGTGAAATAAAACTTTACAGCTAAAAAGCTAAAAATAAAACTTCAGTTCTTCTAAAGCGCCTGGCTTAATATTCTCTCTGTTATTCTTCTTATTCTGATGATTCTTCCTGTTCTTTGTACATCTGAGCCAATGTTTCCAGGCAATTCAAAGTTACTCGGAACGCTCAAGTGGATGGAAGGTATTCTAAACTGTAATTTTGATTCTCATTTACGCTACAGCTTCATTTACACCCAATCTCAAAGTCTCTTTACATTAAAGAAGTACGAAGAGGCTTTCTTTGTAACAGCAACAGAGGTTTTCTATATATATCATTATACTATTATTATTAATTTAATTATAATCTCTCCTAATCAAGTTTTGGGGTTTTACAACTCAATTCTTGGTAAAATTCCACAGAAATCAAGGCGATAATAAAAAGAATGACTTTGACCACTCCTATTATTTTTAATAATTTTTCTACTACATGAAAGAAAACTTTAAGAGTGATATAATGCAAGTTAGGTTAACGGGTTAACTTAAAATGGGTTCTTTCCGAAGTGTATATGCAGGAATGCCATCAACTTTTGCAATCTTGCAAAAAAAAGAGCTCTCAACGATAGGGATTTATATTTCACTATTTAATCATATTTCTCTTGGGTGAAGATAAGATTATTAAAAGACTTTTCAGCACAAAGGCAAGATATTTCTCCTTCAGAAACTGTAGGTTTTTAAAGGGCAATCTTTTAGTTAGTAGTGTAGTTGCAAAGTTAATCCAAGCACCTTATCATTACCCATGACCCTTCCACACTTGGTTTCAGTTGATGAGAGTATCAGTTACTCTGTTGCCTTTCCTAACAATTGCGAAAAACACAGGAAAATAATGTTTAATGTAATGATATCTATATATTCTTGAAAATAAAATAATTTCATGCCATGTAAGGCATTTTTCTACTTGAACACTGCACTAGTATTTTATTTTAAAACTTCACTATAAATAAAAAAGGGAGATATTTGAAACCGAGTAATACTTCGTTTCTGTTCAATTTTCATAAGCATCCTCTTATTTTTCTGCATTCTGCTCCATTCTCTGACTTCCCCCCCTGCTCTGCCTTTTCTTGGCTGTTGCAAGTATACATTCCCTTAACATGAGAATCTCTCTTAATGAGAGCTCATGAAGATTTTTCAAACTATTATTTTCATAGGGTTAGATCAGGTCCAAAAAGCATGCCCGTACATGTGGAGATTTTTGTTTCGAGACACAGTACGAGAGATGCTGTATATTTGAAGGTAGTCATAGGCTGAATTGAGCTCACCCCATATAATCCACTAACATTTTTCTTGCAAGGGATGACATCATTTAAAACGGGCTTTTGATACTGGGAGCAGGGCTGATTCAGGGCGTGCTGAAATCAGGAAGGATCTCTCTACTGACTGCAGTGAACTGATGATCAAGTCCTTTAATATCATCTGTAGAAGACAATCTCACGGCATTCCTTTCATTTAAAAAAACTCTCAAACCCTCTGGTGCACAACAAGGCTTTTAAGAAGCTGCATATATCCAGTGGGCATGTCAGCCTACCTGCTCACCGCATGTTCCAAAGCCCTGCAAATTCCCCTCAATGCTTGTTTGTCTAAGAAATACCGTAATAGTCATTGTATCATTTTGACAGATGAATGCAGGGACCCCTTGAGTCAATAAAGTGTTGCTGATGCGCCAGAGGCTGAAAAGCCTTTCCTTCACTTTGACTTTTTATTCCTACCAAATTGCCATTCACATTTCAGCAAAATTAAATATCCTTCTGTTTAGGTGCCAGCAACTGATGGGAGCAGTGAAAGAAGTTAATTGAAAGCTATTGGCTGCAATACTCAAGCAAGATTAAAGAAAAAGAAAAAGAAAAGAAAAGAAAAAGAAAAGAAAAAGGGAAGGGAAGGGAAGGGAAGGGAAGGGAAGGGAAAAAGAAAAGAAAAGAAAAAGTCATGGTTTCCTAAAAGTCCTGTAGCTTTTACACAGAGTTACTTAGGACTACAAAATATAAAAAGCTCATGTTCCGTTGCATTGACTTTTTTTTCACTTAAACTACTCTTTTGACTTTGGAGCAGTCTGTTGAAAGCACAGCTTATGTCAGGTGGCTCCCGAAACTGTACAGCTCACCGCTCCTACTTTTCTCTCGCTCACATGAAGTAGTGCAGGGCCAGGTATTGTCCACCCTTACCCACAGCAAGAAAGCTCTTCCCTCCCAAGTATTCCTGTTTGTAGAACAGCTGATGGATCCCTCCAGAAGAAATGGAGACAGGGCCAGAGCTGTGCGCAACCTCTATCTAAGCAGCAGGCAGAGGAGGAGGGGGATATGGGGCACCCTGGGGTGGGGGCTGCAGCCGGGGAGAGGTACATGTGGCTCCCACCAGCACTGATGCTTCCTTCTGGCTTGTTGCATCTGGCATGTAGGATGGAGGCGCTGGAGAAAAGCCACAGTGCTGTGGGGGAAAAATGTGAAGCACGTGGGAAGCAGGAGGGAGAAACTAACTGGGGAGGAGGAAGAACAAAGCCCCTCTAGCCCGCTTTCAGTAAACTGAGAGCTGTCAGGCCTTTAAGGTCCTATAATTAGCAGCCTGTAGGCGGGCTGCTCCAGCCTTGTGGGGCACCTCTAAAGCTGATTGTGCACAGCCAAGTCCAGGATCCAACCCCCAACTCTGCAGCCCACCGGACTAAATTTTTAACTCAGTAGAACACTGTCCACCAGCAAAAGTTTGCAAGATCAGGTCCAAAGAAAGCAGTTTTACCAGGAACAGTTTTAAACTACATATGAGGATCAGGAGCAGGGAAGACTGCAGGATGGGAAGGGAAAGCAGATGCAATCTAAATCTGTGCCCAAACCTATGAAGCTCTGCAGTAGTGGTGAAAATTCACATGGATTTGCAAGTTTTGGAGCAGAAACAGCCAGAGAAAAAAGCTTTTCACATACTGAAAGCTCTGATGCTGTCAAGCCTCAAGTCACTCAGCATACACAGCTCCAGCCCGGCATTCGCATGGCCAAGTGGCTGCCCACCTGGGTTATTTCTTACGAGCGGCTCTTCCTGATGCCAGGCAGCCTTGCAGCACAGCTTTGGCCCTGCTTTGGGCCTTGCATGGCCATGTTTGGCTCCAGCTGGTTGCCGCTGGAGCTGAAAGGCAGCAGCCCCTGGTCGCTTCTCCCTTCTGTCCACCCCGCCTTTTCCCAGATTAGAAAATTGTGAGTGGATGGGGGTGACAAAGGACCTCTCTGCTGGCTCTGGGCCACCCTGAGGGGGCCAGTTATGCTGTCTTTCCAGCTATGTTGAGCTCTCTGGGCTAGGTAAAGCGGCAATAAAAACTACCCACAAAACAGATGCATGGTTTCAGAAACGTCACCTCCCTTCTCACTTCTCCCTTCCTATGTAGAACTGATAAAGTCAAACCAATGGTTAGTAAACATTGTGACAGGCCCATAACTCAAAATGTAAGGAGCTTGTGCAACGGCCACGCAGCACAATTAAGTTCCTTGTGAATGACCTGTAGCATTACTCATGAAAAATATTATGAATACTCTGCATTCACTGTCTTAAAAATAAATAGACTGTGACTAGTCAAGCCAGTTGTGCTACTGTTATGTACTTTGCTATTATAATGCAAGACACCTCTGTCGTCAGAACTGAGGCTTGCTGCTGAAGGACTTTATATAATCTGGCCATTGCAGGAATACTGATTTCTGTTTGATGAATATTCAATCTGGTAGTTCAAGCTTTCTTCAGGCTGCACTGCTGCTAAGCAGTTGTTGGGGTTTTTTGGTTTGTTTTTAAGGAAGAACTAAAACCTGGAAAATTTACTTCCTGGTATCACTACAAATTACTAGGCAGAGCTGGTTCTGAATCCTGGGCAATGTGATCTCCAAAATTTCCCAAAGGCCACTGTAATTCCTACGTCTAATACAGGAGTTTTGTTAAAATGTAATAGGTTTCACCAACAATAGTTGCCAGAAGACCTGCAGTTTCAAGTAAGAATCATAGATCTTATGTCTCCAAGGTAGGACAAGCCAAAGACACTTGACACCAAAACTTTCTCAGGTCTCCAAATGAGCTTGTTACCATTTTAGCCATGATACAATCTGTTAAAACCCTATACTAAAGTATTCAGGGCACATTTCAATGAGACACCAATGGAAGTTAGCCAACTTACTACCTAATTCTATTTAAAAATTATCATTAATATTTATCTAGCTGTATTCCTATAGCTCCCAAGAGTCCAAGACTGTTTGATATCCTTCTGGGATGTGCATTGAAATGTGTCCAATATTACACTAAATTAAGATGGATAAGCTTGTTACTGTAAGGTAAATTCAGGTGTGAACTTGCAGCAGTACAGTAATTGTTGTGCACATGTGGCAGCTTGTTCAGCTGTCCATACCTCAAATTACTGAAGATCAGTCTAATTGTGTGAAGGACTTTTCTGAAAAACAAACATAAACTGCTTAATCCTTTATACAGCATCAGCAGCCATGATGGATTTGTAAAATGATCTAAACAGCTCGTTTACAAACAAGCAAAAAGATCATATGTTAATTCAATGTAACTCCTTGCAAAGAAGTTTGTTTTAAATAGCAAGTTATGCTCACTCAAGCACACTGCTACCTACTTCCCTTTGTGACCCCAGCAAAGATGGGCTCGTGTCTGGATGGCCTACTCTTGGGATTATGAGGGACAATAAAAAAAATATCTCTTTTTCAAGATGGGTTTCTTAAGAGACTGGACAGGAAAGGGGGAGAGGAAGGAGGAATTGACCGTCTGTTACAACGGAAAGGAAAAGTTTTATATTATAAATCAAGGAGCAAGGGCTGGAGGAGATACATGTTGTCTCCATGCCTGGTCCTAGTCCACAGAGCACACAACATAAAGGGTATTACAGTAGCTGAAAGAAGAAGGGAGAATAGATGGACAGAGCGTAAGGATGAGAACAGCAGCCAGGCAGATGATAGTTAGTGATAGGTACAGTCAATGGGAAGTAGAAATGAAATTTTGTACAGAAAGGACGGGAAATATCTTGAAATGAAGAAACCAGAACGTCTGGTGCAGGACACCAAGCATATCATTGCAGGAATAACCCAAACCTGGTCAAACTATGATTGGAACAGGGGTTATGATCAAAACACAGTTGCTGGAAGTACCTGGTGTTCCACAAAAACACATGTAATGACAAAAGCCACGGGTAACTCTGTACATTAATAGACAGATAACATGGATAAACAAAACCAAAACTGTGACTATCTAGTCACCATCATTTCAAATGGGAAAAAATTTTGGCTACAGACTGGAGCCACATTTTGGCATGAATAAAGATCTATGTAATGCTAGTAGAGACAAAAACATTTCTGAGAATTGTACTATGTTGAGATACTGTAATTTTCCAGAAATACATCGGAGAACAAGTTCTACCAATAATGTCAGAGACCAGAGGTTCCTGGCAGGGGTGCCTGATGTATTTTTTCACTGCTACTCTTGTGGAACATCACAAGGAGATGTTATCTTAGGTTCGGTTTTGGTGAGTACTTGAGGAAACCTTAGCCAAACTACTCAGAGAAGTAACCTTAGCTTGAATTCTCATGATTCAATCTACCTTAAACTCAGGAAAGTAAAAAACAAAATAAAGATATAAATAATGAAGGAAAAACTTCAGTGAGCTTAGGGAAACTGTCAGTGACACAGACTGGTCTGATTAGTTCTAGGATTTGAACTCGGAGGAAACCTAGACTACCTTTGAATTAAGGTACACAAAGTTATCTGTAACTCGTGTCAGACTGGTGTTTGGAAAAGGATTTCACAGCTAACCCTATCTCAAAACAGGGTAGGAGAAATAATAAGAGATCCTCCTAATATAGAGAAAAGGATCTGTCTTCAGAAAAGACCTGTCAAAGAAAAACTGCATCTTACAACTGGAAAATTGTAGGGCTATTGTGAAAACTTCCCAGTCCACTTCTTTCAGAAAATTCAACTGCCCTAAAACAAATTGCAAAGGCTTCTCGCCCATATAAATAGAAAACAGAAAAGGGAACATAAGCATAAAACTTCTGTGCTTAAAATAAAGTAGGTATACGATAGAACAAAAACTTTTCCAGATTTTTCATTAAGTACAATGGCATCAGCTGCAGTGCTAAAGGCAGGAGGGGAAACAGAGCACAGATTCAGACAGCATAAACAAATGGAAGTATTTTCTACATTTGCATGCTTGCTGTGTTTCTGCCTTTCGGTCTGGTGCATTGGATACAGGAATGGATTAAAGTCTTGTCTTGGGCTGAGAGAAGAGAAGTCTGGAGGTAGTTGAATCTCCCTGTTTTACTTGGAGTGGGACAGACCCAATAGAAAAAACTTTTCAAATACAATGGCAGCACCATCCATTTGACATTAACTTTCAACAGTGTACTCCTAGAGTACGGGTAAAAGAAGTCACCTGAAAGACAAGTTATTTCAGGCGAGAGCAGGGAGGAGGAGGAAGACCAGAGGAGCTAGACAAGCACACTAAGAGAGGCGTCCACAGATGCTGACACTTGTTCTGTGGGGTTTTTCAAGGCCCATGAACAGCTGTTCTCTGACGAACAAAGACCTTGCTAAGATGGTTTCTCACCTGAGAACTCTGCATCTTTACCGCATGACCAGCAAACATAAATCTACAGCAGAAAAGTTATCTGGCCTAGCTGCAAGGTCATTCTGACTGCTTATCTGTCCTGAGGGGCCTGCACTCATTTGGGTTTCTCTCTGGTGGGGCCATGGAAATAGCATGCTGTGACAATCAGAGCAGAAGTTGTCAGCCAGGCCTGCAAGCACTGAAAGCTGCAGCCAACTCCAAGAGTTATGCGAGGAGGTTGCGTCAGGGCTGGTGTCAAGAGAAAGATGTGTCTTTGTCACAAATGCTCAATAGGGATTACCACATCGGAGGTGGAAGCAAAAACATTCCTGTGCGCTAGTGAAAGGATTAGCTTTTGGACTGATCTCTTCAACTATTTTCATGAATGGTCTTGGCACAATGATAGGAATGCACAGGAACGCATTCATCAAACTTTCTGATGAGAGTTTGGGATATTGCCAGGACAGCAAAGGATCAAACTGTCATACATGAAGAACTGAACAAACTATTAGAATAAAAGAAGTGTAGTAGGTCATGCACTTATGAACTAATGATAACACTTTCTGGAAAAAGTTGGGAACTCTCCAGTTGGAAATAGCTCAGGAAAGTGTGAAAATTCTGGTCGATACAGCATGATGGGGAGCCACAGTGTGAGGCAGCTATGAAAAAGATTGCTGTAATCCCACGATAACTATTTCCACTCAAAACAGGAAAGTGTTAGTATTGCTGTAGAGGGCAGGGGCAACTTTTTCCGGAAAACCTCGCGCTGTTCCATTCACCCATGCTGAAAAGAGAGGAATTCAAAGTGGGACAAACACACAGGCTCATTAACGATGCAGTTTCCACATCACAGTGAACTGAGTCCCACTTGGTCTCACACCCTTTCTTGTGTTCACGCAACTATGTGGTGAACCACAATAAGAGAGGAAAAAACTTTTGCGGGAGAGATTACCCTTATAAGATTTGAGGATGCAGTTCTTGTAGAACATGTAATACTTAAAGACATGTTACTAGATTTCCTTTTAAGAATTTAAATGGGTTTTTAGGGATATTTAGCTTCCATTATTTTAGTAAGAACTTCAAGTGTTCAAAATAATAAAAAAACAGCTTCGCTGCCATTTTTCCAAATCTGCTCAGCAGTTAAAACCATGGGCAAGCTGGAAAAGAGCTGAACTTCTACCAAGGAACTGAAAACAGTTGCGTTTCTAGACATGTCCTGTACCTCCAAGGTTTTCTCTTCAGATGGAGAGGGAGCACTGGAAAGAGCTGAGTGGAGACAACCTCTGACACTCTGTCCGCTTCATACAGCTGTTTTAAGTGAGACTTTATGAAAAATCTTCATTATTACAACAGCCTGCATGGGAACTCCTGGATGCTCATTTCTTATGAAAATTTGGTGCTCTACTGGGTTGTCTGGGTTAATAAAAGCATCAGTAGCCCTTAAAAGCAGCATTCACAGGACGCCTGTCTTCATATGGCATACAATAACGTGTGCACAACTACATCATATGTCTCAGTGAGGGTGAATACTGTAGCACCACAAAAGAGAACAGCTCAGTAAAATCCTGTCCACACAAGAATGGCAAGGATTTCTGCCCAGGACATCTACAGCTGCATTAGGAAAAAGTGTAAAAAAGGACAATGCCCAGATCCACGTAGGAACTTAAGCATTACAAGTCCTTTGATTAACAGTATAGGTGGGAACTGGGCGTTCATGCCCCCTACAGCATATGCAGAGCATATTGGGTTACAGCTCAGTGTATTAATGAAGAATACCAATCCTACTTCCCTGTTCATGGTCCCTATCTTCGGGGCATTCCTTACCTGAATGGAGGCCACAAGTGCTCTGGTGCTAGGATGCCATTCAAAATTGCCCAAACTGTCAAGTCAGGGACAATTCTGGCAGAATTCAGATTCCAAATCTACCTCCTTGTGAAGAGCACCTCAAAAACTGAGCAGGAGTCATTGCTATCTTTGCAAACACAGATCAGGTTTGGGAGACTCCTTCATCTATGAGATGTGATGGTGGTTGAAGAGTTGGGCAAGAACTGGCAGGTCTGTGATCAGTACCCCTCCAATCTGCTGTCTTTTAGAAGGGTTGTCCACTGCCTCACATCATGCAAGAGCAAGGGGGCATGAAATGAAGTAATTGGTTTGCAGCATGGAAAGAGCACTCCAGGTGGAATGCAGTTAGACTGTGGGACTCTTTGCCACAAGTCACTCTTGATCCCAAAGTTTACCAGAGGTTCAAAAGGTGGCTGGACAAATACACGGAAGAGAGGTCCAGTGAGAGCTTTGCAATTAATATGAAGACAGCATGTCTTTCTTGGGAAGTTCCCTGGGACAGATTGCTGGAGTCTGAGAAAATACTGTGGGGAACAGCACTACACATTTGTCATGCACTGACACGTTTCTCCAGGCAGCTGCTCTTGGGCCCTGTTGGAGACAGGGTATTGGCCTAGTTGGACCTTTGGTCTGACCTAAAGCTGCCATTCTTATGTTCCTTTGGAGTGTTATTAAGCTAACTTATCACAAAGAAAAGAGTAAAAACTGTCTCTCTCTCTCCTAGCTATTCAGAGATAAAATCCTTTTCCTTCCTAGAAAAAGTTATGCTGTATGGATGAATATGAACTTCAGACAACGACTAACATCAACACGTTAATGCAAAACTTTTAATAACAACCTGTTTGAGTAAAACAGTCACTGACAATGACTTCTAACTTCTTCAAGGAGATAAACGCCTGCAGATTTTTGCCCCCTAAAGGTAGGTTCCTACAGGTAGACTCCTAATTCCATATTTAAGCATCTGTCTTTTATTCTGAGGCAGCAAGAACTCTACTATTTCTATTTTCTCTGTTTCTTCTGGTCAGTTGCAATCTGTATTAATAAAGCGTGGTCTGTACTAGTGAAGTCTGGACAATTCTTGCCCCTCTTAAAAGAATGGCTTATGCTCCTCAAAATTGGAGAACATGGAGATTTAAAAGTCTGGACAATACAGTCTAAGAAAAAAAAAAAGAACAGATGGATGTTAGTTATATTGCAGAAAAAAGTTGGATGTCTTTTTCCCCCTCAAAGCTGATAATGACTCATCTGTTTTCTTCTCCAGTTATGGAATAAAGCTGCTGCTTTAACACTGATTAGTTGTGTAGAACTTGCTTTCTTTAGCCAGATTGCGTATGCGAATGTATTCATGGAAAATAAACCACTCCCACAAATGAAATACATGTTTATAGGGTTGATGTTATCTTACGCTTCATAAATAGCGTACCATACGAACAAGCACTGACAAGATAAAACAAGTGTCCATAAAAATGTTTGGCCTGAGAAAACTCTGCTTCTGAATTAAAAGCTACCTATTGTCACAGCACTGGACACAGACTTTCTGAAGCAGCAGCTGCTGTACTTTCAAGACCACCATTAAGCACCCATGTTAATGACTGATTTTTTCCAAGACAGTGCAACTCCAGTATAAGCACTTGAGTAAATGCTGAGCTTTTTGCAAATGATGACCACAAGCAGGAGATGGGTAACTTTCGAAAGTTTGGCCATGGCTTAAAAGATAAGCAGAGATCATATAGAAATGCAGTGTCCAATTTGTGGGTTTTAAACACTTGGAAGTGCAGTTCTGTATATGAACATTACTACGTGAGCATCCAGAATGTCTTTCTCTTCAGAGGCATTTTGTAAGTGTAATGATGGGCGTGTAAAGAATAAATAAAACCAGTCTGGCTTGCTTGTAGGTGCTCTGTTAGTTTTTTTACTCCTTTGTTTGTGTTTTTCCTACTTTCAGAATGTGACTTTTAAACGTTAGACTGCTCTGAAATATGTATGTTGAGTCACAAAGTTACCCCACATTCGCTGACCCATGCAATTTCTTTACCTTAAGCCATTTATTGTAGTACCTAATGGAGACTTCTACATAGCAACTGTGATCCAAGCTGGCAAAAGTTTCAGGTGCTGGACTACGTCGTGATACCATAGCCTAAATGCCCACCTGCTGATGTAGCTTAAAGCGGGGTTTTCTCTAACACAGAGAGAACTTTGTTTCAGAGCCCTCTTAGAGTCACTCCTCTAGATATTAACCATGGTCCTGTAAGCCTACGGCATGCCTGAGACTCAGCTAGAGGACTACTGTATAAACAATGGTAACAGTAATGCTATATGTTAGATATAACACCTGGTACTGCAACAGGCCTATTCCCATTTTGTACATGTAGACCGAGCGGGTTGCTGTAATCTGAGAAGAAACATCTGGTTCACAAGCTTTTGCTCGTTCTTTTCTAAACTGAAAAAAAAAGCCCCAATCCCAAGTCTCTCCAAAACCCCATCCCTTCAAATGCCCACGGAAATGTCCAATAATTATCTGCCTTTTCAAAATTAGCAAAGTATCACTTGGTTGTGATTAAGCTAATTTCAAACCTGTTCCTCAGGAAATGCCACTATTAAATTCCAAGCAATTCTTCGGGCGAACCCACTTAGCATACAATAATAGAAAAATACATTTGTTCCAGGTGCTTTCTTGGCAGAACCTGACATTCGAGTCTGTTTATTCTTTCCACTGTCTCCCAACCCCCCTTCAGATTTTCTTCCTCCGTAATCCTCCAGGTTGCCCTGTCTCTTTCTTATGCAAGAGATGGCTGGGGAGGGAAGGAGCTTTAATGAAAGGAGCATGGATCAGAGCCACAAAATGATCGCAAATATGGCCTTTGTTTTCTTATTTTGCAGTTGACCCACATGCATTGTAAAACAGACTCTTCCGTAACCACTGCCCCATTAAAAAGATATTTAGTGCCTCAAATAGTCTGCATGTCTTAAATGGAATTTATACTTTTGTTTGCATGCTTGTTTATTAACTAACATTGTGTAAGGTATTGTATAAAGCACAAAGGAGAACACGCTATTTTCTTCAAAGGTCTTGCAGTTTAAGCAGACAGGCAAAGCGCAGAAACAAATACTGCAGCCCATAAAAAGCTGGAAATTAAGGCCACAGTTTCCAAAGTAACTTAGACTTCTGTGTTTTTGATTTAAAAAAGGTCTATATTGTGTTTGGCCATTATCAGGGGGTGGGGATAGGATGACTGGCAGGTGCTGAAAATTGGGTCCATATAGAGGAAGTCTTGAGTAGAACCACTAAAAAAAAATGCGCCCCAAATACTTTGATCACTTTTAAAAGCCTGGTGATAGAATTTTTTATTTCTTTGTACATATTTTGAGCTTCATGTGCCATTTCAATAATAGGTGTTCATAGTATTTTATTATATGGGCTGATATCTCTGGAGCTTTCAAAAGAAATAAGCTTTATCCAGAAGCAGTTTTTATTACAAATTAGCTTCTTCTCAACCCAAAAGTCAATGCTAAAAAGGTTTACAGGTTATTTTTTTTACCTCTGAATTTCAAGACAACCTTGGCAATGGCTGATAAAATGGGACTTGCTACCAAACACAAGAACATGCCAATAGCGAGATCCAGAGAAGAGAATCATAGAATCAGAGAATCATGGAATCATAGAATGATTTGGGTTGGAAGGGACCCTCAAGGGTCATCTAGTCCAACCCCCTTCCAATGAGCAGGAACATCTTCAGCTGGATCAGGTTGCTCAGAGCCCTGTCCAATCTGACCTTGAATGTTTCCAGGGATGGGGCATCTATCATCTCTCTGGGCAACCCGTTCCAGTGATTCACACCCTCAGTGTAAAAAATTTCTTCCTTATATCTAGTTTAAATCTACACTCTTTTAGTTTAAAACCACTAGCCCTTGTCTTATTGCAACATGCCCTGTTAAAAAGTTAGTCCCCATCTTTTCTGTAGGTCCCCTTTAAGTACTGAAAGGCCACAATAAGGTTTCCTCAGAGCCTTCTCTTCTCCAGGCTGAAGAACCCCAACTCTCTCAGCCTGTCCTCATACGAGAGGTGTTTCATCCCCCTGATCGCCTTTGTGGCCCTCATCTGGACCTGCTCCCCCAGGTCCATGTCTTCCCTGTGCTGAGGGCTCCGGAGTCGGATGCAGTACTCCAGGTGGGGTCTCATGAGAGTGGAGCAGAGGGACCGAATCACCTCCCTTAACCTGCTGGCCATGTTTCTTTTGATACAGCCCAGGATACGGTTGGCTTTCTGGGCTGCGAGTGCACATTGCTGGCTCATGTCCAGCTTTTCATCCACCAGTACCCCCAACTCCTTCTCGGCAGGGCTGTTCTCAATCACTTCATCCCCCAGCCTATATTGATATTGGGGGTTGCCCCAACCCAGATGCAGGACCCTGCACCTGGCCTTGTTGAATCTCATGAGGTTCACAGGGGCCCACTTCTTGAGCTTGTCCAGGTCCCTTTGGATGGCATCCTCCAGCATGTCAACTACAAAACACAGCTTGGTGTCGTCGGCAAACTTGCTAAGGGTGTACTTGATCCCACTGCATATGTCATTGATGAAGATATTAAACAATACTGGTCCCAATACAGGCCCCTGAGGGACACCACTTATCACTGATCTCCATCTGGATGTAATATGATCTTATCAATCACGAGACCAGGATTTTACATTTGGGTAGCAGTACAGATCGTAAAGCTTGAGCCACTGGGCTTGCCTCTTATCTGCTATATATTTTATTCTACTTCTTACCTCATTTACCAATTAATCACTTCAGTGCAACCTCTCTTTCCAGGTTATGGTTGTATCAGATTAGTACATCTGCTTCATATTCACGGTAGATTTTTATTAATAATGTACTTCCCTGAATTGAATTCCAGAAAGACAATACAATGTATCTTCCTTCTGTTTTTCACTTAATTAATCTGTACTGTGGACAAAACCTTATGTGTAAAAACCTCCTTCCTTCCCTAGCTTTGCATGACTAATGCAGACAGAGCTTCACCCTACAAAAGCAGCAACAATACAAATCACTTTTCATGTTTTCAACCTTCAGAGCACTGTACAAACATGTCATATCCATTCCTTTACAACGGAGATGTCACTCTCCTGACCTGCATGACAACTGAGAACCCACTGGACTTAAAGCAACATAAGGGACCATTTTAGAAGACAGATCATGTTTAATAACGTTTTTTATTTGCTTGTTTTAAAAATCTTGTAAACTCCAAAACCAAATGGATATTTAAGGAGAGATCTATTTAGAGGTGAACTCTAAATTCGCTCTTATCTGTAAAAGGGCTTTGCAGTGCCTGTCCTGGTCTTACGGAGGCTGTGAGAGGCCTCCATAATAAATGCATGCTGATCATGCTGGAGATCCCTGGCATTTCTAATACTGGAAATACAGGAAGAGACGACACCCCAAAGAAAATCAAAGAAACAAATCTTCTTACCTTTCAGACCTTCACTCTGTGCAATACAACCTTTTAGGGTGCACACGACTATTGAAAACGGAGTATTTTGCAGTTTTAGCAGAAACTGTTCCGTACCGTGAAAAAAAAAAGTGTGATCATTATGCTCAAAAAGTGATTTGCTGCTTCACAGAACAGTTCTCTCCCTAACCCTTTGCTAGAAAATATGTTTTCAGGGCTAGAACGACATAAAAATGTATTATGTGCACTATCGGATTGTCTACAGGCAAGCGAGATATTATTCTTCACAGCAGAAAAAGCACACAATTTAAAATCCAGATTTCTAAATTAAATACGCGTAGTCGTTTGCTTGTCGAAATTCCCCGCTTTCTTAACGGCTGACCAGGCAGCGGTTCCTACTGATTTTTAAAAAGCTCAGGCCTCCTTCATTTAGCAACCTTGATATAAAATTAGAAAGCTAAGTTTGGATACCCGGGTTGGAAAATGTTGGTGGCCCGTAAATATGATTACATGTCAGACAGTGCAATTAAAGTTCCAAGGAAATAACTGCTATGTTATATATACATCTATCTATCTATCTTGCTAGCCTTACACACCCATGCATCCCTGAATACTCCCCCACACACATGAAATTAGCACTGGGACCATGAAATGCATCTGTCTTCACTTAACTCTGGCCCATTCTTTCTGAATGAAGTTAGCTACCTAAGCATACTTCTTGCCTATCTCCTTGCTTTGAAATTGGAAAACGGATGACATGTGATGCCACTCTGCCCATCCTTGGTTACCTCACTGAGAAGCTTCCCACCCATCTTGGCACCATCTTTTCAAGGCAGGAAGCAGAAAATTGTGACCACATAGGGTAAAGGTGGTGCCCCAACAAAGCCACAAGGGCTCTAAATTTAAGCCAGCCATAAAAGCTTTGAAAATGATGACACACAAAGAAGGAGAAAACATGGGGAATGAAACACCTTAATTTTGAAAAACCACAATGATCCACCCAGCTCTTTTAGAGCTTTGAGCTCTGAGGCATGAATTAACCACAGGCAGAGTTTTTAACCTACCAAACACAGCCACTCATTCTTTGTAACTTTGCAGCTGCTTAAAATGGCATGGATGTGTCTTACAAACATAAAGTGAACTCTCAACATGTCTATGTCTGTTTAAAAAAAATCCGACACACTCACAGTCCAGTAGGCTGGGCACCTGCTTCATCATATGCCTGGGATTCCCAAAGGTGAACTGGTGACCCGTCATCCTGGAATGTAAAATTCAGGGTACCATACCGGCACCTGACTTAGAAAGCCCAGAGCACCCTTGTTCAGAAAAAAAGTGTCCTGCATGACTGCATCTTGAGCTTGGGTCCCCCCAAAAAACGCAGCTGAAATAAGCAGTGTGAAAATCTTGGCCTGGAGTTTGTGATTTCAAAACTCTTGTGGGTTGGTCATGTTCCACAGAAAGGTGCTGACATTGTATTTAACTGTGACTGTAATTAAATCCATTTATTGCATCATTCGTTATTCATTTGTATTCATTAGTCAATTATTGTTATTAATTAAGTGTTCTTTGGACTTCACTTTCATTTGAGTAACACTCTTTAAAGGACAAGCAAATGGTATGGGGTGCCTTCTCAAACATGATGCTATCCAGAACCAGCGGTGAGTGGAAAACTGTTATGTACATTAAGCTAAGCTCTTCCCTGAATTAGGGAAATGCTGACTAGTGTTTCCTCTGAAGGTATGTTTTGGGGGAAACTTTGTGTGCTGGTGAATGTGAATATCAAATTAAATTGAAAATAAAACCCTACTCTCTGGAATCTACTTCCCCTCAAATCAGTCACAGTCTAATCACTGCTTTCCTTGGAGGAACACTGTGTTTTAGTTTTAGGTTTGTTTTTTTTGTTTTTTTTTCCATGTGCTCAAAAGACAGGGTAAAATTATAGGAATACTGGGACAGAGGAAATTCAAATGGAAATAAAACATGTGACACGGCCAAGACATAGTTTACAGCCATCTGCAGGTTACTGCACTTGCTCTTACAGCCAAAATTTGCCAAGGAGCCTGAGGCGTGTCTTCGCTGAAAAAATGAGTTCACTGCCCAGAGAAGTACAAAGCACTGAAAAATCTCAGCCCGGAATCATTCTGAAATTTGTTACAAACGTCAACTCTGTGTCCTTAGCAACTCTGAATCCTAAATTTGAGGTCATTTTGGTAGCATCCGAGAAGAGCATCTTTAGGCTAGGACCCAGAGGCGCCCTGTGCCCTGCTGGTGGGGAGCAGGCTCTCCCAGGGAGGTACGCTGTGGTGTAACTGGGGAGCACAGCGCTGGTCTCATCTTCCCCCCTGCTGCACCCTATCCCCCTGGCCCGCTTCACCTCCCGTTCTCTGCAGCTCAGCTGAGTTGGGAGAGCCTTTCTTTCCCAGTCCTCTGCTGCTCGGGCAGGCCCCAGCAGGTCTCTAGGTCCCTGCAAGGCAGGACCCCAAGCCGAAGAGTGAGCGAGGCACTTCTGGGTGAGTCAGACGGCAAGGATGACTATAGCACCGGGTGTGCCTGGGGATGACAGCATCCACCAGGGAGGTACGCAAAGCCGGCCAGCAAAGCAAAGTGCTTACACCCGCTGTGTCAGGCCATGGGGAGGGGAACACGCTGCGGTGCAGGTGCAAGGCATGGCTTTGTGCATCAACGCGCACGAAGCAGAAGCCAGACGTGTAAATCTGGCATGGCTTGCTGTTGAACTTGACTGCCTAAGCAGGAGAGAAACTCCTCTCTACGCTGAAAAGAACGTTAAAACTGTATTCTAATTTTTTTTAAGGGACTTTTTCTTTCCACTAGAAGCAGCCAGTTTTATTTCTCCTGATAAGACCAACTTTGTTTTTAGCACTATATGCTTTATAGAGACACTGGATGTAAAACAGACTGGAAAACCTAACCTTAAGGAAGACAAAACTCCAGTAGATATCACAGAAAAAAGTTTGAGGATTTCATTCCAGCTCTCTGTATCATCTCAAAACCTTTTCCTCAACAATTGTCACCTTTTTACTGAAATAAACAGGGCAAGCTCTAGACCAAAAGTTTAAAAGAGATTTTTGCATGTGTACTTGAGTATATGCCTGTTCAAACAAACGTTTTAAAGCAAATGACATTCAGAAAATATGTTTGTTATTGGCACGTGATGTTACTCCATCACTCTGACAACAGAAGCAAGACCTCTAATCCATTACAATCTCAAGACATCACCAACCTACTCAAATTACTTTAAAATGCACAGTAAAATACTGTTTTTCATAGAAATGAGGTGTGGGGGATATCATGCAGTAGTCAAGGAGGTTGAAGGAGTCTTGTGGTTGCAATCGGGCCACTACACTTACAAGATCTGTCAAACTGCAGAGGAGAAACACAGCCCAACTCTGCCGGAGCCAGAGAGATGCTTTTGAAAAGATGGACAGGAGCACGGACAGGGCTCCCATTACAGGGATCTCATTGCCAAGATACAGTCTCTGTTTGAGGTAATAAAGGGAGAAGACGGTGGCTTATTTTGCTTACTTTCAAATTTAGGACACTGTGGCTTCTTTAAGGCATTTCATTTCCCCAGGAGAGGCTCAAGATGGGAGCAGGTTTGTACCCTGCAGGGGACACCACAGAGAGGCAACCCACCAGAAGCCTTGCAAGGGAGTGTAGTTTCTCGCTGCTCCCTGCTCTGCCTCGAAGCCTGACTTCACAGGAGGAGGAAAGAAGGAGCTACGGGAGGGCAGACTGCCTGGCCTTAAAAGGAGATTTCCAGTACGGAAATGTTGTGTGTAGCCTGACTTTGCTGGTTGCTAAACGAAGGGGAATATACAAATAGGCAGGCACACTCACACAGAGGTTCTTAAGGGAACCTTTACACCCCCCTCTTCTTTCTTTCTTCTAAAAACACATTTCCACTCTTCACCTTTCAATTATGGAAAAATTCTCGTTTCTGTGACCTCAGTAAAGAATTATATTCCAAGACCAAAATGCTGAGTCCTCTCTGGTGACGGGGGTAGCTAAGTCTTATACGCCATCCTGGAGATGGACTGTTTTTCCTCTATGCAGTTTCTAAAGGCGGGGTATACCATTAAGAGGCTTGTCTGCAGACATAAGGGCAATAATCTGACTGGAGCCAGTCGGCCCGTGACCTTAAGTGCACCATTTAAAAACCACACCTCAAGCCTTGCCCTCATTCTTACTCCACCCTCTGCAGAACAAATCACACCACTCCAGTTTCATAACTCGGGGAGGCTATTTACCCACTTCGGCTGTGGTGCCATCAGCAGCTTTCGGGAGAACCGAGTCAGACATTGTGGGATAGCTTTAAGACAAAAATCTTCCTTCTGACTTCTCTTGAGTGGCTCTCCTTGCTTTTCAAGTTTCCCTTTCCTAGCTTGACAGCATGTCTGAATGAGTTTGCATGGAGTTTATCAAGAAGAGCATTATGACTAACATGTTTTCATGGGTCACAGAACAACTTATATCAATCCAGCTAATTAGCTCTTTTCTGTGGTACTTTTTTTTACATGAAATATTTATTCCGTTCTCTTATCTACTGAATTTGTGATGTGCAGACAAAGACATACCACAAAGAAATGCGTTATGAAAACCACAAGCCGCTGATCTTTATTTGTTCACAAAAACATTCAAAAGTAATTTCTCCTAAGGGATAAAAGAGGCAGAGAGAGCAAACTGAAAGAAGATGAAGATAAGGCAGACCGAAAGAGACAGATTAAAGCTTTGCCCAGCATCTGGATCTGGCACCTCAACCTACAGTGATCTGAATTCTGCTTTCCAGTCTCTTTGTTAGTTACTGGCATTTTAGGCTGACTCCCATCCATTTCCTGGCAGCTCCGAGAAGCCACAACCTGCCTGATGACACACATTTGCCCGCCAAGGAAATCTCTATCAGCCCATGTAGGGCTGGGCAAGTGCTGGAGTGGGGCTGTGCTCTCTGAAAGCACCTCCAGGCTGCTGGCAGTGGGAATCACAGAGTCTAACCCCATGTCAGGACTGGCCAGCTGCAGGGTCACCCAGCTCATCCCTTGCCCAAGGCAGGTCAGCCACATCCCTGTTCTTCCTGGTACATGTTTATCAAGCCTTAAAGAATACAACCCTTCAGGTAATCTAGTCCAGGTCTTCATTTTCTCTGTCGTTAGAAAGTGAAGAGTATTCTAGCTGCATATTGCTTGCCCCAGTTTATCTTATCTATCATGCAAATGGGGAACAGAGCACCCTTTTCCTCCTTTTAGCTGTCTTTTATGTACTTGCGGTATCATGCTCCTTCTTTAGTCTTCTCCTTTTCAGACTAAATTATCAGAGATGAGTCACATTTTTTGTAGGCCATTTCTCCAAAACCTGTGATCATACCCTCTGCTCTCCTCTGCTTTCTCCAATATCCCAAACTAGAATACCCAGGACAACACTCAAACCCTGATCTAAGGATTTGCAAGTGCAAGAAAAACTAGAGTGGAATACCTATTTCACATGTCAATCAATCTCTACTCCTGGTTACACATCCCAGGCTGGCATTTGCCTGTCTTGAAAACCAGGATATTGCTGGCACTGTGTTCAGCCTGGATCCAGTATACCACTTGCAAGATTTTCTCTGCAGAGTTGCTGTCTTGCTAATTCCTTCCCGTTCCTCATGCCTGCAGTTGATTACTGCTAAGCGTAGTTTGTGGCGCCTGCTGTTGAAATGCATCCTGTTTTTTCAGCTCGTTTCTATATTTTGTCATGATCAATTTGAATTCTAATTCTGTCCTTCAGCACACTCGCAGTCCCTCCCAAACTGTCATTCGCAAATTCGAGAAGTGTGTTCTCCTCCGTCATCAAGATCACTAATGTAAACATTGCGTGGTATAGGACCTCTTTGGAGCTCCCTAAATAATTTTCCACTGAATACAGTTTTTCACCTAGGTTTCCAGCCACCCCTCTGTAGACATCTCCAGGCCACATTTCCTTTGCCATGTTGATGAGAGCAACCTGCGGGACAGAGTAAAAGGCTTGCGTATCGGCTACTTGTCCTCCAGGCATGCAGTGCCGAAGCTGGCATCAGGCCTCACACGCAGGGGACTGAAAACCACCACTGCTGCTATCACTCGCTTTGGATGCTGCCCTTTAAAGAGCTCAGCCAAACCAGAAAAGCAGAGCCTTTGTGTTTCAGCACACTGCAAAACAACTCCCAGAAGGAACATATGAAATCAAAGCAGTTTCTACCTTTAGGCTGGTTTTGGATTGCAAGCAAGATGCCAAAATTCAGCCCTCAGCGGACATCGGTGTGCACTTCCCACTGTTATTGGAGGGGGCAAGTATGCAAGTATTTCAGGGCTGAATTTGGACACGTTGCTTATGCACGTGCTTGCTTTCTCTTAATCTCTACATGCAGAGAACTGATATGATCCTGAAAAACTTATTATCCAACACCCAGGGCCACTGAGCTCCAGTTGTGGAACAAGGATGTTTCTTATGTTTGGCTTACATGTTCCTTCACCTACCCGACTTGTGATTTTAAATTTTGTTACAAACATTAAAAAGATATTATTCTAAAAGAACCGTTTGCGTTTGAACTAAACGTTTTACTGGTCACAGATTTTCTTCAAAATATTTTTTTGCCTTTCACTGCAGACAAGACTTTTACTCATTTTGAAAAATGATTTTGCCAGAAGGACTGATGCCGCATCCAGATCCTGCAAATAAGGCTTTATTATTTTGTTCTGCCCCTGGCTTGCCGTTTATCCCAGTGGAATTCCCACCTGCTTCTTCCAGGTGCTGCCAACACGGATTCGTAGGACCTCTAGTAACTTTTAAAGTGCCAGTTAACATCATTCTAAAAAGCCACTTGTTTTCATCTTACTGCCGTCAGTCAAGAAAAAGCAGCACTCCTCTTTTCAGCAGCTCATTAAATCTTATTAAAATACATGCCTGAAAAATAGGTAAATTGACTCCACAAATCCACTGTGACAGTGTCCAGCCTGCCAGCCATTCTTTTTTCGTCTTTTTTTTTTTCCTCTTTTCTTTCTTTTCTTTTCTTTTCTTTTAGTAGCAAGCTACCAGACTGGTAAGAATGGATACATAAGTGCCGCGCGCTCTCTCTCTCTTTTCCCCCAGCTTCATTTAATTTGAGACTTTACTAATTCATGCAAAGGAGATTTGGTTCTTCGCTCCCTACAGCAGGGTGACTCCACTAACACTTTCCTTTACAATAGCTCAAATAGAGGAAAATTAGGGCCCCAGACTTGTCTATCTTTAGGCAAAGTATTTCTGTTAAACCTAGCTAATATATGCTAAATGCTTTTAGGTAATTTCACTTTCTTTCACTTCTCTTACGTATAGCTAGGTATTGCATATGTGTCAGCCAGCAGAACATTCACAAAAGAGCAGCTTGTGTGTCTCGCGTTCGCAAAGAACAAATAAGAACCACTGATTTCCAAAGCAGCAGTTCTGATAAGAGTAGCTGATTAAGTGAAATACAGATGGAATAAAAGACTGCCATCTGCCTTCCTGTTTTAATTTTTGTGGTAAATTCTGAGAGCCTGTATCTCTCATTTATGCATATACACGCATATGAATCATAGCCGCAGGGCGAATGGGGAGTACATGAGCATTAGTAATTTGATAAAACAAAACAAAACATGAAAAGAAAAATAATTCCTTGTGTTATTTTTAAAGGGACCTTTATCTTTTGTTTGAACTTCAAACAGAGCTAATGCCAAGTAACCCAACCTTAATTTACCATGAAAGGCACTAATATCCAGTCCTTCACAGAAATGATCCACAATCAGCATTCCCTGCAGGATCTTTGCAACAGTCAGTGGAGATTTTTCGTTGCTGTTTCCTACTTCTGAATACGGTTTACAATCAATTATTCATCCTGTGTCTCCTACCTCCATCGCCTTTCATCGTTACCCCTGAAGAGGGAACCAAGACGAGAAACATAATCGCTGCAAATTCATTACTTTATAACTGTCGTACTCTCCTGTGACTCCCTTGACCAAAAGAGCACTTCACTCATTGCTGGATTGCACAGACCACTTGTAACTTCTAAAATATTATTACTACCTAGCACTTGCTCAGTTAAAGTTCAGGGTTATCGGGAGAGGAGGGAAAATAACGGGGGGGGAGGGGGGGGCACTTAGGTTTAACACCAGCATGAGCACCAGCGCTGGCAAAAAAGCTCAAGATTGTGAGTCTTGGTCATGCTGTTGTCCCACATCCCACTTATACTGGCAACGCATCTATCTCCTCCACCATCTCCTGTCTGGACCAGGGACCCTACTCTGGGAACAGCTGTGATTTAGGGGAGACGAGAATAAGCTCGCCACCATGTAGAAGGTGCCAACCATAAATGAATCATGGCAGGTCTGCTTGGTCTAACTTTATTCCTATCACTGCTTATGCTTCGGTTTGCATAACTGCATAGTTACCTGCTGCCTATGAACAAGTGGAAGCCTGGTTGTGAAAAGCACTGTTTGCACGTGAAGAGACACAGTGGTACAGAAAGGAGTATTATGGAGAATATCCCCCATAATATTGCACAATTATGGAGGTCAGATTTTTTTTCAAGTTCAGGGCACTGAGATATTCTGGCCAGAGCCTAACATTCAGAGAGAATTTTATTTAAAAAAACAAAACAAAACAAAACAGAAAGAAAAATGTGTATATTTCTGTAATTTTAAACCTAAGAAGCAATTTGACACTATGGAATCTTTGTCAGTTACACCAATTCCCCAATTAAAAGGAGAAAAAGACCACATCTGAAGGCAACCTTTTGCAAGCTCCTTACGAAATGGCACCCAGCAAAGTGGTAGCTGAGGATGAGTAAGAAATCTGGAGCTGGATGAAATACCAAGTACCTCCTGGATAACGCCAGTTGAAGGGAATGAACACCTCTCCCACTGCAAGAGCGCAACAACAGTCCATTATTGCTTTTCATCTTTTAACTCCTTAACGTAACTAAGATTATAGACCAAACTGCACAATCTTTCCTTAGATGGCAAATTAAGCAGCTCATGTTTCAAGCTATTCTCTTTGCGGTGTCCAGCGCACAAAGGTCTTCCCTGGTAGCTGCTGTGGGTGGGTGTAACCTAGTAAGCAAGATGAGAAAATGAGGCTTGGGCTTGCCATGCTGTTTAAACTCCAAGTTTAATTGTATCTGGTTGCCGAGATTCACGTAGCTTTTTAAAACTGTAAATAGAGACTGGCTGCTCAAACAGTAGCTGCAGAAGCCTGCTGACAATTTCATCTGGTGACAGGAGGTAGTTGCAAAGAAGATTAGTCACTGCTATTGAGAATATTCATTGAGAACTCACTCTGCCTGCCTGCAGATGACCAAGGTTTACCGGCAGTCCTGCTAACCTTAACAGACCGGGGTTGTTTTAACCATCCAGTTGCAGCAGTTTCCTAACGTCTTCTGGACCCAATTTACCACCGGCTTCTTTTAGCTGCAAGAAGTTGCAGAAAGGAATACGACTCTTTAAAGACTGATTTTAGCCAAGAAAACTACGCTAGGAAGAGCTACATCATACATTAACTGGGATTTCCATTCAGTTCTAATTAGGCTGCATAAAAATGTCTCCAAACATATTTAACTTGTGTGCAGTGGCATCATGTTCAAGGCTTAAAATTTTAATTTATGGGTTTGGGCGGGTGCCTGATACTTCCAATGTTTAATGAATCTGTCCTCACTTGGCAATTTGCCATTGGTGATCATAGAGTTTGTGCATGCCCCTAGGTATTTATATCTGTAAAATTGATAGTGTGTGAAATGTCTTGTATTTGACAAAACATGGCTGTTTTATTTTCTTCTGAAATGACATAATTACTCCTGCAGGATATGTGGTCAGTTAAAGATTTGCAATTTTTCATATTAAAGAGTTCTATGTATTATTTCTGACAACCAATGTTTTATTTTTGTGAAAGATTCAGAGTCTGTTTAGTTAAGGGGTGTATTTTGTTTAAGTCTCACACTAGAAGCTCCCCGGGACAGGGGCTATCTTTGTGTCGCAACACAACTGAAACAATAACTTTAAAAAGCTCTGTAAAAATGGGATTTTCCATTAATTGTACAAATGGTGATTTGCTAAAAATACACAGAGAAATTAAAGCAAAGTGGCACAAAAGCTAGTAAGAGTAAATACACAAAAAATCTCTTAGTCCAAGTCCAAAAAAGAAAGGAACAAGAGACAACAAAAAGCCCACGGATGTTAATAAAATAAAAAAGGGAAAATCCCTTTGTTATTCAAGGAGGTCTTTTAAAATGTCTTTATTTTTCCCTTTCAAATACTACAAATGACATATTTAAGTAAAATTTCCACTCCCTTACCAATAAGTACTTAAAAACTACAGTGCTAAAAAAAGACAGGAGAACAAAATCAGGAAGGCGTGCACATAGGAAAATAAAACCAATCTCAAGTCCTCCGGATACAGTCTGAGGGTTCAACGCTGGCACAACAATAAGTCTTTTGAAGGCCTCCCGATTCAGCTACAGTTAAGAAAAATGATGGTGTTGTCAACCCCAACCCCTCTGTACTGCTCTGGCTTTTGTGAGATGGGCCACCGGCAAAATTCAAAGCACCTACACTTTCAGTGTCTGCTCAGGTTCGTCCAGCTGTAAAAGGAAACTTGCCCGTGTCCCTTCTGACACGGTTGCACTGGCAAATCTAGCAAATCCAAGAGTTATTCTCTGTGCACTGAACAGTCTCCCTCGTACCCTCTAAGAAAGGAAACCAATAATTTAAAGGAGACACCTTTTAGAAATGGCATCTAGCAGGCTCTTCTTTTCATGATAGTTGCTAACCCTGACGCAAGGCTTGTCTGGGCTCGTCTGGGAATAATTAGCAGGTAGAAGGGCTAGTTTTTTCTGATGCTAATGCACAGCAACAGTGAATTACATTGCAGCAAATAGCAGTTCTTCGGGGCCGCAGTGCCCATTATATTCGCTGTGCTGAATCTCCTGTGTAAAACAGAGCAGAAAATAGTAGGCAGCGTCCCTCACTTCGTCTTCTTTAGAGTGTCACAAAAGGTCTTACAAATCAAAGGTTTAGAGCTGCTTTTTGTAACAACTCTGCCTTCCTCTCTAATGCACTATTGCCTGAGCGTGATAGAGCCCTGGATATTTTTAACAACTTCTCTCTCCTACATCTTCCTTCTTCTCCATAGCTCCCATTCTCCAGGGATCCTCCACCCCTCTGGCTGAAGGATGCTCCAATTTGCTCAGAGCCTAGCAGTCCTTTTTGGAAGCCATTTTGAGAGAGAACTGCTGCCTGATGTGCAACTCAAGCTACCTGGGCTGAGCAAACTGACCTCACTGGCCTCACATGTGTAAGCATGAGAGTTTCTCTAAAGAAACTAGGTAACGTTCATCAGTTTAGACCAGTGCTGATAACACATTTTCCTATGGAGTAGTTTTTTTATGGAAGAAGCTTAGTTTGTTAAGGTGGAGACAGTTGGTGGGCGTATGGTGGCTACAGATAAACTTTTGAAAAATCCAGGCAGGCTTTTTGACCAACTTGTTTACCTGTTGGTTCAAGGGTGCCTGTCTAACGTTCCTCTCCTCCTCTCCAAATACGTTGCACCATTTGCTGTCACTCTTCTTGGAGGTTGTTCCATTCAAGAAAAGTTAGCATTATTTACTTTTTGTTAGGACCTGCAGCAATTTTTCCTACCCCAAAAGTTATTTCCTTTCCCCTGATGCGAACTTGTCTGCACCACTCTACTTTTCACCCTGTTTCAAATTTTCTTTGCATCAACCTTAGCATGCTTGTAGTCCCATATCACGGTTTATCCTTGGAGCTTTCCAGCTTCAATTTAATTTCAAAGTATTCTTCCCCAGAATACCTCATACTTCACCTAACTTCAGTATTTAACAAAGGTGTAGATTCTTCCTGAACCTTTAGAGTTCAGAATAACTGAAATTAAGATTCTGAATTTGACAACACTGTCATAATATCTGTCCACTTAAGTCAATATTCTGAATTAATTTGGCCTCTTTACCTATTTGTTCTTACACAGGTTCAAGTAGTTGAGTTAAGGTTTCACTTAGACCAACACAAAGGGGATGGGGATTATTTGGCCCAACAGCTGTAAGTTATCTCTTTGGCCCACTGTGCCAGCTTGGTTACCTTGGCTCAACAGCGACTCATTTTGGTACTGCAAATGGACTCTATAAGTTTTACAACATTTTCAACCTCTGAGAGAGTTTGACAGTTTGAGCAGAGCTCAGAAATAGTGACAGCACACACAGAAGGGGAAAATTATTGGTGTTCCTAGGCTGTTTCTGTTCACTTACTAAACACATTATTTAAAACTTCAAGGCTTTCTGTCACATCAAAATTTCTTCTAAGCTGAAGAATTACGTGCAAGAGGAATATAAGAGAAAGAATGTATATAAACAGACACGCTTGGCATGGGAGCTTGAAAGAATCCTTCAGTATGTTCACAAAAGCACATGCAGACAGAAAGACTTGTGCATGTGCAGGCACACGTGCGTAGGTATACACACACTTCTTCAGGCTCCAACTGTCACATTTGTTTGAGATTTTACAGGTCTCAGAAAACGCTACAAAATCAAATGAGAATACAGCAAAGAGATTCACATTTTTCAGATACTGTTTTCCTGCAGTGATATATTCACTTTCTGAATCAAGACGCTTTCCATCCCAAGGGCCTTTTATGAGGGGGCGAAGGAGGGGGAGGAAAAAAAAAACGTAGAGAAAAGGCAGTGAAGACTCCACTACTACTAACTTAATTGGAAACTGAGTGATTCTCACATTGTGATGTTCATGCATATTTCCGTGCAAATTAGACGTAGAAGGAAACAGTAAATACACTGGAATAAATATTATTTGTTAAATTCTACTGTAAAGAGTGGCCGCATGTTTGTGTCTCTCATAAACTCCTCTGACATAAAATAACCAGTGTTCCTGGAATATTTCAGTTTAATAAGGGGGTTTCACTGCTGAGCACAGCTGTTTTTTTGTCCTCTTTTTTCTCTTCCCTCCCCCCTCTTTCTTTTTGCATCTGACGACAGGATAAAACCTCAGTGATTAGCTTCGTTGCCGGCAACAAGTCTGATTCTTTAATGTAGCTGCTCTGCTCCTTAGCTTTGTTTTCATTATTATTTGCATTGTGCAGCAGATGACTAAGAGATAGTCAAAAGATCAAAGGTTTCCTTTGATGGTTTATATCACGGATCCCTGCTGTATTAAAAAGGATCTCAGGTCAGGACATTCTTGTTCACACGCAGATCTGAACAAGGGGCTGCACGGGGTGATCAAACTGGATGAAGGCTGAGCACATCCATCAAAGGGCTGACCACATTGGCCCAAACAGAAGAGGAGGTTCTACCTCCATAACCATGACATTAACTAGTGACAGATGTCTCCCTGTGGCTGCTGCTTTGATGTGTCAGGACTAAGAAGAACCAGAGAACGTGGAGAGGTTACATTTTCCGCATTACTCTAGAACTGTTTTATAAAAAAACCAAAATCATAATTTGTAACGAGCAATTTCTAATATCAAAGGGGTTTTGTTATTTACAGTAGAACACAGATAGAACACAGATCTTGCATAACCAAGCCACACGTGTGTCAGGTCACAATATGTATCTTTTACACATTACATTTAATCTTGCAAACTTTTGGTAAATAATAATGAACTAGGCATTGCAGCGCCTCTGTGAAGTAAAGTACTGTCATGCACAGAAGGGAGATGGAGATATTGAGACCAAAAGGAAGGCCTTGTCTCCAGAAGGTGGCCTGGTGCAGCTTGTCCACTTCCATATTTAAAACTCCTGCCTGTAGGCTAAAATGATTTTGTGTGTTTCTTTGTGTTTGTGAGCGAGCGTGATGACATTTTTATACCATTTAGGATATATCAGGTGGAGACTGCTCTCTCAGCAGGCCTCTCAAAACCCCCGCAGTAAGCATGACGCTTGTTTAATGAGTGTTGGCACCCCTCTCTTGCTGGGTGTCTCACCAGTATGCGGAACGCAGTGACCGCTGCTCTCCTCTGTGACCCATACGCCAGATATAGCAGCCTGCTCTGATGTAGAAACCTCTGCCCAGATGCATCTTGGTTGCAATTTCAAGGAGCAGGGAAGAGACCCCGGCCTGAACTGCGTCAAGAAGGTATAAGACCAACGAAATCCTATGCAAAAGAGAGCCTACTGCAGTGCTGGGTACGGCCATTTCCCTACCCTGCAGCCCAGAGGGTTTTTTTCCTCCAGGACATGATTCGCATACTGCTGGGTTTCCCATCACATCAATGAAGGCGCCGCTTTCTCCTTCACTGACATTTGCTTGGGAGGGGTGCCCAAACAACCTACGCTCGTTTCTTGAGTAAAACAAAAAAAAAGCAATGACAAAACCCCACTTTTTATGCCAGGCATTTTTTGTTTACATTAGGACTTTTGCCAGGGTAAATGCTGTTAAAAATAATCTCATGCCTCTGAAGAATATTAATCTATCATTAAAAGCGTTACGTGTGGACTTGCCCTAAATTTTACAGACCATCTCCTGCTGCTATTACTTGTAACAGCAGCACAGCTACACCTCAAGAGGTAGGATTCAGCTCTGAAAACATCATGTGAAGAGATGTTTGTAACCTGAAGTAAATGCTGAAGCCACCTCCCTCGTGTTAGTAAAGCTTCTCTCTCATAGCAAGGAGCTCATGGCACTTCCATAGCTCTCATAGCACTTCCAAAGAGCAGTTCATTTTGCCTAGCCTACCATCTGTGTTACGATGCTACAGAGAAAGCCCTGTTGACAAATTTCACTTGGCTATTTATACATCAAAAGCTAAGCAAAATGAATCCCACCTATTATGATTTGAGAAACCCATAACAATTTATTGTCGTTTAGACAATTACTTTATCACCCGATGATCCCTCCCCACCTGAGAAGGGGAATCGGGGAAAACCGAGGAAATGCAAGGGTTAAAATATCAATAGATTTAGTAGGATAAGGCTGAATACTTAATAACACTAAGGAACCAGTATTGATCCCGATACCAATATAAAATATACAAGGATTATACTCAGCCAATTCTATCAGCAGGAAGCTGTGCACTCCCAGCAGCAGACAGCAAATGTCAGACACTGTGAGTGCTACGGCTTTGGGAGAAAGGGAAGGGCTCAGGGGTCCGGCACCAGGGCAAGAAGTTCTCTGGACCACCACCATCAAGGCAGAGCAAGCACTTCGCAGCAAACTTTCTAATTTATATTGAGTGTGATGTTCACGGTATGGAATGATCCTGTTGGCCAGCCTGGGTCAAGTGCCCGGGTCTAGCTCCTCCTCATCCCTGCACCTGGCGAGCTCAAAAACACTGAGACTTTGAAACCCACATACTATAGCTGTCTATAAAGTAAATATTTTCACAAATTCAGACACTAGAATCTTCTAAACGTGCAGTTTTCCGAAGCATTAGAAGACAAACTAGTCCTGTGTCGTTCCAGGACACCACTGTAACACATGATGGCTTTCCACTGCACAGCTGATAAAAGAGCTGGGATTTTAGAAGGAATCTTGGCTTGTGGTTTTGTATTACTTCAATAGTTCTCGCTCAGCTCATCATAAATTGGTCCCCTTACTAGAAATCCACTGGGCTGATTTCACATTTCAGGTAGTATGCATCTGACAGTATCTTTGAGATGGCTTGTTCAATTGTGTTACATTCTGTGCCTTTAAGAAAACAACGATAACCCCTCCCCAGCCCTTGATATAGTCAGCAGATGCTGACTACAGAATCTGAAAATCAAAGAGGAAGTTTAAATAGAAAGCCCATTGCTGAGTAGCTTCGTAGGAGTATGTATAAGAAGGCATATGTTCTTAAAAATGTGAAAAAGCAACCTTCTCCAACTATCACCAGAGCGAGCGTCTCCTACTGGACAACGGGGGATACCACATGGCAGAAACCTCATGATCTGAGTGTGGTTATGAAGTAATAGAAAAATTCAACTCTTAATTTATAGACTGCTTAAGGGAGCCTTTGCACTAATATCAATATTAGCTGGATTAGCCACATAGTTACTTGACTTAAATTCCAAAAGCTTGACAGTCTTACAGCCCAGATTCTAGCTGTCCTCCTCCTCTCTACTGAGAAATTACCTGACATCATAACACATTTTTTCTCTCTTCTCAGAACGTCGGATATCCAGTTCCAGTAACAGAGAGTTATTTCTCTGTTGGTTCCAGTGTTTGGCTGGTGGAAAAGGAGAGGAGATTCTGTTTTGTTACCAGCGGACTTCTGCATATAACGCCTTACTTTCCAAAATGATCGCTTTTTAAAAGCCAGCTAGGAATCATGTTTGGAAACACTTATTCACAGCAGTGAATGTTTATGTAATCGTCTTGGTGGTGGTAGTGTGGATACTTGTAAAATAGAAAAAAGTCACAATTTAGTCTTGAAGACGCGTTGTTTTTAGAAGACTATTTGTTGTAGGTCTCCTATTCAACTTCTCATCTAAAATGGAAGCACGTGTTTGATGTCTGAATCTACCAGCAATTTTTAGATTAATATTCTTGATTTGCTGCTGATGTATTATGAAAAGTTTTAAGGCTTGTCAGCAGTATTCTGGCACATAGTATTTTTTTGTGAGCTGCTTTTTTTGTTGAATGTAGGCACCGGAGTTACACTGCTGCTTGCAGAGAGAATGCCTGGCAAAAACGTGAGGGCAAAAGCACATTTGTGTATGCACAGACTATATCCCAGCCTGTCAACGACTTGAAATAACATGCAAATAGGTGCCAGTACATCTATCATTCTGTTTATTGTCTTTACTCACTTTCAGTTTGACTTCTCATACAATTCTGGCTCTAAGCAGTTGATAAACACCATCGGACTACTGGATTTTGTTTCCCACCAACATCACATCTTTATCTTTTGGAAAGGTTGATGAAATACAAACAGTATAAGAAAAACTTTACTGGCAAGGGCCTCCGTGTCTTGCTACACCAGAGCAATGCACTATGGTTGCTTTGTATCTGTTGCATAAAGTTGGTTTGAGTGACAGTCTGACAAATGGTCTTTTTAGCACTGAAACTTAAACAAGGAGTGGATTGAGTAAAATCACAACCTGGACTGACTCAAAATGACATATCAGGACCATTTTTCAGTGGTCAGTTTCCTGATGGTTGAATTAACTGCAGTTTTATCTTGCTCTGTATTAGCTGTTTTACTTCACTTTCACCAAATTGCTTTCTTATCGTCATAAACACTACTGAATTACTGTAAACTGCCAAAGTGGCAGAACTCTGCTATCCAGCCCATGGGTGCAATCACTGGATTTTCCTCTCTCAGTTGTCCATTGTATTTGAAATCATCTCAAGAGAAACAAGCCAACAAAACCATATTTTATCTTGAATTGCACAAACTGTTACACATAGTAACAACTCTATTTTCATATGCCTGGATATTAATTTCATGGACAAATGTATGCCAGACAAATATATGCCAGACAAACGCATGGCAGAAAAATAGCTTTGCTCAATCTTTTGGCAGGTTTAGGTGGGTTATAAAAACAAACACATTTCTGTGAAGGCCTCTCCATTCATTTTGTAGTCGCCAAGATGACATCCAGAGGAGACTGAAGGAAAGGCATTCAGACTTTGACACGGATGGGTTGAAGGACCTCGCAATTTCTCTCTTCTAGGGTAAGAAGCCTCATTGAGAAGAGGCGTCACAGGGCAGGACGGAATATTCTGCAAGTTAGGGATGAACTTTATGTCTTAATCATTTCCCATTTCAAAAGAAGTACAAGGCACCTAGTCAAGATCCACCAAAAGACTTCATTGGTCAGTAATGTGTGAGGGGAAAAAAACACCTAAAAAGCAGAAGGATCCCAAAGTTAGCCCCACAGCTTCTAAGAAATGCAACAAAAAGTCTGATTTTTGAAAGGACTGAAATTGTTAGCCTTTCCTCCCTAACTTCTTTGCAGGACAAAGCAGGGTCCTTCTGCTCAGGAGACAGAAAACCAGCCTCTAAAATTTACCTTGCCTTTTCAGTAACTAAGAGTCACCATTGCACTAACTTTGCGACCAGTACACATGCGTTGGTTTTCTGATAATCACAGACCTGTAAGAACTAAACCCATTTGCCACTGCTGTTACTGGAACACAGAGAAAGACAGAGATGAGTCAAGACAGCCTGAGAAGTATGCCGTGATCTGATTCCACTGCGTGGTCCTGAGCCCATCAAAACCTTCCTCCTGAAAAACTCCAGATTTCCCCAAATTTTCAAAGGAAAAACAAGAGCCATAAAGGTAACTAGAAGACAAAACTCTCTGTGTTGATTGGAAGCTGCCAGATTTTAGGAAATAGCAGTTTGTGTCCCCAGCTTCAATGCATTTCACTTGGCTGTAGCTGGAACACTGATTCTGGCCCTTGTTGCAGAAACTCAGAGCTAAGAGAAAAACATGTCTCCACAGGAAGAGATCAATTTTGCTTTGGTCAATAATGTACTGGGACCTGGCAGGAATAGCTAAGCAGGTGTGTGTGGATAGGATTCATAAGCAGTTTACAAGAAGCTATCACAAAATGTGTAATAATAGCACAGTGCTGGCAAAATGAGACAACTAGATCAGACAAGGATACAGGACTTCTAGACTAGTGCTTTATGTAACATCCTTGAACTATGCTTTCTAGGTTGGCTCTCCAACCGTCTCATGTTTCTACTAGCAGTTCTGTCATGTGGTGCCCACATTTTCCTGGGATCTGAAAATACAAAGTCACCATAAAAGCTCCAGTAGCGATTGGGACAGGATGTTCTACACCCACCATTTGATATTTATCAGTGATCACTGGGACCAGAGAGGAAGTGGTTATTGAGAAATAGGTCTGCTTAGGCTGCTGATCTCCACTTGGATTACAGCACTGGTGACAGGCAAAGTGTTTTTTTCAACAGGTTTGTGAGTCATCAGCAAACAAAGGAATTAGAAAGAGATCTTGTTCTTCCGAGGGGCTTGGCCCCAGAGATAGCAGAGTGGGACCGCAGATGCTACACAGACCGCCTTCATTTTAACACCTCACAATGATTCTTCCTGTGCATTTTCTAGCAGTACCTATTTTTGAGCAACAGAAACTAAAATCCAGCTGGTATGGATCAATAGAGTGTTAGTAAAGCTGTGACCTCAGTAGACATCAGTATACATTCTTAGTGAAAGTTCCAGGTGTGCCTCTTTATACCAGTAAAAGTTGAAACTGTGCTTAAAAATGGGTCAAGGAACCTATGTATAAGCACTCAATTTATCTGCTCTGGTTCAAGTAGGAAGGATTCAATATCATTTGTGTAGACCGTTTTCTTTCTAAATATGAGGCCTTTTGAGCTGCCCCTTATCAGCATATGAAACATACAGCAAAAAATTAGCATCTTCTCATGACACTGATTTTAGGATGCAGGCACTTCATTGAGCTTCCTTGCTTTCAAGAGTGGGGGCCCTGAACGCAACCCCTACCAAGTACCGTGGGCCACCATGGGCCACCTGGGCACAAGGCGGGCATGGTATGGTACGGCCGTGCAGCCTTGGACTAGCCTGTCAGGAGAAAGCACCTGGTCCCCTTCGCTCACCAGCCGCGCTTACCCTCTGTCCCTCACCCAGGGTCTTTGCCTGAGCTGTGCTGGGGCTTGACTGCCGTGCTGCAGCTCTCCCCGCTCCTGCTGCTTCCTGACATCAGCTCCCTTCTCCTGCTTAGTTTCAAGAGTGCAGCTATTTAAACGATGGTCATGTCCTTTAAATTGCTTTGCAGAGCACTGGAATCACATACTCCATGAACCGACATTTCTGTCTCCATTGCCATGTTCATTCGGTGGCTTTATCCACACCTTCTGGTCTCTCGTGTAGACTGCTGCTTCCAAACCTTCGCTATCACAACTTTTTCCTCCTGTTTGACTTAAATACTGAAGCAACTGTCTCCTCACCTGCCACCCTGAGTCATTTGTTTCAATGTCCTTGCTGTTCCTTGGATTGCTGCTCCTCCTTGCCCTCCTGCTCACTGTGCACAACTCATCAGACACGAAAATCATCATAGCTTCATATCTGTTTCCTTCCACGGAGGCCTCATATCCATCGGAGAAGCCTGTGCATCTCTCTATTGAGGCCTAGAAATCAGTGAGGGGGACCACAATGTTGTTTTATAAGGTGACTTGAAATTAAGAGTGAAAAACAAAATAAAAAAAAAGGAAAAAAGCATGGCCCAGCTACCCATGAGGCAACTGTGCCAGCTCACTGGGAACAGTACCTTCAGTAAACTTCTCTGACATACTCAATGGGGGTCAAACGTGTGGTGGGGGTCAAACCACTACAGACCCACCTGCATTCACCACCACATTTAAGACGAAAGAAATTGGACTGTATATAGAACAAGGAAGAGTGCTTGGGCCTTCCTCTAAGTCATTTCTGAATTTACAATATGCCATACACCTTGCACATAGCAAGATAAAAATATGACTGTTGATAAGCTAAGTGGGAAGGGTAGAAACAGTGGTACTGTACAACTTTTAGACTCCAGTAATATGAAAGGAAATTTTAAATTCTTTTTTTCCTTCCCTTTCTGGAAAGCTGCACGTCTGAGTGGTTTAGATAGGGATGAACATTAAAAACAATGAGTAATCTACACCAGTTAATCTGCCCGACTGGGAGAGGCTGTGGCTGAAGTCAGGCATGTGGGTCTGTGCTAGACAGTTGGGATTTATGTCAGCTGTCTGGTCTAGAGTTGCATCAGGACCACAAAAGGTTGCCTGATTTGGAGTGTGTGGAGTGAAGGCTCCCCACAGCAACACAGATGGGACTGCAGGGGTTGTGGAGAGTGGTTCCAGGCAGACCCAAAATAGAGACAGCACGTGAAAAACTATGTGGGTAATCACATAAAATAACATATCTGCATATCTGGAAGGATCTTAAGGGTTTAAATGTTTGGTTGTTGGTTTTTTTTTTTTTTCGTAGATTGTTGCAAGTAATACGGAATTTTGTGACTCAAGAAAAGCCAGGAAGGACAACCAAGTAACATCCAGTGCTGGGATATCCATCTCAGGTTTTGGGTAAAATTATCCCCAGAATAAGGAGCTATCACAATACATATTCACTTGAACATGCACATCTCCCTCTAACAGGCAGGGTCGCTAGAGCTTATTTGAATAAACCCAGGGTTATAAGGTTAATTCCCTTAAAAAAAAGGTTTTGTTAAAGAAAAAGGAGAAGATGCTGTGGGATCTAAAAGGAAAGCTATGTTTTGGCCAGAAGTTCCAAGTATCAGAAAAGTGTATTTCCTCAGTTATGCATGTGTGGCAGCCTCCAGTTTACCCACATCTTTGGCAGCCCTAGCTAACCTATGAGAACTTACCCATCCCTTGGATGTGATAGCTGGGCTCACTGGACAAGCATATAGTGATAATTCATCTCTTTGACACTAAAAAATGCCCATATGCGCTATTATCCAAATTATTGTCCCATTTAACTGTTTCTTCATGGCTTTGGCATTTTGTGCATATTTCTTTGGCCTACATATATTATGACTAGTTTTCAATGGGTTGGAAGTTACTTTGCTTTTCTTTCCGTACCTGCGCATCCAAAACCCAGAGAGTTTTACTAACTCTTCTGCATCCTCTCATGTCTCTGTGTAGCCTCCTTTCACGCTGCAAATACCGAGGGCGTGTAGAAGGACGCTTCTAAAGTAGAAGTAACAGGCCCTGAAAACGCACTGCAAGTGATAAGGTGGGGCACACAATGCTGGGAACACAGCCCAGCTTAGATCTTGAAATGCATCCTGTGGTCTGCTGAACAGAATGTGAATTTGATGTACGCCAGAAAAAAACCTGAATGAACTCTACAGGATGTATCAGCCACAGTGAAAGTGTCACTAAAAGACAACGTCTGCTTTCCACAGGCTGGTTGTTCTTAAGGCATCTGCTTTAAGGTATGCACACTTCAGGTCCTAAAGGCGATGTTGTGTGCTGCTGCACCAATAGCGTTTGGTTTCTGGATCATCTCAAGAATATCTTTCTTTTTTTCATATACATATTAAAATAATTGTCTCAAAACCCTGGAAAATATTAGAAGTGAAAAGTTTCCCTTCCATTTTGCATAGACCTCTGTGGTTTCACAGCATACTTTTTTGAAGACAGTTCTTAAAATTGTCTTCAGAATGACAGCGAATTATTTTCCCCTCATCTCACAAGTACAATAGTCCCTGACTTAGCTATACTTTCGGGATGAGACAGGGAAAAGATCTGCAGAATTAAATTAAAAAATGATACTGCAAGATTATTACTTCCGTGCATCCATCTAGAACATCCTGAGAGGATGACAAAAGGTCTTGGAAGCCCATTAATTTAAAGTACTGCCGACTTTCTCAGTGCAAACACATATGTGACTACAGAAAAAAACGAAACCACCAAACTTCTTGTAACTACCTTAAGACTTCACAGGATTTTGTGCTGGTGCAACATTTCATCTGCCGGTGAGGATCCCATGAGAAACAAAAAATGTACCTGAATGGAGATGGTAGGCTTACTCTATGGAGAAGGGAGACACATAGCTTGTTGTATTTTGAGCATATACGGTTCAGAAATCAATAAGGGAAAAACTCTGTGACTCCTCACCCTTACTGTAGACCATAAGTCAAAGTCAAAACAAAACTAACTCAATGGACTCAAAAGGTTCTACCCAGAGTATTTTAAAACACTGGGGGACATCTTCAGAATTGTAGAGGTTTGTGGGCATCTACCTGGTGACTTTCTGCTTCAATAAATTATGCCATGTAAACAATCCAGTTTAAAACTTAAAATGCCAGCCTCATGCCATATGAGCAACCTAATTTAAAAGTCCATTTGTAATAACTTTGTAATTAACCAAATAGGTTTTTTTTTAATTAAGAAATTGATTTAAATGTGATTGCTGATTTATAAGCATTCTAACTCAGAGCCAACATGTTTTTATTTTGTTTGCCTGAATTTACTCTAGAGGTCAATTAATTCTGATGAAATTAAAGTCATTGTAATTTTTAGTAACAGCATCTGTATGGGACCATGCAGTTTAGCTTTAAAGCATTTTAATCCACTTTCATACTTCTTGTTAATTTGCATTCTTTTTCCTCAGGGTCCATGTAAGCAAACCTTAAATACAATTCTAAAGGTATTTATGCAGGACCTATGATTTATCTCAGTTTTCCCTAGAGCAGCTGCGGGGGGGAGATGATGCAGTAAGAGAGCACTTGCTCTCCAGTTGGAGAATGGCAGAGGAGGGAGATCTCTGTGTCTGGTTTTGGCATAGAAGAGGAGCTATGTTTTCGCTGTCCTGCCTTTTATTTGCGACTAGCGTTTTTTTTTCTCCTTGCAGTTGAAGCCCCTAACAAAAGGGAAAGAATGAAATGAGACAAAAAAGCATCTGCTCTGCATGGAATTGGGCCAGTCCAGTCAAGTTTAAAGACTCTGAATCATTTGAGTATGAGACTGGCAATTTACTAATGACTACAACTTATTAAAAAGGCATGAAAAGCTCCCTAATTACATATTTGGATGCTAAGTAGCCATTCTCAGCTTCAGAGACAGCGTGACTTTCTCTTCCAGTCTTGTCCCAGACCACACATTAAAGAAAACAGGCATCATAAAGGGTCGGCTGGTTTAGATGCTAGGAACTAAAATATTGTAAAAGAGTTAACCAGACTCTTACTTGAGGCTTTAGGCTACTCTCTGGTTTAACTCTTGTTGAAGGCTAAAAAATTTTGGTCATCTTACAGTATATCCATTTATAAATATGTAGTAAATCTCCCTGAAATTTCCATATATATTCTAAATCTTTCAAAAGCAACAGAGTACATTAATCCAAGCCACTTTTTCTACCCTGCCAGGCTAAGATCACTGGATCATTAGTTTTAAACATCTATTACACTGAGAAACTCAAACAAATCCTGAAAAGCTTATGGACACAAAATCAGACATTCAAAGGTTTTGGAAGTGCCAGAGTTAATGTTGACCACAGCCTTAATTCAGTTTCCTTGTGGGTATTAATTATGAGAGAGTCTTTAATTACATGATCATATACTCTTTTTTTTCCACAGGAACCCTGCCTTATTTAGTGCAAAAGTTCAATGGGGCTCAGTGCAGGGGAATCTATTTACCATTCCTATTATACAAATTACTCAGTGCCTTTATTTACTGCATATCATCCAAAGCCAGCACTAAATAGAAAATTATTCACTTCCTCATGAGTGTTTTTTTTTTTCTTAAATAATGAATTGACATAACATCGAACTGCTCCACAAACATTTGTGAATTTATCTGCAAAAGACACGCTTGAAAGATTCAACTAGTGTTATTACAGGTCCCAGTTTCCCAGGATTTACCCTTTTTCCCCCTCCTCCCACAAAGTAAAGCCAATATTTTCTGGAAGTGATGGATTCATTGTGCACGCACTCTACAGCTGAATTGTACAAAATTGCACGTTGCACAGAGTCCAGTATAACCTGCCTGTGTTGGGTTTGCGGTGCGTGAGCAAACCACCTGCCCACCGCACAGACACAAACCAGCCCTTCTCAGACGTGCCCGATCCCAGGCAGAAGCACGAGAGGCCCTCCATGCAGCGCACTCATTTTCTCTGCTTTACGGGAAAGGAAATGATGTACAGGTAGTAACACTCCTGTCAGAAAAGGAGAGTTTAGTCGGCGCATTGCTACTGCTTACAAATGTAAAATCCAAAAACCCCCCACCAAGCAAGGACACAATGACAGACAACAGGTGTGTCCGCAGCAAGCATTTAAATACAACGTATGTGTAAAACCCAAGAAGTAAAGCTGATACTGCATTTTTGTATCAACAGCTCTACAGTTGTATGAGTACTTAAACTATACACCTATTTCTTTTGCTAAAGCAACAGTCAGATAACAGTAGCTCCCATGAAAACTACTAATCCTGTGCGTAAAATTCACATACACCTGGTTCTGCTCTTTGGGTGGACACATGCAGACAGGCAGTACACTTTCAAGGAAGAGAGACAGACAAGATTTCTGTGGCCATTCAGTCATATGAGTAGCACCCAAAGCACAACCAATGTTTCACCGCAGCTGAAAACAGTACACATGGGACCCATCTCGCGTAACCTCAGTCATCTGGAGGATACGTGTAAGTTATCTTTCCAGATTCGCTCTGTGATCAGTGGGCACGGAAGCCTCCCAGGAATGTTTCATCCCAACTGTTCTAGCTTAAGTGCAGGCTACGCTACAGCCAGCCAAACTGTATGAAGCACTGTCTGTACAAGTTGACTACAGTCAATTAAGTTACGATATGAAAAGTGTTTGTTGGCTTTTTTAGAAGTATGGAACAGTGAGTGCCTAAACTGCACGCAATCCAGAAGAGCTCAGCTCTCCTACCAATGCAATTCCATTCACGAAGACAACGCTGACACCACCAAGGCTATCTGCTGCAACATCATTTACCTTTAAAATTACCCATCAAATGCAGAGCCAGGTACACTTAAACCCTGAGATAAGGAAACACAGTGGCTACCTTATTTCATTTAAAGGTACCTGACAAGGGGATGCACTTATAGCAAAAAAAAGGACTGGCAAGGACTTTCTGAGTAACCGAGTCTCTTCTTACCACAGAGGTGGCCACATTATGTAAAAACAAACAAAAAAATCTAACACAATATTGAAAAAGGATTACTCTACACGGGAATAAAATCCCTCAATGACATAACCCATTCCCTCAACACACACAGCTCTAAGGATTCCTACAGCCTCTTCCACAGCGACAACTTGGGAGCTGGAAAAAGAAGAGTAGGAGGGTAACTGGCAGGCAGAGCTCCTAATTTTATCGTAAAAGCTGTCACTGAAGTTCAAGCATGTTGCGCACAGTCTGCAGACATTCTCATTTTTCCCAGAAAATCTAGACCTCGTCAGTGATAGAAGACACGTGACACAGAGGTGGAGCAGTGAGATGGGGCTGAGTGCCAGCTTAGTGCCTCTGAGTAGCGAGGAGTCCAATAAAAAACACAAAGTCATGGCCAGGCACAATCTGAAGACCACACTCATTTTCTGGAGAATGCTACAATAAACTTGAACAAAAGCCATACACTATTAAACCAACAGAGGCATAAACACCAAGTTCTGTTTCAGCTGATAGAAGGACAATGAAGAAATAATAGTACAACTCACAAGTGTTGCAGGGAAAAAGGGTAAAGATTATAAAGGTATTTTTATTCTTGGCTGACACTTCTATCAACCCAAGCCAAAAATCACAAGAAAAAGAATAGCTGCTTTCCTTTATCCACATAAAAGGATTCTGTGCTGAGCAGCACTTAAGAAAAATGATCAGATTGTGATTATATAACCCTAGCGTGAACTTGGTGACCAGTACAGTCATGTCAAATTAGGATGCATTATTCAAGCAGCAGGGAAGGATGAAAGTGTTTACCATCAGATATAAAAAACCCTGCATTTCCCTTTCTTCTAACCTGTTCTCTTCTTTTTCCTTTGCTGGCTATGTTGGTGGGCTGGCTCACTTACTGTACCAGCTCTCCTTCAAAAACAGAGAAATTATCAGTAACAGATGGGGATGGTAACTGAAAAGAAAAGGAAAGACATCCAGTCATTATTTCTCCCATCTGCCTTAACCAGAAGCTTCCACCTTCTCCCCCTGTCAGGAAACTGGTTTATTTCTTGCTCCTCTCATTCCCAGACCTCTGCCCATTTTTTTCTCTTTTCCTTCATACGAGGGTTCCCATTCTGATCTTTTTTTGCCAAGGGCTGTTCATATGACCCCTTTCTCACTTTATCACCTTTCTTTAACTTGTTTTCAGTAAAAGGCATAGCATTGTGCCCATCAATGTCTAGACCACACCTTGTCACGTTTTTTTGTTGATCAGATTTTAAAAAATGAAAAGGCAACAAAATGAAAGAAATAAATACCATTAAGGTGCATAGATAAAACACAAGCTGAGGCTAAAGCAGTCATAGATGCAGTTTATGTCTAATCGGCTTAATGCAAAGCAACTGTTATATTATTCAGGCATATTTTGTGCACAGCCATTCTTACCGCCTGAAAACTACTGACCATATTGTAACAGCTATCAAGTTTAATTTTTTGACCACTATACAGCTTTGAAAACCAACAGAAGCAAAACTTGAGCCCCCAAGCCCCACAAAACCAGAGCGCAAAAACCAGCTTTAGTATTACTAAATGGACCACCACAACACTTGTTTACATCCCATATGAACTTACCTTACACGGTTTTTTACCCTGCATCTGAAGATCACAGTTCAGAAAATTCAGTCAAATATTTTCAACAATATTTAATTCCTCTATCAAGTCAGTTTAGATTGTCTGGTCCCTTTTCTCAGTCAGTCATTAACAATGAAATACAGAAGAGGCAGTTATCCGCTTCGATGCTATGGAATTACATTTAAACATTCAAATGCATACACAGAGAAAAATTTCCTTTTCACCTACTTTTTTGTAGTAAGAACTTGTCAGTAGAAATAAGCTTTTCAGGCCTTGGGTAAATATGCTATTCAGACAATGTGATTGCTTGATTCTAGAAGTGAGGCAGAAGACTTTCCATTGCACAGACCAGTTCCCTTTAAAAGATTCACTGGCTTACCACTAGTACATGACAGAAGTCATATGAAAAAATGGCATCCCTTTCAAGGATGAATAATGTGGTGAACTGGGGCCATTATCGTGTTACCAGAGACCCGAAGCCACCGTCCTGTTAAGAATATTGCAATACAAGCTTAGCTTTTCATTACAAATAATAATTTTTTACCTTTACTCGCTTTTTGAAATAATACATCCAGAAGTCAGGAACACCAAAATGAAAGATTATCGCTGAGATGACATAGCACTCACTCTTCCTCTCCTCTGCACTAATTCATGCACTTACGCTAACTGTCCCACTTCTCCCTGTGTACTCTCAAGGGAAAGAAATGGCTTTCTTCAGGCAATGAATTAGAACACTCAGCTTAGGTTCCTGCTTGAAACAATTTAGGGGCACGGTTTAGTGGTGGTTTTGGCAGCGTTAGGTTGATAGTTGGACTCGATAATCTTAAAACTCCCTTCCAACCTAGAAAATTTTATGATTCTCTGATTCTATAACTTTGAGAAGCGACATCCCTCTTTCCTTGGTCTCTGGCAGAGGTCTCAGTTCCTAACTCGCACCCACTCTCTGTTGGCACAGCACACCTTTTTCAAGAGGAAGAGGGATGCGTGGGGCGGCACGAGAAAGAACACGGAGCACACAGACATCTTGCATCATTTTGAAAGGGCAGGGGATGCTTACAGGCAAACCTACCCCTTCTTAGCTATGAAGTTTTTTCTTTGAGAGGAAACCTACCTACCCCTAAAGTACTCAAAATCCTTTCCTTAATATTGCACAGCAACATTTCCCTTTCAATATATCCTTCTCTAAAACAACAACAGTAGAAACTGGCAATTGCTCCTTAACCCAGACATAGTCTGTCATCTCCTTGGAAGACGTTTCTCTTTCATCCATGCTTTTGCCTTGTCTCTTATTTATTCTGCAGAAGCTCTTTGTGCAGTCAGCATCATATTGTAAGTACACGTCATTGCTTCAGAGTGAAATCACACCCCAGCAGTGAGAGAAGGCAGGGCACTGCAATTTCAAGGGGTGAGCCTGAGCACTTCTAGCTGGAGAGGTAGCCCCTTATTGGCCAGGCCCAAAGAAAATCTTACCCACAATCTCACCCTTCTCCCTCCTGCCTTCCTTTCTCTTTTTTTTTTTTCTTCTACTTGCAATGCTTTTCTTGGCACCCCCTGACATTCCACCAGACTGACAACTGAGCAGCACCTCACTAATGTATTACCTGATTACATTAAGTACTTTCACATGTGGAATTTTGCACATCCAGTATTCAACCAGTGACAGTAACAAATAGGGTATTAATTAACAACGCAGTGATTAAAGACTTTGGATTCCGACATCTGTAATAAATGTTCTAAAGATAGTGTCCTTGCATGGGGGATCTGTAAATCAGGGTGCTTGCAAAATGAGCTCTGCTCTTTTTCAGCTCATTGCCATTCGCTGAGTACTAACGAGGTTAACAAGGCAGAGCTGAAGCATTTGAATCAACCCTTACTTTTTCAGAGGACTTAATGAATCATGAGCAGACCATTCATATCATGTGTTTCACAGCAATAAGGGGAAGTTGATTAAGCAGTTTACTTACCCCACAGTGTATGAAAGTCACAGTATATCAGAGGGAACCCAATCAGTTACATGAGAAATGTTTTTATTTCCTTCTCAACATCCAATTTGATTATCTCATTATGTTTCACCACACTTTGTCTAACTTAGCAATTTGCTTCTAGACCATTTCATTCTTCCTTTTTTGCTCACTGTTAAAAACCAGTGACAGGTCAGACGGAAATTCTTTCTCCAATAGGCCTTCAGTTCAAAGATGAAGTTGATTAAAGTGTCATACATGCAACAAAAATATTGGCATCCAGTCAAAATATGACAAATTAGTTATGGCTTGTCTAATCCACGTTCAACTATAAAACATGATTTTTCCAAATACACTCACCTAACAAAGGGTATTAGATTTCTCACTGAATTCCCTCTATTTTGACACACTCATAATATTCAAACATATATGGATTTAATTTTTTCATTTCCTCATGATCGAATATTGCAACCTGTTAACGCATACACAAATCCTGGTAATCCTGAAAGCTGGCTGGGCTTTATTTTTCTTTCAAATTATATTTCCTCTATTTTTTTTTCCAGTTTTCTTTACGTTACACACATCTTTATGCATGGATTTACAAGAGTGGGAAAATAATGAAAATGGCACATCGTCTCAAAGAAAACAGTGGAAATATGCAAAGACCAAGATTTTAAAAAGATATTTTTAAAACCAAAGGTATTTACATCCTAGTGGTTGTTAAAGTTCCCTGGAGAAATGGCTAAAATGGACTCCCTATCATGCCAGCAAAGGTAAAATTGGCAATGCCTAGGAAAACTTCCAGAGAGGTATTTCAGAAACTTTTTTTCTAGTGCTTCTACCATGTGAAGACTGTATGAATCTTGTGTCTGTTAGGACCACTTTCGGATTTGTGTCCTGTGTGCAACGGAGATGTGAAACTCAATCTGTGACATTAATGGGATCAAATGGTGATGCTTAATTCTATGGAACAGGCAGAGGCCATTTGAACACTCCCTTTAACCCTCATGGCTCTTGCAAAGGTCTTGACCTTTATCTTGCTACAATAAAGTTTGCTAACCAAAGGCATCTTGTTTTTCTCTATGTATTATATTAAACTAGATCTATATTAGTTTCCCAGCCAGGTGATATCAGAACGAAGAATATGTGACAAGCAAAACGTGCCTCTTTTACCCAGAAACTCTGGGTTACCCAGAAACTGGGCACTACTGATTTTCCAAGAAAATAACAATCACACATCACATTATTTTTCAAGATAAACCATGCCTAAAACCAGCTTTTTTTCTCTCAGAAATTACACCCTGTGCCTGATGCTGGGACCAACCATATCCCAGAAAACATGTCCTTTTATACAAAATCTTAAAAAGTAATTGAAGTGGTTCGTTGGAGAAACTTGTTTAAGGCACTAAGACACTTGAACTAATAAAAGAAAGCAAGCTACGAAAAGGCGTGTAGCAGAGAACCCATCTTGCTGTAGCCATTTCTGCTGACAGCAGCCCTAGCATGTACACACCAAACCAAGGACAATGGAAGGTACTAAGAGTTAACAGTTGAACTCTGACTAAACAATAGGTTTGCTGAGGAAGTTGACTAAAGTTTAAGATAACTCTTTCTCCAAATGTCTCTTCAGCAGGCAGATGTTTAGGGAATGGAAAATTCCTAGACACAAAATAACCAGACAGGAAGCTATGGGCGAGGGAAGAAAGGGAGCAAGAAGCACAGAGGGGTTCTGTGAGCAGGGCAGAGAGGCTTGGATTACGTGAGGCACCTGCCAAAGTTAAGCTTAGCCAGAACATATCCGTACTTCAGAAGTCAAGAGAGCGCTGCAGAATAAAGATCGTGGACAATATTTATCCAAATAATGCTGTCGAGTGGTGAGAAAAATGAAGTAAGCATCCACTATAGTTTGTTATTTTTATGCCACAGAGAGAGAACAATAATATTTCAGAGTCCTGGGCACAGCGTGTCTGCTCATCGTCAGTTATGGCCAGCCAGGTGTCCCTGAGGAGGGATATTAGCCAGAGCAGCCATACACCTGCGCTTCTGGAACAAGATGTGTTTAAGCTCCTGGGAATACTTGGGAGTCCAGATCAGCCTGGGGGTCTAAGACAAACTGTCCTCCGCTGCAAATGCCCATTTCCAGGAAGCGATACCACAAACGACGCTCCGTAAAGGAAATGTGCCTGAAAAGCCAAGTAAAGAACCAGTGCTAACAACCTAATGTGCTTCAGGGCAACTGATGGCACAGGTCTGTCCTTGGAAGCAGTGGGGCCAAAGAGTGAAGATTTTGAACTGCGAGTAGTGAGGACAAGGCAGCTGAGGAGCTATGAGCAGTGATACTCCAAGAGATGTATCTGTGAGAAGTAGTCCTCATTTCTTTGATTTTGATGCCAATAGACCTGAGGATTTCTTGCCTATCACAGGGGTAAGAAATGGCTTCACAGGTAGCAGAGAATATATTTTCTATTTGGGAGACACCACCCACTGCCAGGTTCTAGCTGAGCTCCTACCCGCAACAATAAACTCTAACTTGAAAATGAAAAATATAACCTGGCATACCTGTGCTTGACAGGCACGTCACTCCCAGCTTGGTACGTAGAGGCTTGAGACTCAATAGCGCAGCGCATGGCCAAGAAAGGAAGCTATGTCAGCTCTGCATCAACATCATCTCACATGCTCTTCAGCAAAAATAAATAACTGTCTCTGCCTCCCTCTCTCTTGAGCCTCATGTTCCCAGTTATTTCTTTCCTATGTCTCCTTTCCCCTTGGATGGCAATGATAATATGTTTTTTCAAGGCTTCTGCTCCATTTGGTGCTTCTTTTATGTACTCTCCAGTGCTTTCCTTTCCTGCCACCATCCATTCCTCATTTTCCCAGTTGCCAACTGCCTTTGTTGCATTCTGCTCTTCCTGACTCAACCTGTCACTGCTACTGCCAGCTCTGCAGATATTTTTCTCAGAGGACATCCAAAACACACACAGCCGTCTTTCCAATGTTATGCTCTCTTTTCATTTGGGTCTTTTTCTGACATCTACTTCTCTTTTTTCTGGAGTGTTACGCCTAATCAATGCAAAATGACTGTCATGTTAAAAAATTATCTCATCTTAGAATCTGAGCCATTTCAGGATAAAAATGAAATACGTCAGAAAACAGCTTGAGGTCCCAGGAGTCAGAGCAGGCCAAGAGCTTAAACAGAAGCCTCATTTTTGTGCTGCGTGCTCTTTGTTTCTCCTTAAACTCCATGGGGCAAACTCCCTGATGTGGACGAAACACAGCATCTTGTGATTGGCAGGTCAGAGCATCCTCTCCAAGAGTGCACCACACCCACAGAAGCGGACAGCTGTCAAGCCACCTCTGAGAAGCAGCCCGACTAACGTCTTAGATTTAGGCCAGTGCTTTCCAACCGCGGGTCGTGACCCCACATGGGCTGGGGTCAAGACAGGGTTCACGCGGGGTCACAAAGTGTTAGAAAAAGCTAAAGAAATATTTAAGCTTAAGGATTTCTGTTGGGTTTTCTCCCAGTTGGTGGGGGGAAGGGAAGGAGCGGAGCTGCACACAAACAGATGATCCAAGGAGGCCGGTTGTTTCAGAAATCCTGACTTGAAATATTGGGAATTCCACACTTAAAAGAAATAAAAGGGTTCTGTGGCTTGTATGCAGGGGTAATGCTTTGTCTATGCACTTTTTTTTACTTTTTTTTTCTTTTCTTTTTCTAACATATTAGTTTGAAACTAGCCAGAAGTCTGGAAAGGTTTCAGTAACCTTAGATGACAGACTAGCAAACAAATAAAAGAGACATCAGCATGAGCATCCTAGTAATAGTACCTGGCTTTCATCAGAAGATTTTGAAAGGGTTCTCAACAGCGAAAGCATTTATACTTCCAGTAGAGTAAAAGGAGGTTTTCATTATCTGCATTTTACAGACAAGAACCTGGCTAGGTGACTTGCTCAATGTCATGCGGAAGTTCTGTGGCAGAATTGAAAGCTGAGTCCAAAACCCAATCCTTAATTAAGTTAATGCCCTTGCCGCAGGACTATTCTGTGCTCAGAGTCCTGAAAAAACACACTTTCAATCATATGGATATCACCAGCACCTAAGTAATTAGAATTGTGCAATTACAGAGGCATTGCAACAGACCTCGGGGTCGTGGAAGGTGTGAGAGGTATTAATCCAATGACTGATTTTTTTTTGTTCTTACACAAATAATACAAATACAGCCACAGATAGTCATTTGCCAATATGATTTCATCCCTAAAGGGAATACCTGTAAAATCTTGCCCACACTTGATTATAAAGATCAAATTCGGTGGCTGCTTTCCGTCCTTCAGGAGTAGAATAGCAGTCAAACAAACAATGTCATTATAGACATTATGGTTCCTCCAAATAGCAGTGTTAGTGAAATTGCCAAAGGTCTTCCTTACATGGGCCACCCTGCAGACCCCTTGCTGGTTACTATAGCTTTTGCTAACCTGAGATAGATTGAAATGTGGGAACGGATGTGGTGTGGGACAACAGGCCATGCTGAGGGAGACGTCTTACAGCAGTGAAACCAAGTGGTGTTTGTGAGCAGCTCCAGCATGGCCTTCCTCATGTGCGCAACCCAGAGCAAGATGTGCAGCGTGGACCTTGTCTAGGAGGAGACGAAACCTCTTCAACAGCATTTCTGCACTTAAGCAAACTACAATGGCAGCAAGACTTACCCATGAGGGGTCAGCTCACCATGACCACATCTCCTTGAAGCAAAGGGCTAACCAGCACCAGAAAGAGCCTGCATTGATTACATTTGACAAGTCAAGATACTTTTAGTTAGCTGATATTTGGCATTGGTTCATCAACCCAGCTGCTGGCACAATTCTGTTTTCTTGTGCAGATAAGAACTTGGCCTCACCCATTACAGACTGATTTGTTAGCTGGGAAAAGATCATTTATTGCTTTCACATCATTGCTTTAGCTATCCTTGGATAAACTGGGTACGCAATCTAACAGTTGATAGTTTTCTGCTTTCAATACTTTCTTGATATCTGCATTCTGTACGCTTTCCTACTTACCTTAAATACTTCCTTATTTACTCTAGAATATTTTAAAAAGTGAAAACTTCTAGTAATTTTCTTCATGCTGTTTCCTAGTAATGAAATGAATCTTGCAAGTATCTTTGTATGTAAGAATAAGCCTGTTAAAAACTAACAGATTTCTATTTTCCCCTTGAGTTTGAGAAGCTTATCTGTTTACAGTCATCACCTCTGTTTCTGCAGGGGAAGGTTGGGAAGCCTGGGACTTTCAAAAAATATTTATGCATGTGCTGAGTGGGGTGGAGTAGGAATGGATACAGACTGGGAACATTTTGATTCCAGAGCTCTTAGAAAACTGTTAATAGGATGATGAAAGCTTGATCTCACAGATCTCTCATTCTCTACTGGGCTATTTTGCAAGGTTTCTTTGTGTATAGCAATTATGAAGTTCCATCAAAAGAACATGTAAAATTTTCACCTGCTAGAAACAAAATCACTTTTCTTTGCCTAGATAAATACTGTGATGAAGGTGCTTAAAAATATCTGCCCAGAGACACTCTACACTCCCTTGCTATCTAAGGTCTCTTACTCTGGTAGACATGACAGAGGTTGTATTGAAGACCTGTGTCCTTCTGGAAAAGAGGCCCACTGAAGTGTCCTAGGGCATCTTAAATGGTACTACAAACCTTTGTTTCTGTGGTAACCGTATCCCACAGATGCTTTTTCTTGGGGTCGGTTGGTGATTTTTTAATTTTTTAATAACAGAATGAAAAATATTATGGCTCTTCATTTCGTCGTTGTAGGTACTTGTGCGCGTGTACATTTATAAACAATATTAGGGCATTGCACGGGAGCAGCAGCTTGAAGAAAAATGATGGCAAGTAACACAGGCTCGCCTGGCAATAGAGAAACTTACCGAACCTCTTAACTGTTCATTTTCCAAGATCTGGATTTTTTTAAATGTGAAAGTTTGTTTAGAATGTGTAATATCAAGAGCTAGGTGTTTGAAAAAAGACTTAAGGTTGAGTTGTAGTTAATTGCTTGTTCTGGAAGGTACTAGTAACACATATATGTATATAACTACACAATTGGATGTATTTTTATATATATACATTAGATATATTTAAATGTGGCATCTCACCAGCAGAATCAGCTGCGTCGCACTCCTCTTCTAGAAGGGGGAGTATGGGTAAGAACAAGTTCAAAGTTTCTGTTAAATATCATACCTCGGTAGTCAAGACAAGGAAAAGTATAGTACAGAAATATAGAGGCGGCAGGGACTCAAAGAGGTACTTTCAGCTCATGCCGCTCTCTCCTCTGTGACTAAGTCTGAAATCTCCATTGTTACTCAGCTGCACACCACTGGGCTTCAGAAATTTGCAGCCAGAGCAAAAGGAGGCTCCAGAGGCGCAGACGATTACCTTCTGATATACAGAAGCTACTTAAGGACTGCTCCTAACGCTGCATGACATACAACACAGTAACAAACAAGTGGTTGTAGGGAGCCATGAACTGGATAAAGTACATAAGACTTCAGGATTTCTAGATGGAATAGCGAGTAGAATTACTTCAGATTTTCTTTAGGTTTCTAAGCAATGTCTTATTTGGAGAGAGACCTTGGCTCAGCACTTCTTTATTTTCCTTCATCTGGAAGGAAAGGGCAGCTCAGCTACCTTTGTTGGAGTCTAAACAGGATCTAAAAAGATGGATGATCAATTTTGAAGATGGGCTAGTGGCTTTCTATGTTCCCTACCTACCTGTTACACTCACAGGAAGTGGGCCGAGGAGCAGGATCCTGATGAAATCCTGGCCCCAGTGAAATCAGGGCAAAAGTTTCGTAAGGTGGAGATATCAAATGTAATCTCAAATTGTTTGAGCAATGAAAGGGTCTCCAAACTCAAGTCTGATTTCATGGAGCTGTAAATGGAAGAAATAAAGAGTAGATGTACCCACTTGACAGAAGTTGGGTGGGTTTTTTTTTTTGCAAGGTCTGACAGCCTCGTTTCTGCAAAGAGCAGAGCTAACACAAATATAAACACAGAAAAAAAGGCCTCTCAAACTGTTCTAGCCAAAGCCACATGTTTAAAATGCATTACAACGGGTGTTAGACTCAACCCGTAATTATCTGGATCTAGGCAATAAATAAATAACAATAACTTTAATTACAAATCTGTGATAGAACTCATGGAAGGAACAGAAAAATGATGTCTGGAGCTAATTAATGCTCAAAAATTAACAAACAAGAGAAAGATAAACAGAATGAGATCATCTTCAAGTACTATAAGGACCAAGCTGTGGTGCGTTCCATAGGCAGGGTTGAAAACAGTGACAAACCTAAATCAGTTCTCCTGGGAACCGCAAGTTTTTTGAAGGGCATATGAAATAGATATTGCATAAACATTTCTGATACTTAATTCCAAAGAGCTCAATGCCAGGTATGGTGATTTAAAATTGCTCAGTTTCCTCACGTCAGCAGAATTCTCATAAACACAGGCATGCCCAATATGTTGACTGTGGGATTTCATATAAAACCACGATCATCCTTGTGCTCCAAGTCTGTAAACAAGAGTTATATAAATGGCACAATTTCATGTAGTGTTTTATCTGAAGCAGCTGGCAGCTGTGCACTTACCCACACCAGCTCATCTATCAACAACTCTAAGCCCTTTCAAATACAGGACTTGCATTACAGAAAATACAGCTATTTTAAACCTAAAATTATCTCTGTCTTCTCAGTCCTGTCCTTGGATTGGTCTGAGCAAGCGCTGCTCCTATGTCTTGAACTATAAAGCGTACTAGTAGGCATCAGCGTGATAGCACAGCTATCAAAAGGCAGTGACCAAGTCAGGTAGTGCTTGTCAACAGTGTGTCCCTCTGTCCCAGCAATGAATGTGGCTCTGGTGAGAGACATTTGATTGACACCTCGCCTCTATTCATCCACAGAACAGGGAGTGAAGAGATATAGGTAGCATTCGTCCACAGGCTAATCCGTACCATCTCTGGAAATGACAACAACCAGTGGGCACCAAAGCCTCAGGAAAGTCTGCCACTGGTTTCAGTGGCTCTTGGTTTTGTCTGCGGTCACTCAGTTGTTGAACCCCGCTGCTGGAAATGACAACAGGAATACCAGTAGTGAAGGTGGCTCTCATTCTGTCCTGCAGATGTGGGTCCAACAGAAACTCCAGCGAGGCTGTGACTACTTAATAATTCATTTCAGATAGGCTCCTCTAGACCACTGTTTTTCCACAGGCTTAATCTGACAACTAAAAGGCATTGACGCTTGAAGGTTTGTCCATTTATTTTCAAATACTCCAAACGTGCACTACGCTTTTTCTTTCCCCCCTGTTTTTCTTAGTATATGACCCATGGTTATAGTTAATTTCTTAGTGGAGACAAGCCCAAATATTGCAGATTGCTGTAATGTTAAAACTGTCTCCATTGTGAATGCTTGAAGTTACTAATAAAAAATTCTAAGCCAAGTAATAAAATGTTGTTTAATTTGAGTAACCTAAGACTAAGCTCAAAACACAGGGAAGGGAGATTCCTCTCTCTCCTCCATAAAAATGTTCCACAGTTGTAATATCAAGGCAGATAAAAGGAACATATTTCACTCCCGATGTCTTTACTCCAGTAGGTCTCTTTTTCTCTTATGGAGAAAACACAAGTGAACCTTCAATACCAGCCAAATCCAGCCATAAGGCAGCACAAGAAACTCTGGTTCGTAGTGCTGTATCAGCATAAATTTATCTATCTGTTTAAAAAATTTTCAGTGGAGCTTGCGGCAGGGCAAGAAATTATTTTTCTGTGAAAAACTGAAGAAAAAAAAAAAGTTTTTTTCATTAAAAAAGCAAATCCATTTTCCAACAGTCAGCGTTCCAATTGTCAAATTTGGGGATGACAAAACCAGAAAAAGGTTCTTCCCCAGAATTTTGACAAACTTCAACAACATTTAATACAAAAATACCTACATTTTTTCTAAAGAAAAGGCAGCAGAACATAGAAGAGCTTGTTGTTCATTAAAAATATTTCGTAAGCTGTTCTTCAGACCTTGTTTGTGTCTCGTTTCCAAGTCTGTTAGAAACTTAAAAAGGAATGAGGAAGTCCTGTAAAGTTTCAGAAAATTAAAATAAAAAAAGCCTTAGTGACAGCTAAGGCTGTATGATAGTTGTGCAGGTAGTGCATGGTCTATCTTGTTTTTTCCAAGACAGAATCGACGCATAACAGAAGAGGAAACTGGGGCAGTGCTGGGGAAAGCCTAGAAGTAGCAGTCATAGAGAACTTAAGAGCTTCCCTGAATTCCTCTACTTTTTCTTGCATAGCTAAACCCACAGCTAGTGTAAATGACCTCCTCGGGGGAAGAGCTAGTATCACAGTGTACTTTAGCCTCATGGCAGAGTCAACCTCTTGCAGCAGTAAAAAGTCAGGTTTGTATAAAGCTGGTTTCACAACTCATTCTGCCACAGATTTCCAGATGACTAAATCAACTAATCTTTCTGTCCCTTGGTTTTCCCTTTGAAATATGCAAAGGATATTATATATATTATTATATATTAGCTCCTAGCAGTACAACCAGGAAAAACGTTTGTCAGATTTCTGACACTACCTAATTCTAGGCAAGAGAAGCGGATGAGACTTCCACAAGTCATCAGGACCACTGACCAGAAATGGGCCTTGGCGGGTGCTTCCTTCCTCAGGCAGAACTGCCATTTGCACAGCATGGTCTTGGCTTGACAACTTTTCTTTGGGGCTTCCCATTGCTGGGCGATTGCATTCCTAGTCCTGGCTCTCTTCCCTCGTAGAAATAGTTGATCATGCCTAATTTGCAAAGGTACATCGTGGTTTAGTCTTCCTGTCTACGAGGGACAGTATTTGGCAAGCAAAAAGATCTGGAGGTGAGGATCTCTGGATTGTGTGAATAAGCACACATGCGCGGAAAGGAGAAGGGGCTTCGGAAAACGTCAGCTCTTGGGAGTAACTTCTGGAAAGATTTCCAGGACTTGGAATCTGTCATGATTAAAACCAGTTGTTCTCTTTCTTATCTTCTGTCAAACTTGAGAAGTGTAATGACAGCTCTTAAAGATCGCACTCTCCAAGGATTGGGAATGCTCAGAGTGGCACGTGAGCCAAAGAGAGTGAGAGAGATAAAAAAAATCAAGGGTGAAAGTTCCCTTCAGAAATGCGGGCATGCTTTGCTTTGCCTCCCAACTAATGATGTAAAAACGTATCACCCTCGAATGTGTTTGGCTTTATAGTGAAAATCTAAAAGGCGTCTATTGATATTAATATCACAAACATTGCACTGTGCTCCAAAATGAACTTTTTTGGCTCCTACTGTGAAATGTCAGCTTAGAAAATAAGAGCGCTCTGTTGTGGTAGCCTTTGATTGTCATATGTGTTTATGCATCACACACACACACACACACACACACTCACACACAAACAAATCTGTTTAGCGACGGCCTCCAAAACAGGGTCTTTGGAAAGGTTACCACTCCACCATATGTAGGACTTTGATTTATAGTTATATTTTTCACGGCATGACACACATTGTTGGTGAACTGAGGCTGTGATAAAATCGTGGAGGTGTAAAGTTTCACTGGCTGGATGGTAAAGAGCCGAGTCAGAGAGAGTGTAATGCGAGTCGAGAGCTGCTCTCCAAATGAATGAACTTGTATTGTGGATCTGGTTACAGCCGGCACACTGCCCTAATCCATCAACAGCAAGTTCACTTACAAACCAGCCTTTGTTTTTAATCCATGAGCCTTTTGGGATTCACTATAATCAAATGACCAATCAGAGGGACACGTAAGAGGGAAAAAAAAAAAATAAAAAATTGCTACAGTGAAGTTTACTCTCAGCCACAAACTCTCCCTGCGCACAGCCCCCCGTGCCCCCCTCCCAGGTAACGCAGATAACAGTATAATGCACAGCGTTAAGCTTACGGGCATTAAAAAACTCCACGAGTCGAAAGTTAAGGCATGGCAAACCAGATCTCGTTACTTTCTTGGGGGTGCTTCTCTGAGGCTCGAGAAGGCTTTGATTTCAAACCACGTGTGCTCGCGCCACGGACACAGATTCGTGATGGAAGACAGCCACGGGGATTGCGATTGCTACAGCTCACTCGGAGTTTTCTCTTGTTTTGAACGAATGAAAAGAACACCCTGGATTTTGCAATTAAAATGTGTCAAGCTGAAATAACCTATGTTCCTTGGCAAGGGCATGATATTAAGCCTTGGGGTGTGTCTATGTATACATAAACAAATACTTTTATTTAAAAATGTGTGTGTGTGTTTTACTCTTTTTCAGTTTAGCATAAAGTATAAACAAAGAGTAACCTTTAGGATAGTTTTCCTTGCAGAAGACAAGGCCAAACATCCACCACTGCCCAACAGCCTGCATTAGGATGGCAGACATCCACAAAGATGGAACTGGGGACAGAGCGCGGTTCCCAGGTTAGTACGATAATATTATGTTTTCCACTCTTATGCTGTAACCCTGGGCTACCTGGGCCACCCTATCTAGCTGCTGTCCCCTGCAGTCCCTCAAGATGGACCCAGAAGATGAGGATGTGCAGTGTGGCTTACCCAGGGCCATATGGCTGAGCTCCTCAACGTGCATGTGTGTGCATGCGGCAGGGGGGGCACGGGGGTGGCAGGGGGAAGGTGGCAAGACGCGCACCCCATGCCATTAAAGGAGTGACAGATGGTGATGAAAGTGCCATAAAACCATACGCACTGACGGCTCATGGCTGCGACTGAAGCAGCTGCTGAGGTATCACGTTGTAAACAGTCCCCCGTTGGGGCACCCCCCATGCAGCGTCTATCGCAGAAAAGTGTCATCTCTCGCAAATGCTGCCCTGTCCTGCCACAAACCCACCTCACCCGTGTCTCCCTCCAGCATGGGATGCCATGGGGTGAAAAGGGGTGGGTGAAGGAGAGGGACTGTGAAAGGTTTATGGTGAGACTGGAAGAAACACTCTTGCACACCAGGCAATTTGAAATGAGGATGAAAATGGGGAGACAGCCACAAAGCCCCCCATACCAGAGCGCGGGCAAGCACCAAGCAGTCACTACACATTTCCTGGTACTCCCCAGCCTGGTCTTCCAGCTGCACAGCCTGACTCCACGTGTCTCACATGCAGGAGCATGGCCAGCTCCTTCCTAGTGATGGACCAGCTGAGCAGCATAAGCCCTTGGCCTTCAGGTCTGCTGTCCCATTATGGTGAGCTCCTAGCCCCCTTAAGAGACTTCCATCAGACCTCATGCAACCCCTCTTTACATTTCATTCCCATCACGGTAAAGAGAGAAACATACAGTGTTTCCTCTACATTGAAACTCTGGATGGCCAGAAACCTGGCCAGAACCTGTCTGCTCTTAGGGAGCTCTTCCTTTAACCCGTAAGGAAGCTGTGATACGACAACCTCTTCTCAGGAAAAACAGTACTGGAGACCAATGATTCTGTGAGCTCATCTCAAATGTCCTTTTTTCACTTTTTTTTAAAAATATACATACACATACAGGCAAGGTGGCTGCTGTGACAGCACATAATTTCTGGTGAAATTCCTGAGTGTCACTCCACTCACCTACTCGGCTTCAGCAGAAATGGTGAGCTTTGATGCACAGAAGAACATAGAAAAGGGGCAGATCAGTTTTTCTTTGCGTTTGATCTTTCAATACTGTTGGTATGGCTGCCCTCAGGATAGGGAGCCACCAGAGTCCTCTAAGAGCGTTTTGGGTCACTGCTTTCAGAGCGACTTTGGAGGCCGTCCAGCATGAGGTGACTCATTCTGCTCCTGACAGAGCCTCATGGCACAAACCCATCCTGCTAGGACTCCTGTCAGGGGGCATCTCTGTGGACTGCAGTTCCTGTGAGGACACTGTCCCACCAGATATAAGTGGGTATCTGACTGAGCTGCATCTGGTTTTGTCAGACCAAACACCATCTCTGTGATCCTACCAGCATCTGGCAGAGAAAGGGAAGCATTCAGAGGATTTGTGGTGTCTATATTGGCTTTTTTTTTTCTGACGTTATCTGACTGCTTAAGACTAGAGCAACGCACAGCCATGGGCTTTTACTTAGCTCATCACAGTATTTACACGCTCAATGCAAGACCAGGGCTGCTGGCCAGGGAAACCTGTCCTCTTCCCTGATGTATGGACCCCCGCAGTCTTGCTATGCTCCTCCCAGGTTAAACCCTGCTCTACAGGACTTCCCTGGGAACGCTGCTGTGAAGAAGTGAGGGAGCTGGCTACCCTAGCACTGCTTGCTGGACCATACGTAGGTCCATGGGAGTATTGCATGACTATTTCATATCACTGTGAGCCTCCCACACACGCACATGTTGAGGGTGGTAGTTTAAGGACTATGAGAGCGTCCCAACCCTGATTAATTCGGCATAACTTGAAGAACTTAGTTGCCTAATTTGCCTTGTTTTCAGTGAGGAGAGAAGGCAGGAGAGTCACTACTGCTACCTACAGCCTGAATCGCTTGCAGCAGGTGCCCCTTGCTAACCCAGCTTGAACTCTGTTGAGGATAAATACATAGAGAGTGCCTGCTTTCCTCTACACACTGTGGAAATACTGTACAACAAGCAACACACTCTGCTGGAAAAATTTATCTGGACCACTTGCCATATGAAAAGCTCTATCCTCACCCAAATAAAAACTCAGAAATGTGCTGAATTCAAAGGAAATAGTAAGATATTACTTTTTTTTCTTTTTTCAGGAAGTAATTTTTTACCAGATGGGTTTTGATTTTTCTTATTTTTTATTCTTTCATGACGTAGTAGGAATAATGTACTAATAACATGCCATTAAAATACTTCAACAAGTTTATTTTAAGGCTTTTTTTCTGAAGTGAACTTTAGTATGTAATGCTGAGGAAAACATCTTGTCTCCTTTTCTTGAGCCATTTGATGTAACAAATAGGCTTGAGTTGTAGATCAAAGTAGAACTTGAACCGCTCAGATGATGGCCACTAATACATTTTAATGCATGATTTTATTTCGCCTCCCTCCCTGCTTCCCACTCTGCTTCTTACCTGTGCTGGAACTCTTGAAAAGTCCTTTCACCCTAGTGTGCCCTTCCTTTCCTTACTTTTACCTCATCTGGACTCTGTACAGATTGACAGTTTATTCCATCTTCCCACTGGAGGGAACTCTACACGGCAAGCCCAAAATTAATTTCCATTTGTACCAGAAGCAGTTTATAGCAACAGCAAAGTCCTGTCCAAGGCACTGTCTTTTTTAGCAGCACCAAGAAGCCCACGCAAATCTCATGTGGCTGTTCCTTAGAAAGCATCCAGTATTTGGGCTTGCTCATTTAAAGCCACTTGAGTTGTATGTCAGTCTGCCAAGAGACGTACCCACAGTCTCTTCACCACTGAGTCTCTTGTAATCTGCTTGAACGTGCCTCTCTTCTCTTCTATTTCCACGTCTTTCTTTGGACAAAGGTTTTCAGACTTTGCCAATATACGGACCATTGCTTTTTTTTTTTTTTATAGGGGTGTGGATTTCTGTGTAAAGAATTTAAGCCTCCCGACTACATACTTAGTATTTACCACTAGCTTTTGAGGCCATCTTATAAGTCATCTATGGAGCCACAGATCACAAGCTGAAAACCACTGTTATGTGGTCCTTTTAGATACTTATGTCAATGCTTAGTTATGAAAATGGTACTTATCTAGGAAAGCATAGATAATCAGGCTGCAATGTTACAAATATTCACAGTTTTCAACATCTCTGCTCCTGAACCATGATGTCAATACAAGAATCTGTTTTCCTCAAAATAAACACAAGAGAAAGGTCTTATGAGTGCTGAGGAATGCTTCCAACATGAACTCTGCACACTTCAGCACCAGAAGACTCTGTAGAAAGCAGTCTTTCCTCTCATCCAGCCTTCTCTGAGTGTGTTAATTTTTACATCTCATGCTTTTGAGTGAGAGGTTAGTCTTCACGATACTGGAGTAGCAAAGGAGAAAGGAAGAAAAGAGTTTCAGTGTCACCACCAGGATATTGCAAATGGTCTGTCATCTACTGGAAAATGAGACTGAAGCTACATGGTGGCAAATGAAAAGACACAGCCCTGGTGATAGTGCAGGCAGACATCAATTCTTCAAGTGCTTCCTGTCATGAATCCAGACATCAGGCAGAAAAACACCGAGGATTGATTTAGTATCTTAAAGGATACATAAATATGTTACTAGAGGCTTGGACCGACAAATGTATTTCTAAATTCCCTTTAGAGATTTGTGGGTTTTTGCTGAATTCATTTCTCATTTTATTGAATTTTTTTGGTTATATCATATTGTACTGTATGTTCATTCATCGTCTGAGCCTGGATAAGATAGATTAAGAAAATACACAAATATTTGACTTATGCTTAAGTATCATCACCAAGCCTAACAGAGAGCTGGTAATTACACAAACCTCTGTTTCCTTGTGCACAGGAACCAAGCCTCAGCTTGACAAAGAACCAATATTTTGCTAAGGTAAGAAAGCTGAAATCAGATGGTGTTGTTTTATTACCTTGTTATTGATAAACTGCTAGAATGTTTTAACAGTGATCCAGCCCAGCAATCCTTTACTCACACAGGCTCTGCGTGTAAGCTCAGGCCCTTAAATGGTTGAACTATTCTTAGCCTTATGTGGTGAATACCCAGGAATGTTCACGGGCAGAATATTAAGGACAGAAGATGGCCCGAACAGTGCTTGGCAAAGGGAGATGGGATTTACAGAAAATTTGCTTTGATGCTGTTGACTTCTAACTACTGCCTTCTGATGCTGCCCCAACATACGAAATTAGCATTAAACTTGCATTCCAGATGAATGACAGGGAATGAAAAGCAAAAGACATTTCAGCTAAAGCCTATGGAACTAAGTTCAAGCCCAGGATCTGATCTGCATAAGTTTAAAACCAGGCTGGATCTCTTTAGCTGGGAATTCCCTGACCGAGAAACTGTCTAGCCGCTTCCTAAACAATATCCTTCCTCTTTAATTGCATTATAGGTAATGCAACATACCTGGTCCAAGTGCTATTTGTGGCTGGCACGATTACCACTGGATGCCACAAAGGTGCTTTTGAACTGCAGCCATATTATATAGACAACTGACTTGAAGGATTCTCCTTTTAAATATGCTCAGAGAATACAGGAATTCTCTACAAATCTTGCCGTACAGTTGGGCTTGCTTGTTATCACCAAAGCGAGAGAGAAGCTTAGCCAAGCAAAATAAATACATTATTTAAGAAAAATAAATTAAAAAAAAGACTTCTGCAGCTAGCCTGAAAAAACTAATCCAATGTTACATTACAGTGTAAAGTGAAGCCACACATAAATAATTACTATATTATATTATATTGTCTAACAGCTGTGAGAACTGACTAAACTGAAATTGCATATGAATGTATTTTGGGAATGGATGGCAGGTATTTATGCTCTGTTGTAGAGCTTTGTGACTACCAGACCATATATTTCTAACAGAATATTATTTGTTTCACAGTAAGAATGAGCCTTTCCTGAACTTGCTTTTAAATCATTGTAATTACCACCGCACTAAGTTAAACAATGCCTTTTGCAAGCTAGAGATGAGGAATGACTCGGTCTGTGTATTAGGGAGATACCTGACCTATCATTTTGCAGCCTTTCTGGGCTGGAACAGACCAGCTATTAAAGTAGCACCACATAAATACAGGATACTTTGAGGGCAGAATCTCAGGACTCCCCTCTCAAATAAACCCAACCTACCGAGCGAAAACACCTCATCCATTTAAAGAGAGAGGGAAGGTAGGCTGTGTTTTTGTCTTCTGATCAGACTATAAAAAACAACAGCTACCACTGCTGGGAGGGGTAACGAGTGGTCTTCAATAATCCCAACAGACAGGGTTCTTCTTTACATCTCTTTAGCCCCAGAGCACCATGTAAGGGTATTGACTCAGGAGTGACACAGAGGGAATAGTGCCACCTACTGAAGTAATTATTTTTAGCACTCTAATTTCTGGACCTGGGCTCTTTTCAGCTCTCTAAAGATACTGCAGCATCAATATGGTATTCATCATACTAAACAGCTCCCCTTCCTCCCTAATTTTTTCAGGCACCGAAAATAGCGTTGCAAAAAACCCGCAAACCCAACCCCCAGAACCCCCCAAAACAAACAACAGACTACCATCAAACAATACTGGTATACAGCTATTAATTTGAGATATGAAACCTTGGCATGAGGGTGTCTTTAAGCCCAGGAAGACTTTGAAGCTAGACCCGAATTTTAGATCTGTTCTGATTCTATTTACACGAATGAAGAAATGCAAAATGATTTTAGTGGGAGCAAGTTCATGCCGTGATTTTCTTCCAGACTAACTTATATAGTGTTGGACCAATAGCCTTGAACTACAAATTTGAAACTGGTTGCTATAGGAACTGGAGACAGCTTTAAAAATCCCCACTTAAAAAGCTGAGGTTAACTGTTAATCTTTTTCTTTTCTTCTTTTTTTTTTTTTTGTGTAGGATAAAGACAACTCTTTCTAAAGCATGATGATAAAAAGAAATAATCCCCTTTCCCCTATATCAATGAATGTGTATAGTAACACCAGGCTAAAGAACAGCACTTTCTCTTTTCAGCAGGTGGGAGAAAGAAGAAATACAGCAATGTCCTGTCTTCAGATATTGATTAGTGCTGCTATGCACTGCCAAACATCTATGTAGAGTCACTTCACTGGCAGCTACTTATCAGCATTGAGTGAAGTGGTCCCTGCAGTTTCCCTTAACTACTGCATAGACTTAAATAGTTAATGCCTGCAAAACGCAGTGAGAGGCTTGTTAAGAATGTTCTAGGAACACAGTGACACAACAGTCACGCCATGTGCTGTAAACGGAATTTACCAGTAGAATTATTAATTAACAACCAAAGTCATAAATAACAACAATAAAATGTTGCAATTCAAAAGTCATCTCAAGTGTCTTTCACAGAACATCTGACCAGCTCTGGATGCTGTTTCTGCTGACCCACCAGTAATTTTATTGCTGCAAAGGCAATGCAGTGTGTCAAAGCATGATAGATTTGGGCTTTTCTGACATCCAGCTGCTTACTGTTATTGTTGGCTGCTGCTGAAGTACTGGAGATAATACAGGTGTTCTGTGCTGTTAGAGCTGACTGTGCTAGAGAGAAATCTGGGATAACCACAGGGTGAGGATCTGTCTGCTTTGGTGAGCGAGAGCAAGCAGTCAGATGGTATGGAGAAAAATGTTATAATAGGCTTCTTTTTGGTCCACTTGAAAATTAATCGAGGACTACTTTATCAGGCTCCTCCTACTTAAACAGAAAGGATGACCTATAACTAGAGAGCTCTGTTAGGTGGTTGGTTGTTTTTCATCTTATTTTTGCTGATTAGTTGAATGACTCCAACCTACTCGGTCTGATCACACACACCAAAACTATTAGTATGCATGTAGTCATGTGTTTCGCAAGTTTAAAGCTAGTACCTATGTCTGGCTCCTAAGAAAGAGTCATCCTCGATCCACAGATGGGCAAACTGAGGTGTTGACCAACCGACCATTGCTTCATCTTTAGATGAAGCAATTTGTCCAAGGCTACATGTTAAGTCTGGGAAAGAGCCTTAGTCAGGACACAGGTGCTTCTCAATCTGAGAAGAATGTTTGAATAACCAGGTAGAGCAGACAGGATAGTTCCTGCTAAACACAAACTCAGGTGAGTGGTATCTCTTTCCAGTATCAAGGAAGCAATACAAAGTTAATCCTATGCCTCTGTTTTTATAAAAATACTTGACAAATATAATGAGTAAATAAACAGCTGCCTCTGAGTTATTTACAGTGCTGTTAAGCAGTATTTAGGCTTCAAAATTGATCACCAGAGTCAACAAAGGGTTGAACAAACATATCCGTGGTTGAGTATTTGTATTTGAGATTAAGTACACATATATGACTGTGAACACATGTGTTCAGCCAAACTATTGAGGTTAATTATGAAGAGACCTCAGGTTGTGCATTAAAATGCATTTTGGTCAAAAAGCAAACAAACTATTAATGTAACTAACTCATACTTGTTCTCATCTCCTTGAATCTAATCTAAACACTTATTTGGGACTCTTGTCAATACTTTATATTGAGCTTTGACCTGATCATTTTTTAATGAGTTGCTTTTGGTTTCTCCATTTTAAATTCTTTTCCCTCTACCAATGCTATCTTGTCTAAAGCCCTAGTATTCTCTGAAAGGAGTTGTCCAATAACAAAGGTTCCCTCCCCGCACCCCCATTCCCCTGGGAAAACAAGGAAACAGACAGCGTACATCCTTGCTGGAGCTCCACTTGACCTCAGGAGAGTAGCATCAGGAAAAAAATTCAGTGAGGCCCTTTTCTATTTCAGGCTTAATTTTTCATACTACAAATAAACACCACAAGTGCTTCAGGGTCTGAATTTGCTCCTCTGCAGCAGCGCAAGAGTGCAAGCGAGCCCGTATTCAGATGGGCGGATACTACAGCTTTTCAGTAGGGACTTCAATAAACAACAGAGCCAGAAATAACCCAGCGGTAAACCCAAATAAAGGCAAACGGTTTGGCTTTTGCATTTGTGTTTACCTTTTTTAACCATCTTTTTCAAAACCTTCAGGGTGCCATAACAACCTGAGATCTGGTCTTTTTGCTGTACATCCACCATCCAGAAAATGAAATACTACAAGAAGATCAATTCTTGCAGTACTTGGGCTTTAAAAATCACTCCCCTTAGACATTTAAAAAAGGCTCTGAAAATAAATCAGTCCAAATGTGAGAGAATTTGTACAGCTCTTGGCATGTGAAGCTTTTACACATAAACCAGTATCTTGTTTGGAAAAAAAGAAAAAAAGTGTATTACACAGTTAGAGAATTTGGAGCAACATTGCATTAGAAAATATTTTTATTCCTTTCCATCTGCCCTCAGAGAGATAGATGACTCGGCTTAACTGGGGGTTACCGGTGCAGATGCTCCGCTGGGCTAATCCAGGTTTCCAAATTGCAATGACTTTGTGGTAAAGGCAGAGGTAGCGTGAAAAGGAAATGCCCACCTGCCTTCTCCCTGCCTCTGCCAGGCGGGGAGCAAACAGCCCTTGCAGAATTCTGTGCCCGCACCTCCTTCGTATTCTCCTGACGCCAGCTGGGGTCCAGTCTAGGCTGTTAGCAACCAACATTTATTTCCTGCTGGTGGATTTTTATGTAGTCTACTTGAAAATTTTTTGCCTTCCTGGTTTGGCTCATGTGACTCTGGAGTCAGCACCAAAACATACCTCCTACTGCTTACTATGGCTTTGGACTACGGCAGGAGCTGGTCGGGGCAGAGACTGGGCACGCTGTGCTGCTGCGCTGCAAGACAGCAGCCTGCGCAGCAGGCAGCACGTCCGTCCTCTCAACATTTCCTACCCTGTGGGTATCACCAACACTGGTAGCACCACTGGGACTAACACAGAACACTTGCTGGCTGTCTCACCACCGAGGCCAGGCGCTGGACTCTTCCCATGCAGCCTGCCCAGGGAGGAGAGCAGGTGGGGAAGCAAGCTCACGGTGCCCGGAGCCAGTCCTATTTCAAAAACAAAACAAAACAAAACAAAAAGCAACCAAAAGCACCTCATTTTCTGCGTCTGCTAGTTTAGCACCTTTTTTTTTGTCAGCACTAAACTTTCGTGGGATGAAAAAAGAGATTAAAACCAAAATCATTCTTCTGCCCTGGGTAAGAGATTTCAGGTGCAGGGGTTTGTGTCCCGAATAACAAGCTACTTGACTGGAGGCTGATTTTTAACAATGCCACGTTCTTACATTCAAAAAACCCCAAGCTGCATGCACTGTAGCTACACACTCTGTTTCACTCTGGGTCTATTTTAACAGGGTTTTAAAGCTATTTCACCTGAGTGCCTGCTGATTAGCATGCTGAGTTTTTTAAGCCAATCCATTGAATTCACTTCCTTTCTGCGTCCCCTGTGCCCATTCACCTATAGAAATATATAGACAAACAAGGCCACAGGTGCAGAAAATTGGGCCTTTCCTGCTGTTTATTACAATGTTGACCTCAGGGATTTGTTGGCGGGGGGCAGGGGGTGGCAGAGAGCAGGAAAGAAAAAAGAAGAAATACATGCTTTGCAATAGGATTCTATTAAAATCCTACCTTCCTTTTCTTGCAAAGTTAAAAAAAAAAAGTCTCCTAGCTGCCAACAAACACAGACATCGAATTATTAGGAGGTGGAGAAGGCGCGGGACTGTTTCGCATCTATGAAGGGGTTCTGGATGAATTGCTGCTGCCCAGAAAGCCTGCTCTTCCCGCAGCTCCCCCCCACCCCTGCTCTGCAGTTTGCCTTCTGGTTATTCTCAGGCACGAGAATTTGCTCTGCCCTGTGGTCACCCAGCCTGCCGCCTGCCTGGTTTCAGTCACACCAGCACAGGAAGAAACAGCCACCTGCTTGCCATGTCAGCGAGGTGCCTTGTGCTGAAAAGGCAAGCCTGGAGAGGTCTCCGCTCAAAAAGGCATGGCTCCCACCCAAAAGCAGACTACCCTACACCAGAAACTGCACTGCCTGAGGGCAGCCCTGGTTCCCCTCCAGGACCAGAGCTGAGATCCCCCAATGAAGTGGGCTTTGCCCACAGGAAGAGTTCAAACCTTCCCAGACCTTCTGTCAACCAGAACAACTACCGAGCGGGTCAGATTTTAAGAATCACTTTGCTGACTGGACAGGGATGGTGAAAGTGTTAATGCCACCCAGTGCTTACCTGGGTGACCCTTTACTGTGCGGAGAGCTAAGGCAAAGCAGCACACAGAGTGCTGCGGCAGGAGACGGATGTGCCCAGGGTGTGACAGTGTGTAAGGGTTCAGTTTCCTTCTCTGTCCTATGAAGGTGTTTTGGAGCGATTTCTACAGCCTAGAAATTGTGCTCGATCTCAGTGGATTACATCAACGTAAGCCCTAGTAAGGGCTAGACCATGACTCAAAGAGCTTACAGTCGATTTAAAACTCAGAGACCAAGGATGTCTCTGATTTATTCCCAAAATTAATAATGTAGACTTTACGTGCAGAGAGAATAAACAACTTGTTAGGAGTGCTCTTTCTCATCTGAAAACTGAACTCATTTCTACTCAGCATCAGTTCAGTGCCTTAATCGGATGACTGCTTTTCCTTAAAGCAAAGTGCTTCTTCTTGGGCTCACACAGATTGAGTCTGAGATTGTCAACGTTGTTTAGGTGCTTAGGCCCTTTGGAAACTAATGTGCACCTGGTCCACCTGGTCAGACTGACCTGGAGGTAAAGGTGACTGCTTGGGTTAGTGAAGACAGGCGCTCTGCATTTTGCTGTACATCTAGGGTCCAAAGCTGACCTGCAGTAAATGACCTACTGCCCCAGGGTCTGGTCTGAATTTCATCCATTCTGTTTTCATAGGCACTTCAGAACAGGCATGAAGGTTTACAACAGGGGGACACTTTTTATGTGCCTATTTAGAAATATCAATGGGGGCTCATTTATTTTGTCGGAAAGTTGGTGCCAAAAAAACCCTTTGAGAAACCTGGTCTGTAAATCCTAACCCAAAGCACTTTGAAGCATGTTGCAAAGTCTGATCAAAAAGGTCCAGGTAGCAGCTTGTGTAAGCCTTGCATAAGGCTGGTCTTTGGTGGGCAGTGATGACTATGTGATGACTATGATGATCTCAACTCCTGAGTCACAAATAGAGCATTCTCATTGGTTGCTACTTGATATTACACTTTATTGGTAATAACTGGGAAAGGCTCAGAGCATGACCTTGCATTTTTATGACTTCTTTCCTCTCTCAGCAACATATTTCTGGGGCATGACTAGTCACAGGGCCTTCGGCCTTTACTATCCTGCCCACGGCCTGCAGTACAGCCATTCCACAGAATCGCTTACCTAGGCCTTTGCCTCTAATAACTGCAACCAAAAACTCCAGACAGCAAACTTGGTTAACACAACCAAGGACAGCTGGCACAACAGAGGATGGGTTTTAAGCGGTTTGGGATCCCTTGGGATAATGCAGAGGCACCTGTCTTAAACTATACTCATAACGGGCAGACCAAAAAACTAATCTACTCCCAGTCAAGGTGCAGAGCCTCCCATTACACTGCCTGTGGAGACTGATGTCCACATTCTTTTTCAAGGGCAGACCACATCCATGTTTGAGTCCAATTTCACTTGAGGAGGTGAGCCATGGGATGGGTTTGATGGCATTCTGAAGACAGGAAGGGAATGAGCTACTGGGGCCACCAAAGGGCCATAGCACTGGGTGACCACAGAGGCCCTTCTGGGACTTGTCACAAGGATGGATAAGGTGTGGGGGCATACTGAATTCAGGTTATCCTTATTTGGTGGAAAATGGTTGCCACCACATCATGGGCATCCCACTGGAGATGGTTAGGGCTGGGCTAGGACGTTTGGGGCCCCTGGAGACAGTGCAGGTTTTATCTAGAAGGCCATTTCTAAGGTACTGTGCAGACACAGATAAATACCTGCAAGATATTTTCATTTTCATTTGTTTCCTTTTTTCTGACGTATGTCTTAGAATACAGGTCCCGAAATTTTAAGATTAATGATGTCAATATGCCATAGGTGGTGTCAATTACTACTTTATGCCTTCCTTGGCTTGGACACACTCACATATCAAGAGATGTGTTTAAAAACCAATAAAATACATATAAGTTGTCCATCCCCTCATGTTCACTTTGATGAGCTAACCAAAACCCACAGTTTGCTTTGTCTGAGTTAAGAATTCAGCTCATATTAGTTAACAAATCTCTGGTTGTCAACAATTAAGTCTGGAATACAGGCAGGACTTAATGTTAACTCACAATATGAAATTCAGCTTAGCCCTCTTTCATGTAAAATCAACTTTCTGCATTTTTCGTTTTCATTTGTTCAATTTTCTGAATTGGATAATTACTGTAACTGAAAAAGCATGTTAAAATAAAACCAGTTATTACAAATAAACACTCTGGAACTTTCATTCTAGAATTCATCACTTCATAAAACCATATGTCACAAAACCGGCCATTCTGGGCCAAACACGTGCTCCAGGTAACCCAGTATCCTGTTTGTTACCATGATTAATAGGGGAAAGTGCAGAAGAAGATAAAAATGGTCTTTTCCCCTGCTGTACCCTCCCACCTTCAGTGGTTTAAAGACCCAAAATATTGTGCTGTAATAACAGAAATGTAATGCTTCCAATGAATCAAAATTAAATTGCTGTTCACTTGCATTAAGTCACTCAATCTGATTTTATCACAGTATCTACTTTTTTAAATTTTGTTTAATTTTTAGAAGCAAATGTATATCCTTATGCCAGCTCCAGAGAATTAAGCTGGAAATATTACATTCAAATTACAGTACCCAGGAAGAAGTAAGAGGGTTCAGCTGGAAAAGAAACTTTAACTAAAGACATGACCAAGTCTGGCAAGGTGAAGGAAGCTGTGAATTTGCTCCCATCCTATCCTGCAGAAAATCCTACCCTGGACATTATAATTTTTCTCTCTTTTTTTTTTTTTCCTTTCTTTTCTTTTTTCCCCAGAGGTTCTCGCTGGGTTGTTTCCTGTTCTTTCCTTATTCTCCTTCCTTCTTGCTCCTTATCATTAATTGTACTTTTTAGTCTCACTGCCTCTTTTCTCAGCTACTTCTTATGAGAATGGAAATACAAACTCAAATTAAAACTTCAAAACTATAGATACATATTTGATTAGAAAACATGCAAGGATTTGCTCCACCCCAAGTCATTTTTAAACCCTTCTGTAAACAAACATGTCTGTTCAGATAGTTTGTTTCTCTATCAATCCGTGAAAAGTTAATACAGTTTTGTGCCATTTTTGTTATGGAAACAGCCCTGTAAAAATACCATATGGTCCACTGAGGCCTGCCCTTCTAACCCCAATAAATACAAATCACCCTAGAACTTATCATTGTAACTCCAAATATGTAGCTAATGTTGTAATCTCAAAAATCCTTCACAAAAAGAAAACAAACCAGCTTCTTTTAAACCCCTGACTTGTTGGTCTTGACTTCGGCTATTTGTTCAATATTTCAACAACACTAAATAAATGTGCCGGAAATACTTAGCATTTCTGAGTCACCCCCTTGTATCCTAGATCCCAGACTCTTCAAATTAGTGACTATCTTAAAAAGATTAATGTGATTCATTCTCTTTGTTTCAGTATTGTCTTCAGCATATCTCTTGAGACTCTCCTATTATCAGTGCTGCCTAATTCGAGCTAATCTTTCTTGATAATTCATTTCCCACCTCCCTATCACAGGCTGCTTTGGTAATTTTGTTTTGTACCTTTTCTAACTTGAAACGTTAGTATTATTAATGGCACGCAACACCGTATGTTATATCCAGCTTATGCCTGATGTCAGGGTAGATTTTTTTGTTATTTATATTCTGTGTATATACACCTCTCAGCAAAGTTTAAATGATGCGTGGTGCAGCAGAGCATTACCTTCCCTCACTTCCTCTGTAATATATAGCAATTAATTTCCCCTTCATCGCTTATTTACACATATGTATTTCAGATAACCAGACTCTTCCCTGATTCCTTGTGATTTATAATAAAACAGAATAATAAGCTTCAAGTAAAAAACCTGTTCTCTAAATGCAAAAGAAGAAGTACTCTGGATATTATGGATATAGTGGGAAATGTGATCAGACAAACTGAATTGTTTTATTATTTAACAACAGTATTTCACTAGCGAGTAGTCAGGATATCAGGATACATAGTAGGAAGAAGACTGATTTCCAATATCATGTTAAACTCTGTTTCTGAAGTAACTGCTCTTTCAGAGATGCTCAAGAGTTTAATTTTAAAAATGAATGGCAGTTCTGGTGCCTTCTCTTTCTGAGATATCTACACGATGTCTGATTTTTAGAACATGTTTTTTCCTGTCAAGGAGTTCCAACATAAAAAGGTCAAAATAAAAAGTAGAAGAATCAAATAGTTGCTTTTGAATAATTTCAGTCTTTATCATTCCTCTGTCTTCTTAAAGTGTGGGTGAATGGGAAAGAAACCCCATACTGTACATGGTATTTTCAAGGACATGAGCTTGGGCACTGACATATCCTTTTTCTGGTTTTAATTTTGCTCTTGGAGTGGATTAATAACAGTGGAAGTCAAACAACAGCAACATAACAACAAGCTATGCCTTGCTCTTCCCAAGGACCAACTGACTCCTGCTTCTCTTTTAGGCTTGTCTTTTCCCTTGCGCCTTTCAACTGCTGGATTTGTGTCAGCGAGACAAAATAACGTAAACGTAACAATATTGGTACAAAAAATACTTGTGCTTCTTCTTCCTTCATTTCCGGGCAGTGTTGCACTAGCACCATGAATGACAGAAAACCAACTTTGAACTGCATTTGAGAATCTGTTCTGTGAGTGCTTTTACTCTCATCCAACTGAAAAATGGAAACCGTGCCAGATGATTCAGCTAATAAATGCCAATTTAAAAAAGGGCTATTTGAGATCAAGCCACACAGTGAACAGGTATAAAAGCTAACTGTAGGATAAATCAGAAGACTGGAGGTATATATAAAGAAATCACTGTTTACTCAGATAAACTACCTGAGCGGGAAAAGATCAGAGAAGTTCATTGCAATGCTACAGGCTGCAAGATTCAGTTTCTGGAAGCTTTGGGGAGAATTCCCAGGTAGCCTGAATGCTACATGCCTGTCTCTGTGTACCTCCATCAGGTTACTTGTGCAAAAAGCACACCCACACCGATGTTCGGTGAGGAAAAGGGCTGTGCCAAGGATTGCGGAAAGCGCTGAGGGAAAGACTGGTGAGGGTTGCTTAATCCCGCTTTTGTCTCTGTTCTTGGAGCTGTCCTGAGTAGAACTCTTGAGGCATAGATGCAGCCCAGACCCCTAACCTTAATGTGTTAAATATATTGTCCACTTTGGATTGTTCACTCAGCTCCAGCAAAAATGCCTTGTATTTTTTCCTGTCTGAGTACAATTAAAATTGCAGGATATTTGCCAGACAGGCTGAGACTCTTTCACCGCTCTAAGCATCCCTTTACAGTATTGTGAAGAAAGATCAATCAAATTTGCTCTTAGGTTCACCTGTAAACAAAGCATTTTAACTGACTTTACAGGTCTGTTTGGAGGCAGTTTAATACACAGGGTCAGTATAGCGAGCTATACTGATATCTGTGTCAGACCGCCCTTTCATTCTCAAAGAAATCATAAAGGAAAACTGGGATAGAGTGAACGAATTTAGCAGTGAGCTAAATATGGTATATGCTAAGAAATAAAACCGACTGATAAAAACAAGAAATGACTACTCAAGAACAGGAGAAAACCACGTTCCTCATACACTTTAGTATGCCTTCACATGCAAGTCTTCACGTTTTGTCCAGGTGGCATACCACCAGGTATGCACAGGAATACATGAGAACAACAAACGCGCAGCCTTCTTGCAAAATAACTGCACGGGTCTCTAGTTACCAAGATCTGATACGCAGCTGATTATATTCCAGGGAATTTCTGGAGTAGCGATTTTAGAAAAAGCCTCACTCATTTCGTTTATGGATCCAAGAATAGCTGCCGAGTGTAAGGGTGTCCCAGGCAAAGAAAATAAATAGATAGATAAATAAATAGAGAAAGAAGGAAAGAAAGATGAATTTGCACAGAGGCCAGAACAACAATATGCTTCGTAAGGATATCAGGTCTGAAATCATTTAAGAAGTTATTTCCCCAGTAAGTTCATACTGAAATTTCTGTACACTTGTATTTGCGACCTTGTGCAAAAGAAAAAGACCTAAACTATACTATATACATCTATTGAACTATAGTCCATTGTAAGAAACAGAAGAAAACAAGCAAAACGTAAACAATTTGTATATCACTAGTAGCACCTCTGAGATAAAGTGGACAATACTTTTAAAAATACATTACAGGCTGTAACTTGCATTATTTTTTCCTCATATGTATCTCCTGGTTTTCAGGACAAAAATTTGAAAGATCCCTTTTGCCCTACCAGGCTATGACCAAGTGCACTCCTTAGTCAAAAAATACTGCTAAACCTTTTCTGTTGGTACTGAAGTGTAACTGTGTTATTTTGTATAGTTCCTGTCCCGTGCTTTTCTCAATATAAATTTCTTTGCTCACAACTTAGCCTGTACCGTTTCTATTAAATTAGAAGCACTTTTTGGTTTCTTTGAAACTAAATCCTAAAGCAATGTGCCTATATATGACAACAAATATAGTATGGGCCCTACTATTTGAAAGGTTTTTTTTAACATAACAACCTCTAAAGTTACTGTTACGCATTTTATGTAAAGTGCATCTAGAAAACAGATTAAATTGGCAATTCAGGAAAAAAACCCTGTCTGGACAATTTAGTTGCATCAAATTCCACTCTTAACATTAACTCAGTATCTTTTTATAGATTCCCATATGGGTGAGCAAGTCCCAGAATATTTTTGTATCATCTGGGTGCATTTGCACATTCAACACATTCTTTTTAGTTCTCTGCATACTCCTCTCTGGGTTTGTTTTCTGAAAACAACCTCAGCAAAACAGTCAAGAATTTAAGAGCAGGGGGGGTTTCCCCTCACATTTTTTGGACACTGAAATTTTAGCACTTGTATATATGAATTTATGTGAGCCAGAACTGCACCTGTACACAAGCAAGAAACTAAATTGTATAATTTAGTCTGCCCAAGAAAGCAGCATTCACGGGCACAGCTCAGACAGAAAATCCTTCAGAGCGAATGCACAGATTTCAAGCTATCTGCCAAATAACACATCTTAGGAAACCACAATTTTGTGTTCTGGAAACCCGAGGAGTTTCTTCTGTTTTTTAAAAAACTTATCTTCGTGTCTATCACTTATTTGTTAAAAGAAAATCCCCCACTACATGGCTGCAAGGCACGTCTACAAAGGGAAGTTTAGTGCCCCTTCCCCAGCTTCCTCTTCCTCTATACACTCCTGGTCCCTGATTTCCTATAAGCTGCTCTCTCCTCTCTCGAAGGCTCCTCTGCCTCTGCCTCTGATATCACACAGGCTTATTTATTACAGAAGGGTAGCTTTGATGACTTTCCCAGCAGATTTTTTGTGCGAGTTACTGATCCGCCGGCCACAACTGAGAGTACTGTGATGGCAGAGAGTACTTATCTATGGCTAAAAGAAGAATTCGTCTCTGTGGAAGTTATGCCAATACACACTTTTGGTGGGAATGAAAAAATCAGGCCCTGCAAAGCCTTCGTGTGACAAGTGTCCCCCAAAGCCTGTGAGAACCAGGCGTGCCAACAGCTCGCAGGGCCGGGTGTGCACGTGGCCGCTGCCAGTTGCTCCAAGTCAAAGTCCATCCTGAAGTACTTAGCAGGGATGGTGTTAAGTAGCTCTATTTCGAGGTCCTGTCGTGAAAGCATCTCAGACATTCATATGTTTGTGACCGTGTTTACAGGCTGGTGGAAATCTATCTGCCGGACATATCAGTGTGCTGCTGAAGAAAACAGCTTCCCGTGCACTTCTCGCATCTCTCGCCGCTCCTGCGGGCACCTGGGGATCACCTGGTTATTACTCACGTGCGTGGCAGTGGCTGGGGGGGCAGCAGTCCTGCACCCCTTGGGATGGGTGCTGTACAGATAAAGAACAAAAAGGCGATTCCTGCATCTCAAGAGTTAATTGTCTAGTATTTTTATCCGCCTGGCCGGTCTCCTCTGGAGTCTTTATACTGTAATGCCACAGTAAAGTCAATGCTAAATTTATGACGTTTCAATTGGCAGTAGAGGAGCAGACAGCAAAACCGTCCGATGGGAGTAAGGAGAAGGTGAATATGGAGAGAGGGGAGAGGAGCTCTAAAGTATTGCCCTCATTCCCTAACCTGAACCTTATAAGCAACACTGTATTTCTTGGCTTGCCCAAAGACAAAAAAAAAAAAAAAAAAAAAAAGAAGAAGAAAAAAAGAAAAAATAAAGTTTTGCAAACCAGGACTGAGCTTCAGGTAAAATGTCATCATTCCCTGCCAGCTGGAAGGAGAATGTTATTTGGAAGGAAGATAAGGAAGTGATAATCTGCTGCTTGTATACAATGCATACTACTATACTACTTTCTTTAACAAAGACAAACCTCGCATGTGAGTAACATTCCCTCTGCCTAAAGGATTCCATATACTGTAACTATTTGTTTGCTTTTTTCTTTTTTTTTTTTTTTTAACAACTCCCTTTTCTGCTCCTTGTGCTGTGCAGTAAATGCCACCACTAATGAGATAATATCAGTGTGTTTGAGAGCAGACTGACCCTGCTGTTTTCAAGCAGTTTCAACTTCTCGACAGTCAGGAGCCTGCCTAATGTTTTGTGGCTGCCTCTGGTCATTGACATGGTACAAACTGCCTTATCTCCCTGTGGGAGGGAGGTCATTGCCAAACCCACGGCTACTTGACTGGGGAAGAAGGCAGTCTACAGCGACTCAGACACAGGGCCTGAGCCAAGCAGAGGGCTTATAACAAATAGCCTAAAATAGCTCCGTCTGAATGTGTTTCAATTTTTCTCTGTATGTCAACAGATGACATGCATTGTCACGGCGCTATGTATGATTCGAGAGGCTCGCTTAAGTATTTTACAGTAAAACCCCCATTGTTTAGGATTTCTGCAACTTGGGCACTTTCTCAAATATCCTCCTTTGCTTTTTATAAAGCCCTTTCAATGACCCTTTTTGTGTCAATGTAGAGCTCAGCTCACAAATCAATTGTTCTATTTTTATTTCCAATATTACACTTCCTTCCAGAGTGCTCATAGGACGATGCCGTGCACTTTGCCACCAACTCTTGCCGAGTTCCATGAGAACTCCCTCACTGTGCCCAGGATTAGCAGGAAAGTGGAGACAGCAGCAGGAGTTCAAGCAGTGTTAGCCCTCTCCTCTCTCGCCGTTAGCACTGCTGGTGTAGAGCATTTATTTGTGAGACTGGATACGCATCAAACTGGAGTCACGTCTGTGCCGCTGACCATTTGGGATGTCACACAAATGAGCCCAGGAGAATCTGTGGTTTATGGATGCAGGGAGCACTGGTCCTACCCCACATGTAAACCGGAGCCGGCCTGTGTTTCCCAGGGAGCCCAAGCTCATCCAGAGCTCCCCCCATCTCCACCCACACTTGGCAAGGTTCATCTGTCTGTGACTTCCCAGACCCATGACTCACCATGCATGAGCAGCATGACGCAAAACACCAGATTTCTTTCCAGGATCTCCCATTAACATGACTTTCTAGAGCACCAGACAAAGTCTCAGATACTCATTGCCCACCCCCTCATCCGGCTGCTTCTGGTGCTGCTCAGCTCCTCAGCTCTTTGTGGGAACAGAGGGTCCCCCTGTGGGACTCCTCATAGAGCACGGGGACCTTCAGCAAGAGTAAGGACGGCACAACAAGAACCTACTTCTTTTTGCATTTTGCCATATGTTAGTAGGGTGCTTCGCTGCATAACCGGGGCTCTGACCTACTACCGCTATACAATGAAGCAATATGCTAGAGTAAATACTAAGTTGGTTCTGACCTCTGTATAAGGGAGATATTGACGTTATGGACAGTAAAAGCAGATCAAAACTTGCTGCAAGAGTCAACTTTCATATATTGTGCCTGTCAACCACGGACACTGCTATATTATTTAAGGCTGAAGTCTGCTCCTGAAAGAACATCTTGATTCCATTTAACTCACCTGGAGGTATACATTATTAGCTAGGGATATACACTGATCATATATACAAGAATTTTTAATCTCTTAGTCTGTCTGGAAATCTTGAACCGCAAAATTGTATCCCAACTGATTTTATTCCTCCCTCGTTACATTTCAATTTGCTTTCCCAGGAGCTGAATATCAGTGACGGTCACTGCTTCAGGAACTGAAAACCAGTTTGAATGGAAACATTTATTATGAAAATAACAAAACCAAAAAAAAAAAAGAGCAAAAGCAACTGTCACACCAAATTACATCGAATTTGTGCTATAGGGTTATCATCACTGCAAAGCACACGTGCTTCGCCAGCACTAAGAATTTCACCAGTGCCATGCCTGCAGCAGTTAAAGGAAGGGACCCTCACTTTATAGATATGGCACTGGTGTATGGAGATATTATCAGAGCTGCTCATGGTATCCTTCTCTCTTTCTAGACCTCTCCCCAGTCATAATCCACCTGCTTTTACCACAAGACATTAATTTTCCCTTATGATACTAATTCAAAGGAATTATTATGCATCGTTCAAAGGAAGAGAAATAAGCCAGTGCAAGGCCACGGGATGGGGTGCGGATCGGGGCACCGGTGTCAAAGAGAGTGCAGGTCCAAATCACTGCTCCAGTGCTGACCCCTGTTTGCCTGTGAGACGGTTGCTAGAAAACACGGATCATAGTAATCCCGTACCTCACCATCTCTCGGGAGGGTGCTTAGAGCTAAAATAAAGGGTGTGGGTACGTGTTCACACCACAGCCCTGGCTATCTCTTGATGGTGTTTCCTGGCACACCCATCCCTGGGACTGAGGCTCCTTGTGGTGGGGCAGGACACCTGCGAGGTGGGACTCGGAGAGGAAGCCCAAGGCTGTGTGTTTGCTGCTGGGGAGGAACAGCAAAAGCGTTTTGAGTCAGCTGCAGGCAGGGAGTTGCCTTTCTTCCCTCTTCGAGGCACCAGCAGCTGCTGCTCTGCTGCTCACGGTGCTGACGGCCTCGCTGGGGAAACCCTACCGGCAGCTCCAGCCCACCATGGCAGGGAGGCACTTGCTGCTTTCCGGGGAGGAAGAACTCCATCTTCTTTGCAATATTTTTACCTTGCTCTTTGCCAAGCACAACTTGTTGCTTTGGTGAGTGGTGCTTTGGGTCCCCCCTTTCCCACCAGCATTGCTCTTCTTTAATCTCATAATTTGGGCCGATTTAATAAAATCTCTGCCTACCTGTAACAGTGGAGAAACTCAAGCCCTGAAAAAAAGACTAAATATTGGTCCAGGAGTCCTTTGTGCTGAAATTTACTGAATCACCCTGATTCTACAGCACAAAACCAGTCATTAAACTGTAATAAGCAAAAAAGCAGTATTGTTAATTCACGTTTCTCGGGGACTCAGCTGCTGAAACCCATATCTCAGTGCAGACAGAAGATGTAAGTGAGGCACAGTATCCCCAAATGACTGTATTCTTCCTTTGGGTAATGTTGAACTGTTTTCAGCAGTGCGTCCTGTGTAGAAACATTGCTGAAGGCACACGGATTTTTAAAATCCAACAATATCTTTTAAAGGTTTTCGTTCTTCCTCCGTCTTTGTACCAAAAAATAGATTGTTTCCCTACATGAAAGTAAGTAGAAAATACCACAAAGAGTGATAAGGTACAACCTTTTCAGTATGACTGGCAAGGAGCAGTCTTTACTGCTTTTCAAAGGCACAGTAGTACCAGCTGATGAGATGATTGTAACCTACAAGAAAATAACAGCCTGGTCAGAAATTTATCCTCCTGTTTAAATAACTCAACTAAACCACTCTCCTAAATAGCTTTTAAATCACATTTATGTTAATAAAATGGCAACTTTACATCAAATTTCAAGTCAGAGCTCATCACAAATAAACAGGAGGAATTAAAAAAAAAATCCGTCAGTAGAATCAAAGCTGAATTAACATAATCGCACAGTCCTAAATACATGTACTTCACAATGCATTCTTCTTTGAAAGACAGAGAAAGAGAGCAAGAGAGAGTGCAAACTACGCATTTAATGTGTTCTCAAGCAACTGTAACAGCATAGTAAGAGCTTGTATTTTTTCTGGCACAGCCCCCTGTCATAATCCCATTGCATACTTTCAAATGTATTTTTAAATTGCTCGGCTTCTGTCAACAGATTCATTCAGGGCCGAGTTATTTAAAAGGTGAAGGCAAAACTCACAGAGCTTGCAACGTCCACTCTGACACATCTATAACGAAGGATCACTAAATCACCCCTTTCCAAGTGAAAATAAAATTAGAAATAACTGATACCAAAAAAGGAAGACAGACCGTGTATTTAGCTCCAGCATGCCAAGATGATGCCAAATATACTTCAAGGCTCATTTCCATTAAAAAGATACTGACACCCCCCCCCCCAAAAAAAAGTGTTTACCTTGCCTGACTTTGCATGGGTAAACATTCCTGCATCTAATGTAAGGAGCTATATTTAGAAATGTATCCTTACCAGGAAACTAAGTAAGCTTCAGTGAAATCAAAACAGTCCTAACTCTGTCACCAGCGCGACGGATGAAGTCAACAGGAGCTCCACCAGCCTCGCTGAGCTCAAAGCCAGACCCAGAAACTGCGCCCCCTCTCATCCCCACCGTGGGGTAAACCCTCCCTTCCAGGCTGCACAGACAGAGGAGGGCTTCTAAAGCCATATGAAGCCATACCAATTATTTAAAAAGGAACAGCGTTATTGAAAAAATGTTATACAAGCAGTGGTAAACCTCAGTGGTCTGGGTTTCAGACAACAGAAAATCCCTTTGACAAGTAGTAAACACACTAAAAATAGTACTTGGTTCTTTTTAAAGTCAGCTTAAAATAATTCTCTTTGCTTTTTGTATCCTGTTTTGCAGTTTCATATGAAGGTGCCCAGCAATCTTTTACCAGCAATAAAAATAACTAAGTTATTATTGCGCAGCTTGGTGTGGAGCCTAAAGCAAACCGAGAAGATCATTGGACTATCAAGTGAGGACCACATCTCAAGAGCAAAATTCTAGCCTGTGAGGACTGCCTACAGCTCACAGTGAGATTTGCATGCATCAAATGTATCTAGGAACAGAAAAATACTAAATTTAATGTCCTGAGCAACCAAGGCAGAAAGATTAGTTAGACTGCAAAGTTCTTTAATTCATCTCAGCAATAACTTGCCCAGGACAGGCTGTGACCGTATTCTGAATCATTTCCATCTGGCTAAAGACTGCCATCTCCCAGGCACCCTTCCCCTCCCGGTCTCAGCTGTCACTGGGAAGACATCACCTTCTGCTAATAAGAAATAGAAAGTGTATCTCTTTCAACACTAGGCATGAGGAATGGGACTGATGTCATCTCCTTTACACTTAAGCTAGACATCTAGGCTCCCTTACCAGTCAATGGAGAGAAACATTCTCTTCCAGAGAAAGCGGATAACAAAAAATGTTTCTATAAATTCATGCACAACAAAAGGAGGATTAGGGAAAATCTCCCTCCCTTCCCTTATTGGATGCAGAGGGAAACATAGTCACAAAGGATGAGGAAAAGGCTGAGGTGCTCAATGCCTACTTTGCCTCAGTCTTTAGCAGTGGAACTAGCTGTTCCCTGGGCACCCAGCCTCATGAGCTAGGAGACAGGGAGGGGAAGCTGAACGAGGTCATCACAATTAAGGAGGAAGTGATCGGTGACCTGCTACGTCGCTTGGATGCGCACAAGTCTATGGGACCGGATGGGTTACATCCAAGAGTGCTGAAAGAGTTGGCAGATGTGCTCCCCAAGCCACTTTCCATTATCTACCTGAAGTCATAGCTAACTGGGGAGGTCCCAGTGGACTGGAGGGTAGCAAATGTAGTGCCCATCTACAAAAAAGGCAGAAAGGAGGATCCAGGAAACTATAGGCCTGTCAGTCTGACCTTGGTAGCAGGGAAGGTCATGGAGCAGATCATCTTGAGTGCCATTACAACTCATATAATGGACAAGCAGGGGATCAGGCCTAGTCAGCATGGGTTTAGGAAAGGCAGGTCCTGCCTGACGAACCTGATCTCCTTCTATGACAAGATGACCCGATTATTGGACGAGGGAAAGGCTGTGGACATTGTCTACCTAGACTTTCAAGAAGCATTTGACACTGTCCCCCATAGAATTCTCATGGAAAAACTGGCGGCTCATGGCCTGGATGAGCACACGATCTGCTGGATCAAGCACTGGATGGATGGACGGTCACAAAGAGTGGTGGTCAATGGAGTTAAATCCAGCTGGCAGCTGGTCACAAGTGGTGTTCCTCAGGGCTCAGTGTTGGGACCATTTCTGTTTAACATCTTTATCGATGACCTTGATAAGGACACACAGTGTATCATCAGCAAGTTTGCAGATGACACAAAGCTAAGCTGGAGTGTTGATCTACATGAGGATAGGGAGGCTCTACAGAGAGACTTGGATGGCTTGGACTGATGGGCCAATTCTAACAGTATGAGTTTCAACAAGGCCAAGTGCCGGGTCCTGCACTTGGGCCACAACAACCCCATGCATCGCTACAGGCTTGGGGAAGTGTGGCTGGAGAGCTGCCTGGCAGAAAAGCACCTGGGGGTTCTAATTGACAAGCGGCTGAACATGAGCCAGCAGCGTGCCCAGGTGGCCAAGAAAGCCCATGGCATCCTGGCTTGTATTAGAAATAGTGTGACCAACAGAAGAAGGGAGGTGATTGTCCCCCTGTACTCAGCACTGGTGAAGCCACACCTTGGGTATTGTGTCCAGTTCTGGGCACCTCAATGGAAGAGAGATATCGAGGTGCTGGAGCGAGTGCAGAGGAGGGCAACGAAGCTGGTGAAGGGCCTGCAGAATAAATCTTACGAGGAGCGATTGAAGGAGCTGGGACTGTTTAGTTTGAGGAAGAGGAGGCTGAGGGGAGACCTCATCACTCTCTACAACTACTTGAAAGGACACTGTAGAGAGGTTGGCGCTGGTCTCTTCTCACAGGTAATTAGCGATAGAACAAGAGGGAACAGGTTCAAGCTGCAGCAGGGTAGGTTTAGACTGGACGTTAGGAAAAAATTCTTCACAGAAAGAGTGGTCAGACACTGGAATAGGCTGCCCAGGGAGGTGGCGGAGTCACCATCCCTGAATGTGTTTAAGAATCATTTAGATGTGGTGTTAGGGGATATGGTGTAAAGGAGAACTTTGTAGAGTGGAGCTGGTGGTTGGACTCGATGATCCCAAGGGTCTTTTCCAACCTAAATGATTCTATGGTTCTAAGACTCATCTGACCTGTGTCAGATGTGTTTTAGGATGAGTTATACCTCAAAAATGGATTTTTTTTCTACACTGACAATACAGGGAGCTAGCTCAGACTTTAATTTACATTTGATAAATTCTATCTTAGGTTGGCTAATTCCCTGCCTGGCTCCAATAGAGCGTACCATCTGCAAAATCACTATAATCTGTACTTATTAGGTGCTTAGAGCATGTATGAAATCAACACCTGTTCTGTATTAATTGTGGAAGCCTAGCCCAGTCACTGCACTGGCTCTTCTGGGTGTGGACCTGAAATGCACCTCACCTTGCTCCTTCAGTTTTGTTGGTGAGGGAAAAACTGTTCCTCTCTTGAGGCAACTGATCACACGCCTGCAATACCCTCTGAAATCTAGCTTCTAGTTATTTACAAGCGGTGCAGAGAACCCAGGTTCCACACCTCCCTTCTGGTGTCAGTGGTTTAAAGGAACATTACTTGTGCACTCTTTAAAGTACACCTTTCTTTGCATCCTACTACCCTCTGCTTTCAGTCCCAGACGGTGATTCCCAGGAGAATGAGTGGCCTTTTTTCCTCACCAGACTGGCAATCCCCAACCATCTGCGAGACTAGGAAAATTACTATAAAGTGCAGGTTAATGTATGCTTTTGAAAAATTTTGCTACTTTGGAACATATATTAGTAAGTACATTTAATAAAACATCCTATATGTTTCAAAGCTTTGGCATAAGTTGTTCTCATTTTCCTTTCACTTTGAAGTTGTTGGTTTTTTCTTTTTTTTTTTTTTTTTTTTAGATAAATTCTGTAATTTTGACAAGAGTTTCCTTTTCATTTTGACTTAGTGGGCATTCCACCACAACAAGGGATTCTGTGATCCTAATCTTCTAATTTAGTTACTGAGTATCTCCAAAGTATACTTGTATTTCGTTGCTGTATCTCCAGGACAGCTATAGCTACACTTAGTTACCCCATATCTAAAATCTGATGTGTTCTTTAGTTTTCAGTTCATTAAGGCTCACTTTAGCTTTTCTACTGAAACAAAAGCAATGTTTCCACGGTCATAAAAGTAGTAAGCAGGGGGGAGAAAAGGCCTTTGAACATTTGGCACAGTAGTTTGCTTTTTAATATTCTCCTTGTGCGTAAATTTAAAAGAAAAATATACTGTTTATAGGAGGCTTCAGCTAAGAAAGTAAACAAAGCTTATTTTAAATATAGCTCCTCAGGCAACTACAATGCAGATTATGAAACAAGGATGGGAACATAATAACATTATACTTACTGTGCAATGGGCAATCATACATTTTGAATAAACAGCAGAATTACTGTAAAAGCCAAGATCAGCGCCTTTATGGGATGCCTGGTGTCATGGTCTGTCACTCAGATTTTCCCTGAATGCTGAAAATACTTTGGAAATAACACTGGTTTCAACTACTGCATGCTGTGGCTGTAAACTACAAAACCTCAAGCAGTCATTTTATATGAATTTTCACCCCAAACCAGAAAATCTGAAGAAACCTGTTTAGAAACAAACCATTACCCTTTTTAGCCAAGACTGATCAGCTCTATGTGACGTGTTTGTCTGCCTGAACTTCATTCAAATTTCCTTTGCATTTTGTATGAACAGACACAGACTTTTGTGACCCAAGATGATACTAAATGTAGCATGGAAAGACAAGAACTGAAGGGGACTAAAACATGAAAATAATTGCAATGGATTTTAGATTTCTGAAAGAAAACCTTAGAATGAATACTAGATAATGCTCAGTTGGAGACTCTCCAGTATTTTACTAGTTAGTACTTTATTGATACAAAATCTCACAATATATCTGTTGGAAATATGCTTTTTAAATGCACTTTCATTAGCTTGAAAAGAAGAAATGACACATAGAGCTGGGCCTATGGGTCAGGCCTTCCATCTTTCTGTCCGGGTGTGATGATCAGTGAGCCAGAGAGTCAGAGTCCTGCTCATCTTGCCACTCTTTGGAGTCCATCAGTCCTGCGTCCCTCCACACTGGCTCAATTATTAGGGTATCAATCAGGTTCAGGTTTCCTCTCCCTAGATCAGAGCTCAGGGGTCTCGCACCTTCTCCCTGAGAGCTCTAAGCCCTGAAGTTATCTGCAAAACGTGAGTGTTGCCTCCCCCAGTCATGCCTTGAAAGAAAATGGCCCTGGTTGTTGGTTCATATTGAGATCAGAGTTGTTGCTGTGTGGGAGGTATTCTCCAAGGACTCTGCTGGCACAGACCACAGGGGCTTGAGGGATGGGGAAGCCTCTTCCTCCATGAATCCCAAGTGATTTTAGTCACTTGAGGGACACATTCAGCCTGGCCAAGGCAGCACTGTTGTCAACCACATACAGTAGTAAAATTTTGGGAATCTGAGTACATTTTCACAATCAAATCTAAGTGCTCTTGATGGAAAAATATTTTGTCTGCCCTATTGGATTGTCTGCTCACCTCTGCAGAACTCATGCTCTGAATGAGTTGAGCTCCCTGTTAACCCTAGACCATTGTTGTCATTTTTCAGATGGGGATGTTGAATGACTTGCCTATAGAAGAAAAGGCGAGGGACAGAAGCAGTGGAGGAATTCATCATCTCCTGCTGCCAGCTTCCTGAACGACTAGTGGTGTGTAGCTTTTGTCACATATTCTCCTTCATAAGGAAATAAGGAAAGGCCCATGCTGAGATATCTGAATGTATATCTTCTGGTACAGCAACATACTACCCCTAAAATTATTTCATCCTTCCTCCTCATCTAGCAGTTACTGAAGCACAAACACATAAGCATGGGAAATACTATCATCAACCATAAATCTCTGCTTCAAACCAAAAGAGCACAGAGCTTTCACTTCTGTGTGACTGAAAGGCTGGAACAAGAGCACAACTATTAGAGAACCTACCTTTGAATCAATTTCTGTCAGTGTGTTGTGCTTGCTTTTTTTGGTCTAACCCACAAATTTGTACCTGTACGGTTAGCCAAAAACTGTACATTATTTACCAACATCAGCATTAAAACTCAAGGATCTGGCAATGCTCCATCTTGGAACTAAAGAGCTGATGCTGTATGCTTACTTTAAGAAACATCACAACTATGCCCGAGAATACTGCTCCTTGTATAACTCCACATGTAAGAAGTTGAGATCAAATGGAGATTTCTTAAAGTTTTTACTTTTTCATTCATGAAATTGCTTTGGTCTTCTGAGAAATTGAGTATTCTCAAACACAAGGCCTGATTTTGCAAAGCATTTTGCACCTCTGTTCCCACTGAGATATCTACTGAGGTTATTTAAAGCCCTCCTTCACCACAGTATATAACAATTGAAAATTTTTGCAGAAAAGATAACAATAACAGTATCACTTTCTTGCTTCATGTTTTAACACAGGCAGACTGCAGAAGAAATGATGATTGTAGTAGAACTCTGGTTTTGCTACAATTAAAGTGGGAAAGCCCTAAAATTTAGGCTGAAATTGGGATGATTTTTAAGTGCCTAAAAAACCTCGAGGCTTATTTAGCTTACACTGTGATTTGCTGGTATCATGGACAAGGTCAAAATAATCTGAGCAGGGCACTCCCAAAATCCAGTCTCCTCTCCAAACCAGTTTCTCTTTTGTCCTGTCTTCAAAGTGGAGGGTTTGATTCATGTTGCGATTATTCTGAATGTTCCTGGGGTTCAAATCATGGCTTGACTGTTCCTTACCTGACCTCATCGATTCCAGCTGTTGGAAAAGTAATGATACAGCTGTTATGGGAGACACTTAGTGTGTGAACACTCTCGGTCTAAATCAGATTGCAACTTCTTTACAGTGAGGGTGACAGAGCACTGGAACAGGCTGCCCAGGGAGATGGTGGAGTCCCCTTCTCTGGAGATTTTCAAGACCCGCCTGGATGCAGCCCTGAGGGATGTGCTTTAGGCAATCCTGCTCTAGCAGGGGAGTTGGACTAGATGATCTCTAGAGGTCCCTTCCAACTCTGAAGATTCCGTGATTCCGTGATTCCGTGATTCCGTGTATAAACACAACATTGGGGTAAGATTTCCAGCCAGCCTTTTGTGACAGATCCCGCATGGTTCAAGTGTAGATACCCTGTCCATGGAAGGTGAGCTGTATCCAGCCCCAGAAAGCTCAATAAAAGACATAAGTGATGAACCTCACGCACATAGCTACGACCAACTCCTGCTCGGGAAGCTGGGGTTTTGCTGAGGAGACGTAATACATTTGGAAGAAGTAAAGTACATATGTGAATGCTCACTGGAAGACTGTTGGGGTGGAGGAATTGAGAGGAGGCAGGGTACGGAGTGGTGTAAAAGTACAGAGGAAAGTAGCCCTACAGAGGGATTGTTGGGGTTGGAAAGATGGAGTGCAAACAGAGGTGGCGGGAGAGAAACTGGAGGAAGACCAAGTGGTTGGCAAAGTCAGCAGTGCAAGAAGCCTGCCAGTGGTGTATTCTTCCCTTTTAAGTGTGCTAAGATCTAAGAGAGATGACAGGGAAAAGAAGAACCGTCTGAAAGCCCAGAAACGCCGAGATAAGAGATACAATGCTCCTGCCTCAGGCAGAGAGCTGACTGCAATGAAAGGCGAGGGATGACTAAAACATCTTTTTCTAGACTCTATCAAAATACTCCTCTGACCTCGTTTAAAATACAGGAAATTTACTGTCAAAAACCCGAAGCAAAACAAAAACAAATGCAGATTGAAGCTCGCCTGCTGATAGCACATGCAGTTCTGGAGCGTCAGGCTCAGCAAAATCTACTGCAGCAAACTCATCTGGTGAGCATGCCAGTAATTCCCAGGGACTGTGACTTTCCAGGGGGTCACAGTTAAGGTTCTGTTGGTATATGCCAGGACTCCTCGTTTTCTGTTTTTTCAGAGGTTTGAGTTTTGCTGAGCAAGGCACTTTGGAAAGGCATGAGAAACCACTGGGCAATTTTAACTCTGTGTTAACAAAACTTTTTTTTGGTCATTGAATTAGCTTACAGAGGATTTGCCTTAACTGTGTCAGAGTGTGCGTCGGAGAGGAGTTGCAGAGGGGAAGCTGCATTTCTGTGGGAAACTCTCTCGGGCTGAAGCACTCTGCAGAGTACTAGAGATTGAACTGTGTGATAAAGATAATATACAGAAGAGTTCAGGGTGGGTGAGTGCAACTGCAGGTTTCTGTACCTGTTCATCCATCCTTCCATTCCTTTTTCTGGAGGAGGAGAAATCCATGAGCAGAGAGGATCTCAGCAATGTCTGGAGTGCAGTTTTATACATAAAAATCTTTGATATTCACTATGAACTCTGGATAGCTACAGATTTTCTGAACAGGATATTTACAGACATTATATCCCCCAGATCCCCATAAGCCGCACGTGAATATGTCATCTGATTCTTTAGAGAAGCATGAGGAATCATTGACTAAACATATCTGCAACCTGGTTAACGATTACGTTAAAATGGCTTAAAGTTAGTTGCCTTTTTGATTCGGGCATTGTCCTCTAATGTACAAAAAGTCTAGGCCAACAATACCTTTTTAAACCGAATCTTCTTTTTTTTTTTTTTTCCCCAGTTTCAGACAGTTTTCTGGATTACAAAAAACACAAAGGGCTGTTTTGATTATGCTGGTCTGGTTCTACTTTAGGGAGTTCCTTTAGCTGCTGAGCTCCATACTAACTCAACTGGAGCTCCTTCACCCTTTGCCATGTGTTTACATTCATTGTTCTGTTGTTCAGAGGCAGCTTTCAGTTACAGAGTGTAAAGCTGGGGTACCTTGCGTTTGACAGGCTTATCGCGAACTTAAGGGAAATTTTAGTCTCATGGCATTTAAAGGGTTGCTGTTTGTCTTGTGGGGCATTTTTTCCAAAGGAAAACAGGGTCTAGCATCTGGGTCAGATAAAAAGATGTCTCACAGAGAGGCGATGTCATTGTTAGTGGACAGTTATAAGGGATGACCTAGCTATACCAGAAATTTCTTTCTAAATCCCTCATGTAGTGGTTAGGCTGATGCTCTCAGGCATGGAGAGGCATGAGGCATTGTTTCTGATTTTGAGAAAATGCTAAATAATGTGTTCCAGCTACCCATAGAGTACCTAATCCTGCAAAACTCTTCCACTTGATAATCTATGGGACACTGACTTCCACAGATGTGAGTATGTTTATCCGGGGAAATAAAGAATATCCTTAAACTGCCTTTAACTTTATTTCTTATTTCTTTTCATTGCATAAACCCTTCGATCTATAAAGGCATACAAATAATTATCTCAATAGGGTATGACTGATTTTTTTAAAAGATCATTTCATTATGCTTCCAGGCTCAAAAGTCTGCTTCTCAAAAACACAATATTCGGTCCTGCTGCTGTGACCTAACCAAGCTAGAGATTCAAGTTACAGAAATGAACTCTTCAGCTACAGAGGCAGAGGAACTGAAAAAGTACTCATGTGTGAGATCCTGTCACAAAATTTCTCACAACTGGACATATGCAAATAAAAATAAAGCAACATCTACAGCAATATACACACCAAGTAAATCAGAAAATAAACTAGAAATGGAACTTGACTTACTACAGAAATTATATACTCTACGTCTGTATATATTTATAGATACACACAGAGAATATATATTGTGTCTTACTAGAAGAAAGTGCTGACAGTCATCTCAACTTGAGACGTCTATTAAAAACTCAGAGAGAGAGAAAGAAAGTACTGTTCTGACGAAGCACCAAGCATAAGATTTCTAAACTGCTTTTGCCATGCTGTCCATGAGGTTAAAATCCTAGGATTACAGGTATTTATAGGGTGCTGGTTTGCTATCATGAAAAATGTTACTCTTCTCTAGGTGAAGCAGAGTATTTTTCACTTAGACTGGCCACGTGTACAGACAATTAGCAAAAAAAAAAAAAAAAAGTTTGGGAACTTTACATCCACCCAGTTCTCATCAGATCTTAACATATCATTTCTGTTTTTTTTTCCTGAAAACTGCTAAGGAGAGATGAGTGTACTTTCTTTGCAGTTCCTGCCCGTGACCCTGTACTGCCTCGGTCCTATTTCTTTTCCTCTGTAGGAAAAACTGCTAATACTTTTCAGCACTGGTACAGCTCCACTGGCTGCAGCAGCCACAGAATTTGAAACCCAAGAAGGTGGAAGAGTTGCGTTACACAACACTGCGCACCATGCGTGCTACCAGACTCGCACCTGGAGGGGAAGCATGCAGCCATATATTTCCCAGGACTTGTCTCCGCCAGAAGATGACATCATGCCAGGACGCATGAAAAAATAAGGCATCCAACACCGTTTGGAGCTTGGTTACAGACAAGGTGGTTAGGATGCATCCCATTTGATGTCAGCTATGTGAAAGCTGGGTGTCTAATTTAAACCAGTCATCTGAGCTTTTTCTGCAGTTAATAGAGAGGTACCTCAAAGGGAGACACACTTCTGGATAGGCTGAACAGCATTTCCAAGGAAACTCTCCTGCTCAATCAATTGGTTTAACTGAGACTTCTGACAGTTTGCTGTGAAACCTTGAACGGCTGCTCGCAGGAGCTCAGCTCCATCAGCTGTGGGCAGGAGCCTCCACAGACCCGCCAGGCTTCTCGGCTCTGGCCTCACCCAGTGACAGCCAGGCTCCAGCTCCCACTGGGGCTCACACAGATGTAAACTGCTCTATATTGGTCATTTCCCTGAACTACATTTAAATATCTGGAAATGGTATTCAGCAATTTTAAATATCTGTAATTTTGCAGACCGATAACTTCTATCATACACACAAGATATAACTTCTACTTATCCCGAAATCTAACTTTTTTCAGTTACACCGATGAAATCTAAAGAGTTAGCTCCTTGCATGCAAAAATGCTAAACGGTCATTTTGGAGATATACCTGATCTCCCTACACCCTTTGCAAAAACAAAAGTTGTTTTCCAGGGGCTGTCATACTCACTAATCAGTTAAATTTCAAACTACTTCTTTTGGCAAAGGTCAGTAATAGTTAAAATGTTCACACACGAGCATAATTTTCCCCAAGCTTTAGAGTATGCCTTTGGAAAGGGCAACAATTTTTCTCCTATGTCTAAGGGCCGCTTCTGAAATTTTGGGGTCAAACAGATTTGTTACTATGATCAAAGCTGAAACTGGCAATTTTGACAGCTTTACTGAGCAGAATGCAGCTTGCTACTAGCAAAGGGGTTTATGAGTGAAATTAGAGTCTTGCAAAATGTGCCTTTATGCAGCCCATAAAGGAAGGAGTCCAAACTAAGATAATCCTTTGATATTAAACACAGATAAAGCCTGATGCTACTTGCTGCATGCCCTGAAGACCATATAGAAGATGAAAATCAACAGCTGGAAGGCATCCTGCCTTCCTGCAAGGCTCTCCATCCTACATAAGCATGGTCAGGAAAGGGACTAAGGTGATGTTTTAATAAAACCCCTGGAAAACATGGAAGATATTGTTGGAAGGTAATTCTGCTGTTTTCAGTAGTCATTTATGCTCCCTGGCTCCTCCCTCCTTGGAGAATGAAGAATACAGTTGCAGGAGAAGCGCTGACTGACCTGTGGCACCTCCAGAAGCTTTGGGGTCATTTAAGAATGAGGAACAAAGACTTAAATTTTCAGAGGAAAATGTTAGCGGGATCACCAGGAATCAGCACAGAGGCTTCTCAGGTTGGACACTCAGTTACCCTGAGATCTGTCCTTGGAGCCCAGCGACGCAGGCTACCCCATGTCTTTGCACAGCAAATCCACCCTAAAGCTTTACCACTGAAGCTATTTCAATGCTGACGCTTTGGAAACATTTTGTTTCTCTTCTGTATGCCATCCCAGAGATGGAAGATCAAAAGGTATAGCCCTCTGTCTAGTAAGTTTGCTATCAATGTGAGTACAAGTTCTCCTAAAGTGATTCAGACAGATTATATTGACACAGCCCTACTGACTACTGAAGACCATATGGACCTGAAGACCATATTTTTCTTACCCATCTATATAAATTTGGTTGAAAATGAATTTAGTTCCCTTCTTTTATTGTCTTTTAATTCAGACAGACCAGTGAAATAACCTGTTTTCCCTTTTGACCTCATCCTCATTGCTCTTTGGGGATCAAGTTTAACGTTCTAGAGCAGTCATGGGCAGATACCACAGCCTAAATGAACTGGGAACCTCAGAACAAATGCCTCTGGAAGGAAATGAATGAAACCACCGCTCAGAGAATCAACTGATATTTTCCAAGAGACAAAAAAAATATGAAAAATCTCATACACAGGAAACTAAAAAGACAAGCTCATGGTATTCTGAGATAAAAACCATGAATGGAGGGGAAGTCCATCTTTTAGCACAAGCATCACAACAAAGAAATCCAAGTCAGAAGAGCTATCCTTTCCTCCCAATCTCTTTAAATGACGAAATCTTGTGCAAGTCAAATTCTGCAGGAGAGTATACCTGTGTTGTCATAAACTTGTAAGTAAGCGCAGAGAATTTCCTGCTTTGCTCTTGGAAGTCCTGTCATTTGTCCTCTAAAGAGCACATGGGAGGCTTGCTTCCTTTCCCTCTAGTCTTATGTAGGATTTGGTTGAGGTATGTACAACATTTTCCAGGATCTTTGCAACTTGGTCTTTAACCAAGTTGCATCTGACTCCCTTCGTTTAAAATGTTCCCCTCCTGTATCTGTTTGGAGTTTGCTGAGGTTTTATCCTGCTCGTTCCCAGAGTTTCTGGAGAGTGCCTGGTCATGGCTTGTCATCTGGCAGAGACTGGTATGGAGTCATTTGCCATCTTTAGAGCTGCAGAGACTGTAATTTTTAAATGGGATTTTTTCCCAAAATCACTGTAGATTTTCACTGATATATTTTTTTTTCCATATTGTATGATTGCGATAGAAATATAATGTTCCCATACATGCTTAAATAAAATCATCTGCTTTATACCTCCTCCTGAGCCTTCACAAAATAACACATCTTATGGGAAGCACATGAAAGAATATTTTGGCATTTATTCTGTTGCCATGAATTCTGTAGTTGCATGAATAGAGCTGAGAGTTAACACCTTTGCTGAGCTGTCAAAAAAAAACCCCAACAACCCCCACCGCAAAAACTTAACCAAGAGAGCCCTGCCTGTTGTCCAAAATGCAGTGCTGGCAGCCATGACCCCCCATCAGTCATTGTTCGCGGGTTGCGTTTTTTCCTGAAAGATATGTACAGTGCCTCTATTCTTTAGCATTTGTCACAAAAGTTTAACACGGTTACAAGGACGCTAGAAAATCCTCTACTCCTTCTGGTCTCTGTCTCCATATCACTATTAAAGAAATCCAACTAAATACCAACTTTTCAACTGAAAAGCAAGAAAAATAATAATGATAAATTTAAACCAACCCCAAAACATAAAAATATGAAGAAACAAAACACCACTACCACATCCGTAGTTCTTACCCCAAAAGGCAAAAGGGGATTTAATTACCACCATTGATATCAGAGGCAACTGCTCAAACACAATTTCAGCTGTACGCAGTTAAGGAAGACAAAAAAAGAGGGAATGATATTCTAAATGAGATGTTAAATAAGACACATTAAACAAACACTGTAACCAGCTTCACACAGAGAGATGCAGTCTGACAAGAGGGCCTATTTAAGCAGGCTGAAATGCAGGGAAAAAAATATCAAAAGATCTGCTGCATACTTTTTCCAGTTTATTTTTCCCTTTTTTTCCTCTCTGCACTAACAGTCTGTAAGAGGCCAAAGATATTCAAAGTGAAATGTCACCATTCTTACAAGCTTAAATAAACTATTTATTAAAGGTAGACTAAGTACTCTGGAGAAATTTATTTGCCCTGGCAATAATATTTATAAATGACCTATGAAATATTATGACACTGTACCAGTAGCATTGCAGTTTGCCTGTGAGGATGTAGTTCCAATCAGCAAGTGCACTTAGAGGGGGGAAATATTTCTGTGCAGGGCCAGTGAAGTGTGCAGGCAACACTTGGGAGAAGATGAAAAGGCCATAAGTACAGTCTTTTCTTTGACACTGGCAGTAAATAAATATAGAAGCAATAAATAAATAAATAAATCATTCAGCTCAAGAAGAAATGCAGTCATTTTACAGTCCCCATCAGTTGAGTCTCTGCTGCTCGTAATGCAGAGGTCTAAACGCAGCGTGGCTGGGACAGGGAGCTGAGCTCCTCAGCCACAGGACGGTGAAGGCTGCGAGACTACCAGAGGGGGAACACAGATACCTATTGAATAGAGGGAGGCATGGGCTGCTCTCTACGTTTCTTTTTTTTTGACCAATGTACCGAGGCAGGAACGACAACAGAAACCCAGCAATTAGGTATTCCAAACAGAACTGCTATTTTAAGAACAACAAACTTCATTAATGGTTTGGGGGTGGAGGGTGGGGAGGGTTTAGAAGCAAAATGCATGTGTGCAGGCAAACGTGTAAAGTTCAGATTATTTAAATGCTATTAAATACTGCACTTGAACAGTTCCTCCAAATGACGTAGAAGCCAAAATGTATTTTGCTGTAAACTGTAAAGCTGTTTTAAAAGATGGCTCATATTGGTGATGAGATATTTGTCCTCCACCACAGGACAGATAACAACTTTGCAAAAAAACGAGAAACAAAAAATACCGGAAAACAGCTTATATTTTCATCTTTATTCCCACTCCATAAAAAGTTAAAAGGAGTAACTGTGGCCCAAATACAAATATCTCCTTAGGATTTAAACACAGAAACCATCATTCGTAAAATCAACGGATGTCATGTAGAACATATATTTCCAAATATCAACTCACTGAAACTACAAATATAAGGTCACTCCATTTATGCTTCATTTGATTTACGTATAATTTATTAGTTCACTTCCTATACTGCACTATTCTTCCTTGCAGTATCTCCGCATAAGATCTGCATTACTTTGTATAAAGGCTATTCCACAGTACTAGCCTAGCAATTTTTGTGAATGATTATGTGCTCATTCCGAGCTTCCACTGTAGGTATCTCATGCACGTAAGCCATACAGGTTGAGAGTTTTACTGAAATTTTCAGTAGAATCCTACCTATAATTCTTTATGAGAGCAAGACGGTTGAATACGGAGAAAAGAAACAAAAGAAAATAATTTGAATAGCACTTGCATGACGCGTAAAAACTTTCTTTTTAAGATACCAAATTTGGTATGTGTACAGTACTCAATAATATATAGCTAAAAGATTATAACTAAAAAAAGCTGGATGAGAGATGCGAATGAAAGCATCTGGAAAGTGGATGCTGAATTCTGTTCTTTCCCTCTTAGATCGTGTTTGCTTTATTCCAACCCCGTTGTGATAATGCTGCAGAGGCATAAGACTGACACGATACAAAAAGCCCACATACCCCAGCCCTTTTGGTACTTCCACCATAGGCTTTTAGACCGGTGCAGTAGAGTTCAGTGCAGTAGACTTTGATTTTTAAGTTTCCTCTATGCTTCATTTTTGACCCCTTTTTTTTTTTTTTTTAACTGACCCCTAGTTCTCTGTGCAGAAAAATTCTAACATACAAAAACTAGAAAGCCCTGCTGAGATGTGGTTAGGAGCAGGTCCCAACAATGTGCAGATCATGGGGTGTGTCACGATTTTCATCTCGACAAGTACATCAAGCCTTAGCTCCTCTAGGGAGTGGCCATGGGCACGAACCTCTACAAACTTGGCCCAGGTTTCCTGTTTATAACCGAATAAGGTGTCTTTTGCCCAGTTTGCAAAGCACAGAACGACCCACTGCTGATCTTTAACACGCATTTCCCAGTCACACTTGTCACACTGCACAGCCATCTGCTTCTGTGGTTGTTTGTCAGTGCCATGTGAGTGTAAGGTGGTGGGTACAGAAGAAATTTTTTTCTCCCCAGAGGTAATGACCAGAGAAAATGCAGAAAGCAAAGCGAAGTGTGAGACCACAGCGGCTAAGGCAGCAAACCGGACATTTAGAATCGTGGGACTGCCTACAAAATTTCATCGGGATCCTTCTTATTTGACTCCTTGCCTTTAAGCACTTGTGCTAAATCCACATAACTTGTGCTAAATCCACATAACCACAAATTAGACTCTGGGACAACCCTCTGAGCTGGGCTTGCAGGGAAGCCCCAGCTGAGGAGATGTGCAATGAACTGGTAAACTTTTCTGCGCCATGTACTTACATCCCCAGAGTGGAAGGCTTTGCAATGAAACTGCCACCTGCCCACACCCAGCACTCATGGAAGCTGGCCGTGGGAAGACGCCAGCCCTGTGCTTTTGAACATCAGCATAATCCGTATTTCAGAGCCGCTGCTGGTGAGTTCTGGCCACCTGCAGGTGCCTCCTGGCAGGTGAGACCCGCGTGCCAAGGTATGTGCTGGGGATGAAATGGGGAGCAGATATGACACAGGGCAGGGAGAAAAGTGCTGCTCGGTATGGCCCCATGCAGCAGCATACCCACACCTGCAGTAGAGGATTATGGCCCTCCTCCTGCTGCTTGACGTCAAATACAGATGTCCGTGGCCAGTGATTTAGAGATCAGACTGGCAGGTCAAATCTGGTACCTGGAGCTCATCAGAAGCCTCAACACAGTCCCATGAATGGACAAGACTCAGGGAGGTTAGGGGGGAACATGAGACGAGGTTTTAAGAGTCAACACATGTGAGACTTGAGAGGTCTCTCCCTAGCCCAGACCAAAGGACAGTCAACAAAGCAAAGATCTATTTGCTCTGGAAAACAACAGGGATTTTTGGGCTAAATAAATTTCAACAGACCAATAGTAATCCCCTCTCAACTTTATCTTCAAGAGATAAAATCGTGTCCCTCGGTTTCCTTCCTTTCTTCTTACCCTCCCCCTCCTCCCCCCACTAATCTTAACTTGCTGCCTAGCACCTTTAAAGTCTTTCTGCTGGGGCTGTGTGCAGCTCGGAGGTGCATATACGCTGCTACAACGAAGAAATGAAAAAGAATCATAAATGTAGGCTGATATATTAAAAGGTGCAATACAAGATATATTTTGTTCATTGCGGAATCCAACTTGGTCCACTCCGCCTGCTTATTCTAGTTAAATGCACATGTCAACATATAAAAAGTTATTTCAGACTGCAGCATTTCATTACCCGAGCCAAGCCAAATGAACACAGGAATAGCAACAGTACACACGCCAAGGAAAATGAACTTTTTTTTCCTCCTACTGTGACATTTTTGGAGGCAGCCAATTATACATTAAAAAAAAATCATGAATGAGCAGTGTAATTTTGGAGCCATAACTTAAAGTGAAGTACTCCTTTAAATATGAAATTAATATAATCATGACATTTTAAGAGTTTTTCATGGTTCTGCATTCTTCTACGAGGACTCATTCTAAGTAAACTTATATGCTACATAAAAAGACCACAATAATCTTTTCCCACTTGTAAAATTGCTACTCTTATGAGTGTTACATATATAGGGGTTTTTACATACATAAACAGAATGTGGTCACTTGTGGGATCTATAGATTACATTGGGGGCATATTAAGGGAGTAATGCGTGCGCCAAATTTGTTGGCGTGTTTTACAGTGTCTAGATTTTTCTATCCGGTGCTATTTTGTACATTTCCTGTCCTGACATAAATGATCTCATTAATAAGAAATTCTAATAAGTATTCATAGGGTTTTTTTTTTTTTATTTTAAAATCTGAACTTTGCTGGCTACAGGTTACTTCTATTTTGTGACTTGCCTCCGTAATGTATAGCCTTGGAGGAGGAGGAGAGAGGAGGAAAAAAAAAATATAAAATGAAACAAAATTTTGCTCACACAAGGGAGTTTTCTGCTGAATGACATAACCGTTACTCCCATCAGCCTGAGCCACGGTCAGCCTGCCCAACCATCTAGCACAACTAAGTAAACGCAGCAAAGATATTTTGGGGACTGAAAATTACCTTCCAAATACAAGCAGTTTATTTTTGCCTTCCAAGCCAAAGAAGGAAATTACACAGCAGCGTATGGAGTAGTGTATTCCCTACGCATTAAGGTAGTGTTAGCTTTATAGCAGTTCCTGTCACCATGCAGTACCTTACCCCCCAAGCAGATGTATTTTACCACAGGATCAGAAGTCTATTTTTCCACTCCCAACTCAGGGTAGACCCTCAATGGGACTCTAGGATCTGACCCACTTGCAGTGATCCCTACAGTAACAGTTACTCCGTAGCTGGGGCTGGAAGTCAACGTTGCTCGCAACATCAGAAACACTGCTTTGTTTTGTTTTGTTTTGTTTTGTTTTGTTTTCCACTGGATAGTGAGTTCAGAATGTGCTGCAGAAGGAGAGATGAGAGTACCCAGCAAAAGCTCCAGTCAAAAGTAATAAAAACGTTCCATATTCATAAAGGGCTGAAAACAATTTTTAGAGTCGAAAAAATGGAGGCTGAAGCGCATAAAATGTAAAAGATAGCCAGAAAAAAAAAAGAAGATATAGATGCAAAAATACAAAATATAAATAAGAAAAAAACATTATGTGTATATATATCTGTATAACTGCACACCCAGTTAATATACACAATAACTACACAAAAAAAATGCTTAGGTAGAGTCATGCAAGCCTGCAGGATCAGGCTCAAATGAAATCTGGCCTGAAGCATGATTTGGAGGTCAGGCTCCAAAATTCTCTAAGAAAATCTGATTTGTTTGCAGTTTCTAAACCCAGCAACAGTGACTCCATGTTTCACCTCCATCCTTCCCTGTCCAACTACCATTCCCCCAACCTCATGCTCCTGCCTGGACCTCATCTCTCCAGCCTCACGGCTGCCTTCCCCCACGCTGCACACAGGCTGCTACCCTGGGGCAGTTCCCCACTATACTAATTTAATGATGAGGGTGAATGGACAGGTCAGAGCTAAGGGGGGCCCAGAAATGCGTATCCTCAGGGCATTAGTGTCTTGCCTACCTAGCCATTCATTTCTGAAGATGGATATCCCATTTATATGGTAATCATACTTATAAATCTGGTTTCATGGTGAGCATGCTCTTTGGCTAGAGTCCTTCTGCCCTTCAAAAAATGGTTTCTAGTGGCTTGCCCAGGTCTAATTTCAGGTACGCGTGGTGGTGCTGGGAAAAGGCTGCTGTGCTTCAGCTTCTGGGTTCTCATCAAGTACCATCCTCCTTCTACGGTACTACAGATTTTTGAAACAAGAGCAGAGAAACCAGCTATTTCTTCTGCTTGCAAATACTGAGGCAAACTGAACACTGCACAAAGACGTTAAGGCTCTTTGCATGGCACCCACTCAATCTTGTTATAGGTTACAGGTTTAGCCTTTCACAGGCAAGAAGACTGGCTGCTTGTGGCTTTAGAAACTCGTCAGATACATACAGCAACAAGTTGTGCAAAGCATGTAAAGGCTGCAGCCACTAAGCACCTTGAAAGGCAGCAAGAAACCTAACATTTATAGGCAGCTCATGGGAAGGCAGAGTAGGAAATTTAAGGACGGTTGATGTGTTTTGAGTTGCTGCGAAAGAACATGGGCTTCTGCTGCCTCCTAGGGTATGTCCTCATGGCAGTGCCTGCTGCTTGGGAGGTACCTGGACTTCCTTCCTAACTGCACTGCAGCTGGCAATGTACTTACCGTGGCAGAGGGGGCAAGGTGCTCTAGTTCTGAGCATTTACTTGGCTTTTCAGCTGGCTTTTCTGCCTCCCCTGGACAGTGTGTAGCAATATTTATATCAGTGTCTGCTAGAGCTATTTACAATCAGTACAACTAGACCGTCTTAAGACACCTGACATTTTAAATCCACACTGTATATTTTATGTTCATCCTATTTCTCTTTTGAGTTTTGAGTCTTCAGGATTCCTGCTCTTCATGTGTATTTCCACAGTGAGGGCTAGAAATGAGCAATTTTAAGACTTCTCACATAATTGCATGTCTCCAGATACCAAAGCCTTAAGAAACACGCAAAGTAGTAAGAGATTCCAACACTATCACAGAGCTGATGGCCTGAACTTTCTGCTCCTGAAGAGGCCGGGAAGCTGTATGAGCCAGATCCTGAATCCAGCTGGAGATCTGATCAGACATTTAACCTGAGCTGGCAGCAGACAGCATGGCCTTGTACTAGCTCACATTTTAAGTGACACTCTTTTGGCCACTTTCCGTACCTGTTAAACTTTACATTCATTGCTGTACACGTCACCTCTTGAAAAAAACAGTCCTTTTAATGTCAGTTATAGCCTCCTATTTTTGTTAGCATTTTTCAGAAGAGAAAATATGGCAGAATTTTCAGTACTTTTAGCTGTCAGGTTTTGATAACACAGAGGCCCAAGATGCTGCCATGTTCCATATGGGCACTTTAATTGTGGGATGCAGGTCTCAGAAACAAACACAGACCTGCCAATTCAGTACTTAATGATGCCCCTTAAACATGGGCTAAGCATGCCAGCACATTTTTAGTCATTACTTCTTCATCTACATGCGACATGACATTAGAAGTGTGCCAGACCCACAGTAGAGATTGCTGGGTGCTGCAGTGACTAAACAACCTCCTGAGGTCCCCTCCAAGCTGAATTATCCTGTGATCCCAAGATATTTTATGCCACCACAACCATAGAATTGAGAACACTGGCTATGGCCTGATGTGACAGCAGATAGTTTACTTCGTGGGCAGAGAGAGGCATTTTAAGTTCAGAGAAAGATTAAAGGGGAGATGTTTAGGATTGCTCGGTCCACAGAAGGGCATTGGGCGCTTAAGAAAGCAGTATTTAAGACTGTGAGGAATACCTCTGGATGCTGAGTGATATAATTCTTGGTAAGGTATTTGTACATCTCTGTGTGTGACAGTATCAGAGTACCTTACAGTAACTGAAGTAGCAAAGTATTGCTTTATAGAGGGGGAGACTACATCTCGTTTGCATTTGCTCTGAGGTTTTCTGGCCGAGCATCCTGGGTTTCTGAAGCCAGAGCTCAGTGCGTGAGCCAACAGACCGTGCTTCCTTTCTTTAAGTCTATTCAGAGTCATCACTGTCCCACACAGTCATTTTAACCTGCAGAAAAACACTTGCTGATAATGAAAAAAGCACAGTTCTTCAATTACAGGACCATGAATAAATCCCTAGACAAGCTGCTTAGTGATGTAGTATTATTAAATTGTATTCTGACATTGCATAAAAATGCACTCGAGGATCAAGCTTGTAATAAACTAAGCACTGTACCTGCACGATCAGAAGAGATCTGAGGTACTCTGCACCACCTCCCCTCCTCAGACTCAGAACCCAGTCCCCTTCTCCTGGTCTCGAAGGACAGCGGCGTGTAACGGACACAATGACGAACATGTGCTTCACTAAAACAGCCCAGAGCACAGCACTGAAATCACAATCAAATTTCTAAACAAGGAAAAATATGAACAAAATTTAGCAACATTATTTACTAGTAGGAAAAGTAATTGCATTGTAGAAGTCAGTAGGTATTACTGATCCGCTCACTATTTTCCTGCTAACTAAAATTTAGAGCTATGTGTTGCAAATAACAACCTGGTGGTAAATACAGGGAGAAAAGAAGTTCTAATTTTTTTGGCATTTTATGTCTCTCTCCTTTCCCTCATAAGCCATTATATGAAGTCCTTTAAATGAATTTACTGTTGAGCGAAAATTTTCTTCCCTAGATACAGTCAACATGGCAGGGCAGGTCGCTACAGTACTCCACTGCATCTTGGTGGGTGTTTTCGTTGTTTTTTTTCTTTTTTTTTTTGTTGTTGTTGTTTTGTTTTACAGAGCAGTGCCATACTGTACCTTGCCTTGTACAGGAGTATTCTTCATACTGCTTATTATACATAATCCATTGCAACCACCCAGAGACTGGCTATAGCAATTTACGGTCAATTGATTCTTCTAGTCCATCCCCCAGCATCCGACACTGGCCATCAGCAGCAACAGAATAGCTCCAGAACTAAACAGATGTTTGCTCTGACTCAGCATCACAGTTCTTGCACCAAACATAAATCCAGCTGCTAGTCCGGCAACCATTTGAATCATATAAATCTGGGTTTTTCCATTGTACTTCCCCTGATCAAGAGGAATTAGAGGTCAGTATTACACTGACCTCTAATTCAGATAATCAAATAATATTAAAACTGCCCTTTAAATTACTGATCTGAAAAATGTGGTAGGTGAAATAACCACAGTAATCCTAAAGTAAGGCGTACTAGAGGAAAATTACTCTTTTTCCTTTAGGAAAAATTTCTCTGTGTTCTCTGTGAATTCTTCATGATGCTGGAATGTCTTTCATTCAGAAACAGAATGAAATAATAACAATTTTAACAAATTAATTAGAAATAAATAGGTTCAACTTAAGTGCTCAGAGAAATCAGAGTATTTCAATTCTGATTTTCAGAAAGTCACTCTGAAGTGGAAAATGGGAAATACTTTCTTACAGTATATGATTTAAAATACAGTTCCATAGAACGTGACACCTTTTCAAAAAATGTTCCAATGGAAACAAATTGTCATTTTCAGATGGAGAAAAATTCCAAAGGAAAATTCTCCACTTGTCTGTAGGGAGTGCAGCACTTGCGGCATACAGCCATAACCAGCTAAGAACAGCTACAAAATCTATTTTTGAAAATAGCTTTCTAAATTGAATTGTTTAACATCAGCAACAACTGGAGGTCATAAAACCTGTTCAAATTAAATCTATTACCATCAGAAAATAACAATTTTTAAAAAGCTGTTCATAAGAAAAGACACGTTTAATGAATTTATAATTTTAATTTTTTTTTTTATTTGAACAGAAGTGTTGAAATACTTCATTTTCACATTTCTAAACAAAGGCATTTCATTTTGGGGACCAGGCTGACCAATCATTTAGAACTTTATGTTAATTTAGAATAAATTAAAAATTATAAAAGGTCAAAGCAAAATACTTGTAGCCAATCTGATTTCTGTTATCCTTTGAAAGTTCAGGTCAAAGCTCTTTGTAGGAGGATTTGACATTTTAGGAAAAAAAAAAAAAGTCAAGATCTCCAAAACGCTCTTAAGGTAAAAATACATTTTTTCACCCAGCAACCGTAAATAAATTGCTTCATTGCTTCATAAGCAACAGAACCAACAGTGTTTTGCTTCCTATACATTTGTGGCTGGACTCTCTGGCACCTGAGAAGAGCCACACTCACACTGCACTCTTTTCTTCTGGGAGCAGGGGGATTAACAGAGTGTCTGTCCTTTAACCAGACACTTATTTTCTCTAAAACTTACAGGAAATCAACATCTCTAAGCTCATGACCCCTTTCTCAATTTCGGTTCAAATCTGTTGTGATGCTTAGAAGGTTTTGGTGGAGAACAGGAAGAGACAGACAAGCTTGCTTGGCCACAGCCTTTGTGGTCAACGCTGCTATTTCCAGGACCTTTTCCCTGCAGGTTTAACAGCCTGAGCGCATCAAGATGGATTAGACTTCCATCATCGTAACAGCCCATGAGAGATTCCCTTCCCCAAAGACTCCGTTATTTACCCACTGCCATAAATCACTTTACTGTTTCTATCTTCCTTGGTATTCACAGTTAATCCGTGTGCTCTCCTCACGGAGTGATCCTGTAGAGTAGTACATCTTCTGCAAGCGACTCCCCTTGGTTCTTGTTAAATGCAAGGTAGCTGCAAACTGATTTCAGGCTGCCACGCAGCATCTGGCTGTGAATCCCTGACTCCCCCCGCCCCAGCATGCTCCAAGGTGTCATGGGCAGCATGTCCTGTGTGGTTTTGGTTCCACCAGAATGGCTTCAGCCAAGAGACCAGAAAAGCAACTCGATTGTACCAATTGCGTAATCACAGCAATCCTTGAGACGGCTATAAATGAGATCAAACTATTCGAGCTGGATCCTAATCAACAGTCAGTGCAGTCACTGGGGAGCAGACGCTGCCATCTGCACGCTCATTTATTGGGCTTTGGAATTATTTAATGTTTGATTTATGGTGGTGAATTGCATCCTGGCAAATGTTCACTATGCAAAACCCTTTGCTCCCTCACCCACTAAAAATCAGGGCCTGATCCATGTGAAAGCCTCCTGCTGAGTTCACTGTTTTTTGGATCAGGCCTCTGGGTCTCAAGACTGGCAGATAATATTCCATTTCTGTCCAATTTTCTTGCTCAAATTTAGAAGAAGCTCAAGTGTTTTCCATCAACATTTTTATGTTTACTTTTGGGAGAATCTTCACAGTGGGTCAGGTTACTGTGATATAGAAAGGATGACCCACACTGACATACAAATTTTCCAAAAAATCTCAGCCTGAGGCAGACATCTGCCTTGGAAAATTTCAGCCCAATTTGGCAAAGATGTAAGCAACTGAAGATAGTTTTATAATGTAAAGTGGTGTACAACCTTAATAGAAGGGTGCTACCAAGTACCACATAGGATAAGGCTCCATACCAAGAACCATAAGGGAGGAATTCAGGCAGGATTCTTTCAGATATGCTTCAGAATACATGATCTATCTCTTCTTTCCTTTTGCTTGATAGGCCTATCAGAGTTAGGTCTTATTTTTGTCTGGACCTTCAGACATTACCATCACAAGTCGGCAGCTCAAAACCAGTCTTTCCCACTCAACCTTATTAAACAAGGTTTATCTGAGAAGCATAAAACCACCCCTGACAGGCTGCAATAGCTCCTCTCTGCATTGAGAAGTCAGCTAGCAAAGTAGAAAAACCGTGCAGCTGAGATCTAAGCTGTTAAATCAGCATTGCTTGGCTTTCAGATTAAAAACTTGTCTTGATGTTTCAGTACAAGAATGCATGCAGAACTTCAGTTCTACAGTACCTTAAATCCCCAGCATAACACAAAGATTCACTTAGACATAACAGATGAAAAACAAGATTTCACTCTGATTCAATCTGAAATATTTGAGTCCCCGTTTCTGCTGTCACCTCATCTCTGTCAATTCGCTCCTATTGAGCAGGATGTGATGACATGAGCTGGAATCTTGTTTAAAGCCATGTAAGAAATTTGCGGCATTTTGCACCTGCATAAATCCTGAGTTACTCCACTGGCATAAAGGAAAGCACAATTTGGCTTGAAGCATCAGGCTTCTTTATTTTCTTTTTTTTTAGTTAGGCAATAGCTTAAAAATAAAAATCTAATGACCTCCTAGGTATGGTGCAGAATCAATGGATTTGTGCTGGACTTCTATGGAGTAAATGAAACCAGGCAAACCAGGTTTTGACTGAATTTACTGGCATCCCATTCCAAATACACATTCAAAGCGTCTCTCCCTGTCCACCTCCTGTCGATCACCTTGAACTGAATGTGGCATGCTCCAAGAACATGCCCAACAGGCAGTACACCTTCTTCACAAGATATACTACCATCTGCAAGTCACATTAGCTATGTTAATTATTGACTTAACACACATTTGTCTTAAGAAGATATACTCCAAAAATCAGCAGCGTTCACGCATACTAGCGAAGCACAGAGGGTCAGGATGAAATGATTTTCTATTTACAAGAAGGAATGGCAGTGCATCTCTGATAGCTACTTTTAAGAACTGTTTTAGTAGCTATGAAAATCCACATAACGCCCATTTGCAAAAAGCCTTCTGAAAAGTTTTACATTATGGAATGACTCAACCTTTAAGGAACTGGGGGCAAACAACCCACAAACACCTTAGTTCCAAAATATGTTTTCATTAAAAAATGCATTTGTTGGGTTTATTTCAGGCATATTCTTGAAACCTCAAAAATGTAGCATGCTCATTTTGCAACTGACTCATTGTGCACCAATTTTCAGCTTTTTCCCCTCTTTTTAATGCAGTTCAGTTATGCTCATCACCTCACCCACAAATTAGGGGTTTATAATGGAAATTCTGACAGTGCCTTCACTATGGTGGTGCTTGCAGGCACTGTCATGACAAATAATTTACTATTTAATGACTCCTGATGTAATCACAGCAGGAGTCAGATTCACTAACATCCATCTCTCCATTGTTATTGAGGAGGAATAAGACGGTAGGGAAATACCACTCTTCTCCGAGCCCATCTTTTTAGCTCCCAACTTTAAAGCAAGTGTTTAAATTGGTAAAGAGAGAGTTTACCACCACAATCCAACCTCTACATTTGTTTATATTGGACGACATTTTTGTTCTGGCTCGCATTACTCAGATGGATAAAGCTCAGAAGGGTTCTGCCTTACTGCCCTGTTTTCTCTTAGTATTTCTGCATTTTTTAAATGCTACCAAATGGCTGCTTTTGGCTCCCAGCATTATCACATGTTGTCTATAAGTATGGAAATAGTTATGGTAATATGGATGTAAATCATAACTGTAAATACCACATAAAGAAGACTGCCATATAATTATAAAAATACCTAATAGATTTCTTTTTCAAAGACAATACAGCTGTCCCTTCTAACTTTTCATTTGTAGATTCTTTTCTCTCCTGTTTTTATTTATAGGTTGCCGTGCAGTTTGACACAGCACACCACGATTTTTGTTTCTAATTTTGAAAAGAAAAGAAAAAGAAAGAATACTCATTTCATCATGAAGAAGCATTAGTTAACAATTTTGAAAAGAAACTAGCGCCAGCTCTAGAACATCATCTTGGAACCAATCTCCCTCTTAATACATTTCAAAAGAATCTGTCAATGGCAACATACCGCAATTTAAAATTAAACCCTGCCATCGAACTCAAGAAAGGGTCAGCCAAATGGCACACATCACGTGTTGGGAAAGAAGCCCCATTCTTTCTCTAAACATCTCAGTGTTTTTATGAAAAGAACCACAATAGGTTATTACGCTGACCACAACAAAATAAGGTTTTTAAACCCTGCTCAGGGAAAAACAGGTTGAAAAGTGTTACAGGTAAACTTACACTATGAAACATGCCATGTTAATGAAAGGACTAAAGCCTTACACAGCACAGTTGCCAAAAAGGGCTTTACATATTGTCTGGAAACTGCCACCACGCATTTTATCCCTTTCCAGTCAGCTTTGCAATGCTTAAAAGCAAAGTTATACAAGTGTATTTCAACTCTGCTTTATGCTGGACTCACATGGTGCTTCAACCGACACAAACTTGTTCTTACCTCCTCCTTGTTAGGCTAAGCTTACATATGGAGCCTGGATGGTCACAAAAGAGTGGCTGCAGACAACGCTGCTCATGCCACTTGAATGGAAGGCTGTTATCTCTGAATCTTTGAAACACTTTTGCCTCAAAGCTTTTATCTATCACTAAGCAACCACTTCAGAAATCTGTGCCTATGCCCTCCAGGACAGCAAATCTCACATTTTAACTCAAATAGTAGTAAACTTCTAAAGGGAATGAAGTTCATCTTAACCATCAGAAATATACACTTCTCTCTCCCTCTCTCTCTCAAAATTTATAAAAAGAGTAATTATGTAGAACAGCTCTGAATGGGTGAATTACATTCCGATTCCCTTTCAGAGAAACAACTAAAACAAACGAACCGGAAAATGCTGGTGGGAAAGATCAGTCTGGGCTAGGAGTGCACTAATAGCTTATCGATAAAGATTTTTAAGTGGATGAAACATTCAAATCCACACTGCGTTTTTATCTACAACCAACTGGCCCTTGTCCAAAAATGTGTCATTTTATCAGATGTGTCACTCGGTTGGGAGGCTGCCATGACTATACTGGGTGACTGAATGTTAAAATAATTTCTCCAGGGGGAAGAGGCTGATCCCAAAGGTTTTCTAGTTCCAAGGGGGAGATCATTTTTCACCACCAGCTGGAGCCTGATGTCAGACATGCCCTTGCTTCATTTATTCTCCTCAGAGGTGAAAACCCAGCTTGTCCTTCCTGACTCCAATATTGTTTCACATTTGGGCGCAGAGCAGCTACTACACAGTGAACTATTAAAGCAGGAGAGCCCATGAGACATGGGAAAATAGTTTAGGGGAAGCGGTTTGACAGCAGGATGCGGTCATTTCTATTGTCCTATTAAAATAGAGATATCTGGGAAGCTTAACTTTGTTTTCACTATGTAAACATATGTATTTTAGTCTAATGTGCCAAAAAGATGCAAATATAAAAAAAAACCCAAAACCAACCAAACCCACACCACCAAAACCCCAAACAAACCAACACAACAAATGTTTGCCCTTTTTGTGTATCGTGTCTACTTTCTTGGCAGGAATATAAGAATGAAGCCCTGTACACCTAAAAGAAGGCTAATTTGTACTGACAGAACAAATGCCCTGGGTTCCATTAGACTCTGGTATTTTATTTTACATTTGTAGTTTGGTCTGAGAACAAAAAGGAAGCTGAAATAATTGAATATCTTTTATAGAGTCATCTTATGAAAATATCTTGACATATTTTTATTCCCTTCTATTTGTTTTCTCCAGAACAATAAGTAGAGAGAGAGAAATCACCAGTTCCCATACAATATGTGGTCAGTTACAGCACTACAGTTTAATTCTTCAAACAAAAGAGCAGCTAGGTCTTGCCCATACTAATCGTTTGAGCTTGTGACAACTATATTTAGATCATGCTTAAATTATGTTAAGATGGCTATACCACTGGGCTTTTTTAACTTTTTAAAAACTTTTTAAACTTTAACTGTTGTTCTGAGAACACTGTTGTAAATCCCTGCTACAGACTGGTTACCACATGCTTACAATAGACATTTAACATGGGAAAGCCAAACCACGTTGCTTCATCCTCTCTAAGCATTTACTTCGAGGCAGTACTGATGAAAATTATAACCTTTCTGAATCAGCTAGAGTTTGGTTTTCCAACAGGTTTAAGCTGTAAAGGTCATTCACTGCAGCATTTGCTGTGCACACTGGCACCTCCTGTAACGTTCCTCTTCTTAGACCAAGCTATCTCTGCAGTACTTTAGTTACGGGTTTGAAATAAAAAGTTATCAAATCCACAGCATATTGTGCTAAAAGCTGGACCAATGCCAGACACATTAATAACTTTCTGACCTCTCTTCTTCATAAATATGGAGCAGTCAGGAGACCATGAACAACTGCTTCCGGAAGTATTTACAATACTAGCAATATTTCTCACACAAAGTAATCTAACTGCTATCCCAGATACTTTTATTGCTAAATTTTCAAATCTGTATTGTGGGTTTCTCTATATATGCACATTCAAGAAATCTGAATGAACTAGTGGTGTGAATTTACAGAATATAAAGAGGCTAGAGAGCAACGTATCTCTTTTGAAGTGAATTAAATAATCAACGAAAGCCGTTTTCACTTTGAATGAGAGTGAAAGAACCACAAGGGACCAATCCACTTTAAAAGTTAACTCAGATAATTTGTCTTTATCTGTGAAGCTAATTCTCTGATGCCGTCCAAGAAAGCTAAAAGTCAAAGAAAATCTATCCTTTGACATCACAGCATCACATATTTCCAATGTTCTCCTAGCAATGATCGTTAGATATTAGGCAATAAAGGGAGGAATTGTATTTGTTTAATTTCAATTTCTGCTTTTTGGCAAGATGCACAATTCTTCTTAAGCATAATGAAAGGTTTCCTTCCTCTTTCCTTCTCGCCTCACTTCCCCAGAAAAAAGTGAAAGGAAAATTTGCATGAGAAATTTGAGTAAGACAAGGATACAAATAGGCAATGGATATGTTAAATTCAAATGGACTTTTGTCTCTGCTGTTACATCATACCACATACCAAAGCTACTGTGCTGCTACTGTCCACAGAAAGCACTGTTCAAGGGACACCGGATTTTAGGGGTAGGTAAGAGAGCTGACCAGAAAACTATTAGAGAAATAGATTCTTAGTTTTAAGCAGACTTATACTTTTGTTATCCCTTGAGTGGGAAAAGCTCTTGAGGATGTTTGGAATAGGTCTAAGACAATAGAGCCTCCGTGAGCTGTGGCCTTCAGGCATACTTCTAAGTAAAACTAATTAATAACAAAGATGAACATATTCTTGGAGAGAACACAGTGGGGGAGGGGCAGAATTGATGCAAAGATAACTGCACAGGGGAAAAAAAGGAATAAGCATTAAAGAACCTCAAGATTAGACTGAGATATCAACTGTTGCTCTTTACAAAGGTTCCTGATACTAGCTTTTCTGTTTAACTCAATAATTCTGTTACGAAAAACACCTTGTCAGTTCACAGTACTTATCTACAAGATGTGTGAATTGGCTTCAACATGAAAGTAGTCCCTTTTAAAATCAAAACATAATCTGTATGGCAGGTAAATGGTTAATGCTGAACAACATGCACAAGATACTTCATCAACTCCCTTACAAAAATTAGGATATTATTCTTTATTATAGTGCCCTGTAATTCTAAAGTAAATCATGCCAAGATATTATCTTGCATGTCTGTAGATCAGATATCATTACTCAGGAAAAAAAAAAAGCTTTCATGCACTTACCTTATCCTCTAGCCGGATCAGTCTGGCTCCTACAGTATAGTATCCTTTGTCTACCCCTTTTTCTAAATAAAAAAAGAATAAAAATGGGACATTCATTAGGTGGAGAATAAACTCAGACTAAGAATTATACCTACATCATTTAAAACAAAAAAGAAGATGGTAAAATGTTATGGCAGTATAAATAACATGAACGTAATAAGAAAGAATTTCTTCATAGTATACAGAAGTGGAAAAGGGTAGCTGGAGAGAAGGGAGTTAGTTTGTCTAACTGACAAGATTAAGTTAGCCTAAAAGGCAACCCGGACCTTGGTGGAGGTAGTCTGTGGACGTGAAGCACTATAGATAGTGTTTGAGGTAACTTGATTCCTTGTTTAATTATCTCCATTAACTGCATGTAGTTAGATGGAACAGGCAATGCTCCCTAGGCATACCCCCCATTTGGAATATCATTGACATGAGCAACGTACACTTTCTATACATAATGAAATCAGAATAGTTTTCAACTGAGGTTGTAGACGTAGGAGGCAGCACTGTCTGGGGTTTCAAGGTGGCAGAGACCTATCTCCTCTCTGCAAATGAGTGACCTTGGGAATAGCCCTTGCATCTCCATCCGTATTTTCCCTCCTAGCCTTCATGAGATCTGGTTATTTAAGCCCCGTTCTGCAATTAGTTTCACTCGCACGCTGCAAATAGTGGGGTTGGGAGCCAAGATTGAAAACTGTGTAAAGTGGGCTCTATTCTTTGTGTTTACATGGCCAATTGCAAAGGAATCCCATGGTTTGGGGGTGTTATTTCACAGGAAATGAAGCACAAAAATATATATTCTGAGCTGGGAGAAAATATCCACAAGAAAAAACAGACAATCCCCAATATTAAGGTAACTTAGAAGCCTATGCCAATGGAAGCTGGACACATTTTTCTCTATTAAACTATTTTTACAGGCTGGAATAAATACTCCTTGTTTGTTCCATAAATTATTCCACTTTTATGAGTGGTGTAGCTTTGTTTTTTGAAGCTATTTAAGTCCATTTTGCTCAGGGCATGAGCACAAGGTGAAGGGCTTACTGGAAGGCAAACTGAGAGGTGAATTTATAGCGCATCGGTGTCCACTGTAACCGCCTGTATGTGTGCTCATTCTGCAGGGAACTCACGTTCTTGTATTTCTCAGTGAATGGTACTCGCTTTACCATTACCATCAGCAGTGTCTATGTTTGCTAATGTTGATATGTTTAGTGATGCTTTTGCACCACAGTTCATCCAAAGGTAACTTGTACTGTATGCACCATAACCTTAGAGGAAGACTTAAGTGAAAAGCAATGCTGGCAAGAGTACACTTTTTGCTTTCTTTTTCCTCTATGGACCACTCAGTGTATTCAAAACATCAGGGACCCTTGACAGCTCCACGCAGGCATTAGAAAGGAGAAATGTTTTATCAGAGAACCTGGAGGAGTAAATACAGTTCGGAGAGAAAATTCAAAGATTGTTCAAGGACGCTGTGTTGGGACAGAAAATAAATGACACAGCTTGGTGCATACATGCGTGCTGTTTATCATTCATTAGTTCACAACCACAGAAACCTCTTAAAATATAAGAGGCTGAAGCTCAAGTTTTTCTATGTATTAATCTCTGCCTAAAATGAAATAATTCACTTTGCAGTCTACTTTCTAGTTAGTAAATCTGCAGACACTAATTTTTCAAAGTATACACCAGAAAAAACATGCCTTTGAGGATTTCTAAATCGGGACATGATTTGAACAGCAGTAGGTAGGTAGTGTTTTTGTTTAGGTCTCAAACCAAAAAAAAAACCCCAAACCTGAAGAAATATCCTGATAAGGGTTTTTTTTTGTTTTTAAAAAATAATAATTTCCTCACCAGCTCTAATTACATCCTTCATATAATCACCAAGACACCCCAAAACAACCAAACCACGTTAATGTTGTTTCCTATTTTAGTTATTCTCCAATGTGGTGTGGAACAGAAAACAACAAAATAGGAAGCAGATAAGCAGTAAGAAGCTATTTTGTGGCATGTGGCACTCCTATCAGATGAAGTGAAAAGAATGATATACATCCGTATAGCTGTGTCATGTCCACTCCTTTATTGGCATGCAGGCTGTGTAAGTCACAAAAGGCTGTGGTCTTTCTCATTTCTTATTAGCCTCCATTTAAATCAGCATTCAGCTCTAATTTACAAGCATTTTGCTCCAATAAAGACCATCTTTAAAGGTAAATGGGGTGTGTATACAATGAGCAGAGCATTGCGGTAAGAAGGGTGGGCAGAAGTTCAGATAACATTACCCTAGTACATTTGATTTCTATCTCATGTTTATGCTTTCTCTCTCGAGTCTTTTCAAGATATACGATTTTAGACTTCCTACATTAGATTATTTGCTTTTACATAGTTGAAAAGATTGCATGGCTACCTATAAATCTGAAATGCCTTAATTTTTATATTCTTTGCCTTGTAATGAAAACTTTCTTTTAGGATTGAGTTTTGTCTGTTCTTTATGTCGGTCTGCAAGAAAACAGATAGACCAGCTAAGCAATCCAGTAACTGTGTATATGTATGTGAAAGGAACAGACACAAAGGAAATGCGTATGATCATCATGAAAGGAGGCACAATTATTTATAACTGGATGAAAATACATATGGACAAATTTTAGCTCAGAAGAAAAAAAAAATTGAAATAAGCTTGTATCACGTGGTTGGTATGATACAAACCCATCATTTTATATACTTAGACTTGAATCAGATAAAATACTAGTATATAAACAATAAGCATTATACTTGAGGTCACTTTATCAATATGTAAATCTCTTCCCTACAAGTCTTTGCCTTCCTGAGTATACATACTATACTACTTTCAAAACAACATGATCCTGTATTTATTTCCTAGTATTTTCACAAAGGTGGCGTGTCTCTTTTTCTAGTGAACAACGGGACATGCCTCTTGTAAAAAAGAACTTAATTTTTTTTTATATTCCCCACACCAGTTGAGAAAACAAGAAAGGCCATCCCCAACTGCTTCCCCAACTTTGTGATAAAGCTAACTGTTCCATGCTGGACGTTGAACAGTATACACTGAAAGTAGAATTTTCTAGCTTTTTCAAGTTGCAAATATCTAGCTGCAGTGAGTAACTTGACAGGTTAAAGACATGCAATCACCTTTCAACAAATAAAAAAGCCCTAAAGAAAAGGTCTGTCTGCCTACCTGTTTCATTTATCCAGCCTCTGAGATGGCACAATTTCCTCAAGTGGCTCATGAGGAACAATTTAATCAATTTATTAGAGAGGGGCCATATACACTATATCTGTTATGAATTACATCACATTTCTGCCCTTCCTCCAGAAGGTGTTGATGGCAGGATTTAGACACACAATCATTATACTAGTTATAAAACAATTAATATACAAAATTCAAAATTAAATGCAAGCTTCTTTGTTAGATTTTTACTAAGAATGGAATTCAACACCGGAGGACCTGGATGAAAAGTAAATTAGCTACAGGTTCTAAGCCCTCAAAGTAGGATACATGTGATATTTCTCTTTGCATTGAGGCAGATCAACCCCAGAAATGAAATTAACTTTTAGAGACAAGATTGTGAACACCTGACAGTTACATAAAATGTCCTAAGTATTTTTATTTTTGACCACGTTCCCATGGATTTTGTCTCCAGGAAGGGTGAAATAAATCAGTTCCTGCAGAAATATGGGTATCTCTCATTTCAAATGTTAATTGACTTAAAAAGATAAAAATTAAACTAAGTGTATTTATTATGCTTTAAAAGATACTGTGATCCAATTTCTTCTTAAGACCTGGGAAGGCAATAGCATCAGAAAGCTTAGGTGGCATTTAATGGGAAAAAAAGCAAACAATGGAACTGCCAAAATTCTACAAGAAAGCCTTTTTCTCCCAGGATTCCCACCTGTGTTATGCAGACCAAAGAGGTTCAGATGAACTGCAGATAAACATCAGCCTTTTGCATACTTTTCTGAACCCAAACACTGGATCTTTTGTTTTACCTTGGCATTATTCTTCACCTTTGCCCCTGAAAAGCTATAGTAAGTCTCAAAAATTGCATTCAAAAGCAATTAACTCCATCATGTGTAGTCAAGGTCAAGTATTACACTCTTCTTATTTGTATCATTACATAAGTGTCTGCTTTGTTAATTCAATAAATTTTATTAACATGTGCTTCGCCTCTATATCAACACTTTCAATTGTTAAGGGGTTAGTTTACTATTACAGAAATCTTTGTTTCATCTTACAAAATTGCGTTATCTGGAACACTGAGATGGGCTTTCAATGAAACTAAGACACAGTCTTCTGGATATAGTCACAAAAATGGGATTCATGTCTTTGGAAAATTTATTAATGATCTTAATGTTTTTAAATCCACTCCTGAAACTAGGAGTTTCAAAGAAAGCTAGTAGATGCCAAGACCAAAGCAAGCAGAAAGGGAGGATTCTTCACAATATGAGTATGTGAAACTTAAATCACAAAAATTCTTGTCACGAAATATCGCAGATGTTAAAACTTTACAGGGGAAACTAGGCAAGCTTGTTGAGGACAAACCATTTAGAACTGCTAAATACATAGAAACCACGTCAGGAAGTCTCTGATCTGCAAATGGCTGAAAGCCTACAGGAAGGTTAGAGGCTTATGCGTGCGCTTTTTTTATACATTTCCCAAAGCACCTTGCTTTTGGCTCCGTCGGAGTCAGGACTGGTCTGACCCAGCGCGGCTTTTATTCTTTTCTGGTATCCTTATCTTGTTTTAACACAGCTTTTGATGCCTTTTATCTTTGAGAAACTAACTTGAAAAATAACAATAATTGCTTCCAGTGAATTCAGATTCTGGATCTTTTATGACATCATTCACTTTTGAAAGGTAATAATACTATAGACACACTGCAATTACTTCATATAGTATTATCAAAGTTGACAACAGGGTTTCAGTAACAGCCTGATCCAAAACCCACTGAGGTCACTGGAAAGACTCCCATTCATTTCAATGGGCTTGGAATCAGACCTTAAGATTCTTTGAATGAGAGTATAATGAAACAGGGGAAAAAAGGGAGCTGGAAAGGAAAATTCTCTTCATATTTTTCTCCTTAGTGGTTTAGTTTTCTTTGCATTGCCATTTCTCTGCCATTTTCCATGCCATCAATACAAAAATAACACAATCTGGAGGAAACACCCATATTGTTTACAAATGAGGTTTTTAGCAATGCCTTTGAACGGGAAAAAGATATAATATTGAAAATACATTTTAGGTGTAGAATAAGCCATCCATTCTGAGGAAAACTCAGGAAGAAGTCTATTTTCCAGAGGAGAAGGAGAGTGCAAGAGTCTGTTTCCACCCAAAGCAGACCAATACTATAACCACTCATCACTGTTCATCACTTGATTATTGGCAGGTTGGATAATACTGGGACGAATCATAAACTAACCCTGGTTTTAGTTCTGCAGACCATTTATCTGGACCCACTTATCTTATTTTTGGATTTGTGGAGGGTTTAGATAAAATAAGTACTAGATCAAATAACTTTTGGTTTTGGTCTTGCAAATCCATAACTGAGCTTACCAGATTTTGCATCCCTAACAACGATTTGACTTTTCCCAATCTATTTATTCAGTCCATTTGAGGGCAGAGTTATATGTCTTTGCAAAAGGTGAGACTTTGTAGAGTTGGCATGCTGTGGAGGCAGACATCATTCTTAGCAGGGCCACCATGCTTTTGCATCTGAGAGAGCTGTCTCAAAGCAGTTATTTAGCAGTAATGTTGCAAGAAAAGACCAATAAGGGAAGCTAGTTGCATGGACATGGATGCCATAATCTTCTCCAGAGCACAGACTATGCCTTTCCCAAATATCTGTGAAGTGCTATGATGCTCTCCACAGTGAGACTATCCATCATGAGTTCTGAAGGTGAGCCTAACACAACTTATCTTACCTCTAGAAGCCAGTGGTTTTTTTCCCCACATATTAAGTCAAAGCAAGAATTTTTGATAAAAAAAAAAATGATAATGAATGATAAAAAACACGTGGCAGATTTTGACTTGAACTTTTTTTTTTTTCCCTGCCCTTAACCACCCGTGGCTGTTTTGGCCGACTATCTCTCCAAGATGTGGCTGGCATAGCAAGCTGCTGTGTAACTTCAGGCCTACAGGTAGATCATTCACGTTGCTTCTGTTGTCCAGTGTTCTAGTGTAAACTAGAAAGGAGTTGCCCAGGACTGAATCAATCAAGCACACAACCTCATGGCTCTTCCTCAGTACTTTAGTCTCTTTTCAACACTCGAACAGTCCGAACACTTGTTCATATCCACAGACCCACCTAAGATCCTCCCAATGGTTGCTACGACCCTTGTAACCCAAGATTTGGTGAAACTAAACCTCCTGAACACCTTCAGCTTCCCAAACTGCTCAGAACATTATCTCACAATCAGCTTATTCGCAGCCAATGCTTCTAATTATTCCTCACCTCTAAAACAAGAAGCTGTTTCAGAAAAAGTGCCTCTAGCCCTAGCTCTTTTTGAGCACAAATTACAGTTCTAATTCGGTAAGGTTACATTTGAAATAAAATAATACATTCTTGGAGGTAAGCAGTTTTTCCATTGGTTTAGCTTGCACATTGTGGAATGAATTCCCAGGCATAAATATTTATAGATGTATTTAAACTGACAGATTATTTTCCTGTGGTCCAGAATCAGCTCAGCTACAGGGAAAGAGGATTGTAGTACTGAGTCTTCTGCAGCAATCAGATGTTAAAAGTGTGTTCTGAGAGGGACTCCTCATTCTGATAATATAAACCATTTTGACCACTGATAATATGACATTTTTTAAAAGCTCTGAAATAACTTTGACACCCTCAGTTACAGTTATGCCCATTACTGCTCAAAGTCACTTGGAGATATGTGACTTCAGTTCCTAAGTCACTTTTGAGCTTTTAGGGATAGCAAAGAAGAAAGGGCCTCTGGAAATTTGAGATCAATCATCTCTTGCGATAAAAAATAAACACTTAAGGGGAGTTGGACTAGATGATCTCCAGAGGTCCCTTCCAACTCTGAAATTCCGTGATACCCAGACAAACATTCAGGTTTCTGATATCCATGATTCCCACCACAAGGTTTTCCCAGAATCTCACCCTGTGCATGGCCAGGGACTTCCCTCCTGGCTACACATTTTCAGCTTAAATGTATTTATGGCCAGTTCACAATCATTCGTTCTTTGGCTTTGCACTGTCTTTTTCCTTACGTAGTTCTTTTGCCTCACAGGTAATTACTCCCCTTGCAGAATTAAACAGACAACCCTTTCCAGCCCTTTGTTCTGCTAGGTTAAAAACAGCAAAGAGCAAACTTCTATTTCCCACTAATAGAATAGGCTCTCCTTTTCCCTAGTCACCCTAGTATTTCTTCCGTATTTTGTTGCACTCAGTCTTTCCTAAAGATGTGGAATCAAATCTTTGCACAATATGCCACATAAGGCCATACCTGAGTCGTGTGCAAAGACACGTACGCTTTCCTGTACATTTTGAAAATCTCTCTCCTGATCCAAAGATCAGACTAGCTTTTTCATGGATATATCACAGCATTTTCTTATATTGAGTTGGTGTTTGCCTACAATTAATTAGCATACCAAGCCTTTCTTTTTCCCAGACATGCCAGACTGTTCACCACTATTAGCATGTAGGAGATTTTTTTTTATTGGTTTTCCTCTGCCTGATCTTGCATTTTTTATGACTGAATTTCATACCACTCTTACTACTCTAGCTTTGAGGGCTACCCCAGTTCTTCCTGAATGATACCCTTCATCTTCCTTTGAGCTTTCCGAAACTGAAATCCATAGATTGTTCAGAAAAGAAGAAATCTTTTTAACTGCAGCAACATAAATTCTAACCCCCAGCACAAAAGATTTAGAAAGAACATTTTTGTGGAAAAAATTCTGACAATATGTTTCCAACTCATCGTGCACTGATACACTTTTTATCGTTCATTCTTGATTTCCATTTACCCCACTACCCCCTGAGTGCAAGGTATTTTTAAAGCGTCGTTCCAGGGCTTACTAACAGAAATACATATTCATGCATAATTGGCTGGATTATAAATCCATATTACTGTAGCCATAGGTATTTTCACAAAGTTATGAAGCCAATCATTTTACACAAAATACAGTCACTATACCTGGGAGGAAAAGACCTGGCTTTCCCAAAGAATGATCCAACCTGAAAAGCAAACAGAGAATTACCAGCAGTGCAATTAACTACGCAACTTAAACTCTGTTGCTAGGAAAAATATAGGAGCATAATTTACATGAGAATTTACGGTAGCTTTAAACCTAAAACCAAGTAAAACATGAGACTAGCATGATTTTCTGCACATACAGTCAGCAGTTTAGTTCTTTAGAGTTTGTTTTCCAAAATCAAACCATATTATTATTGTTATTTTCGTGAATACTAATATTTTATTTCTTAGACTTTTATGTTGTAACTAAAATATAGTTTTCCTGTGTCATATGTAATCTAATAAGAAAGAGCGTACAAACAGAATAGCTTCTTAATAATATTTGCAACTATTCCTCGAATCTCATGCAGGCGGATTTAATATCTATATATGTTGACACAGTAGATTCCATTCAATAGGATTTTTTTCTCTCATTTCATTTATGGGACAGAGGAGTTCAGTCTGGTGTCCCAGTCCACAGCGTTACTTTGTAGAGAAAAGCACTTTGTGCTGAAACAGAAGAGAATAGTATTGTGGCAAAATATTTCAGTTGCAATCTAAAAACTCAGAGAAAGCATGTGCAAGCGGGAATGTGGGAAGGGAAAAGTTCCAGATAGAGAGGGGATGATCACAAGTGAACCAGCTTTCTCTCAACTGTGGAGAACCACAGAGAGGGGATAGAAAGGCAGATCGTTATTTGAAAAGTTTTCCTTTTCTAAGAAAAGGGCAGAAAAGCTCACTTCATACTATAAACTTCACAGCATGCACCATAATTTCTTTTAATTTCACTTGGAGGAGAAGAGGAGGAGGATAAAGGATAATCGTAAACTCTGTCATAAAAAGGGTTAAAAATGACTCCAAGTTAAATCCTGTGGATATTGTGCTCCCTGTTGTGCTTGCAATTTTGGACAATTACTGTTCATTAAGCACACATCTCTCCTAAGGCCAGCTGGCACCAGGGAAATCAAATATTTCATGAGGTAGACAGGGCCTACCTTCTTTGAAGTTCTTTTATCCGAACCATCATATTGAGGTGTCCTTGTGAGTACTGTTCAATCACATCGCGTACGTCATACGGTTTCCGAGCTTGCTGTGAAAGAAGTCACACATGAGATTGAAAGGTAAGTACAGTTTAAACTTGAATTTTATTTCACACAGGCCTTCATTCTATTTTTTATCTTCCAGAGGTCATTTGCTTGCCATTTTGCAATGGTTATTGCAATGAATAAAAAATATGTAGGCACTGTAAGAGCGCATATTTATTGTGGAGATGGAGCCAAATGATTCCCGTTACTGTCAGTTAGAGTCATGTCTTCATGTTACTTCACACTGAGCAAAATATTAGACCTTCACAGCGTATTTAAAAAACACAAAACCAAGATATGTAATTTTTCTAAGACTATCATGTGCGGTATCTCTCGGCTCATTCCAAAACCATATGTTAATCATTATGTCGGAGGACTGAACGACACAGATAGGCCCGATTCATAACACTTGGACCCAGAATAAAATGCCTCTAAAGACTAAAGATCTCTGGTGACAGAAATACTGTTGCTTAAGGAACTGGGAGGACAGATGCTTTGCATAAGTCTGAGGACTGCTGCACATAGACTTCGTTTGTGCTTTATGTCTTGTCTTTAATGATACCTATGAGGTCAGAAAAAATGGTGCAATTCAAGTAAATAAAAAAGACAGACAAGAAAAGTGAGAGAGCTAAAAAAAATGCCATCTGCCCAGCTTTATTGCCATTCTAATGAGAATCCAGGTGCTTCTGCCAAGCTCTGGTTTCTTGCTGTAACTACTAAGCCAGAATTTTGAAACAAGTCTAGAGAATTTGCATAAAGTGATGTGATCATAAAAAGTGCACCACGGTAAAATTTTATCAAGTAAAAGTAATGAGTGTGTGTGGTGGAATAAATGCAAATGACGTCCTTTTGAAAATATCAGCATTTTCAGAGCCATACCAACCCGTACGGGAAATGTGGGGCAAGATGTCTCCTTTTTGGCTCCGACTCAAGAAAAGAAGAAAAAAAGAAAGGTAAACTGCAAATCTAGTAATTGGAAATTACTGAAAACAGCTCATTAGTCATCTTGTTGTCTGTTTCCACTCTGCCACAGCTTCAGCCAGAGCCATTAGCATGCACCACTGCACACACGCATTGAACACCTACAGTATGTGCTGGAGTCATGCTTGGAAGGCAGCCACAGGATCCTAGAAATTTCACATGAAAGCATGGAACTGGAATGGAAACAAATCCTGGGAAATGAATGAAGAAGCAAAAGCTCTTCGTGATAAAATGCCTTCCTTGCGCGCAGCCATCAGCACTTCCCTGCATTATTACTTTCAGAAGAGCTCATGGCTTTGGTAGTGTGCATGTACGTTTGTGTGCACATTTGTGAGAAGAGATACTTTGCGGGGGAGGGAGGTTTCAGCTTTCAGTTTATTGCCTTTTTTTTTTTTCCCTTCCCCAGCTTCACTTTTTGCAGACGCTGACACATCACTATTTCTGGCCAGAAAAGCAGCCTATTGTCTTCACCCAGAGAAACAGTGCCAGTATCACTCTTTAGATTGACTAGCGGGGGTGCTTTGAGAGCATTTTGGCTAAATCCTCTGTCCTTTCGTTTGGACACTCTCTATTTAAACATGATGCATGGCGCAGAGCCTAGATGTGCTGGGGATTTTTCCCCACCTCCCTCCCCTCTCCCCCATGGGCTACTATGTGCATAATTAATTCTACTCATTCCTAATGAAATTTCTTTTCTCCCTCAAAAGAAGTCCTCTGTCTGTTATTCCTTTTACCAAATCATCAGCTCCGAGTCCTCTCTAAAGCATAGTAAAAATATCCTTCCAACTTTCACCATTTTTCTCTCCTCCCATAAAGCTTTAGCTCGGAGCATCTTATGTCCTGCCAAACTTTGGCACAGTCTTTGTCATGTTTTTATTAGGAAATGCTAGTACAATACAACTTAAGGAGGGAGGTAATGGGCTTCCAGGGAGGATTGGTAAATGTAGAACTTGAAGAATTTCTTTAACCTTCATTTCGGTCCATTCCATCTGTAATCCCAAATCCTAGCCATTTCAGCTCAGCATGCTCATTCCAGCATGCTTAGAGTTCCTAATGCAAAACTCAAAATGATACTACCCGGCTTTGAACTTCCAAAATCTAATTGGCATGGGGAGTCCTATAAGCTACATTTACAGCCCCGAGAAAGAAAAAAATGGAAGATACTTTTTTCCTTTTCACTAATACCAACTCACAGAATCCTCTCCATATACTGATCAAGTTCAGTTTTTAAGGTTTGACGTGACTGCTACTGGCTGACAGCTCCAGAACATTAGGTGTCTTGTGGTTTGAAATATCCTAATGTTTATCCTAACTCATTTATAAACTGATTTTATTTTCCAGGAATGGCATTTTTAATCTTTTTTTTTTAATTTATTTTTTAAATTTCCCATAGTGTTTTTCTCTCTGGTGTATTCGCAATATAATCCTGCTCTCCTGTTGTTTGATGAGTTAAACAAACTGACTTGTCCTAGTCTTCTTTCATAAGGTAAGGTCATCTGAAGATACGTTTCTGCATGAGCTTGGGAAATATATGTGCTCTTCTGTCTGCCGTAATTCAGAACCTTCTCAGTGCTGTGAGCTTATCTCAGATTTCTATCCCTTGCAATTAAGTGCTCATCTCTAATCAAACTTGCTTGAAATTTAGGTCTTTGCTTTATCTTTTTAAAACCTCTTCAAAAGGATTATAAAAGTTGATTAACTTGCAGTGGACCCTCTTGGAGAAAAAAGCATGAACCTTCAGACGGAAATAACAGGGGCTTTGAAAATCAGTCCAGAAGTTAATTATTCATTTCCATGGTATCACCAGCACATGGGTGATGAGAATGATGATACCAGAACCACATTCCAAACAAGTTTTATCATAATGGGATTTAGTAAACAGGCAAAATAAGACAGTTTTTCCAATGCAGCTCATTTACTTTGAGCGCTTTGTAACCTGATTGAGAAATTTAACTTAAGACTTCATAAAGACAGCAAATTTCCAGAGGGCATATGCTCCACAATTTTGTAAAATAAGGCCTCTCTATGATGTCACATTCTGTGAAACAAATTTGGAAACGTGGGCCACAAATGTGAAAGCAACTTTTCACATCATATTGCTTATCAGTAAGGTCTATTGATCTGTCAGCCACGCATAGCACACATTTAGTTGAACATTCTCTAACCAGTGGTCAGATGATCGGTATAGACCATAATAGTGTTTTAGCAGACGCTTCAACAGAGTCTTTTGTTCAGCTCTCCTAGTAGATGGGTAAGTAGTCCACATATTAGTCATTAGAGTAAAACAAACAGAATCACAATAAAAAAAAATGCAGTAAAAAAGACAAGTGAAAAATAACTGCGATGACTCCAAAAATTCAGAAGGTTTTTGTATCATACTATACCCATGGAGAGTTGATAGTTTTGCTCGTGCTATGAAAATATCCACATAGGGTAAGTATGAGGCTGAAAATCTAAACAGTACTTTTGACTTATTACAACCGCATGCACAAAGGCAAGTTCACTCTCAGAGCACTTTCAATGTCATGTACTTAAGCCTACAAATTGTACTTATGTTTAATGGTGCTGCTTACCTGAAATTTTCTTCTGGCTACAAAATACTGCATTCTCCTGATGACTTTTACAGCTGTTCGATGTGCTTCTGTTAATCTGCCAAGAAAGACAAACACAGACATGCACAGTGTGTGGGGGGGTGTGGGGGGGAAAGCAGGAAAAATATCTTAATGGAAGATGTTAACTCCAAGCACCAAAATCTACAAATATATTTTATGGCTACAGTACAAAATTGTAGCATAACACACTGTGTGTGCATGTGTATTTTGTTGTGTTGCTTTACCCTTTTGTAGATTGTGGTTCTAAGTATAAAAAACTGATAAGTGAGACAATGAAAGCAGGTGTACAAAGATAATACGTGTGGAGGGGATTAGACAGGATTACTGTCAATGCATACAACTGGCATCAGTTTGAAGAATGTGAAATGTTTTTAGAACCACGACTGCATTCCTTATTTTGCTTTTATTGAGTGTTTGCCCATGAGCTCTATTGCACAGAAATTAAGTCCTTTAAAAAGTACTTTGAATTCTCTAGGAAGGCAAGAAAAATTGAAGTGTCACATCTAAAAAAAAATAAAATTAACACAACATACCCTCTTGGCACACATGTGTGTGTGCATGTGGCTGTCTGTATTGATATTCAAAACCAGAACTGGACATATTGTAACTTAACAATATCACTTCACCCAAAAGGTACCGTATTTGCAGAACATTAATTGTTCCATTTGGCTGGCAATTAATTACCACACCCTCTTATTTACAGTGAATTTTGGAGGGGTAGAGAGGAAGCAGGAATACGGTAATTGTAAGAAAGAACAAGTATTTTATTTAAGAACCGACTCCTTCCCCATTTTATTCATTCAAAATGAGTGAAATAAAAGAAAATTTGCCTTCCAAGGAACCTGCATTGTTAGGAAGTCTATGTTCTATACAGACAACATCTTTGACATGTGAAGATAACCCTAGGAAAGCTTGCCAGCAAGTTTCTCAAATCTCCTAAAAACATAATATGCCACCTCTTCCCAATGTATCTGACGGGGGAAAAGGAAGCATTGGCTAGGCCACCTACTTGGATGCCACGGTTTACAGATAAAGTCTTTAAAAAAATGGAGAGATTGCCATGTATTATTTCAAAGGGAAGTAAATAAAAGCTAATCAAACAGGCACTGTATTTAAGAACTACCATTATTTTTCATTTTTATAATATCTCTTTGATAGAATTAGTGCTTCTGATTGGGTGAGATACCACAGCCACAGGAACAGGGGTTTTAAAATAAACTTTCATTAGCTTTTTTCTTGCTCTCTTTCAAGTCCCAGTTTAATATTAAATACATGCAAAAATATGTGTGAAATTCAGGTGTCTATACTACTTAAATCCTCACACTTCATATATCTATGTATATTTGTGCACATACCCACATATATACATGCACACATGCGAACACACAGAAGACAAAGCAGGGTGAGCGCAATTCAAGAACCATCATTGCTGTATACCATCAACAGCATTGCTAAGTACGAATCTTTGCATTTGTGTAAGCCCATCAAAGGGATTTCAAAAGTGTCACTGATGGCCTACCAGTAGTTTAGCCTACAGGACCTTTATTATGGTGAAAGAAAAGCTCTCAGCTTGACACTCAGGGCACCAGCTGAGCTCCTGTGGCTGGTGACTAGAATGGAGACAAGATTCTGCTTGTAAATGGCATATACTTGATAGAGAAATCTTTGTCTGTCAGCCCGTACAAGCTATATAAATATATATTTATATATATATATAAAAATTTTTTTTTGGAACTAGAGAAGTATCACAATTTAAGATTTAGTGTTTAGCTTACATTCTTCATGTGCCAGTTAAGATAAAGCTTGAAATTATCCTCTAGCTCTAAATGATGTGAGACTTCATATATATACTTAAGAGGGTTTGGGTTTTTTTTTTTTTGGTGGGGTAATCCATATGATATGGTTCATGCATTGTTTAAACAGTCTCAAATAGACAAACTTAAAGAAGTCAGAGATGGAAACAAATCAAGGCAGCAATTTCCTCCTAATTCCCCTCCTTCACCAGAAATTAGGGCTACAAGACTTTTTCCAACGTGTTATCAAGTTTAAGTGTCCAAAACCATGAGGCTGACTCTTGAAACACGATGCACAGTTGAGCAGGCCTCATTTTGAGAGAGAAAAGTTATTTATTTGTGAAATATAGCAAAGAGAGTCACCTAACTATAATTCAAAAGCGCTTGATATAGGCCTGTTGCAACTGGCAAAATCCACACCAATCTCAATTGGAGCAAATTTTTAAAAAGGAGTAAGTTACCATTCAGATTTAATTGTCACTATTATTAAACTGAGGGACAGAAACACATGAATCCTGGCTTTAACAGAAAAAAAAACAGAGTGTGAAAAGGTGCAAATCCATAGACTGAGATATGTGGACGTGTTATCTTAATTGCCTCAATAAATCCACAAGGAGCGTAGTGGCTTTAGACGACAGAGATGAACTGGCAGATGAGTTAAACTCCCTGCTCTGAGAAGTAAACAGAGCTATCCTCCTGACGGGGGACTGTGGCAGTGTGGCCGACTGTGATTCTAAACCTTTTCAGAGATTTTTAGCTGATTTTTTTATTTTCCTAGCACTGATGTCAAGTGGATAATCACACCTATTACTGGCCAGGTTTCATTTATCCCTGTATATAACCCAATACATTTATCCTGGTAAGCCTTATATTTTAGCCCAAAAACTTGGATTAGGCAAAACCTTTTCAGCCTTGATGGTGTCAGTCTGTTGCATGCCAGAAGCATACAACAGGAGAGAACAAAAGGCCAGAGATGCTTTAGGTCACGCTTTAGTAATGCTCAATAGAAACACAACACTGCTTGCAGTGAATCTCCTAGATATTTTGAGATACGCAACTCATGAAACAAAAACCCAGGGGGGCTGTGGTGGACACCATACTTGCATGCGCCTTCCACAGGGCATTTTCTGCTGACAGAAGACAGAAACAGACAGATCTTCACAGGTGTTATGGTGCCTAACTCCCACGGAGATAAAGATTTAACTACTTTCATAGCTCTGACTCCCAAATGAAGCCAGTAGGACCTGAGCACTTGCTCTAAGTAGCAATACGGTTGGGTCTGTGACCACACCTCTGCCCCAGTGAAAGCAGCCAAGCTCTCTTGCCTCTGTGCAGCAGAGGGCAGTGGCACACACAGACACCAGGAGATCTTCTCCAGGATGTTAAAAAAATCATTTAAGTTGTTTAAAAGCTTTACCCATAAAACCAAGCATAAAGGCTAGACCTCGTAAGGATGGGGTCTATGCTGAGGTGGGGTGTTACTACTGGCTAGGTTGTTTGTTGTGGATGTTTTGCTCAAAAGAATACGATTAGAGTTTTATCGACACACAACGGCGTACGTTTCCATCTTCTAACCGAAACAACAGGTAAGAAGGTTTTATTAAAACCTTCCCCCAAAAGACTGTAAAGGAGAACAAAATGACATTTGAACGGAAGTGATCAGGGGTTTGGAAAGTTATAAGCACATAAAAAAAAAAATAATGGAAGCTTGTAACATGTGTAACTATAATGGATACCATGAAACGTCTCCTGAAATAACATATACTTGGATACATAAATGATACTGACATCATCTATAACTATGTCTTCAAGTAGGTCCCAAGCCTTGGACCCATTTGCAAAACAGTATGTGTTCCTTACCTCTCCGCTAACTGATTGCTCAGCAAGATGTTCAATTTTAAAAGCAGTCAAACCTATCCTTAATTACAATGAGTCTTTCCTGGTTTGGCTTACGGACTCCTGAGCTGTCACATCCCTGTGGTAGGACAGGACGAGAGGGTGGAGGGGATGGAATGTATATGTTAACAAGCAGTCCCCACCCTGACCCGATGCTGGGTAACTCTCCAGCAATTATTCCAGTGGATGAGGGGGAAAGGGGCCCCTCTTTGCTGGCTGCCTCCACCTTCCCCTCCGCAGGTTTTGAGTACGCCTGTGTGGCTGCAGAGCCTGGCGGGACGGCTGTGTGCCAAGGAAGCACTGCAGCCCCAGCTTTGGTCCTCTGCTCGTGGCTGAGCGAGCGCTGTGAAAAGTCACTGCTTTTAACTTAAAACACTTGGATACATTTAAGGCTTTTTTTTCCCACTTTTTTCTTTTCTTTTTTTTTTTTTTTTTTTTTTTTTTAACTGCAGAAAGGCGGTAGCCTAAGCCAAAGAAGCCAAACATTTGCAGTTGAAAATAATTGAACCAGAGGAGGAAAGACAGATGATCAAATCCAAAGCAACTCTGGAAACTATCCACAGGGATCTTTTTCTTTTATTTTTATATACCACTCTGTTTGTTAAAAGCTTGTGTTGGCCAGTTCAGACCTACTATTTTTCTTTTTCTTTTGTATGGAGTCCGATCACTTTCAGCTTAATGTGCTTTGGAACAGCCAGGGAATGTTTTAAGTGAAAAACAGATATGGAAATGGACCCTAAACCCAGGCAAAGTTACAACTATTCCAGGCTATGCTGAGGCACAGCTCAAGTCTCCAAACAAGCCTGTTATCCGTGTGATGCACCTTTCAGTCCAGAAGCAGTTTTTAATCATTAGAGTTCACTTCAGTGTAGAGACAAGGGGAAGGACTTTATTCAGGCGGTGCCGCAGGATGGCTGCAGATAGTGGAACATGCATTCCAGGCTGGTTTTCCTGCCGTTTATTCAGGTGTCATGAATTAGAAGAGTTATTCAGTGTAACGTAACTACTTTGATCATGAACTGTGGAAAATAAAGGCCACTTCAGCAAGGTCAATTATAGCGCTCTGTCCCAATTTGCAAAACTGGTTTGAGGATACATGCTTACTGTACTTGGATTACTGCTGAGCTTCATTAATTTGTTACGTTTTGATTGCTTAGCAGGAAAACACATATAAAGTCACACTAACTCTATTTTAATACTGGTCATTGGATAATGTTGTAACTCCTGCCCAGAGTAACATACGGCATCATCTATTCTGGAGTTGTTCACTTGACGTTAGTTTCTAAGCCAGCACAAACACTGACTAGGTCAGTGATGGCAACCGAAATGTAAAGAAGTTATTTGAGAAGCTCAGCCCTCCATCTGCCTTTTTGTTTTCCCATCACATCTGACTAAGAGTATTCACTGTCCGGCTCTGTTTCTGGGAAAGAACTTTGATTCTCAGTCATAACTTTAATTTTTCTCATCTACAATTACCTCAAGTGGGCTGATATTTTAGTAGGTAAAATATAAAGCAAGCTTTATTTGCACTGAAACATTACCAGAATCAATACAAAACACGAAATGTTGGCATCACAGGGTACTTTTTGTGTCCACATGCATGTAGCACACTTTCAGAGATTTTTCATTAAACTGCAGATTCCCACTGTTACCGAAGGGCAACGTTTAGCAGAGATAAATATCCCCTATATTCAAATGTAGCTAAACGGTGCCATCATCCCATCATATGGACAGCATGCACCAATAAGTTGTTGGGGGAGAAGAAGGGTGGGAAAACAGAACTCATAAAGAACATAAAATGAGAGAGTTTATTACAGACAAGCGCAGCAGTTAGTCCAAAGAGAGATGGTGGAGAGAGATGGTTGTCATCACAAGAGCCATAAAGAAAAGAAGCTTATATAATGTCTTTTAAATACTGAGGGAAGTTACACTATCCAAATGAAAAAAAAATAAAAATCTTCCTACCAATAAATGAAAATAAATTTAGTATTGCGTTCAGCTAAGCAAAGCCAGATAGAATGCTTTGAGCCTTTTAAACCACTCAAGTTAAGAGAAGGTTGCAGCTTGAATCTGACATGCAAACACCTGGAAATGTCAGGCGATGATTCTGATTCCAGAGCTCACTCTAAGCCAGGAGCAGCAGAGAAGTACAACATAAATATAACAGAAGAGATTTCCAGTCTTGTAACATTTCATCAAAGCCTTGTGAAGAACAGATACTTCTGTAGAATTTCCACCACTTACATGATGGAAATTTTATAAGATGCCGTTTGTGCTGAAACCCCAGAGAACATTTCAGAAAATGCTGGCACAACTTTATTTTTCCCTTTATTCCTAATCACAATCGTACCATAAACCTACCTCATCTCTATTCTAACCATATCCTTATCTGAACCTTTTCTTTTCAAGCCCACATTTGGCTCAAAACTATAAATAAATTAGGATTGGCTTCTCTCAAAACAGAGCAGCCTGGAGGCCTATTTGGCTTCATCAAGCTCTGCTGACAGCCTCAATTTATGAAGGAATGATGCAGATTCTGCAAATCCCTCCTCAGCAGGTACAGTCCCAGGCAAAATGGAAAAGAAACCAGAAGTGACATGTTCATGGGGGGCTGCATTTTGGTATCTGGTTATTTTGCTGAAGATTTTGTGGGGTTTGCTGTCTCCACCCACACATCACCATATACACCACTGCCTCTCCGAATTCATTCCACACTGCAATTGCCTCAGCTTCTACTTGCCTCTAACCTGGCCTTCCCTGAAGTGAACGAGAAAGAAAGCAGATTTCCTACGGCAGCGCTCCTAGGGATTGGGGCAGAGAAAGAAGAACAACTCTGAGGAGAAACACTGTTAGAAGAGGAAGAACTAAGACACCATTTATAGGGAGCAACTGTCAAGACAATATATTGGCAGAGCAAACGCCACTGGGAGAAGAAGCAGGGCAGGGCGTTTTCTTGATGTTGTCCACAAACAGAAGAAAAAAAAAGTAGAAAGCTCCTGAAAATAATCAGAGGTAGATGTAACCTGTTCACTGAATGCGATTTAATGAAGAAGAAACCCCCTTGAACTTTGAGTTGTTTTTGTCAGCCCTAGACAGTTGGAGTTTTCAGTTACAAGTTTGTTCTGTAATATTACAAAGTGGGTTTATTGAGGAAGTGGGAGAAAAGCTCTGTGTTAGTCCCTTGCTAATTGAAATGCATAATTAAAATGAGTAATTAAGCTTACCACAGAATGCTCTTGTGTCTGGGAGCCCAACTGCCCTTGAACAACAATTCATCTGCTGAACTGTCTCTGAGAACTAAAGTAACCATTAGATATTTTGGTTACATCTTTCCTCTGTTTTGTTGGCAGCAAAATAAAAGTGCCTGGTCTCTTTTCTGCCATTTTATTTCTTCCATTCTTACTGCAGTGTCAGAACAAACAAGATGATGTCATAGGGATGTCTTTTCAGTGTGGAAATACAAACACAGAAAGATTCTCTTTTTTTTTTTTTTTTCCCCTGAGCAAACAGCTTCTAGAAATTGCCACAATAACTTCCTGTATTAGCACTGTACCATGACTACTTCTGGTCCCAGGTTAGGTGAAACGGTCTTGTCTCCATGCCAATTCTCATTTGCTTAGAAAACAGGCTCTAGCCACAATCACCTTCTTGGGAGGCAGATGAACGCCGACAGACAATGGCATTTCTTTACCCCACATATTACAACAGTCGCTGATCCTAGCAGATAAAGGTATTTTTTCGCTTCTCTCTCCTTCAGACTTGGTCTTCATCAATCTGCCTTTTGAAAAATGCCAACAGAACTGAATGCCTAGCTAGTAACAGGCAGCGGAGAGACAGCCATCACCAAGCCAAACAACCTCCCAGCAGAAGAGATGCCTTTCTGGAATCTGAATAGCCTTCGCAGCAGTGCAGGGGAAACCAGAACGGTACAGCCTTATTGGATGGGCTCTGGTTTGCTCACTTTAAAAAATGCCACAACCCAAATTAATGAACTTTAAGACTTCATTTTCCTCTTCACTGTATTCAGCATTTATGGGAACAACGTGGTGTTGTTAATATACACCAATGACTGCGCGCTGTATTTATGCCTCAATGATTTTCTGTCATGAGAATATAATGCCTGGCAAAGACTGATTCTCTGAAATACCAGTTTGTTTGGGTTCATTAATCTTAATTCCTATCTTGCCTGAATAGGAACTGGATAACAGTCAAGTCAGGGAATAGTTCTGAGAATTAAAACTTCAATGGCTTTTGGGCTGCCCAAGGCTTTACATTTCTTTTAAAAAATAAGTAATTAATTAATCTGCACCAAGTACTAAGGAGTGACCCTGTGGAATTGAGCAAAATGCGTCTTGTGGTTTTAAAAAACAAAAACCAGAGGCTTTTGGCAGGATCTTTCTTTAGTAGCTCTTGTGATTTAGTAGTTACAGCAGGGGCTATGGAAACACAACTCCTGGGTTCTTGAATTGATTGATTTAACTGGCCTCTGTCCCTCTGGGTGATCTTTTACCTGGCTATACTGTAGTTTATATGTCTATAAAGTAAGTGTAAAACCTGTCTAAGTTGTGGAGGTGTCATGAGGCTTACTTCACTGAAGATTTTAAGGCAATTAGCGTCCCAAATGAAGACGTATTTTACGTATAGAATGACTTATCAGAAAAAAAAGTAGTAACAATATGTTTTTCCTTTAACGATGATAAGGAAAAAGGGAGACTAATCTGCAGGCTTGGGGTAAACTGCCATGACACTGCCCCCTAAGCAGAGGCTGTTTTCCAAAGCATTCTTCACTCTCCACCTTCACAATCTCTGCTCCTCCTCTCCTGAGCACCTGAGCAATCTGTTTGGGAATTACCTCCCCGTTCACCAGATACTCGGCAATGCAAGACATCCACAGCATCTGAAGCCAAACAGGACCATTAGATCATGAACGTGACCTGCTCAACAGTGCAGGGGATTGCATTTCACACAGCTGCCCTTGCCCTGAGCCAAAAACCTTGTGTAAGACTAAAGTAACTTTCCAGAAAGGCATCTGGCCTTGATATAAAGACCTTTATATACTGTTAAGAAGTGCCTTATTTTTTATTTAAATTTGTCAGTATTCAGCTTCTAGGCTCCTCTCTCCAACTGCAGTAGCAGCAATTTTAGCCTTTTCCAGCCCTGTCTTTCCCCCAGGGACCTTCAGCGGTGCCAGATGCATTGCCTCTGGCCCGGCAGGGAGAGGTGTAGGGAACTGCAAGGAGGAATTGAAACCCTAAAACATTTTTATCATTATTTTTCTGCCTGTGGTTTAAGTCATGCTATCGGTAATTCTAGAGATGCATAATGGAAATGCTTAGACTGGCAAGAGTGGAGAATGAATGGGAAGGTCTGCGTGTGAAAGCATCAGAAACAGAAAAACAGCAGAAAAAGCCCAATGAGGATGGCAGGCGCTTGTGGGACTGAGACCGTCAACATCACGGCACATTTATATGCAGCTTTTTAGAATATCCAATTCAGGAACACAAAGGACAGCATACAGTCAAGAACTGCCTCTACCTAGACTGAGAAAGGACTCCGGCCCCTAAGAGGTGACGGTGGGAAAACACAGAACAGGGCTGGAGTCTTAAGAGACCCTGGTAAGGAGACAGAGGACAGAGAATAAATCCTAATGATTCACAGAGGTGGGAGAGCATGGAAAGGTAAAAGACCGTGATCGCTGTCAGCTCCCAAAGGCAAAAAAGGTTCATTGGTCCCTGGTTGCCCTCCTGAGGAGATCCCAGCAAACACGATGATGACCCAATAGAGCATTACTTGGCCTCCTGCACAATTTAAAAAATCACGAGCAGCCCACCTGCATCCGTGCAGCTGGGATACAGGCATGGTGGAGAGACTGCTCGGTACACACATCTTGGTATTTGTGAGTATGTGATTATGACAGTGTGAATCACTGAAACTAGCCATTTTAATATAAAATCACTTTGCCCTCCCCTAAAGTCTTGTACTGAGTTTTTGGTACACAGCAACCAGCTTATACCATCAGAAAAAATTCTCGAAAGCTAGCTCTAAAATTGACTTACTACCTGATCACCTTCAAATTTGCCTTTCGAAGGTCTTGTCAAAAAGACATTTCTTCTCAGAATGGCCTTGTGATCTCCCATCACCAAGTCACAGTCCACTTTGGAGCTCCAAGACCAGCATCTACAAACCCATGTGCCAAGAAAGACTATCACTTTGCCATTGGAGGAACTGTCATTTCAAAACCAGACAAAAATCATGATCTTCCTTTCTTAAAAAAATTTAGTGTCCATAAACTATTTTGCAGACTATAGCGATCATACTCACAGAACCTCACAGGGAACTTAGTGTGGCCACAGACACTTATTATTTTTCCACCCTGTATTTCATGTAAGAACATGCATAAGAATCTTACAGGCCTCACTTGCCTAATACTGAAAATATGCAGTTCTTATCAACAGTTTACTACAGAAAAAAGATCTTGCAAAAAGTTGCAAGCATCACCTGTGCTATCACTGAAACCAGAAGTTTTGCTGAGCTGCTTATTTCAAGAGATTTCACTTGCTCATTGAGAAACTACTTTCTGTTCAAAGATTGTGCATTTTTTCTTTACCTTCAGGAAAAGATGTTATCTCTTTGCATTATTTGTTTTTTTTTTCTGGCAAACCTTTAGCTCAGCCAGTGGATGACAGAAGGAAAGTGTTCATATACCAATTGCTCCTGACTTACTATTAAAGAACAGGAAAAATTCTGGTTTCAAAGTATGCGAGGAAATCTGTGTCTTCATGCTCTGGGGAATTCTGATTTTCCTGTCTTTGTTTCCATCCTAACTCACAGGAAAAATATTTTAAAAGTCATTATGAAACAAAAGATTCTGAAAGCGTTTGAGCCTGAAATGATAATATGTGTCATTTTGTCCCATTTTAATACACATTTATGTTTCCAAAAAAGGAAATATTTCATCCACTTATAAAATTAATGCATTTTATCTGGTTTATGCCCTTTCTCCTCCCAGTAACTCACACTTGAAGACATACTCTACATGGCATCATCTGGTGGAGAATGAAGACCACATGCCTTAGAGAAGACGCAAACTAGTTTACAGGATACTATTAAAGAACTGTACATCCAAGCTGTGAATCCTATGAAACAGCAGACTATTCTGGGCAGATCCAGTTAAAATATTGGTAAAGACTTAACTTTGACACTTTTCCACTAATCATGGTGTTCTGAACGGTGCCTGCATTCAATGAACTTTGTTTTAACTCCTTCTGCTCTAAAATTAAATTAATACACACCACCACCACCCACCTCCCCTCAAGTTTTCTCATGGAAAAGCTCCATTTTGAGATTTTTTTTCAACTTGAAAAATCATCATCTCTGTGCTCACTGTAAGTTATTAGCAAATGAAGATCTCAGAGTACATGAGGCAATCTAATTAACAGATAATAGCTATTCCTATCAGTGCTTCACAGTCTCAAGCTTTCAGGTTTTGGGTTTTTTGAGGGGGGGGTTGTTTAGGTTTTTTTTTAATTGGCCCTTGAGGATGCCAGTATTGCAAACAAAAGTGTTTCTAAATAATTATTCACTCATTTAGGTGGCTAACCACCTGAATTGCTGTAATTAGAATACTTAATACAAGTAATTAATTATGTCAGCAATGCTGAAGGCTGTTTTTAAGATCTAGATACAGGAATATGTTCAACCAAAAAAAAAACCCACCAAAACCCAAAGGGATCTTCATTTCATTTGATGCATTTTCACTGATTGTTCTCTGACACAACCTGAAAACTCCTCGCAGAAGTTCTGTGTAAGAATGAAATAAAAACTGGGAACAATGCTATCAAGACTCCCACTGAAGTAGAATTTATATTTTTATCCAAGGAACAGACACATAGATGTTGCCTCAAATTAGCTTTACCTTGTCCTTGAACAATTGGCTTTATTCTGGATCTGAAGGAACTTAGTGCAGAGAGGAGGCAGCAGCTCAAGTATTCATGTACTCAAGCCCAAAATTTCAGTGCCAAAAATGTGGAATAGGTCATGACCATCTGTCCACTTGAAGCTGAAATAAGGAAATGTTTTTTCTCTTCCAATATCCTTCTGTTATACAGACGTTTCCCAGCATCCTCTCATACTCCAACAAGTCCTCACAATATTGAACTGGTTTGGTGATGCATTACAGGCTTAGTTTTCTAAAAGTTCATAAACCTATAAACTTCAACCCCATTCCAGAGGAGCCTGAGACAATTTATCTTTTTGCTTGGAAATTATGCAAAAAGAAATTATGCAAAATCTGAGGTTTGGCATGGATTCGAAGCAAAACCACTTGAAACGCTGCAATTTGAAGTGAATTTACTTTGACAATTTCAGTTTGCCCAAACCTGAAACTCAAAGCAAACCTCAGGGCAGAAGTGTAAACCAGAACAGATAGAAATCAACAAACGTTTACACAACACTCCATGAATCAAAGATACTTAAGTTCACATGACATGAAGCAGAGGCTGACAAACCAGGAATCAGACAGGAACATTTTTTTGCACACAATCTACTTTGTTCACATTTAGCAAGACAACAGTTCATCTCTCCTATCACCAGACTTCTCAACCATGAAGGCCCACTAGTTTCAAGTTTTAAGCTCCTCTCTCCATCTTAAAATTCATATTATCATCACTTCAATCTTTCTCTTTCTCAAATTTTCAACCCTCGTGCTTTGAGAACTATAAGGGAAATAAAGCCATTTTATACTACCCAAAAACACCTTTAAGTTAGCTCTCAGTAGAATAATCACATGTGTCTAATAACCTAGTGAACCAGTTGAGTCTGAGCGATAGCTGATAATTTCCCTGAATTATATAGTGTCACAAGTGATAATCAACTTAACCTGATACTATCACTTATCTGAAGCAAAATACCTTTCTTCAAGGCAACAGATCCAGGCAAATAGTTCATAAATATCAGGGTGGTTTTTTTCTTCTTTTTTATGTGGCAATTTTTGGTCAAAGAGATGAACAGTTTCAAGCACAGAGGCTTTAAAGCAGCTCTTTTTTCTGTTACAAACAGAGAGAGCGCTTTTCTCCCCAGCACATCAGGGGAAATGTTCAGTTTGATCCACAGCACGATACAGTCCACTCCATTCCTGGCTACCCAAACTGGCCATGTGCACGTCAACACCATACACTCTCAGGCCTCTTAACCTGTACAGACTGTGTAAAGAGCTAAGGACAGAATAAAGGAGTCATTTTTAGTATTCTCAAAGATTAATGTAAAATAAGAAAACAGCTCTTCAAAACTGGCATCCGTACATATTTGTACTTTTGGATATGTCTATGCTACATCTGTTATTACCTCCTATGCGTTCTCGCTCTAAAAACCGTTCATGACAGAATGAGCAATATTCTGCTCAGGACATTGAATTGCATATTTTCAGTGCATCATTAATGTTATAAATGGGTGAGCACACAATTGTTTGCAAATTCAGAATGTAGGGAACTGGGATATAGAAGGGAAAATATTTACAGAACTGTGAAAGATCATAGAATCATAGAATGGTTTGGGTTGCAAGGGACCTTAGAGATCTTCTAATTCCAAACCCCTGCCATGGGCAGGGACACCTCCCACCAGGCCAGGTTGCTCAAAGCCCCATCCAGCCTGGCCTTGAACACTTCCACGGATGGGGCATCCACAGCTTCTCTGGGCAACCTGTTCCAGTGTCTCACCACCCGCACAGTAAAGAATTTCTTCCTAATATCTACTCTATATAACTGTTACCCCTCGTCCTATCATTACACTCCCTGATAAAGAGTCCCTCCCCATCCTTCCTGTAGGCCCCCTTTAGGTACTGGAAGGCTGCTATAAGGTCTCCCCGGAGCCTTCTCTTCTCCAGGCTGAACAACCCCAACTCTCGCAGCCCGTCTTCGTAGAAGAGGTGCTCCAGCCCTCTGATCATCTTTGCAGCCCTCCTCTGGACCTGCTTCAACAGGTTCATGTCCTTCTTATGTTTGGGGCCCCAGAGCCAGACGCAGTAGTCCAGGCGGGGTCTCAGAAGAGTGGACTGGAGGGGGAGAATCACCTCTCTCAACCTGCTGGCCACACTCCTTTTGATGCAGCCCAGGATGTGGTTGGCTTTCTGGGCTGCCAGCGCACATTGTCGGTTCATATTGAGCTTCTCATCCACCAACATCCCCAAGTCCTTCTCCTCAGGGCTGCTCTCAATCCATTCTCCACCCAGCCTGTATTTGTGCTTGGGATTGCCTCACCCCATGTACAAGACCTTGCACTTAGTCTTGTTGAACTTCATGAGGTTTGCACAGGCCCCTGTCTCAAGTCTGTCCAGGTCCCTTTGGCTGGCACCCTTTCCCTTCAGCGTGTTGACTGCACCACACAGCTTGGTGTCATCAAAAGATTATTTTTATCTAATAAACCAGCACATAAAATACCCTTCCACCTAGGATTTGTTTAATATCCTCCTTTAAATCTCTTATTTCTAACACTTTCCACTTTCTCCTACTTTTTCCTCACTTAAGAGGAAGAGAGCCTTGGCACCTGAGGCTCTGCCGTTCTCCTCTCAGCTAGGCTTGTCCCACTTTGCATGGAATAACTAAATGTTCACCAAGCCAAAGAATTGTAAGCAGCTCTCCAGCCTCATGGTTAAGGCATCTACTGGCTGATGGGAGAAGGCTATTTAAATCCCCTGTCTCTGTGGGTGTTTCCTTTCGGAGTGGAAGAACATGAAAGGGATGCTGGGCCTTGGCCTCTGAACTCAGAATATTCTGTGATCAGGTGTCAGAGCATGCTTCTAGGGAACAACATGCTCAGATCCCTTCAAACTGAGGGAAGAACTGAACTTAATGCCTCTCACAATCTGTATCCATGATGATGTTAAATGACAGAAGGACACCTTTTCTAGGAGCTTCATAATCCTAATCCTCTGCTATTTTTGCATGTCTGCAGGAGAAAAAGGTTTCTTTTTTAGTCAAATATAGAATTTAATCCAACAGGAAACATATTTTTAGTTTTGTGAAAAAAAATTGAAAAAAATGACCATTTTCATTCAAACCAAAGAGACTATTTTTTTTTTTCAAATATTTGGATCAAAAGCTTCGACGGAAAAAAAATAATCAACTTTCAGCTGAGCTCTGGTGGATTTATGAACTCAACGAGTATCACCAAAACCAATTTCTACCAAGCAAATGCAAATCAACCATTAGAGTAATTTAAATTATGTGATAAATTGCCTGTGACAGTCTTTAAATCAAGACTGCAGCATCCTGTTGAAGACTGTATTCCTGGTTGACCAGAGTGGAACTCCAGTGTGTTTCGTCAAGACCTAACGCGGCCTAAAAAACCAAAATGCTTTCAAACATTGAGCTTATGAACACTGTGGAGATGCTTCCTTCTGGCTTAGAGACTCTGAAGGAATTCACGTCTGCCTGACACGATGGAAGTTTTCCGAAATGAAAGCCTTCCGAAAGCTGCGGTGAAGTCATTATTTCTGCCCAAAGCAACTCCCATCAACTTGAGTTTCTATATGAGGCAGTCTGAGGATGCAGTTATTACAGACTCCGGAGACTGCTGAAAACTCTTTCTGCGTTACCAAGGTACTGAAAATGCACAGCAAGTTTCAAAAAATACAGTATCTCTACATATTGTTTCTCAAATGTATCAGGTGATATTGTGGAACTGCAGTTTTCTGTTCCTGGCAGCCATAGCATTAAACCCTGCATGTGTTTACGCACCTACACACCTCTCCTACACCTTCAAAAATAGCTTTTTAATGCAAGTGCCTAGAGAAGGAGGAACTAGCTAACTTTCCAAATGACTGATGAGAAATACCTGCATAGGCTAAGATCTGATCAGAATTAATGAAGGGTTTGATTCTGCAAACCCACATCTAAGTAATCCTGTACATGAGTTATGTTCAAAATTAAGGCTTGCAAAATGGTACCCTAATTATGCAGTTAAAAGTGGTGTTGAGGGAATGTTCTTCAGTTGTTTACCCTCACTATTTTTGCACATCTGCAAAGTGGGACAAATATCATCAACAATGTATGTTGTCAGCAACACGTACTGCTCTGTCATGCCTCACCTGCCGAACGCAGATAGAGCTGATCCTGGACCCGAGTAAGGGCTGCAGAATCTCTCAAGCAGTAATAGGCAGCTGGCATCATCCTACAGGATTTTCACCACTCCACCTTATCAGTTATACCTTGCTGATCTATATTACATATATCCATTTCATTCACAAGAAAACTGGACATTTTGAAGACACACATATATGTGTATAAATAAAAACACCTAATACACTTCCATGAATTACGCTGAACGGTTTGGTAACTTTCAGAAAATAATTAAATACGCATTAAAGTATATGTATAGTTCTAGGTTGTGAGCATAAATATGGAAAAATACAAACCCGATTTATAAGCTCAAAATAATCTCAACAGTGATTTAGCTACAGTTTTAATAGCATGAAAATGACTAATTTAAGGTCAAGAGTAATTTAGTTTTGACTGACTTGGCAATCCTTTGTTCTCTGGGTCATGTAAGTGTTGAGTAAATTATAAACCTGTAATTCTATCCTGAGGTCAAGGGACTTCAGAATTGATTTGATATATTGGTCTCCTGGAAAGTACTTCCAAGGCCAGTACCCTCTAAACTGTTTATGAGTTGACTGCATTAATAACGAAAAGAGTCATATAATATTAGCAGAGGTGAAATTAACCCTTTCAAAGAAGAGCATGCTCAAATGCAGGATTTTTAAATGAGATACAGAAAAACCAGATAAAGCTATGAGAAGCCAAATTTCTACAGGGTATTGAAAAAATAAAATAAATGTAAAAAGGTGTAGGTATCTTACTTCAGGAACAAAATCAGACTGCATCATGAACATTATTTGGGACAATCCTGTATTTATGAAGCAAAACCTATTGCCTTGATATCTTATGTGGGGGGAAAATAAACAAACCAGCAACTACTCTGACAGACTATGTAAGAAGCATAAATGGATTAAAAAAACCAGCAGCTGCTCATTTAATGCAATCTCTGCTCTGTCCTCTGACATTTGCTATTGAAAAACTGAGACGGCAAGTAAACTGAGATGTTTTTCCATGTAAGATTTAAGTGTGTATTATAGCAGCACTTACTAATTTTGAACCTTTCAATGTTTCCCAATGAAAGTCATCACACTACTAAAAAAAAAAATACACTGTAAAGCCCAGACACACGGCCTGGACTATTCTTTCGTCACCAGGCAAACATTAAAGTTAATGGTCCTCAAAGCGTTTAGGGTTATTTCTTCTGCCCAGCGTCACAGTCCTGAACTCATTAGCAAGAGGTATATTCAGATTAGCCTGTTCAGTTCTGATTTAAAAGAAACTCAACAGTAATCACAATCTAAAATCTTGAAATCATTAGGAATAACCTAGTGTTACCCTCGAGCAGTTCTGTGAAAAATTAGAAGTAGGTTTCCCCCCACCTCTAAGGCTGTAGATTTCATGTGAATATGAATATCTCCTGGTATCTACTCAGTACCAGGAAATGTTTGTCCTGGACAGTCCTTGGCTACCTTCTTCCATGGCTTTCAAATTCCTAGCAAGAGTACTAACTTCGCTGAATGCTTTTACATTTACAGTAACTCCTGTATAAAAATCCAACAGTTGTTTAGATTAATGATCACTAAACACACACCAAGGTTAAAGAAATATCAGCGTCAGAATTAAAACTGCAACAGCTCTTACTGCAATGGATGACAGCATTTGACCTGGTCACACAGTGGGAACCAATTTGCAAAAAAGGAACCATAGCTGCTTAGTAAATAGCACAACACAGGAGCATACCCAAAGACCACTGAATGTCACAGAAAGCATTAGAGTAACCTTTCTCTTGCAACTTCAAGGGACCTTTGAGCAGATTTTAATGGATATTAAAAATACAAGCCAAAATTCAGATGGGTGTTTCACAATCGGCTTAGGTCAAGCTTTGACCATGCTGTTCCTGAGAGGAGGCAGTCTTACTCCTGGTGTGCATGGGCAGCAGATCTCACTGCTAGCTTGCACCCGGGACCTCACAGCTGCACACTGAGTCAGGTCAGGCCATCCGTTTGCCTGAAAACTAATCCTGGAGGGGAGGAAAAAAAATAAATTCTGTTGGATTAGTTCCCTGAGCAAAATCACCTTTGTAGGGCAGGTGACAGCAGCAGGTGGTAGGGGACAGAGAGGGGAAGGAGGAAGAGGTGGCTTGCAGTAGCTCAGATGTAGATCGGTTCAAGACACATACACACTGTCCCAGTGCTCAGGGTCCACCTGCCAAGTTTGGTGACAAAGGTTTTTTGTGTCCAAATGTGCATTTCCAGAATGGGTAACTAAATAAAAAGAATGCTAGCACATAGAAAAATCCTCCTAACTGACTGATTAGCCCTAATCAGCATCACTTTATGAAGGCCATCACTGTTTCAGGGCCTTGAGGACACTAAGAGGCCTTAGTGGCCCTGACCAGCCTCACCTGGGCCTTCCCTCACTCCTTCCCATGGGGCCAGTAGCCCCATTTCAGACCAGACCCTGCCAGAGCTATGCTGTAGGTGCATTTGTCTCTGGTCCTGTCTCCTGGATGGACCTTGGACCCCCATAGTAGCCTTGTTATTCCCAGTCCTGTCTCTGACTCTGTTTCGTTTGGGATTTGGACCTGGCTCTTGCCTTGACTATGGCTGTCAGTGGACCCATTGCTATCTCCCAGCTCTGCCCACTGTTTGCACCCTGCTGGTAAGGGCACTGCTCACACTGGAATCACCTGTGGATCCCAGTTTGCCCTCCTGTAGGGAACAGCCAGACCTTGCTGCTCCGTGACACATTCTACTAGTACATCCTAATTGGCTTTTAAGATGGAAGGCCAGCAAATTTGTATGCTTGGCTTTGTTAACACATTGTTCTTACTGTTTTTGCATATAGCCATGGTCCTGTTCGTTCTCAGTTATGTACTAGAGTTATGCTAAAGCTCTACCAAAACTTCTTTTTTTTTTCCTTTAAGAAAGGCACTTGTCACAGCTCTAGTTCAAGCTCCTAGATTTATCACTTTGGGCTCATATGGGTGTTAATATCAATGCAAAGGATGCAGAGGGAGCTGATGGATTAATTTTGGTTAAGATTAATTCATATTACAGCTGAAGAAAACAGATGATGTTTGGGACACAGAAGAACTTCCTCAAATCTGAAGCAGAAACAATAAGACTAAAGTTAAACACTGGTGAAAAAACAATTGCTTTGAAGGCAAGTTTAAATGATTTAGCTAAATCAAACTGACATTCTGCTACTATAGAAAGGAGCAGCACTATCTCATTTTGTTTCCCCTTCCTACCATCGCCTGATTCTCACCCGACAGTCGCCCCTCCCCTCTTCAGGCTCATTAAGCCAATTGACTGCACTGACCTGGTAGAAACAGTTCACAGGTTTTGTCAGACTGCTCTTGGGCTGAAAGAGCTATCTGAATTGGCTCAGAACAATATCGCACGATGATCAGCAGAGGAGAGAGGTGTGCAGCTGGAGCAGGACCTGCCCCCGTCAGCAGCGGTGAGCTGTTATGTTGGCTCAGCCTCAGCAACTTCAACTGGGTAACTCTGCGTGCCACAACAGGCGCTCGACAGCTTGTGAAAGTACAGGTGAAGCTTGGCAGGTTTGAGAACAAAGTGTTGTCTTGTACCTGCATCTGGCAGGGAAAGAAGGCAGTGAAAACAGCCTGTACTGATTTGAGAATGAGGGTACTCGACCTGGCAGTCTGTAAGCTCACTCATCTAAGTGTATATTTACGTTACATATGTACAAAATGTAAGGTAGGACTCATCTCCTTGTGCTGAGCTCAGGGCTGCTGGCAAGTTTCTGGTTGAGGGGCAGGGGTACTTAAACTCCGGGTTAGGTTTTAACAACATGAGCAGGAGCCGGGTGAAGGCTTGACCCAAGGATTCAGAGCGGGGGTTAACTTGCATTGCAAACCTCCCCTCAAATACCCAGTGAGAATCAGCCAATGACTGTTCGCTGTGAAAAGCTATAGGTTTGAATGGATTATGTGTGGGATGGAAGATTTAGCGAGCAAAGGCAAAGGCTACTCCTGTCACACACAGAGTTCCTACAGTTGCAATCACTGCGATGTTTCTAATTTCCGTCAACAGCATCTCTGAAGTCCTGTATCTGGGTTTCTTGGTTTATCAGCACTACAAAATAAAATTTCTGTTTGCTAACATTTTTCAGCCGCATTTTAAATGAAAGCTGTTTTCTAGGGGATACTGAAAGAAACTTCTCTCTTCTCCCATTTTAGATACTATATACTGTATGGAAAGTATACTTTGTATTGTATATTTTCTATAAAAACATTACATTTTTAACTTCCCTGGGACCATGTATATAAATATTTGTACATGAAATTATACGATAAGCTTTGAAATGTATGCCATACATTTCTGTTAATGTTCTAAAAATATTTGTTCAGGCAAATGAAATTGCAGTAAAATATTTTACTACAGATCAGTCAAAGGTTCTCACAACTTTATCTTCCTAAAAAACAATATTTCAAGCTATAAAACAGGGTTCCATTTCAGATATCTAAAAGGCAAATTTAACCAGCTTGATTTGATTAATACCAAGTAGTTTAATATTTTTTTAAACACTGAGGTTTAAGGTGAAATAAAGTCAAGATGTAAGCATTTTCTTTTCTACATATATGATTTAATTTTGTTTTCTAGAAACTTATACTGTTAAAGGCAAATTGCCTAGGCAGTACACGGGGGGCTATGTGCGTATTTCCTATTGCCATTAACAATAATGAGCGCAGGGCGTGTTGCCCAGCACACAAAGCTTCAAGTATACAAATTGTTAATAAATCTGACTCCTCACAAAACAGAAAATTAATGCCGTATTCAGAATGATGTGTGGTCCGAGATATATTTTCGAACATACTCCTTCGGGTGTCCCAACACCTTAATCACAAGCTCGGCAGCCATCTGGCGACTCCCAATGGCTTACCACCCACCGTGGAAGCCTCCTGGGTAGCTGAGTAAGAGCCCTGTTCTGCACCACCACTTCTGCTCGCACAAAAGTCCCTTTAATGTCAGTAATTTTGCCTCAGGAAGCTTCTAAACAGCCCCCAAATCATATGCACAGTATCAACAGTTTTCCTAGGCAGCGCACAGGGCGAGAGCCCGTGTGTCTTCCAGAAAAGCTGTTTTCCCCCCCTTCTCTTATTCCCCACCAAAAGACCTACGGTCAGGTGAGCTTGAATCCCTACCAGCTCACACTTAGTTCTAGCACATGCTCCGCATACCTGCAGACACCTCCTTAGCAAACCTCACACCTAACTCGCAGCATTTTGTTCCGCTTGGCCGGGTCCCAGCTCCCACGAGAGCACGGCCCTCACCCTACGTCTGCAGCTCCTGCTCCCTACCCTGTGCACGTTGGCCAGCCTCCACCACCTCCAAACGCCAGTTGCCAAAGCTTGTCCCCTAAGTCTTCTCTGCAGGTCTGCTCTGCAGAAATCCCTCGCATTTGGTTGCTAATCCCCCTTCAAAGGTGTCAGTGGTGCAGACGGTAACTTGCCGCCCAGCGGTGAGTGGATGTTTCAGATAACAGGTGCCAGGGGAACGGCACAGAGAAATTGATGGTCTGTGGGCATAGACTCAAGTTTAGGCATTTACACCAGCAATTTACTAATCCCCATGAATCTTTTAGATGCATCCAAATACTTTTTCCCCTCACAGCGTTAGCATGTTGCCCAGCGGATGGAAATAGTTTTTCTTCCTCTCATTCACATACCAACAGCAAGCAAGAACTCAATGAGTATTGGGCTCATGTCAATTTTACAACACTTTTTTTTTTTTTTTTGCGGGGGGGGAGTGTCCTCTTTTTGTTCTTGTTTTCAGATTTAACACTATTTTCTTGTAGTTCATGCGTGTCACCTGTAAACACAGCAAACTAAGGATCATCTCAGTAGTTCCTTAAAGCAAAGGAATCAAGAACACCAGCAATCACACTTACATTGCCTGATTTTGAGACAGATCTCTAAATAACAGATCTCTACATAAAGTTCCCTGTTTTCCAATAGAATGGAGTCTGGTAAGCCAGGAAACAGAAAAGACCATGATGTATTCAGCAAAAAATGTTTAGCCACTTCTGATTTGGGCTATGTGAAGCTTACCTATTTCCTGCACACACACCTCCAGTAGATGTTAGGGGATCTTTTTGTTTGTTCATTTGTTTTGTTATATTTATGCCCCTGGGAAATATAGGGTGGGGAAGCGTCTCTGTCGGGAGACTGTGAAGGCATAAAGAGAGAGAGATGTAGGGTCAGGAAGGAGCGGCTAGAGCCATCTGATAAAGTAAACTAGACCAAGTTTGAGGTACAGAGGGTAGACTGGGATAAGGAACCAGCAATGGGGAAGATGCAAAACTATTTGGAGAAAATCCAGGGACAGAAGCTGGGGAAGGGGAGTGAAAACAGCTGGTAGAAAAGTTTGTTATATAGTATGTGTCTGCACCTCTCCTGGTGTTGGCCCACGTAACAGTTTTATGACTAAAGTCTTAAATCAAGGATAAGATGCCACTGTGTCGTTACTGTTAAGGTATTTTTTTGTTTATTGAACAATGTGACCTTTAAAGGTCCCTTCCAACACAACACATTCTATGATTCTATGAACATCAAACATATTCCAGAAATAAAAATTATTGATAAAATTTTAAAAAATAATATTAGGGTGGTAGCATCAATCAAGAAAGATTAGGAAATGCCAGATGCTAGGTACCTTCACAAACTTAATTTAAGCCTCTATGCATATGTATTGTAATAGGATTCCTTAAATTTTCAGAATGAGTGAAAATATATTCAGGTATTACTTACTGCACTATACTCAGCAGAGAATGGTGAAAGTTCACGTGCTGCAATGCATTCATTAATACAGTCTCCTTTACCTCATTTAGCTTGCCTTTTGCAATAAATTTCAGGTGATTGCAATTTTTATGTTTTTTTTATGTAAAGAAAATACAGTGCGGTAAAATAGCATCACAGTAGGGAAGCTTCAGTTATTTTATTAATTTAAAATCTGTGTCCCTGAACAGCCATTAAAATAATCCTAAAACAAATAGACTGACCATTCTCACAGCTGAAGAAAGGTGGTGGGAAAATTAACTGCTTGGGTTGAACTAAGGAAAGTGGGAGACTGAAACACTTAAAGATGGACTAGCCACACGGTTCAACCACTAACCAGCTTCAACTCTGCAGGAAAACCTGAAGCAACTAAGGGTGTGCCTTTCTTCGCACATGGTAGTACATTACAGAGTCAGCGCCAAGAAAATGGAAAACTTTGTTTTTGAAACATCTGAACTAATGTGCGCATGGGAAATGCAGTGTAAGAGTAAACTTTGTACCAAATTGACAGTTAGGCTAGCAATTTAGATAAATGTCTGTGCAACTTTCCCAGCGATCTGGGCTACTTCAGGTTTCCTCTGCCCTCAAACACCTTACTTTTGTCCAAGAAGCTGAATGTAAACTAAACAAACAACAAAAGAAGTTGCAATGAACTACAGATTATGTACTTTCTCATTACATAAAAAGCCAAAAGCATTGGAGAAGAAACTTAGTACAAAAGCTTTCTATTCATGCAATATAATTGTACATGGTTTTTAGACCTGTAGAATTCAGTTAGCTCAACTCAGAGTTCCCAGAGAAACTTAACTCCAGGGTTGGTTGTTTTTTTTTTTACATACACGTGCTCATAGTTTGCAAAGTTAAGTCGTGGTGCTGAACACAGATGGATTTGTGTCAGAAATTTAGAATATAAACTTTTAACTTTCTCAGACGTTAAAGGTCAGATCCACAGTAGCAAATCAGGATAAGGGATAGACACAAAGGCTTAAAGCATCATGAAAAATGCAACAAGACAGGCAAGTTTAGAGTTGCTGTGGAAACCCTACTGCTGAAACTTCTGACTTTTGTGCCTTTGACTTCTCGATCATAAGGTTTCACTAAAGGAGTGTTTCTGTTGAATATATTTTCTTTTCGTTCTTTTTGGAGACAGATTTGCATGAGAATGGTATCTTTGTTTCCTGGGATTCCATCTGCTCCCACTGCTTGTTGCTCACCTGAAGCCATAATCCTCTGTGTGAGACTTCACAAATGGCTATTGTGGACACAATTAAGGGCTTCAGGTGGGGAACCAGGGTAAGATGAACTTTTCAGATAAAAAAAGGTCTCCTTTTCATGTGAACTTTCTTGAGAATAAAGAACGAGAGAGGGGAAAAAAGAGAACAGAATACATGGCAGTGACAGAAGTGTTTCTAAAGAAAATGTTCTTCTGAAGTTTTTAATCAGAAAGCTTCCTGCTTACATGGGAAGCTGCCACGCCAGCAACACCTCATAAGTGAGCAAATGGGGAAGACTGCAATTGGTAGACAGCCTCTACCTCTTCTCCCTCCGTGTCAGGCTAATAAATCTGCTACATAGGTATGGCACCTCTTATGCAACATGTTTTCAAGTCCTTCAAGACAAGGTGAGCAACATCATCGGTAAGCCTACCAGAACTTAGAAATGTGAGCAGTGTCAGTGCTTTCTCTAAATTGCCAAAGAAAAAAAGTTGTGGGTCTACCCAGCAAGTGAAGCTGAAGGACTTGCCTTGGGTTTGCAGCTATCTCTCAGGCATTTTTTATAGACAAAAAGGGCAAAGTAAAAACATGGGTTAAGCTGCTTGTAGATGCTGTGTTGAAAGAACGGGTAACATTAAACTCCCTCAGAATTAGATGATGTTCTGCCAAAGCTATAAAAAAAGTGTGAGAATGAAGTGGCTTAGTCACCACTAAAAACAGAATCATACACTCATCCAGGTTGGAAATACAATTCAATCCCTTGTTAGTACAGAGCTAATGTCAAAGTTAGGTCAGGTTTCTCAAGTTTTGAAAATTTTTGGTACAGAATCTCCAGTTATCAGATAATAATAATACCAGAGGCCCAGCGTGTTGCCAAGCTGTATTCCAATATCACATAAAGGAGCTGAAAATCATCAGGCAAAATCATCTACAGTCTGTGCAATATCATAGCAACACACTACATGATCCCAGTAAAAAAAAATAAATAAAAATTACTCTCCTTAATTCCCAACTAGAATTCTTTTAGAGAACCAACAAAAGAATGAACAACATAATCTTATTAGGGATGCTAAGGGATATTAAAGATGGTGCAAAATCAGATAATATGTGACATCAATTAGCACTACAAGTTAGATACATTCAGGTCTATCACAGTTCAGCACATCCTAAAGCAATAAGCCCTTATACCTGACCAAAACAGTACCACTGGCCCCATCTGTGTGCAGTGACTTTAGAGCTCAGTCAGCAGCACTATCTGGAAATTGTGCGTCGGGCACCAGGTAGTGGCAAAACATTATCTATGAGAAACAGTAATTTACAAAGGAAAGGCTTCCATTTTGATGAAGCTGGATTTTTATGACAAAACTCATGTCCCTTTTACAGTTTGTTAACACTAATATATAAGAGCAGGGATCAGCTTTATGGTAGGCAAATCACCAGCACACTACACACAAATCCAAGAGCAACATTACAACTGTAAAGGTTTAAGAAAATTTCAATCACCATATGAGAGGTGTATGTAAGAGATCTTGGAAGGGCAGCAAAAAGACCAGCTTTTTTCCCAAAACCTACTAATGAACTGTTTGTTGTGTGACCTCAGGCGAAATCACTTCAGTGCTCCATGCTTCTGCTTCCTTTCCTACTGGGTCTATTTAGACTAGGAGTGCTTTAGGGATAGGGACTGTCTCTCACTTTCTATTTATACACTGTCTAGCACAGCGAGCCCCTGATCTAGCATGAGATCTCTAGATGCTATTGCATTACAAAAAATAATCATAATAACAAGGAAGATGTAACCAAATTAGACAAATATGGGGCGGATTAGATTTACTTGTGAGAAGCTTTACTGGATCTTTTATTAAAGAGTCTATTACGACTGTCAATTTTAATGCACGGTTAATACAGCAGGCAAAACCAACAATAAAGGTGTATGTGGGTGAACAATTAGACAAACTGAAGGCTGAAGATCAACTCTGGGTCTGTTAAAGGGACCTGTAGTTAGCCTGTTGCGGCTGATTCTTGTTATATGTAATATAGCAGATTTCTTTATTATTATTTTCAAAATGGGAAGATGTTTAACAGATTTGAGAAGCAGAAAACAGTTATCAGTGATTGTGCCTGTTAGGGCAATTTCACTCAGCTGTCCCTCATAATGACACCAATAACTTGCTTTTTATTAACACTTATCTTCAAGAGGATCCTCTTTATTTTTTAAGCTCTAGTGAAATATGTGTGATGACTTTTCACCATTATCCTGCATTTCTTTTTAAAAAGGGTTCTCATGTCAGTCCTGTATGAACTTCTCATCTGCTGAAGTCCATAAGAATTTTATTGTTGGCTCCAGCAGTATTTTTAGTTTCCTCCCAGGGATGCTTCTAAGAAGAAGGAAGAATCTACTGATGCCTGGAGAACCATTCATTTATTTTTTCATGTCAAGGAAAAAAGCAGTCTCAGAAGGAGGTAGCACATAGTAAGCAAACAGATTAAACGGCCTTGCTGGAATTATTTATACTTTCTTCCTAAAATACATTTTAGGATGATACAAACTAATATCACTTGAAATGAGAGGTAAAGAATGATATCTTTGGTATTTTTCTATGGGGAACGTTTTTGGAGACACCTTATACCTGGGACAGTCTACTCCATTTCAAAGGCAAGCATTTGCTCTTTAGAAGTAACCTCTGCTAATGGATGCAAACTTAGCAAGGCAGCAAAATCACTTTGATCTCCCTTTCAAAATGTTTTTGGAGTTTACCCATTGCCAGGGAATGAGTTTCTTCTCCTGGAAAGCACTGAACCCTTGGCTTGATTATACCCCTTGACCAAAAACGCTAAATCATAGACTTACGATACGATTTGTATTGATACAGTCCCCAAATATGCCTTCATCGTCTAAATATTCCGAAGATTTCTAGGTGCTTTTCTATTCTAATTCAGAGAGTTATCAATAGGAGTACTTCAGTCCCTAACATTAGTCACTTCTATCTCAATGTAACTTTTATAAACAACAAACTGTGCAGAAACTGCACAATTAATAGGGCATAAAATTTAGAAAAATGCTGTACATCATGTCAAAAGTTACCAATAATTTTTTTTATTATTTTTGTACAATGGAGTGTATGTGAGTGGATATTTGAAATGCTGGATATCTGTAGCTTTTCATACTATTAGATGATTTACCCACGGACAAAGTTCTGCTTAATTTCAGATAAAAATAACAAGAACACAGAGGAATTTCAAGCCTGAAATACTTTGGACTTTTAATACAGTTCGATGAGGAAGTCTATGTTCCTTGCTACATGGAATTCTAAAACCTTAGGGAAACAAACTCAAAAATACTCTTCTTTTTGGAACTTGTTTGCTTTGTATTTTTTCATCAGAACCAATTATTTTTCTTGTACTGCTGTTTTGCCTGTATTTACACAAGCAGAACTAAAGAGCTCTATTCAGTGACCTTTTTATCTTTGTAAGATCTCTTGGTATAAATATTTTTCCCACAGATTTATTCTAGTACATTGAATTTTTAAAGACTTAATAAAAGAACAAAAGCAATAAGGAACAATGCAAATTTCAAAGTCAATTGACAGCACATTAAATACCTGCACTGAAACAATTGTTTCATATCCATTGAAGAACCAGTGAAAAACAGACCGTATTAAAAAGATTACAGCCCACAAGGCAGATGCTAGAATAAGAACTCTTAAGTCTGGTCTCCTACTTTTATGTAGTTTACAAAGGTCAAACTGAGCCCAAAAGGCAAGTGCACAAAACGTACATTGTACTAGCGGTCTAAAAGGTGAGAATTCAGTTATGTTTTATCTTTGTTTTGCTTTGTAGCCTTAAAGCTATTGTTATTAGCTTGTAACCCATGTATAATAACAAATACTCATCCAAGAGAAATATTAATAATAATAAATACAGGATTACACAATAATTTGATTAATCCAATAAATAAACAAACTATCCAATACACTATGTATAATGACTTAAAAAGAAAGTAGAGTAATTAAATTATGCATTTTAAACATTACCGGATATATGACCAAGTCATACAATATACATCAAGATGAAGATCTGACTTTCCCTGTTCTTGATTCAGATTTTGGCTATAGCATTATGCAAACACAAAATTTGACTTCAGATCTGAATTTTGCTGGAAAGAGTAGCTACTGAGTTCTGACTAAAGTCCATTTTGAAATACCACACAGACTGAGCTTTCTATGCTTGATGAATGATTTGGTTGATGTTTAACATATGTTTTATTGTTTGATCTAAATAGATGAAGTCACATTTATTCAACTGGACTAAATGTAACTAATAGGTCTTCTCAAAGATCTAATGTCACCCAAGCACTGGCCAGAAGACTGACCGGTAGAAGCAAACTAGCCCACGGCTTAATTTTGAATTGCCACACTTAACACCCTTGAGCTAAATACCATATTTACCACGTTTGCTGAACAAGAAGGTAAATTCTAAGAAATGCCCACACAAATAATCGGGCCCTATCAGACATGAATGTTGAATGAATTTGTGTTTGGGAAAAAAAATGGCAAAGTGAGCTCTCAGTGTTAGGACTGTAAAAAAAAAGAATATGAATTAAACAGAAAGCAATATTATATTTCTTACTGTTTTGGAAGAAAAGAGGAAGTAGGAAAAAACCTAAGGCATAATATTTGCATTTTTGTGTGAACAGAGCAGACACTTCTCAGAGAGTGGCTGAGCACCTCCTTCAAAATGACCAACATCAGCAAAAGAAAGAAAGAAACCTAACAGCTTCTGCGAGCTGCTTTTGCACAAAAGGTGCTGTTACTAAAACCTCCCCCCATCTCTAATGGGCGGGAATTGGGACTACTCCTGGATTTGCCGTTGCCCGTTGTGCATGCCACCGTTTCCCGATATGTGCAAGGGGAAACTTTCTTGTTCTAATCAAAGACAGGGGCACTAGTGCTGCGTGCACAAAGTCTCCTAGCACCAACATATGTTGACTTCAACTGCCGAATGCCTTTCTACAACACTGCAGAGACACTTGACTTCCTATTGGGGAAGTGCAGCTTTCTTTCCTAACAATGGGCCAACTGATTTTCATAACGGAGATAAACGCTCCCTGCTGTGAATTGTAATAGAAAAACATGTCAAACAACCAACAATAAAAAGAAGCACAGCCAAAAGACTGGCTTTTCCTGTTTTTATGTGCAGCACAGAGGAAACTAAGCACGTGAACTGCGCTTGGCTTCTTACAAGTCAAAATACCATTTCTTTTAAATGAGAACGAGGAAAAATGCAACTCATTTCTGACCCTTTTTTCACTCTGAAGTGCAGACGTGAAAACTGAACCCATTAGCACTTATTTGCCAGAGGGTATTATGAAACCTCTGAATGTGAAAGTCAGACGCTTTATTAAAAAAGAGGAATGGTTATTCAGTTAGGTTTTTCCCACCCTTTTAAAAGCTGCAATATTTATGAGTGATAAGGACATCCATCTGCCATTCTGATGATCCCATGATATTCTCTAGTTTTATGTTCTCTGCGTTTGCTGACAAATGACCACTTGCTTAGAACCCCCTCCTTTTCCACCCCATCATCTGTTCACTTTCACCTGCCCTGAAGGATTCTCTTCTTCGTTGTCTTACTTTTTCCCCTGACTACCTTTTATAGCCCATTAGTTTTATTTTGACATTTCTTATTAGTTAGTTCTGTGAAACTGCACTGTAAGTCTTCAATGAAAATCACTGTTCCTACACCCTCACCTTGATAACTTGGCATGTTTGCAATGTGTCTTTCCCTTTCTTACTGCCCTTCTCATCTGCTTAAACTGGAAGAAGCCAACAATTAGGACTTCAGCGAGCATGGATGATTCTACAAATTATTGGTTAATAACAATCTGTTCTCTTAGATTGTACAGAACGTGGTAAGATGACTGTGGTCACAGTTGTTTATCTCTTTGTCTTCAGATGCCACACATCGCTGTGGCTCTAGACAGCCCTAGTTTATGGCATGCCTCTCGTAATAGCTGATGACCAGGTATCTAAAGTGACATCTCTAGACTGAACAGTGCCAAGAGTCATTTTGATAGGAGTGAACTTTTTACAGTCTTGCTTTGACAGGAGTGAACACAACTGTTCGTTAGTACCTCTGTTCTTTCTTCAAGTGGAGAGGTCTTCTCTTTTTCTGTGTGTCTTGTTTGTTATCTGTACTAGACCTCTAGAAAGAAATACTGGTGCATGTGCCAGGCATACGGAGCTTCATATCCAGCAGACCTGCAGTATTTAACTTGTAAGCATTTCAAGGAACACCAGCACACATACAAGAAACCTGATACCTCTAGGTCTCAAAAGACTTAATTGAACATGCCTAGACTAACTACACAACATGTGTATTTGGATGCATCTGACTCACTGCACCTATAGAATGAATATTTGCTTGAGATCTGAGGTATTTCCAAGCTACAAGTGCTGGGAAGCTGAGGAAGTATCACCGTGGGCCCCTTCTCGTATTTTTCTCAAAGTATCCACATCCCTGGTAGGTGACTAGGCTGGACGGACTCCTGACCCAGTATGTTCTTAGGGCTTTGGCAGTCCTGTTGGTGTGAATTGTGCTGGCGAGAGATGGTGATAGAAGGGCTAAATTCTCCCAGGTCCCTCTGATGTCTAGCTTTTCAGCCAGTCGGTGTGGTACTTTTTGTTAGCTGTGATTCTACTACAATGAACCTATTTCTGTTTGATTTTAAACCAAGCATTTCAAAAGGGCAAAAATAATAGTGACTTCATCTAATGTTGCTGTTTGTGTATTAAATTTTAAGTTTAACACTCCCTTGCTCCACATATAGAGCCAGCACCTCACACCTGCAAGTTATTGTTACCTTAATCATGAACCCTAAACCTTCTAGAGCGTAAGAGGATTCCTCATTCACTCACATGGTGGATGCCTGTGCTTTGGGAACAGAAGGCACTGGACTATCTCTGTGTTTGTAAGTGTGACATTCTGGATAAGCAAATTGTGAGATTAGAAACAATAGATTACAGAATGCAAGATGTTTGTTACTCTAATAAGGATGATTACACTATGGCTGGGTTGTGAGTGGAATGGGAGAGGTCAGAAAAAAAGCAAGGGAGAAGAGTCAGAATGAGAGACCTTGAATGTGTAGTTATCAGGAAGGCTGCTTCCACCCTGCTCTGGTTTCTGTTAATAAGGCCACAGCTTGGAACCCATCTGAAGACTCTAAAATATAAATGCATTAAGGTACATTAGCTACTATGGCTATAAAGAACCTTAGAGTCATGACATTATCAGATATGTGGGACAAAGAACAGATTCCCAGAGCAGCCAGAGAAAGCAAACAATTAATTACAAGAACAGCCTGCCCACTGTTGTTCTTCCCAGAGCCCAATACCAAAAATTCAAAAGGCACAGACTATATTTTAAGATGCTCCTAAACCAAGGGAGATGCTGAAACTCACTTCCATTTCATATAGAATGAAGTATTCTACAACGGACAGTCATATGCTGTTTGTGCAGGGTGTGGAATAAAAAGAAATAACACACTTGGGAGCACAATGATAATCAGGATTTCTTTGGCATTGGAGAAGATCAAGGAAAAGGAGCAGATACTGGAGGATCTCTTGAGCCAATGTACTTGGGCTGGGGTGGGAAGGGGGAGGAAAAGGGGAAAGAATAAAGCACAATTTATAGATGACTGAAATTCTCTCTCTCCTCAAGTAACAACTGTCAAATATTTCCATATGGAATCTTAGAATTAATGTGATATTTAGGACAAAATTTGTTCATTGTTAGATAAAATGTTAAAGACTGCTAATATTCTGAGTAGGCCCACCTGCTCTCACAGTTATATCAGCCAATATTAACTACCTTTTTGTTCACATTCCAGATTTCTGACATTTGGAATGAAAAAGAAACAGACACTGTCTTTCTGAGGGTTTATATCATATCAGAGAGGCAGTGAGTGACATGTTGCAATGGTTGGATAGTTTCCACCTGACCTTAATGAGGAGAGAGAAGAGGTTTTTTTCCCAGGTAGAAATTAAGACTTTTTTGTTCTTAGTGATCATCAGTCCTTATTACCATGTTTTACTGAATTGCGGCCAAACGCGCGAGCTGTAAGAAATGTCATGAGCTGGAAGGATGTCATCATCTACATCATGAAATTTAGTTTGCAATTTTTAAATTCAGTGTATGTATGTAAATAAACATCCCTCTGCAAAGGAATGGAAATAAGCAGCTGGCTGTGCTACATTATACTTGGGAATAGAAATGGACGTACAATGAAAATAAAGAAAAGAAGAACTGGCTAATTTGGGTTGTCAATTCTTGAATGACAACAAAGAGGAAAACTGAGACTTCAGATTTTTTAAATATATCAAACTTCTAACAGTCAAATTTAAGTACCTGCTTCAGACTTTATTATTAAGAAATCTTAAAACCGAAGGTAGTAGAGATGTTTGGTAATTCAGTAAGTCAGTTTGCCCAGGAGTCCCCTTCCGCCGGAACTTGCTGGCAATGTACACGTCAGAGTTGAAATTAAGCACGGTATCGGAGCAGCCTGCACAGATAGGTATCTGCCACAGTACATGAGTGGTGGTGATGTACACATGGTGTATACATACACCACATACACCATTGGTGGACAAAAGAGAGAAGAGCCATTTCACCTGCTGTGAAACTGGCACGAGGTTTATGCTCTGCAGAGCTGGTCATAACAAGCTCTCGCTACTGAAATATAGCACTGAGGCTTAATATTTTGCCAATATTAATCATTTGCATACCTCTTAGTAGCGATTCAATTTTGATTCGTGTTTGCAGAGATTTTTCTTTCCCATCCCATGTTTGAACTACTTCACTGAACTTTTACATAGTGTAAAAATGTACCTACAAAGGAAGAGAGGGAAAGAGAGGGCTCCTAGAGACAAATATATCATGTGGAGTCAATTACTCAGATCCAGACCTGCTCACTCCCAGCTTCAGGCACATGAATAACATTATTGCTTTCAACGGCACCTCTTGCAAACCTAGACTGATGATGTTTGATGGATAGAGGCCTAGGCTTCATAACTATAAATCCCCTACTCATAAGAATAAAAGCCTTCTGAGTTAAAACAAACAAACAAATGAAGTAAATTAAAAGGATCCGGTATATTCAAATATATTTTCCTCTTTTTTAGAACATACTTTTTTTTTTATATCAATGTCTTAACTGTGGAATAGCTTTTATAATTAATACTGTACTGAGAAGCATAATTCTAATGGGTATAACTAGTTCTGTTACAAAACATGCTTGTTAAATGTTGAAAAGATTACAAAAGATTTACAAAATCCTTTTATTTTTTTACAAAAGCCATGTATGATATGTGGCCTTATTTTACTGCATATCCACTTTTTATTATTACTTATTGAAAATGTCGATCTGTTGGAGTTCTGGTTCTACACCAACCTGACAACTGGGCAGTAACACAGTGGAACCCCAGAAAAAATGTTCATAACTGACCATGCAGTGACACACATTTGCCATGTCTTCGTTTTAGTTTGCATGAGTTATCTACGCTATATACTATTTCCTCTTATATGTATGTTTGCATTCTACTGTTTTCATCTTAGATCTGCTAAAAAAAGTCCAGAATCTGTTGATATCTGTGCTGCAGGGACTACCTATAGCCCAAGGATATGGTCTGTAGTTCAGCAAAGCACTTAAGAACAAGAATAACCTCTTTGTTACTCAGCAAAGCAATTTATTTAAGTATGCAGTTGAGCATTATGCTGAAAACAGATGGAATGATTATTACCTGGTGCTAAAACTGTGTTTAATTGTATTCCTTGCCTAGGCAATCAGGGAATTAAAGGATGACCCCATAGCTTTAGCTGTAGTTAAAACTGTTGGTGAAAAATTGCGTGAAGAAAACAGGTTAGTTTTCTCAGCCCTGTTTTCTTCTGAACAGTGAACACAATAAACTGCGCTGTGATGGCAGACACAAACAATTGAAAGAAAATATATTTGTAAGCCAGTACGCCATTTTGTGTGTTCAAATGCAGAGAAACACTTAATGTTTCAGCTGTGTTTATAAGCAGGCATTTTACAGCATTTGTAGTGAACCCGATGATTATAAATGCATATTTAGCTTATTTAAACCAGTCCCTCATTAACAACACACATTCAAAACCAGAATCCTTGTATTTAATTGCACATCCTAGTGAAAATGTGAACGCATTAGAACTATGCCGATGTTTCTGTTTCACTAAAACTTATTTCCGTCACATATTGTCCCTCTTTTTACTCTTACTGTCTTCTGAGCAGAGGTCTGTCTTTGAAAGAAAGGTGAACAGTCAAATGACTTCCCATTTTCACTCTTACTTCTGTCACATGGTCAGTTTTGCCGTCCTACGTGTCAACCCAGGCACTCAGTCTTCTGGGTGGGGGAGAAGTTTCCAACACCACAGTTCACCAACAGTTGCACCCTGTGAAAGATTCTGTACCAATTGTTTGGGTCCAATCTCACCTGCTGTATACAGCCTTAAACCATGCTTTTTTAAGAGAGATTAGTCAAGCTGCGCCTAAGCATTTCTATTGCGAGTACAGGATTGTGCATGGGCAAAAGAGAAAGAGCCCCATGTAAAGACAGGGCTCTCAAATTCCAAATACCCTCCAGGACAAATCCGTATGGCTCATGCCTCTTCAGAGTAGATCCAGTAATGGGCAAGAGGGAGATGGCATTTTTATTGCTGTGAGTTATTACCAGAGGGATTCTGAGAAGCAAAGGGATCTGGATGGATGTTAAATGAAGAGAGGAGGATGGGAGCATGAAGGAAGAGAAAGGAGGTACCCAGCCTGGAAAGAAGCAGATGAAAAGACCGAAAAGACACTAAGGATCATGCAAAAAGAGGTTTGGTTTGTTTTTTTTTTTCCTAAAGAAAATAAGCAAGGATGGGAAAGGCAAGAAAAGCCAGAAGAGATGTTATTTAGATGTTTTTCCCTTGAAGGTGAAGGAATATACTCTGGTGTGCAGGAAAGCAGAAGCAAGAACTTCAAGCATTTATCACATGGTTCAAACCATGAGAGACAAGGGGACTGAAAGCATTTTGACAAGCAAGGAACAAAGTAAATTACAAAGAATACATCACCATATTACACAACTGCAATGGGAGTACTTCTAAAACAAGCTGTATACTTTTGACATATGGCTATGCCTAAGAAAAAGCCTACTCCTGGAGCAACTCACATTTCTAGATGGAAAGGATCATTTGAAGTGCGTCAAGGAACACCTATCTACCAGACTACCCCATTTCTTCAGTTGCCACCTCAATGAAATATTTCTGTGGGATCTTGTATATCGTTATATTGAATATTATAACAGGACCTGGAGCCCGCAGTCACAAAATGGGTCCAGCGATGCACTTCAGCCAGTGGGCTGGAGGAATTTGTGGTCTCTAGTAATGCATTTACATGCACACACTGACATTTGCAGTGCAAGGGTTTATTGTTGATGTCAGTGAGTAGGAGAGGAAGGGAGGGAAACAATTCCACCCTATGCACAATGCAGACCAGAAAATTCATGGAATGAAAACTCAGATACATCCCTGAAACAGGACAAAAGATCAGATTCATCTAGTCTTTTCTCTGTAGCTTTTTTTTTTTTCCTAAATCTAAATTTGGGGAAATAACTTATTCCTTGTGCTAAGGACACCAACTTAGCAACTTGAGATAAAATACTACATTTAGATTTTCCCACAGATGGGCAGAGGATATTTTACAGTACCTATTCCAACAGAGTAGTAATCTCAAGTGTATCCTCTCACTGCTCCAACGATGCCATTACAACTTTACAGTTATGCTATTATTTTTATAGCAGATTGTTCACAAAATATTTAATGTGCCTATTGCTCGTGAAACTTGATTTCAGTATTTTAAGTATGACAGGATACAACAACATGCTTTTAACCCATTAATGGATAAGTAAATACCTAATACGTAGTGAAATAGGTAGTTTTCAGTAGACTTACACAACAACTGTGAAGCTGCAGTTCTTTTTCCTTTTTATTCCGTATTATCCACATGAAATGAAATGTTCCTGGAGGTAAATGTTGGCTACTGAACAAAGATGGAATCAATACAATCTAGGAGCTTACAATAAGACTTGAATGTTTTTCTCAGGGGAAGGGGGGAAAAGGAGGTAAGAGAAGAGGGGGGAAACGATTTAACCAGCTCTAGACCTAGCCATACAATTCTTAACTCTATTTCTTCTTAATTACATTCTCCCCTGAAGCAAATTTCTCATTTTATTTTGATAAGCAGCTCAGACAAATTTTCTCAAACTCCTGGTATAGCTGGAAGAAAATCTTCCTAGAAGAAGAGGTAAATTTTATGCTCTCTTTAACATATATTACTGGAAAGTACAATGACCTCATTTAAGTACACGTGGATAACCTCCTAAATAGTGCAAATGCATTATTGTAAGAGTTAGCAGATTACAGCCTGATACCCAAGACCTCAGTCTGTTCATTAGCTAGTGCTCTGAGCCCCAAGGGAATCTGCACAGTGACTTCTTCTCCTGTCATCTGCAGACTTTGTGGAGTCTCTTTAGCTTGGGAGTGTGGTAAACCCAAACCTCCCAAGATCCTTTGAAAACTCAGTTTTGCTTTGTTTTTAAATTAGTAATCATGTAACAACACAAAATCTCATCACTGTTGTAGTTTGTGATGACTCCTCTCTCCCATACGTAAAATGCCATTTTTAGACTGTAGAGGAGCAGGCTTTCGAAAGAAATAATTCCTGTATTTAGGCATAAATAGAGTGCTCGTTAAGAGTAGGAGTAATAGCATTTCAGCTAAAGCAAGGCAGGCTCTTCTGCACAGCTTTCTCCCACGCATCCCTGCCAATGCCAGTGACCTGTTTCACCTCCTGTTATTGCAGTCTCGGGCCTCTGTGTAACTCTGCCAAAACACCTCAGTCCTGACCTGTGACGCCCTTTTCTATTCAGGTCCTGGGGCTCCCAAAAGGTTCTGCCGAGACCTCCTTTCTGACCTGCACCGAGCTCCCTGCTATTTCTCTCTCCCCGGCCATCATGCAGCTTTGTGCGAAGGCCACTCCAGTGCCCTGCTGTACCTCCTGCTATCTTTGCAGTCCCGGGCCCCTCCGGAGCTCTGTAAATAAGCCTCCATCCTGACCTGCAGCAACCCTTGCTGTTAGGATCCGGGGGTCTCTTCTGAGTAGAGCCTGCCAATCATTCCAGACCACTGCCTAGGGGGACCGGGGCGGGGGGGGGGGGATTTTTCTTCCTTTTCTCTTTTTTTTTTTTGGTGGGGGTAGGGAGGGAGAGAGGGAGGGAGAGGGAAAGGGCTGTTTTTAAAGCTTAATAGAATCAATGAAGAATTTAAAGAATACAGTTTAACATGTTATGAAAACAAAGGCTTTGCTCTGGTTCACTGCAGCAAAAGCACATGAAATGACACTTTTCTACTTGTGGGAACACAACATGGCCTGAAATAGAAGGAAAGAGCGCATAGGAAAGGATTAGTCAGAAGCAATCAGAGATCCTGATAGACAAAAGAAAAACGTAAATTTCTTTGTGTGTAATTGGAGGTGCAGCCCTGCACAGCTCAGCTCTGCTTCCTTGTAGCATTTGCTACCAATTTCCCGCATTCAGCATTTTTGCTCTCCCCCATCTTTTCATATCATTGCTCGCGTGGGCTGTAACCCAGCAAAAGCTGATATGTGCTGAGTCTTACTGAGCTCAAGGGGATTGGTTCACGTATCTAACATTACTCGTGAGTGAAAAGGCCGGCAAATTTTCAGGACCCAAACCATGAAGTGTTTGAGATAAGCATTTGTAAGTTTTGCCTGTAGAACTTTTATATAAAAAGACGCATCAATAGTAATGCTGTCTTCAATTGTATTCATGTACAAGGTGTCACACTTTAAATGTATAAATCTACTTTTAGTAATGAGATAACTCTTGTTAATCCATAGTTCAGGACGCAGACATGGCTTTTTTTTTTTTTCCCCCCTGTCTTTTGTAAATACATTCCTTACAATCTGAAATCTTAGCTCTCTCAATCTGGATTTTTTTCTCCTCTGATCAGTATCAGCATGTAGAATATTTATTTTGTATTAACTTCTTACAGCTGTACCATCCTCTTTTCTTGATTCTGAAACAATGTAGTTTTTGCACACCCTAACACTTTTTTGGTTGTTTTTTTGTTGGTGGTGGTTTTTTTTGTTTTGTTTTGTTTTGTTTTTAAATCTTTGACTGTGTACATTTAGGAAGTTGTAACTTGTTTTGAGTTATTTCAGAATAACTCAAATTCAGACTAACTCAGATTTCCCAGATTTATGTCAAGACTGTAGGTTGAGATTGCTATGACACATTTGCCAACTGGTCTATTTGATGACTTGCTGGAAGCATCATCTCATAGTTCAGATAACGGCTACAAATCATTAGAGACAAAAATGTTTATTCATAAATTTCAAGGATTTCTAGGATAACTCTAGAGTCTACAACATGATGCATTGGATGGAAAGTCATTTTAGACATGTATGAATATTGCTGGGCTGAGCAAAAAAAGAAAAATGTTTCATGTCTCTGTGAAATTACTTTTTGAATTAAAATTTACACAGATTTCTAAATAGGAACCTGTTAACAATTTAGGTCAAAATGTTCGTGTTAGTACTAATAAAATTAATTAATACAAACCTTAGAGAAATAATCTTACTTGGTTTTAGTTTGGCCAAAAGAAATACGTTAAACGTGATTTCAGGAACAATTTAAGTCCAACAAAAAAGACATGTCACCTGAAATATTTAATCAGACATAGCTACAGGTGATCTTTCCAGTACTTAGACAGTAATTCTAGCTTGGGCTTAGATTCCGTTTGAGTTCGTAGGTGATCTGCATTCAAACCTCAGGGTCCCACATAAATCATGACTGAAAAAAATGGCCTCTGCCAGTCAATCCTGAACACTAATTTATTCCACCCTCAAATCCTGCTCTGCAGTGATTGCTTGGGGAAAACAGGCATTTGTTTTCCCCATCTGCTCCACACCTCAAGCCATCTTTCCTAGTGTGATCAGCTCCATAATGTTCCAGTGGCACCTGGGAAGCCTCCAGTCTGTCCCAAGGAAGTCTCAGAAGAGGAACGTTCATAGGACAGCCAGTCTCGACAGGCAACTATATAAAGATGTATGCTCAGCCATATGAAGAAGAAGGGAACTTATTAATATATAGTGTTGCGACAGTTTGAACCCTGTCCATCAGTGGGGAAGGGCGACACCATGAAACTAAAACATGATAGGAAAAGACTATTTTCCTATGCAAAATTTCTGAGACTTTCTGACTGTAGCTTGATCGCTTCTAACCTCCATGTTTCGTTTTCGACTACCATACATGACAAAGAGGTTATTTTTATGGAGCAAAATATATCCCTGAGCAGCTTGCATTGGGTTTTATAAGGAAAACAGAACTGACACAGAAAGACTATTTTTTTAACGTATTATAGGTAGTGGAAAATACACTCATTAGAAGAAATTGAATTCTTTATTGCATAAAGCCCTAAAAAAATTAAATACAGAGATAGGCATGACACAAATGTGGTCATGCGTTGTAAATGAATTCCATGAAAAAGGCCTAGTTAAATTAAATATACTTACCACATCTATAATAGCATTTAGAGATGGCAAGATGGCAAGAGAGACGGAAAGAAAATAAAACAGATCTCAGACAGCTATGAGATATTTATGGCATATACTCTGAAACACAATCCTTCGAATTCACAGGTTTAGATTTTCATTTTACAACCAAAGGCCCAACCAGGACAGGCTAACAAGGATCTAAGCTACAGCAGGAGAGCCCAGAAGAAACTCTAGCAAAGCCAGCTAAGATACCTCCAGGAGGAATGGATGATTTCTAGCCCCAGTGACCTGTCTGCTGATGTTGTGTAAGCTGTCCCTTACCACATCACGCCCAGCAACTCCAGGCACATTGAATCACCTTTCTGAGACAGTTTCAGGGAGCTTGACCCTAGGCTGTATCAAATCCTTGCAGTGTGAGGCAAAGAAACATGGTTTCTCACGTTTCCTCCTCCTTTCCTCCTGTACTGTCAGGTACTGCCTGACCCACAGTTTGCAAACCAAAGAAAACAAATAAAACTTAACCCTGCTCTTTACTCAGACAGTTTTCACAAGGTTATATTTGTTACAAAACTCTTCCTCTGTGCCCCGATTCTCCTTCAGCACTATAATGATCTTCTAATGGTGGTCTCGTGAGCTTGACGCTGACTGTTGATTTGCACAACACTGTCTGAAATGGCGCTACCTCATTTCTGCTGCAGGAATAGTAACAAATCCGCAGATCACAGCAGGGACTGGAGAGAGTCATTGCCCACTGGGAGCTATGGTTTCTACAGGCTGCGCTACCGCATTACCAAAGACAAGACCCTAAGTAACTTGACCTGCTTTATGCAGATCTGATACATTTCAAAGGTCCCAGAAATTTGGTGAATGTAGGACTTCAATGGTGAAAAATGCAAGCATCTCCTGAGACTTATGGTTCATAACCCAAGTAAGGGGAAAACAATACAGATATACTACTATTATAGGTGCGCCTGAGGAAGAAATGTGATTTGACAGATGTTCACCACAACATTAACTTAACAAGGTCTTAAATCTGTGTTGCATTACCTTCCAAAAGTGAACAGTGAGAATGTAGGTACAGAAACATGCTGGCTGTTTTTTAAATAGGCTGATGCTGTCTTTACTTTCCTCACCAGGATTTGTAGTGGCCGTAACATAAACCTTATTGAGCACAATCGACATGGGAGGAGAGGATGGGGGAAGGGGGGAGGAAAATCAGTCGTGCTAGGGATTGTGTGACTAAAACAAGGTATTGAATTTCTGGTTTTCACAATGAAACACTCCAGGACAAATGAGGTGCTGAAGCAGGATTTATAATTCATTGAGTAATAGGATTTTGTACTGTTTAGCAGGATTAGGCATGTTAAAGAAAGACCTATTTATTTCAGTCTGACAATGGATGAGAAAAGTGTATAGTGCTCTTCATTGTTATTTTAAGCAATTTACAGGATTACTTAGTAGTGGAGGCGCTATGCTCCCTCTATCTGTAATGTATCACAGTAACGGTGATATTTGTATAATTGCAGTTTTCTCCATACAGTTTCAGAATCACAGCAGTTGAGGGATCAAAGGTGTGAAGGTTGGTGGAGGGGAGGAGGGAGGGAAAGGAGGGATGTCAGGGGAGAAAAAGCAGAAACCAATTAAAACGCTCCCTTATTAGGACCATGACCTCTGTGACCTCAGCCCTCCAAGTCTTTGGGACAGCATGCTCTGTGACTTGATGGTTTGTTTCAGGGGGTTTATGCTAAAGTGCTGACTGTGCTTTCTCCAACGATGTCTGCCATTGACATGGCAAGGGACTGAAACCTCCCTTGCAAAGTGGTTGAGGGGAGGAAGAAGTTGTTTTTCACTAAAGCTTAGGATGGGATTTCCTGTTACAGACGTTATTATTTTGTTCCTTTTTGCTCCTCTCTTTAAAAAAAACACAAAACGGCAAAACAAAAAAGCTGTACAGCTTTCTTACTTTTTACTTCCTTAATATTCTATGCTTTTCATGCAGTTATTTACTTCTGTTGGCAAATGCAGAAACAAAACTATCAGCACATCTGAGCTGAGACTTTGGAGCAAAAGGCATGTGCAGAGAAAGTGGGATTTTTCCCAGCAGAGTGCTCATTCTAAAGCACACGGATGAAATGGCAGCTCATGTCAGGAAAAAGAAGCTAAGAACCTGGATTATTCTTTGGGAATCTGAAATGCATCTTAATTAAACCAGTATTACAGCCTTTTTCATAACAAAGGTGTTCATCATGGCCATTTTCCTTCTGAATTTAAAACACCTAAAGCAGTTTAAAAAATGAAATCTTTTCTCTCCAGAAACTCAGATGGCCAAACTATACTGCCAATTAGTTTAAAGAATTCCTCTGGAAATCTGTAGAGGCTGCGTAATGCACAGCTCTAAGTAATTTTAACCCAGAAAATAAGCCACAGTGGCATGATCACCTTGCTCTCAAAACCCTACAGCTCTGCTGTGAGGAACAGAATGACCATTTTCCTTCTGGCAACGCCATTATTACTGAAGAAACTGGAAAACTAGGTGCCTAAAATGGCCTGACTTTCTGTTAAACACTGAATTAAAAATATGCAGAAAATTAAAATCTGCCTTATATTCTTCCTAGTAGACCAGCCATGAGTCTATTTGCAGCAGGAAGAAATGGCTAATGGAAAATATCGATCTTTAAAATCTTTATGCCACGAGTTCATAACGTGTTCTCATCATTTAACTATTGATACATATTCTGCTTGCAGAACAGAGGGCCAACTGCAATGGACGCCTACTTAATGTCCCCTTCTACCTAAAGGAACAGGAAAACATATTAAAAAATCCTCCAAAGAACAGAATACATTTTATGCATGGACCTATTTTAGGCAGCACCTGCAGAAAGTGATTACATTTCCATGGTCTCCACAGAAAGAAGGGAATTATCTTTAAGTCAGGAACTCACTGAACTTATGGAAGCAATAACAAAAATCTGCAAATTTAGGTGTTCTTACAATTTGAAAGCAGATATTAAATATTTGACGATGGTAATCATCATGTGGCAGAATTAATTAAAAAGCAATCTCTTGAAAATTAGTCATTAACACAGGCAGAGACGAAACAGAGGGGGGTCAATAATCTAACAAAATAGTCATTAGCAGCAGATTTGATTAGCATCCAGATTTGACTGGATTCTTGCTAGGCTCCAAAACAATAGGTTACCCAGCAACGAATAATAAAAATAAAGTCATAAAAGTATATTCATGCTATCTGGCAACAAGCACTAATTCAAAAGACAGGACAAATTATTTTGGACCACAGCACTGATGGCCAGAATCGTATTTTCTGCTCAGAAAATCTTATATTGAGATATGAAACCCTTTTTCAAACAGTAATTATGCCTCAGAGAATTCCTGGGAGGTGAATACACCGAATTTTAAAAGTAGTCTGCATGCTACCCATGACAGACAGAAGTATATATAATATGGCAGATAAAAAGCAAATTTGGGCACTCATTCTGAACATGCTTGTTTATAGGTGAGCGATTAGACTTCTGAAGTGACTAATGAACGTTTACTCTTCTGACTTCTTGGAGAGTCTGATGATACTTTATGACTTTCTTCTCAGAACCCCACGCCGCTGGCAGCAAGGGATTATGTAAGAATTAATGCTTTCATTAGGGGAAACGTATGGTTCCCAGAGCTCTAGAAAAACTTGTGGGCATGGTGTCTGAGATTCAAAAGTTGGAACGAAATGTGGAAGAATTTCAAATTAATCATAATAGTGTAATATTTTGTGATTTTTGAGGTTTCTGACTTGCAGTTTTAGAATGTCTTGGAATGGCAATATTGGCTGAACTTTTGGCTGTGCTTCTCAGATACAATAAGAGGTCTGTAAGTAAATTATAAGAGGCAGAAGAGCTGCGATTATTGACTTACCTGTCTGTGCATCAACTTCAAATCATATTTAGAATCCAAACTAAAAAACAGCCCCACTGTGTCATATTTCATTAAAGGGTATAGTTAAAATGTCAATTTAGAAGTCGTATTATGAGATTAGATTTTTAGGCTTTAGATTTCCAACCTATTTCAACATGTAGAAAACTATTATTACTCTATGCTCGATGTTCTGAGAAACGTCCACATGTCATACTATCATCATTTTATATTGACCCATTTTGACCAGTGAGTAAAAGTGTTTAACGAGCAGGCAACCAAATCCATCAAAATTATGTTTAAAAATAACCCTCAACAATTATTCACTTTAGGCCCATTTGTGCTGTCAGTGGTTTACGCTCAAAAGCAGACTGAGAGGTCACACATCTGAAATTCAGAAATCTGGAGTTTCAAACCAGTTGTTAGCAATAGCAATTATCAATGGCACAGACATGTTCCACCACCTACAACATCATGTCAGAATGCTGTGAAATGCGCTTTGAGGAGGGGTAAGGTTATTTCCAACCTTTACGTAGAGGACTTCATCAGAAATGAGCTGATGTATGTATGCTAGGCAACTGCACTTGAAAACTATTCAGTCACAGTTTTTTCATTCATTGCCTTTTATATTATTATACCTGGAACTATGTTTTAATGCACTGATTCTTTAACTTGCATTGTATTACGATACTTTGGACAGCTAGTTTATCTACAAGATAGTTCGGGTTACCAGCCCATGAAACTTTGTTCCTCCTACTAATACACACATCATCAGCAATCCAAAGCCTTACAAAGAAACCTTCCTAGGATCCTAGCAAGATAGACACTGTTAGGGGTTTTAAAATTAACTAATTTAGAACTCATTTTTGTGCCTTCTACATTTAGGCTTGTTGAGTTGTTGTCACATTTTTCAGGATTTTTTTTTTTTCCCTACAGTCATTTTACCTGAAATATATTTGAAAAGACAACAAAAAATGAAGCTACAATCTAACCTGTTTATTCCTGGTATTCCCAATTTCTACCCGTGCATTCCCTTAGAAGAATATCAAATATTGCCCAGGTCATACTAAAATTACAAAACAATCATGCACCACAGTGCAAAGCAGCCTAACCTGGGGAACCTTTTAAATCAGTAATTTTCAGCCAGTGATACGCAAGCACTTTACTGTCCCTGAACTAATTCTAAAGAATCTGTAAAGGAAAACAAGCCTATTATCAGTAAACTTGAATTCCGTATGCAGAGCTCTGCCTCTCCACTAAAACAAACTACCAAGCAAGCAAAACCCCATACTCTTCAGTGTCTGCAAAACCACTGGGAATGAAAACTACTGTGCCAGATTAGATTTGGATCTGAAATGAAAACTAATGCACAGCTTTGCACTCTTAACCTTCCTCTGGAGACTGTAAATCTAATCCATTAAGACATATATCTTTGAAACAAATTCTTTGGAGGTCTTATAAGTAGATTTCCTATTTTAGAAGAGTAGTGTCTTCAGTTGCCCTCAGTCAAACCTCAGACATAGAAGCAGATTGCATTATTTTACTAGCGTACAGCATGTAAGTAATGCTTGCAGGATTTGGCCAGTCCTCCATAAGACAAGATTCTGCTATTCTTAAAGTGTGTGATAAGATTTTTCAGTACATCTTGGAGTAAGTAATCCATTAACTACTGTTGAGCTCAGTGAAGCTCGGTAGTAAACACTACTTTTTTAATGATAAAACAGTAACGAAATACGGTGCAAGCGACCGAAGAATAACTGCAAATCTTTCAATTAGTTCTGCTGAGATAATATAACATTCATACTCCTCTGGGCCACCAGTCCCCAAGGATTAGTTCTGATAGATACAAGTCGCAGTACTTGTTCAAAATATTTGCTCAAAAAACTAGTGTTTCAGTTCTACAAACTTAAAACACCTGTCTCTACAGTCAAAGCAAATTCATTACAAACTAAAATCTACTGCGTGGTGACATGAGATTAAAATGCTGATTCAGAAAAGTGTCTTTAGTTTTAGCAAGTAAAGCAGGAAAGGCTTTTGAAAAGAACATTGAACACAGCTTAGAATAAAGGCAGAGTATACTTTAAACATGGATATTAGAAAGGTATTTGGTACTAAATAGCTGCTATCTTCTTTCAAAAGATGTAAAACATTAACTTTCCACTGCTGTTACAAGTAATTTAAGACAGCGATCCAAAGTATGTGTAAATTCTGTATCCCACTACTGAGAAAAAGGAATGAAAATCATGACACAGCCATGGTAAAAGCGCATAATCCCACGTGTGCAATTTGCCATGACAACATGGTAACGCATGTCCTCCATGCTCTACAGCGGAGCTGAGAGTTCTGCATCAGAGGCGACCTTATTTTATCTTGTTCAAATACTGCAATGTCAACAGAAACTCAACAGGAAAAGGCTCAGTTCTGGGAGGCTTCGAACACCTTAATTCTATCAGTGTCTAGGTCGGCATAAATTTGATAGACAATTAACGTACTGAGAAAACAGTAATATACACATGACTCAATTCCTTTGCAGTGAAACAGAGTTAATATTTACTCTCTTGTGTCATTTATCAGACTTACACTCTTTGGTTTTCCATTATGCCTAGGGCAATGACACCTTGATGTCCAGTAACCCACAGGATAAACAATCTAATATGATCCCTATTGAAGGGCATGTATCTACTATATTCATTTTTTCACTGGTTACGCGGTAGAGTTTGTTTAGAAGTGAACACGTGAGTACCTATGCACAGCTGAAACAGCACTTCTCCCAAAAAACAGTGACACATGTTTGTTCTTTCCATCTCTTGGAAACGTGAAGTAGGATATTTTTTCTAATGACAGATGACCCACAGCTTCCAGACATCAAGTTTCTTTAAGATGTCAGCTTAGGTACAAAACATCATTAGTCATTTTTAAAAATGTTAGTCCTTTTCACTGTGGCACTGGATGTAGATGAGTCCACCCAGGAAGAAATCTGATTCCCTGTTTAAATTAAATACACTGTGTTTCTGCAGTAATGACATTGAATACTGGCCTGACCTTCCTAAGTGTAACAAATGCTTATCCATTTAGTAAAATGTAATGCTTTGACCTTCTTTCCCCACAGGAATCATAACTCCTTATTAGCCAACCAAGAGACATTTCAGTCATCTAGCATTTAAAGAAAAAGATCTGAGGAAAACTGTTGCAGTTTTGATATGCTTCTATATTACAGCCTCCAGAAAAGAGAGAACACCACGCATGCTGAAAAACATACAGTTCCTACTTCACAGAGTTTAGAGAGGTAACACTACAAACTGGATTGTTCAACAATGTTACTTGCAACAACAGAAAAGCAGATTTCGTGATCTGAGACAAGTTTTTTGGCTTTGCGTTCATGCATCATAAGGATTGCACTCCTTCCAAATGAAATATTCAACATACCTGATTCAAATTCTGTAATCACGATTACTGGTTTCCCTTTTTCGTGTTTAAAACCATCGAAACTTTACAGCGAGTTTTTTTGTGGAAAGGAAGCAGTTCAATTTCAAGTAGTCCTTCGAAGAAAAATACTGTTCTATTGCATTATGGCAGACATTAAGCTACTCTTTAAAATAATTCAATATAGAAATTCATACCAAAATTAAGGCATTAAAAACAGGAAATAGAAAGGGTATGGTTACAAAATATCACTTTCCTTTTACTGCTTCTGATTGATTCCTAACTCTGATTGTATTTTTTTTCTCCAAAATGCAAAACCCACTTGTGTAATTCTGGCCTTTATTTCTGTTGGGGATGAATATCATGAGAGATTCATTCTTACTACTTTTCACAATGTAACTAATGTGACTAAGGATCCAATATTTTTACTGAAATACTCATATGCTTATAAGCCTCCACATAAGCATAATTGTGCCACTGTAAAGGTTCCTTGTTCTGTTAAAGTGGCAATTCCCTTACATGTCTATGAACATGCACATCTCTAAATCTAGATGAGGATTGCTTATACTAAATTGCTATATCAGCCAAGTTAAACCACTTGACCGTATGAATTGGGACCATGTTTCCTCCAATTTCGTGGTATCAAACTAAATAGTTGCGAGAGTGAGAGAATTAATTCATATGTAACTTCTCATGACTGTTTTGAGCACTAGCCCTCCAGATTATTTTTACATGTGTGGTACTGCAATGAATACACCTTCCTGATACTGAGCTGCTTTTAATTTCAGACTTTAAGCACTAGTGTTATTGTACTAAATTCAATTTATAGAGCTATGGACAAGAATATTGCCAGGGCTAACATGCCAAGCTAACAAACAACATGTGACAGAAGTTAGTCACATCACATAGTGCCGATCTGGCAGTGAATGTGATAAGAGAACCTGTGCAGAATGGACAACTGAATTTTATGTTTTGCAACTACAGGAAAGTCCAGCTGAAAAGAGAGCCAATCAGGAACAAAAAGATATGGAATGACAGTCTCCTTTCCTTCCCCCCCCCCAACACTTCCAGACTTTTTCTCAACTAACTGTCCAATAATAATTTTTAGATCTATATTTATCAGAAATGACAATTAGCACATTGCAATCTCTTAATGCTCTCCACTACATTTTAAATGTAGCAAAAAGTCATGATTGGTCATCATTTTCTGTTTTAAAATAAAGCTACTATACATGTGCAGATTGAATCTTTTGCCAGCTCTATTTTATGAGTGTGAGTGGTTCAAAATGCAGCTGGAACTTATGCTGTGTCTCTGAACTGAGGAATAGCAAGAGCTCTTCGGGGTATTTTGAAACTTGCAGGAATCATATTAACTCCCCCTGTAGCACTAAGTATTGTCCACAGCAGCATCTATTAGTCCCCTTTTTGTGTGAAGACAGAATGGACGCAACAGCGAAGCAAGGGACGGAGCGGGTGTATAATTCTGCTCTCCAAAACTGACTACAGAATCTTTCTGGCTTTGTTCCTTGTCCTAAAGGATGTTATTTTCCCAATGCGCCAAAGAGCAAACTCAAAACTATGTACCCTCGGGCTACCAGCTCTACACCTGAGTACCACCTTCTTTTGACTTGGTTCAGCAAAACTAGAAACCTTTTGGCAGCCTCCTTTGCACTTTAAATAGCATGGTCTCTTTGTCTCCATAAGTTGTTTCGCAGTCTGGAGGTTAGGTGCTGACAGACTTAACAAGTTACGGTTTGCCCTGTCTGCTGATGCAGCAGGGAGCTGGTTTCATGCACTTAGCTGTGCTATTCTAAAGATATGGCCACATTTAACGTTATTCGGAATGAATGCAGGAAGATGCTTCGTTGTCACCTGAAGCCATTTAAAGCTCAGCAGATATAAATCTCCTTGCAGCCATTTGGTTCTAAACCATTCCTTCACTGTTGCTTACATCTCCAAAACGAAGCCAGATGATCCATCCTCCAAACCTGTCTTGTTACATGTGAGCACATTTTTCCCATAAGGTAAATTATAGAAAAAAGGGAAATGCACTGCTTCATCCCTCCCTCCCCCCTTTAATTATCAGTGGCTGGAGACACAATTAATTTTGGAATTAAGGCTGTCTGCTTTCATAAAAACATATCCTTCCTTGTCTGGCTATGCTTTTTTTTTTTGTCCAAGCAATGTTAGTAATTATCTTCTGGGTCGCCTCTCAGTTGTCAATAGGCTGTCTGTGTGCAGTGCTGTTTCTGCAGTGTTTATAACAACAGGCTGTTTGTGGCACAATGTGGAACAGCCAGGAAGCTGACTGAGGGAAGGAGAGAAAACATAAAATCAAAATACTTCAGCAGGGCTGTAGAGGCTGATATTACAGAGTAATTACAGATGTCATACAACCTGATAACATCTTTGCAACACAGGGCCTCCTAATGAGCATGATAAAACTTAAAGCAATTGTTTCAAGTCTTGAATCTTAATTATAGAAAACAAAAGCCCACCTCTGAGCTAACCAAACCCCTGCCTAAAGGGCATGGATTTCACAGGCTTCAAATAAGCCTTAGAAAATGCCATCACTACCTACTCTACACGATGCTAAGAGAAGGCATACAGAAGTTTCAGGAACATATGATGACACAGACATGGATAAAACTGCGCGCATCAGAAAGAGCAGGGATTTCCTGTGGGTAAAAAGTGCTGTGTTGATAGCTTTGGAGACTGGAGTTCCCCCCATAAAATCTCTGCTCAGACTGGAAGGAACCACAACTAAGGCAGGTGGTGATAGGATAATTTTATCTCCATATGGTTGACCTCAGTCCTTGATCTCCCCTTTAGAGTGACCCTAAGGCTGTCTGTTACAGTAGCTTGGCCCTGAGGATAAGATCCAAAAATGAAGACAGGGACTGGAATCATCTCTGAATTATAATTTCAGTGTCAGTCTTTGTTACCTTTGAATCAGGACAGAGGGAGGAATGTTTTCAGAAGACAGACAAATAACAAGCACATCCTGCTCATGCTGGGAGTTGAAGCAATCCACGTCCCAAAATGAAAATTCCTCCTCTTCTAGAAAACGAGCACTTGGCTGGCCTAGGAATCCCATAAATTTCTGAATCAGGGTTCCCGTTAGTCAGCGCATGCTGTTTTACCAGACTACAATGTCAGAATATCATTCCTCAGTTTCAGTTTGTGATACAGTGATTAAGTATAGTTCACTAGCCTGTGACACAAAGTTTCTGTAAATATTAGCTCATTCAATGCTGCTCTTGATTTTATGATCTTATTTTGCATCCTTTGTGTTTCTTCATATTTGAATTTCTAGCAGGCCATCTAATGAACCACTCCAGTATTGACAGCTCTATTTTAAACCAATGAGTTTCTCTTTCTCTTAGATGCATATGTGCTGGAGAACAACCCAAGGGCAAGTTAAAAACATAAAGGAATATGGTAATGTAATCATATTACATGTATGGTATCTAGTGTCCTCCTCCAGAAAGATCAGAGTATTTACCTTCCATAGAACTTGTGTTTACTTTTGGAGATACTCCATGCGACAGAACTCCCCCTGCAAAGATGGCAGACTGGGCCATCTGACAGTGACACCTCAAGCTTGGTTGCCCTAAGTGACAGCCAGCACAGAGGAATTGCCAGAATAAGGCTGGAGCGTCATAGCAATGCAAGCAATAAAGCAAACAAGTAATTTGCATTTTGGCTTCCCACGTCATCCCTTTAGTTGTGGAATTTCAGTCAGTTCTTGTGTTCTCAGTGATTTATATCACCTATGGTCTGGCTGTTGCCAAAGGGGAGCATGTGTGTGTGTGTGTATTAACTGCAGTGAGAACTTCATGAAAGTTCAGTGACAGAGAACAGAAGGCAAGCCTGTATGGCTGAAAACACATTTGGGGTTACTGCAGGGTGGACTGGCGTGAGCAGAGAGCGCCTCCATCAACATAACCCAGTCTGGCCTGGGCGCCATCAGTCCCATTAACAGTAAGGTGATATACAACTCATGGTGATTACATATAGCGCTGTTCATGAATACGTAAAAATTGCAAATAAAGTTACTGCACTTCATATGGGGTTCAGCGTACTGATTCTTGACTCTACATTGCGGCCAACATCTTTCAAGTTCATTTTCTTTTTATTTATGTTTCAGTTACAGACCTATTCTGATCTGCCAAGATAAAACCACTATCATTTGTTTTCCTGTAAAAAGTACACAGCTTTCAGTTCCAGTTCTAGCTAACAATAATCATATTTATCTGCAGACATTAAGGAACTTTACAAAATTGGTAAGTGTTATTATTTCAATTTTGTAGGTGAAAAAAAGGTTACAAAAATTTTACCCAGACCAGGGATAGAACAAGGTCAAATGTAGAAGTAAGCTGTCTATGTGTGATATAACCTCCTGACCACAGTAATGCCATTTTCTAAAGATCCAGCAATATGTATACTGTCAAGAACGTATAAAACTCAGAACAGCATTAAGTACAACAGCAAATTCACATTTCTCTGAAAAAACTCATCATAGGAGGAGCTGTGACTCCCTGATCAGCGAGATGTGTTTTCTTTTTAAACTTTCCCACCAAGGAACGCCTACGCAGGCAAAAATGACTGACGATGCCATTAGTCTACTTATAGATCTGCCCTGTGACAAGTCAGGTTATGAACTGGTTAAAATACTGAAAACCAATTATATTTTGCAGGAACTATTTTTTGAGAACCTATCCAAATGAGAAATATTTTTATTTTCCTCAAACAACACATGCTAAAGAAACTGCTGAAAACAATGAATTCATTTTAAATATTTGATTTTTTTATTTTTATTTAAATAAAGTGATAGAGCTAATTGTAAAAGCCAAAACCAACAGGCAGGAAGAAGGACTAAATATGTTATACCTAGAAGGCCTAAGGAACACATATGATTAGAATGCTACACATAAGCTCTTGCATATAAAGCACGCACAAAAAGCTAGAATTATAAAAACATGCAGTTTCTTAAGAGTCTGACGAACACCTGAAGTAACTTGTGATGGAAGAAATATTGCTACAAATGTGAGATGAAAAGAGAAATTATCCTTCAGTGTAGATGTCTGTGCAGACTCACTGAAGGAACAAATAAACCAAAGGACAAAGCATGTTCAGCACATGTGTGTTCACGGGGAGGGAGGCAGATGACCAGAAATAATTTATCAAAGGCCAGCAAGAACAGAGAAGTTTGATAGAGTATCTGGTAAATGCACATCTAACAGACATTTCAGAAGTATTGGTGAAATTAATCCATCAGTATCTAGAGGGTAACTGTACTCTACATTTTATTTCGGATGGTTTTAGAACCCCATGGGCAGTGAAAACCAGGTACAGAACACACGTTTTGTACTAAAATGCCCACACTGTAACTGCATCGCAACACTAGTAAAACAACATGGGAAAATCTGAAGAGGAATCTGCCTTGAGAACGAAAGGCTCGGGAAGATCTTATCAATCTGTATATGTGCCTGATGGGAGGGATAAAGAAAATGGAACCATACCCTTCCCAGTGGTTTCCGGTGAAGAGAATGGGCAATGGGCACAAACTGAAATACAGGATAGTCCATTTCAACACAAGGAAAAGCTTTTTTACCATGAGGCTTGTTGAACAGTGGCACAGGTTGAGAAGGCCTTAACCAGCCTCCCTAGCTGACTCTGCTTTGAATGCGTGCTGGACTAGATTATCTGCTGAGGTTTTTTCTAGCCACAACGATTCGTGATATCTGAATGAAGTGCTGATCTGAAGTAACTAAATAGGAGTCTGATGAGACAGCTGAATTTGACTTTTCCATCAAAGTCCCTACAAAGTCAAGGACTCCATTCAGAAGCTATGCAACACAAGCATCTAAGCAGGTTGTTTCATCCAGTAACCTAGTGAATGGGGGCTGCCTGACCAAAAGAAAACATTCCATACCATTCAACCCCCAGTTTCCACAGCACCTCTCCACCTCTCCATGTCTCCTGGAAACACTCCAAAGCCTGTGTATCCAGGACCAAGCCTTGTTAAAATTATGAGACAGTTATCTTGTAAGTAATGCATGGCCACTCTGGGGCCCCCAATGTAATAAAGACATGGACTTCCTTGAACGAGTCCAGAGGAGGGCCGCAAAGATGATCAGGGGACTGGAGCACTTCTCCTATGAAGACAGACTGAAAGTGTTGGGGTTGTTCAGCCTGGAGAAGAGAAGGCTCTGGGGAGACCTTATAGCAGCCTTCCAGTACCTAAAGGGGGCCCACAGGAAAGATGGGGAGGGACTCTTTATCAGGGAGTGTAGTGATAAGGATGAGGGGTAACAGTTTTAAATGGAAAGAGGGGAGATTTAGATTAGATATTAGGAAGAAATTATTTGCACTGAGGGTGGTGAGGCACTGGAACAGGTCGCCCAGGGAAGTTGTGGATGCCCCATCCCTGGAAGTGTTCAAGGCCAGGTTGGACAGGGCTTTGAGCAGCCTGGTCTAGTGGGAGGTGTCCCTTCCCAGGGCAAGGGGGTTGGAGTAGATGATCTGTAAGGTCCTTTCCAAGCCAAACCATTCTATGCTTCTATGATTCTATTCTACGACCTCTGTGGAGTCCCTTGCCACTTGACAGTTACCAACCTTTTGAATCAAAGCAAAGGAGGAATAACTTCTCAATAAAGGAGCATGCATAAATGTAGAAAACAAGGACACAATAATAAAATAAATAATTCAGTCTTCCTGCCTCTCTAAAAACTAAACATTGTAATAAAAAATATCAGTGTTTCTTTATAAACGGCATTATTTTCCAATATTTTCATATTTCTAATTTAAGCTTACTTTTGAAGCCACTGAGTCAGTGCTGACTTTCTGAGTTGCCATTCACTCACCCTTTTTAACCAATTTCCTGAATCCAGCTGAACCAGGACCATCTTTGTCATGAACTTTGAAATGAAGATTCCACGTGATTTTTATGAAAGCACAATTATTACATTGAATAAATCATTGCCTTGAATCCTAATTCATACTCTCTGAAGGAAAAAGGAAGATAGCAGGAATAACTAGAATACATTGCTGTCAAAAAGCTTTACCAGAATTATGATGCTTTATTTCATTTTCGATTATGCACTTGCAATCAATAGTAATCTTGTTTCCTAAATACCTATCCGCAAGAAGGCAATGGTGACTTATTAAAACTTCCTCTCCTTGGACTATGCCTAACAGACAAACTAAAAATAGCTGGCATGGAGTGCAAATGGTTCTAACAATGACACAGAGAAAAAAATAGTCTTTCCATATCCCTGAGTAACTGTGCACACATGTGTATAATCCCCAAAGTACTTAACATTGCAATGTAAACACTTTCCAGTTGCTTCCACTGATATAGTCCTCTTACTAATCATTCCAACCTGAAATTATTAATGTGGTGGATGGTGTTATATCTGTAAACTACTTTCATTAACCAGAGCAGCCCAACTCCCTAATTAAAACTGTGTGGTGTCTTGGTTAATCAAGTCTTACCCTTTGTAGTTAAGACATTAAAGTGTAAAAAAACCATAAAAGAAAAACGTAAAAAATGCTTTCCACTAGGTCAGCACTAAAAAAAAAAGAAGAAAAAAAAGAGATTGTTTTACCTAGTGAAAACAGTCATGTTTAACCTATAGCATCTTCTGTTGCACCATATCTCAAAATAAATGGAGGCTTATAAATGCCAAGCTGAAACAGAATAATATCGTGCCCTAAAATCAGAGCTTAATTAGCCCAAGGGACAACAAACAATTGGGCAGATTCCTCCTGCAGCCCATGATTAGCTCTCATTATTTCAGGCTGTCTTCTAGGCCATGTAGCAGAGCAATGGAAGACGATCAGGGAAAAGGTTTACTTCACTGAGAGTGCCTGCCAATGCAAGTCTTGATTTAATTTCATAGGACAGCACAGGTTATTTAAATTCCAGCACAGTAAGATGTCAAATGTAGACAGTGCAGGTCAAAGAAGTCAAACAAATAAAATGTAAGTGGAATTGAGCATTTTCAAAAAAAGGGAAAGGAGGAGTTTAACCGCAAGCAGCAATCATTGCAGGATTAAATATTTTTATGTTTGTCCAAAATATTGTGTTTGCTAATGTATGGAAACACATTTCACGAAGAAAATACCTTTTTTAGGCATAGAGATAGGCAGAGGAGGAAAAAAGTTCACAAACAATTTCATAAAAGCATCTGACCTTGTACCTGTAGTATCAAGGAACCACATCTACTTGCTGAAGATGTTCCTTCTGATTAATAAATACAACTGCTCCTTTCATATGGGCAAAACTATTTGTTCTCTGTTATTCCAGTTATGTACTGATGTAACTCACTGCTCTGGAAGTGAGTTTTCAACTCTGGAAACAGAGTTGGAAAAATGTAATCAAGTTGAATGACTAGATTTTAAGGAAAGGACACTGACTTGCCTAGCTAAGTGGGACTGTTAATTCCCAACCTATGAGAGAGGAAAATACTTCTTCAGCATCAAGTCCCACACAGTGAGGAACAGGAGAGATTCTCTGTGACTGGAGGGTCTACCTACACATAACTGAAATACAGTTTCTGATATTTGCAGCACTAGGATGTATACGTGATTTAGAATTTGCACATGAAGATCAGTTCAAAGAACGGAAGGCAAGCCCCGTGAAAGAGTCCAGCTTTAGCTCCACTGGTATAGGAAAGTATGGAAGAACGGTTAGTATGCCGTATCTACAGGTCCAAGCTGGAGTATCTGAGCCTTGAATACATGGAGAACAATGAGCAAAGCAATGCAGTATTTTACAAAACTCAGGAACATTACACAATTATTAAGGCTAGAAATTAATTTCAGAGCCAAAAGCAATTGCAGCAGAGGTGAAGGAAAATCTACAATGCAATCATTCAAGCAGCAGTTTGGCCAGGCCACCAGGATTAACACCTTCAGCTTCTGCAAATACATCACGGGAACTTTAAGAACCACAAGTGCTCGCGCTTTGTTTTCATCTCTTGGGCAAACATTCTACTTTGTGAGTCAACAGCAGAGTTTTGAATAAATGAGTTTACCTATGCTGTCTTCCAGAAGACCAATAAACAAGAGTTGCAACAGTTAATCCTAGATGTTATCAAAGCAGTTTCAGTCCAGTTCAATCCTTTTAATTTGCAACCTTTGGCATTCAGCCAAATAGTTGTGACTTAATAGGATCTGCAAGTTAAAATTAAAATCCTGCATGCCTGTCTGTTTCAGTTCTTATCCCACACTTCCTCTTTGGGTAAAACACTCCATTATTACTGCTGTATCCAGAGCCTGTATTTTGTCTCCGGTCTCCTTTAACTTGTGGCAACCTCTACTTAACAAAGACCCAAACATACTATAGTATAACTATTTGGGAATACTTATATGTTCTTTCAAGTCTCCAAAGAACTTTTGTCAGGACCTTAGAAGCAAAAAAGAGATAATATACAAGCTCAGCAGACAAAGATAGAGAGCCTTGGAGATACATGGAACGCATTATATACTGCATGCCTAAGTACAGTAAAAAACACCTTAGACAAAGCATAGGGCTGAAAGGTCCAATTTAGAATTTTATTTTTTTTTGGTTTAATATATTTCATTCCCTTTCTTCAAATAACAAATGTAGGGGATTCAGATACCTGTTCAGCCAAGGGATTAGAAATAATGAACAACTGCTGTGTTTGTATGTTATTTTTACTACATAGAAAGGAAACAATTTATGTTATGTAGCATAGGCCAGCACTTAAAAAAAACCCCTTATTTGCACTGTAACTACTGAAGACAACTCTGAAAGACGTTATAGGTAATAATTTCAATCACAGATCAACTGTGAATTTTTCCTTCGCTTTTTTATTTACATTCCTTTTCTTCTTTCAGGCTTTTTTTTGCCTTCATCTTCTTTCCCCCTCATATTTCTATTCAAATTAAGACGGCCAAATGTTTTAAACAATAAAACGTGTAGCAAATTCAGCATCTGGCAGTTCCTTGTCAGTTTGCACAATGAATATACACTGTGTTTTCACTGCAACCTCAGGGCTTTGCAGACTTGGGAATCGCTCTGCATTTGTAAACCAATAAAAATAAATATACATGTATTTAAAAAAGGATCCAGTTGCTCTCGGAAGAACTTATAACCAAAATACTTTCCTGCTTTATACTCTCTAGTAAACAAAACAAAGATCAAAGTCACAAACTGAGAAATGCTGAGACTTATGTTTCCAAAAATTTGCTATTGAGTAGTTCTTAAGGACATACGTAACATTTACTATTCCCTATGAATATCACATAAAGAAAAGTTCAGCAAATGTCTTAGAAATTCTTATTTTAAGATGTACACATTTTATACACCTCTGTTGATAACAAAACAATAGGGGCAAGATAATACGTTTTTATCCTTGATTACTTTTCTGCTTTAGTGGAGTGCTCCCACTGTGATCTGCACAAGACATTTCACAAGACATTTATCTACAAGAGAAAGGAACAGAAAGAAATTCGGGCAGAGTGACTAAAGCTGATGTCTCCTTTCCACAGACACGTGCACAGGCTTAATCAATCCGACGCCAGCAGTCTCTCCACTTTCACATTGCCTGCTGGCTTCATGCCTGACAGATTCCACCTACTGTACATCTTTGTAGGCAGAATAAAGATGGGAGATAAAGGGAGCGAAGTGAGCCAGCAGAGCAGACTGCATAAATTGCATGCCACTAGTCTAAGCTGCATGAGGCTCTGATCCCTGCGACTATTGCTGTCTCGGCCACCCTGCAGTGCAAATAGAGTGTTTATGAAGAGTATTTGTTTGCTCTTGAAAGGCAAAGCTTGCAAGAAGTTAGGCTTACTCTGTTTTTTTCCAAACTGTGAATGGTAATGCTTTCAACATTAAAGAGTCCGCCTCCTTTAAGTGTCGAGTTGTCCATCTACACATACTACGCTAGTCAAATAGGAAACATATCGCAGTAATGGAGGTTCTTATGAAAATTTACCAATTCATCTTAGACACACTGACATAAGAGGATTTTTTTAAGCAACACCTTGCTATATGAAAGCAATGACTGTTTCAGCCTAGAATTTTCCTAAGGGGCAAAACCCAAACAAAACCCTGTAACTAAATCTCTAGCATTCCCTCTCCCCAATGAAAAACGCCAACAATGTTGCGATTTGAAATTCAGTAAGAAAAACAGTTAGCATAATAAATTGCTCTGGGCTTTATGTGTCCTCACGGAGGGTAATATTGGGTTCTCCCCTAAATAAAAACATCCCTTGAGGATGAAATTCTAGGACAGTAAATACTGTGTTTGAAGAGGAGAAGAGGCAGACCTGCCAGCTGTCTTAAACTGAAATCCAGGAAAAAAAATCCCATTTCTTTCTCCTATCCATGTATGATTTAATATTTCAAGGCCCAAATGAGGGGCCATATTTGTGCAAAAGATGCAAAGAAAGGCACTGAAGAAAATGAATGACTGTGGGAAACTTTAAATAGCTCAGATAATATATTCTAGGATCAAAAAAGTAGAGCTTCTATTTTCAGATTTATAATCTAAGAAGTTTACAGTAATAAGAAAATTCCATGAGTAAGAATAAGAGATGAGTAAGAAAATTACAACAGCAAGAGAAATTCCATATGTGTACCCGAAATTAAAAGTCATTCCTTTATAATGATATAAATTGCAGAGGTATGTTTCATTAATTGCAATAAAGCTCATTATTATCACTGTATTTACAAATCTAGTGGGGAAAAACACATAGACGGCAACAGATCACAGACCAAGTTATTACAGGTCAGCCATACTCCCAATGGTGTGGGCCAGCATCGAGGAATTCTAATTCACTACAGTTCCATGATAAAAATCGTAATAAAATACGGAGTAAGAAAAGTTCTTTTCAAATAGGTATGTAAGCAGTTGTAAATAACTTCTGTATCGTTGGAAATTTCCCTTTCGTTTCATGGGAAGATATGGTTATGTGAATGGCATCTATTCCTGATGATAAAACATATGGAGTGTCCTTAATTCAGGAAAAGAAGGATAAAGAAAAAGGCTCCTGAGAATTATAGACCTTCACAAACAATACTGGCATAAAAGAGATCATTCACTCAAACGCAGGAGAAGAAAGATAAGAACAACAGGGTGTCTTGACCCCAGCGTTTTAATAGTGGTCATATGGAAAGAGCCAGATGGACAACCCTGTCCTAAGAAAACCTAACAAAAGGTTCATTTGAATTGTGTCTGTTAAGATTTCAAAAAAATTTAAAAGGACAACGTCAAGGCGGGTACTGTAGACCTGAAAAATAGACATCACGTCATCTATACCCCTGTGTTCTGCTCTCATGAGCAGGCAGTCAAGAGGATTCTTGTAAATACAAGTATTCTTCCTGTCCTCAGAGCAGAGCAGAGAGGACAGATATCCCAGAAAGAATACTACATGTAGAGGTCTATGGTTGGGATGTCTATCCACCGCCACAGACAACTCAAGCATCCTCTGAGACAAAAGTATCAGTGTCTTTTTAAATGTACCTTTTTTGGAGTGCTGCTGTTTTTTCTCAAACTAAGATAAATACACTTTGAAAACTATGCTATTTTTAATAAAATACTATCATCACCTATTAGAGTTGAGTGATGTATATTTCAGCAGTCTAAAGAAAGCAGAAAGGCATAACATTTTACCTAAAATATTCTGAATGCCAAGTGATGCTATATGTAAATAGGAAATATAACGAGATGTATGCACAGTGCATGGTCTGCCAGGACATTTCCCATGTTTCTTTTGAATCTTTTGGACACTGAGCAAATTTATTTAAAAACAAAACAAACAAAACACCCTGCACCCACATAAAAATAGGGAAATCATGCTTTCCCCTACTTTTTTTCTTAATTCCCGGTTGACAGCTGAGTCCTAAAATTTACAAACTCCTGTTTCTGCCTAATCCTGCCATTGAGTAACAGTCCTCGACTTGAGGCACTGCAATCTGTTACCCATAAAATAACTGTATAAATGATACTGATCCAATTCCGAATTGTCACAACTGGATCAAGTGGGAAAGCACAAAAAGCAAGAGATTTCCAAGTTTCCACTGATGTTTTCAATAATTAGATGAACAAAAAACAAAGAAACAAAATAATTTCTACTTAGAGAATGATGCTGTCATCTTAACAGACCTTCAGGAAACTAATCATGTGTAATGGGGAGGAGAGATTATTTTCTTTCTAATCAAGAACTGGGGAGTCACCATTGCTGGGGCTGCCCAGAAGTTATCACTACACTCATCCTTCTGCTTTCTTTAAGGTTTATCTCCACAGGAACATGCACTTCACAGACCTACCACCCTTTGCACCTGAGACACCCTTTTACCCACTATTTTTTTTGTTTGTTAAGTCTTTTTGGAACAAGCTCAAAAGACAGGACGGAAAGGGCAGAGTCCCTCCTCTGGATCCCTCCAACCCCTTCTCTGTGGAATCAAGGCAGTTTCACTCGGATCTGCATCACCCCACAGCAGCCAGGATTTATGTCTGGCATGTCTGAAAGCTTTCTCGGGTATGAAAATCCTTCTTTAAAAAGAACGAACAAAAAGGGGGGAGAAAGCGAGCTCACTGAGCAGCAGAAACAAACTACCCAAGTAAAACAGGCTCAAGGCTGAGGCATGTGATTTAATTGGGGATGTATTTAGGCTAACAGGAAATGCCACTGATAAGAAGTTAAGGACTAAATGGGCAATGTCTTCTAAGGGATTTCAAATTCTTTGATGGGCCTATAAGGCAGAAGTCTTCTAACAGTCTGTGCTGTAACCAGAGTTAATTATGGATTTATATATGTGGAGAAAAGGCTTGATAGTTATCTGTAATAAGCCTAAATTGGAGAGAGACAACCTGAGGTCAGAGAAGTTATTAGTCTGACACTGAAAACCTGCAGTGAATCCAGGAAAATGGAAGGGGGGGGGGGGGGGAGGGGGGAAGAAACCCCAAACCCACTCCCCCCTCCTTCCCAAATTGAAGTAACACTGCCTTCATCATCCTCACTTCTTAGCTGACATGCAAAAATCAAGGCTTTCCCCTTTGATAGTGTCTGTTGTATTTACTTTACCTTTTCCATGCAAAATACTTCAACAATCACTGTTACCAGGCTGTCACAAAGCCACAAATAAAGTAGTCAGCTGAAAACATAGCTAATTTCTGGAACACAGGAATTTTTTGGGATATTGCCTTGTTTTGAAGATGGAGATGGTATATGATTCCTCATATACAGAAAAAAAGGGTGCTCGGAGGCTAAAAGCAACTCTTCTCACTTGTGCAAGCAGCCAGTATGCTACCTGGCCGAGCTTCTGCTGCTCTGCGAGAGGTTGGAGGTTACAGTTTAAGAGAGTTCTGGCTGTGACAGAAAAGTGCTAGAAAAGCTCTGAAGGTAGAGGACTGAATGCCAGTTTTCTGTTGTCATAAACACAAGGTATCTACGAATTAACAAATTATTTGCCCTGGGGCGCTCTAACTTAATTTGCTATATGTGTGTTAAATCGAATTAAAAATCTTGCCTTTCCAAAAAATTACTTTACTGCATTTTTAAAGATGCAGTTTGATCAGCTGACTTTGATTTCACCAGAGGCCTACATTATACACATTGTGCCTGCCAAACCTTCATGAAAAAAAGTGTATTTAAGTGCCTGTTCTAAAAGGGGAAAAAAAAAAGTTCAATCTTCCTGGCTTCAAATGTTTGATACTCTGCACATTCTGAAGTATAATTCATGTGCACACTGAGAGTTTTCAAATCCAAGCAGCACTCACAGATTTCAGACAAAGGGCTGTGAATACACAGAACAAATCTGGAACCACACGGCCCTTCTTGTATACGAACCCCAACCCATCGCACCCCAGGAACTGAAGCATGAGCCTGAGAGCACCAAAAGGTTTCCTGAGACATGTTGATGTGTGAGCCACATGCGACTGCATGGTTGCTTCTTCTCGTAGCAGCTGCACTCGATGGAGGCTCTGCGTGGATGAAAATTTTTATCCATGAACTCTGAACAGAGAAGTGATGGGTAGTTATCAAAGGAGGAAGTTAAATGAAAATAGTAACACAATTTCTGGGTTATTTGACCTGATATCTTATTTGTGGGTTTGGACAACATTTTTAAAAGGTTGCCCAGTACAGAGCAGAGAATACCTTCAGTAGCACGGATGTAACAAACCAAATAGTATTAAATTCTTTTTTGACATACAGTATTATTTCTGTTTCCAGATCTCATTACTTTATTGCATGTCTGGTTTCTTATTGAAACTTCAGTTCTTGAGACCATAAAATTGCCTTCGTGAAATACTAAAAAAAGGCTGAAGATCAAATTACATATGTGTCAGTGAAGTGCATGCCACAGAAAGGGAATGCCCATGGATACTAGTTAATTCTGCCCAGCCTCCTAGCTGCTAGGGTGCCAATCAGCTCTGATCCAAAAACTCTTTGACCAATGTAAGGCTGAACAGGACTGCACAGTCCTGGCAACATGGTAGGGCTCACAGGCTGAGATCAACACTGTTCGTGCAATCCCATTTACCGCACATCGAAACTGTCCTACCTTCTACCACTATTTACAAGGATGAGTGGTCAGATCACGCTGTGATTTTTGTAGAGTAATGATTGTGTAAAATTCTGAAGTGCCAAGGCTTAGGCGACCTCTGAACACTCAGGCAATACTAGGAGCAAATCCTTATTCTTGCCTAAATAAAGAGAAATTCAAGGAGGCAGACCCCTGTGCCATGCTGAGCTTAGGGCTGTTTATATTGAGGATAAGAACGGGACTCTGCCTGCGTGTTCACCACTACAGGGAAGACAGAAGTGTGATCCTCGTGACTCACTCACTCAGTCCTTTTTGTCTGCCCTGCATCTGTCCACAAGGACCTTAATTATTGCCAACTGGAAGGACTGGTTTGGTAGAAAGCACAGGGGAGCAGAGTTTAAAGTTTTCCTTTGCATATCCCCACTAATTACCCTTCAGAGACTTTCTTTCCAAAGGGAAAAGTAGTGCTCACTCCTCTCTCTCCCTTTTAGTGAAGCCCATGATTTCAATTTGAGTTATGTGTGGGATAAAATATATCTTTAAATAAGCAGAGTAGAAATAGTGAGTAGAAATAGCTGAAGAGCCTGATTCTATGGATCAAAAGTTTCATAGCAGTGAGACTGCAAGAGTATGTGCTTCCATTAGAAACACATGTGCTAATTATTAGGCAAAATACTTCTGTTTCCAATACCACCAGATATTTGAAATCCACCATTCATATTAGGTCATTAAATTAAATGAGGATGCTTACTAAAGACACCATTCCTAGCATGAAAGAGTATTTTTTGTAACTTACAAGCCTAAGTTCTCATTTTCCTGTGGCTAGTTGTTTATGTTATGAGGGAGAACTTCCTTTCAGCAAATATCTATGCCTATATGAAGTCTTCATCTGAGACTCATATTAAATGTTGATTTCATCCATCACTAAGAAATTATACCAAGGTTTGTACAAATCTATTCATAAACCTTGTAAATGTCATGACTGATGGCATTAAAATGCAGTCAATTTAAGAACTTTCACTTTTCTTCTGAAAGATACAGTAAGAATGAATAACGGATATCAAATATCTGCTTCAACCTTTGATTTAGAAAAATCAATGCCAAACTGTAGGTGTGTTGTGTTGCATTTTGGACTGTGACACTTCTTTTTTGGATGAAAGAGAAGCCAGCTGGACTACAAAGACACTTAACACATTTGCAAAGATGTCTAAATTTTTTAGTGCCAGGAACCAATGCCACATTTTTACCATGCTTAACACAAATATATAAAACATTCCTGCTGATTTTTTTACTGGATTTGTATTTCAAAGCTCATCTGAATACTTCCAGTGCACTTCTAACACTCAACCACAGTAATGGAACTAGCGCAACTCAGAAGAAGGATGTTTCAACTGAAAAATCTGTGCTACTTCCTGAAGCAATTAGTATTTCCCTCATAATTTCTCAGCCAAATAATGACCAGGCCTAGCTTTACTTAACTTATGATACCTGATAAGCCACAGCCAATGGCACAGTAGTGATGTTAGATAAGGAAACTCTTCTTCCTTTCTTCATACGCTTTTTGGTGCAATGATTTCCTTTCTTTTAATTTATCATCAGATGCATAAGAAAAGAGCAAAGAAAAGCAACAGAAAGTGTTTTACAGCTGAGTGAGAATGGAAACTCTTAATCTCCAGCATTCTGTTCTGGAAAAGTTATCTACTAACAACAACCAGGTTTGTAATAAATGCAAAACCAGCACTCATAGTAAGAGATAATGACTACTGTTATCATAAACCAGAAATGCTAAAAAGAGCACACACAAAAAATAAGAATGGGATAAAAATTACAGATTAATTTATAGAGCTTATTCGCCTCTGTGCTACCATACACAGTTCTCTCATTTAATTCCGGAAAATGTCAGAGTACAGTTGGTGAGTCAAGTCTCTGACCTCACTTAAATCTTCAAGCTAATCTTGTGATTATGGTATTTTCTTATGACGGTTCTAATTTGTGAGTTAGGATATTATGATTTTGCTATTTTAAGCTGTCCTTTCAAAACATGTATTTGAATTAACTATAATATGTAAACAATTGTTCAATTTTAGGAATGTCTTTGCAATTATAACCAAGCAGATTATTTCTCGCAGAAATTTATTTTAATTAAAAAGAGAATTATCTATAATCCAGTTCATCATGAGAAAGAGCACAAAATGATTAGCATAAAAATTGGCATACAGATAGAAAATTTATGATTGAGATTGCCTGGTGTTTACCATTACAACATCCTAATTTTATTTCCTTGAAATTTTGCCAACTTTTTGCAAAAGTTATACAATAGTTTCTGAGAATTTCAGGAGAAAACAAGCATTTATATCCATGTAACAAACAAAAGTACTTAAAAAAAAGACCCCCTGTCCAGTCAGTAACACTGTCAGTCAAAAGACTGAACAGTACTCTGCTTTAAAGCCAAAAGCTAATGCTTGACAAAAGCTTCACACTTCTGTCAGCAATGTGCTTTTTGCTGTTCCCAAGAAATCACCCAAATTTGACCCAACTATAAGTCTCTGAAAGACCTGAGTTTACAGTTGCTCAGCAGAAATTTCTTATAGCTTGACAGCTCAATGATCTAGTGATTCCATTTTTACCAAGCAGACGGTATTTTTACAGAGCCTTTACATGACATCTATACAGACACAGTGGGACATGCTCAGGCTGAGGACTGCAAGTGGAAATGGGAGTTTCTTTGCAATTGCTCCTTACAGTTACTTGCAAGGGCTGCAATACCGGGAATCAGCAATAAGAGCATAGAATGATCTGCAGGTGCTGTTAAGAGATTCATCCTTTACTGATGGCTAATCATAAAATAACTAACATGGAGCAACGTGGGTGCAGTAACACTGTTACAATTACATGGACATGTTGCAGCATGAGACAGAAATGTGAGTTAATTTATATTCCATAGCCAAATGCTTTTACATTAACATGGCAATTTGATATGATAAATATCTCCTTGTTGCCCTCAAAATAAAGATAAAGGAGTAGGATATTCTACTAGATATTTTTTATGACTAAAAATACATTAATTAACTTCTACCTAATGTTCTAGGTATTGGAACATTAAGGAAGCTATAGGGCTCTTATGACGGCTACAGGAGAGCCGTCCGTGACTTTTGTTACAGGAACTTCTCCCGGTCAAACATGGTACCAGTTCACAATGTCTGCACAATCACTTTACAAAACATGCACAGCTGACTCCACAGCACTTCAGTAAGTTTGAATGGCTCATATTAAGCTAACTGCTGATTTTCTTTGTTTCATAAACAATCACTGCTTCAGAAATCCTCCAGTAAATCACAGAACAATTAATTTTTGGAAGGCAAGCACGTAGGTCTTCTAGTCCAGCCTCCTGTTCAAAGCAGGGCCTGCTTAGACCAGATAGCTCAAGGCTTTGTCTTATCAAGTTTTGCTTATCTCTGAGGATGGAGATTCCACACTCTCTATGACCAGCTGTTCCAGTGTCTGATCACCCTCATGATGAAAAAACATTTCTCTCTATCTATCCAGCATTTCCCATTGTCCATCTTGAGTCTGTTACTTCCTGTTCTGTCACTCTGTGCCTCTGAGATGAACTTGTCTCTACACCCTCCCATCAGGTGGTTGCAGACAGCAATAAGATTTCCTCTGAGCTTTCTTAAGGTTGAACAAACCCAGTTCCCCCAGTGCCTTATATGTCATGTATTCCAGTCCCCTAAACATCTGGGCGGTACTCTGCCAGTTCAACTGAAGTCGGAGGGAACAGTTGCAGATTAAAATGCCAAGCGAAAAAGTCCATTAGAATCTGGTTGTGTATAAAGTAAGTAAAAGTTTCAAACTAATAAGAACAGAGAAGTTATTTCACCAAGGTAAAGGGCCCATCATACCTCAGTGCTCTCATACCTTACAAAATGAGTTGTGTATCACAAGTGTTTCTGTGGCATAACTTAGTGGCATAGCTGGATCTCAGAAACGCTTTTCAGAAGGCATCGTTATTCAGGGTTACACAGTAGAAATTACCAGCTGCAATACTTAGAACAATGAGCTCATAAACAACGTACACTTCCTACATTTGGGCAGGCAACTGAGGCACACAGGTCATGCAAGTGAATCTGCATCCAGCAAGAGATCAGAAAAACAGCACTAGATGCAAATGCAGAATCCACAAGTAACTTAAGGGGAACATCCTAACCTAGCAGAAACTTATCTTTTATGGTACATTACGCTGTTTTGGATTTATCAAAGACAAAATAGAGATGTATATAGATACAGCAATAGATATACAGGTATACAAGAATCGGTTTAGAAACATGCAGAGTCTATAAAAACCCAATTATTTTCTATTGCTTGTACTCTTTCTCTCACAAACCTAACCTTCACTAATGCAGCTTAACCACACGCAATCAGACAGCTCAATCACATCAAAGCTTCCTAAATACGCAACCATTCCCTGCACCATGTCTCAGAAATTAACAGTAATACGACCTACCTACTAATGGCTCAGGTAGTGCACTCAGTCATAACAATACAACATATCCATTACGTTACCATTAATAATTATCTAACTTGTTTTGTAGATAGACATTCGTATTTTAACCTTCCTATAAGATCTCATAATATTCCCTCAAATTATTCATATTTAGCAGCTGTGTTGCTGAAGACCTTAGGAGTTCCACACATTGAGCCCTCCATTTAAAAAAAAAAAACAAAAAACACAAAACTCAAAACAACCAAAAAACCCCACTGGAGAAACCATTCCTGTTTTATTCTAAAATACGAATGCAGTTCTGGAATCTAAACCAGACTTTAGTTTATGTGGAATGGAGACAAAATGGTTGTTATTAGCAGTTTGGTCACTTGTTTTGATGTTACCAGAATCTCCGCAGGACATGAATAATTAACGGTGGGACACTCAGAGAGACTTGGATCATTTCCAAGTGTTTCTGTACTTTGATAAAGCCTGGAGCCTTTTAGATATCTAAAAGGTTCATTATTATATTCCTGTCTTCCTCCTAGGTAATTGGTCTTAAGAGTCTAACAAAATGATCACCGTTGCTTAATTAGTCTCAGATTTTAGAAAAATCTAGAGCTTGATCATATTTATGCATTTATGCGTTTATAATTGTGGGCTGAACCTTTTATGATCACCTCCAACCTGGTGTAATTTATCAGCTGCAGCATGACAAATGTCACAATGAGGTCAGCATTATAAGAGAGACTCAATGGTATCAATACTTGATTTTAAAATTCTCCTCTAAATACATATTTTAATGAAAATGTCAGAGCCATTTATTTATTCATTACCAATGATTCAGATACAACTTTAAAATGTTAAGGCCAAAAGACTGTGTATTGCTTCCTATAGAAATTCAAACAGAATTTATTTTCTCCAGCTACATATGACACGGACACAAAATACTTCCAACAGCTACCTTTATACAAATACTTTTGGCCATACATTTCAATGACTTTACCTGGGCCATTAGGAGCTAGCTCATATTACTGTTAATTTCCGAGATATAGAGAAATATTATGCATTTAAGAAGCTTAAATGCTTAATAGCTCAGCCTTTCACAATTCAGTATTTTGTCAATTATTGCATGCAGTTTTAAGGCATTTAGTAATACCATGCTCTTAATGAAAAATCATTTAAGCTTGTTGAACTGCAAATGCAATTTTTCCTGCTGGGGGTCACAATTCAGTACCTTTCTTGTATTTTTTTCCCTTTATCAAAGATAGTCCAGCCACACAACTCCTAATGCATCTAGTTTTCATAGACTGCAGATTTCCTAGGGAATGGAATGTGAAGCATCTGGGGGTTTCTTGCCCCTAGAAATATGATAAGAATCTCCAATTTCCCTGCTGGAAAGCAGTGAGTTTTCAAAAAGAAAGTATGAGGTAAACAACGTGTTACTTCTAGGAGCCTGTTCCACTTCTATTAATACTGTGTTGAAAGTGTGGTTCCAGCATTGCAATAAAGCCAGTTCTCTAGATTAGGCAACCTATACCTGCCACACAGCCAAAACAGTGGGCAAGCAGCCACGCTGAGCTGCAATATCCAGAATTACCCCAAAGGCTGGAAGAGAGGAGACCTCTGGAGGTTTCCCAGTCCAACCTCTCATTCAACTTGAGGCCTTCCTCACTTGAGATACGAATATCTCTCGGGATGGAGACTACACGTCTTCTTTGGACACCTGTCCCGAAGAGCTTTTTCCTTGCACATATTTGGAAATTGCCTTGGCAGCAAGTTGTGTCTGTTGTGTCTTGTTTTTGTGTTGTGCACCTCCAAGAAGTGTTTGGCTCTACACGCACAGTGATTTCTTAGTGTCCTGATCAACTGCTGGTCAGCAGTAAAAATGGCCATTTCATATCTAATGTTGTTTAAGTTACTACCAAGACAGTCAACGCACATGTATGCTATAAAAGGTGATATTCAGCAGTTTTTGCACTATAGTCACGAAACCCAGATGCTGCAACCCATGAGGTTGCTCTGATATCTGGATACAGACACTACTTTGACTGAAAGCTCATGCCCTTTAAATTAAGTTTCTCAAAAGGCTTTTTTTTAAATAAAACAATGTAAAATTAGCTCAGTAAAAAAGTAACTCTGCTTAAATATAACTTCCTTTGACACAGGAGTATGTGGAGGTCATATATAGATATATGATATATAGATATATGATATATAGATATATAGAGTATATATATAGATATATATAGATATCTCTCTTTTTCTAAATGTGTGTGTGCTCAAGGGGTGTGAATAGTAAGATATAGGAGTTTCCATAGTAATTGAAAACTGACATAACTATTTATTATGAACTTCAACTGTGTAGACAGATACAGCAGCAGTGTGGCTTTTGCATGCCTCAGAAAAGGAACTGCCAGTGCACTAGTCCGAATATAAAACTAAAACTTCATTCACAGTAAGGGCTGCCAGACCCACTGTCAGCTTCACTTTAGCTGATCTTCAGTCCCCTTCCATTAATTTTTGCTTATTTTTAGGATACGTAAGTCTTCAGTGAGATGTCCTTTAGCTTTTTCACTTAACAGATGTATTTCTATCATTCCATCCATGTCTTGTTTTGTATACGTAGTAATGAGAGGTCGGGAGTGCGCTATGAAACAGAACCCTCAGGTCAGGAGGCCTCAAACAAAGGCAAATATTGCTAAAGGCAACATACCCTTAACTGCTAAGTGAGGGGAACTACAAAAACACCACATTGTCCTAATCAGAATATTTTTGTCTCCAACAGCTGGAACTTTTCAACTGAACTATTACTGGAAAAGAGTGGTATAGCAATGTTTTTATCAATTTACATGGATAGCTACTCTTACGAGCCGTGATTAGGCTGTTGCAGTGTAGGTGTGCTGGCAAGAGGATTAGTGGAAGCAGCTGGTATTTGGAAAAGACACATGCCTGTGGACAGCTGTTTGAGCCAGACATTTCAGTCTCTTTAGCTAGTCTATGCCAGATTTGCTTCATTTTTATTTTAAATAAACAATGGTTTCTGTCAATGTTAAAAAAAAAAAAATCAAAATTATAATAAACTGTGATAGTTAATTTGAATAAGCAAGAAGTGGCTATGATGAATGGTTACAGTACGGTTTATCTTCAGGAATGCTTAGTTACCCTAGAAGCAAAAAAAAAAGAACATCGTATTCTTTCTGATTCTATCCAAATAAGTTTTCTGGGGAATCAAACTATCTTGCTGACTCCTACAGCAGATGCAATTTTCTTAGGGATATAGATTTATATTTAGTTTTGAACACCAGATATTTTCCAGATACTTATAAATCAGGCACCCAATCGGCAGTAACAAAAATAGACACCGTTTATCTATAGTAATTGTCCTCTTTGAGACACTGTAGCCACAGCATATCTTACCCTAAGAGCGCACAAAGCAGGCAAGATTGTAGTCTCCTGATATGCAGTATACCTTGTGCGTATACCTATGTAACTCTGTCTGGGATGAACTTGGCAGTGGAAATCAGTGTATTCAACTTCATGACTTAGATGTGACTCAACAACTTCCTAAAGTCAGCATCAAAGCCTACTTATATGTCAAGACCAGAGTATTTAACTGTGGTTAAGGTACTCTACTAAATTACTGCTTTGTGCCATAGCTGAAATTTGCTTTGACATTTTGAGAGAGAAAGATCACACTCTTATGTAAAACACCACTTTATGATCCACTTAAGATGGTCTAAAATTTTCCTCCTATCATAGTCACAGATCAAATATCAAAACCCCATACACAATATGTACGAAGAAGGCTAGCAGTTTAATTAGGTTACGTTCTGAGATTGCCATTAGGATGGATGTGCAACACAATTTCAACGTGACCTTTTCCAAATGGAGTCATGACACTGAACTCACTAGAATCCACTGTGAGGTCAGTGCAGAAGGAAAACAGTATCAAAGTAAGTCCACTTGCTTTATTCAGCAACGCAAAATGCGTGGAATGGAAGTGTAAGGAATTTTAGCAGGACAATCCTGAGAGCCCTTGTAAAAGACAGGTCTGAACTATTGGACCTTGAGGAATCTCAGCACCATAACAAGTTAGAAGACCAAGATACCATGATATGGCAATCATAATTCAAGTCTGAATCACAAAAAAAAAATACTTTAGACTACACTCATATCACATTACGTAGGTGATTAATTTAGGTGTCGTGACAAGCAAGATTTAAGCACTCAGCCCCAGCAAGATATTTCAAAGAAATGCTCAAAACAGTCTGGAGACATTTCATCACCTTTGACAGACAGTATCCAGTCATTTGCCACAGGGGCTGAGCCAGGCAGCTCACTCAATACTGAATGGGACATTCTTTACCTGATTATTACACTTTCCTGTATGACAAACGCTTACTTCAAACACCTGCTGATTCTCATGAATTCTTAAAATGACATAAAGCCGTTTGATTTTGGTAGGAGAGCCGATGCCAGAGTTTCAGCAAGTTCTGAAGATGATCATTATTGGTACTTCTGCCAGCTAGTTCTACCAGTCTGGGTAGGAATACCACATGAAAGCTTTGTCCCCCTGCCAGTTCCCCCAGTATGCAGGACAGATTGATTGGTGCTTAGATGTATGTGAAGTGGACCACAATCTACTCAACAGAGATACCACAGCTCATTCATTGCAGAGACACAATCCATCAGTGACCAAGCCCTGAAGGGAAAGATACCTGGTTTTTGTCAAGTATTATTCACTCGTCATAGAAGGGAAGGTTTTACAATGGAAAGACATAAAAACATGTCCATCACAGATGTAGGAGTAGAATTCTTATGGATTTGTCATGTCTTAGGCATTGACATATTACCTACGCACCAAGTGGATAGAAGTTTTCTCAATTGTCCCTTTGGAGCTACTCATATAAGATCTGTGGAAGGTGACATTGATCTAACTGGCCCAGATCCAGCAGTGACTTAGCAGCAGCCACATCCACTGCCAGCGCAGACATCAAGCTCACCTCTTTACTTTACTTCTGGTGTACAAAGATTTGTTTATGCCTACTCATGTTTAGAAAAAAATGCATGAGATGCATGACCCTTAGCATGAAGACCACAGACAAAAAATTTTTTTAAAAAAATCTGCTGTTCTATTTTTTTAAACCTTTAACTACAAACAAACACCAGAAAGTTTGTTGTGTTTCTGTGATTATCCTGAGAAGCAATGTCTATGTTCCAGTATGTTTTCCCAAGCATCTGTATTGTAAAGATGTTTCCTTTGAATACACACACACAGAGATCAGAAGGGCTGTTCCAGCATTCCCATGGGAAAGTTTAAACTTGTGAAACAAATGTTTTCATTGGCTGTGCTAAATTGCAGTTTAATTTTTTTAAACCGAGTGCAATTTACAACCCACATTATTACTGCTATTTTGTAAAAAAATATGTGGATTCAAGAGAGTAAAAATGGAATCAGTCCTCAGGGTTCGTAGTTAATGGCTGAGGGACATACAGCAGCATTGTTATTTGCTCACAGATGGATAGCTAGAGCACTTACTCTAAATGCTAGCAGTGGTTAGATGTTTAAACAAACAACTTCTAGAAGTAATTGACTGTTCAATGGCTTTTACTACTGGATAATATCAACTCTCTCATGCCCAGTATTTCTGCCTGTCTTCGCAGTCCCTGATGGTACTGGATTTGTTCTTCTCCTTAGAAGTCCCGAGGCACTTGTATCCATTATCATCAGTCAGCGTAATAATTTTTTATGGCTTTGATGGCAACCTATATTACCATATTAAAGTATTATCTCCATTTTGTACACCATCATGTAAATACCAGTGCTTGTGCATGTTTTACTTAGAAAGAAAACAATACGATGCCTGAAAGACTAACCCAGTTTTTAGCCCTCTGTCCTAAGAAAATTAGAGTGATCATACACTCTGCGTAATTTTACATCCTTGTTGGCTTTCCATCTTGGTATGTCCGAGATGGACTTTTAAAATCAATTTGATAGAAGACAATTATGTTTTGTTCTAACAAACTTAATGAAAGTAAGAGGCAAAGAAGATAAAAAAAAAAAGAGCCCCCATTAGTGGTGCCCCGTGAACAGGAAAGACTGCAATACAAGCCCCCTTTTTATTAGACACTGGAGAATCCAGGCACACAAGAGGCTCTGTAAATATCCCAGCTGTGGGAAAAGCTTCCATTGGAACTTGGATTTTACTGGACATCAGAGAGTCCAACCACGAAACTGAAATCCATAGGAAACCAGGCTTCATTAGTTTCACTACTCACAGACAATGAGTTAATAAATAGAGATTTATCAGAGATTTAATTCTATTTTATTCCCACTCATGTTTACATGCAAATGTCAATAAATACAATCAGCACGCACACAGCCTGCAGGAGATACTGTCTGTTTGCAAGAACAAAGCACTACAAATTAGGAAACTTTGGCACTCTTCCTGATTCTTTCACCAGGCTTCAATGTGTGATCTCAGGAAAAAATCAAACATTCCCATGGGTCAGGCTTCCTTTATCCATATATGTTTATGTTTATACAGTGCTTTCTGATTCCCAGCTAAAAGGTGCTCTATGAAAGAGAGGAAGTTTGAGAATGCTGCTAATATGACGTTGCTCATTTTCCTACCAAACACACCTGAGTCTCAGATGTCTGTATGACAACACTCATTGTTATTTCTACAGTAACTTAACTTCTTCAGTTATAAAAGGCCCCTCTCAAATACAAAACAAAACAATAACAAATAAACAAAACCAAACCCAACAGCAACAACAAAACCTTTTCCCCACTCAAATCTTCTCTCAGATTTCCCCCTTGGTTGACCTCTATGCCAGAATATTTGAATCCCAAGATCCTCCTACCCAGTTTTGTCCACCACTGCTTTATGTCCACCAACCGCAGGTGCACTAATCTCCACCAGTTCACATCCTCCAAGCCCAGACTCCCTCTACCCCACAGCCTCACGCCACTTCTCAGTGCCTCAAGGCCTCCGTCTCCCCAAACCACGCACTTCTTGACCCCCTGTTTGTCGTGTCCCAGCCTGAGAGTCCCTTGTATTTCCCTCATTCTCACTCAGTTCATTTCCTCCCCCTTCTTCCTCCTCCTCCTGGCAAACCAAAAGAGCCACCATTACTAGACAGGGATAGGATACAGCTTGTTCTTGGCACCATTTCCATCCTCAGCTTCTCTATGGAGGTGTGCAGCAGCCTCACAGAGGCCAGTGGCATCCTTTCTGCATCTGGGGAGGCATTTAGTTCCTGACAGTCACCAGGGCAGTTGATCCTGCCTTGTACACAGCCAGAAAATGGAAGCTGAGGATTTGTACATACGGATTGCTGGGCCGCCAGAGGCACCCCTCCTAGATGAAATGGTAGCTTTTGAACTGGCATATTCTGACAAAACAGCAGTTCAAATGAGTTTAGATACCAGCATCTTGTTTAACTAGGATTGCTGCCTGTGCTGCCACAGCCAAAAGCACTGGTTAGAAATTTTAAGAGATGTCTAGTGGGCCCAAAGCCACGTTAAGTCTAAAACTTGTACTTCTGACACACTTCTTTCCAGCAACAGCTGAAATAAATGGAAGGTGCCAATTCTCCCCATCTTGTAAGTTTCTCGTATATGAAAGTAAAGAAGGATACACTTTAAATTTCTTCTCGCACACCCCCAGGATGCAGACAAATCTATAGGCTGCAGATGCATGTGTCAGAAGCTACTGGTCCTTTTTTTTCCCCCTCTAGGTATATGGAGGAATTGATTTATGAAACTATGGGGCTTCCCATTTCAGTTTCCAGACTGAAAAAGGACTCATTTTATTTGACATAATTTCAGTAGACCATGCTATACCCAGTTTTATACCCAGTTATCCGAAACAAATTTATTGTCTATGCTAAAAGGCAATGGTCATGGTGAATGCACCAGAAGAGTATAATTATTTGAAGGATACATCATGCGACCCCTGTATTACCTAGTCAGTCAAGTCATGTTTTAAAGGACAGACGAGTCAGGTTGCAAAAGCAAGCAAATAGTGTTTTCAGTGTTGTGACTTAAACCATCAATTGCTCTTCAACAAAGCCCTGCAAACTCCAGCAGCTAAACTGAATCTTACTTGGTGCCACTGCATATTTATAATAAAATAGTGGTGTTTAGCTTGGAAGCAAAGAATATTATGGGATGGAGTGATGTTTTAGGCTGATCCATAGTTCCATCTGAGTCACGTATATCTTACAAAAAATCTTTACAAACAAAAGGAGGTTTGCAAAAAACAAGAAAGTTGGAAAGGCAAGCAGATAATTTTACTTTCAAATTGACTCTGTTATGTGGAGTTCATAGCTTCCTTACAACTTGCGTCCTGGATCTAAAACAAAAGCTTAACTCCTTTGCAAAAGGCTTATACTTCTTTTTTTAAAGAGAGATTATGTCTGGATTCTTAACAGTATTGCTATAATCAACTCTTCCAAGGCCTACTTTAGTTGAGAGTTTAATGATCAAATGAGTAACTGAAATGCAAGCAAAATTTAGTTCAAAAATTAGTCAATGTAACTGGAAAAAAGAATTTTCAAACTCTCCTTGGTGAGGGCAATTTATCAAAATGTCCTTTTTTCATCCTTCTTTCATCACGGCCAATTATTGGGAAGAGTTCACTGTGAGGAAGAAAGTCTTTAGAGTTTGAAATGCCATATGGACTTGATTCAGTTATTGGGCTGTGGTACCACTATATAGATGGGTAAAAACAGAAATACAGGGGTCATGTTCCTTTTTTAATTAGTGATAAAATTAATTCTCCTTTTCCTCTTCTCACAAAACACTATCCTGAAAAACTTGGGGAGAATGCAGGCACAACCAGAGTATGTGCACAAAACCAGAGACATTAATGTGCCATGAATGTGGACTCACTCCACATGAGATCTTGCCGTGCAATGCACAACACAGTAGATCTATTAGATCCCACGTCTGCCCACTGTGTTTTAAGGCTGTTACCAATAACCCCATTTTAAACGAGGGACTGCCCTTCACTGGCTCATGCCTTAAGACAGCATGGATCACGCTGCTTCAAATGACAAGAAGAGTTCTACATAAAAATCAAATAATGATGGACTTTGGAGTGAAAGGAATGAGTCTGTGTTCACTCTGAGAACATACTGAATTTTAATGTTTAGATAATACTTGATAGAAGAAATACACTTTTTTTTCTGTGAGGTACTTGCAAGATGAACATTTAAAATCGTGTCTTTTGTTGCACTTCTTAATAAATGTCATGCTTCACAATTTTTACATAACGAAGACTCTTATTATTAAAGAAGGAAATTATTTTAAAATGCCTGCATCTTGCAACTTGTATGACCAACAAAAAAACAAATAATCCAGGTCAAAGAACAGAAGGAAAACAGAGTTCAATAAATATTGTTCTCTAGTAACTACTAGCACAGAGTAATGATAAAGAACCATTAAACTAACAATATTACAACAGTATCATTTTTAAACAGACTGACAAAAGGATAAGTTACATGATAAACCTTTGTTTTTCCAACTTCATTTTTTTCTTATTCTTTTGTTAAAGCTGTAGTCAAAGTTCTTCTCTGAAGTCCTTCCAGGTAAGGCAAGGGAATTACAGCAGGGGGTATATTTAAGTTTTTGGCAAGTGATCCTTTCAAAAGTCATAATGTGACAACAGGAGTTTTACAAAGCTCAATCATGTTATGTCTGGAATGCCTTTCTCTACCAATCTTTCCAAGCCCAGTAAGGAGACCTATCGAATTAAAATGCAATGCAGTTTAACAGACTATAAAAGTGTAACAACATATTAAAAGCCACATAGGTAACTTTTAGTATAAGGGCAGAAAATTATACAAGAGGCAGATGAAAATAACTCTGTTAAAAAAAAAAAAAGTATTTTCAGAATTGTTTTCTTAAAGGATCTGCCGAGGCAGCTGTCCAAGAAGAATAAATTCTCCATCTCAAGAATCACTAAAGCAAAAGTTTTACCCTGCCAATCAAAGCTGCAAGACTCAAACCCTTTTAAAATGAATGCCATCTCAAAACTCTGAAAAAGCAGGTCTTGGATATCTTAAAACATCTCTTTGTGCTAAAGACTCTTTTCTTAAAGGCCAATTTTAAAATCAAACCACTAGCTTTTTTTTCAGGGAGCCAACATAAAGAAGGCAGAGGGGTAATTTGATCACAGCTATTCAACCCGGTGAGGTAGGCGTGCATTCTCAGCTCTCTCCGGCGCAGTGGTGGAGCCGAGCTGCAAGCCCAACTAAGAAAGAATTACAATAAGGGAGTCTTGTGGTCACCAGGGCATATGTACTGCCTTTGAGAGGTCATCCCAGGATACACACGGGTGAAGTCTGTGCAAATGGCGCAGCTGAAAGAGGGATTTCTCCAGCACTGACACACGGTTTTCCGTGGGAAGGGTGTGGTCAAGGATAACACCACGTTTCTTTAGTTAGCATCACCCTTTCAGAGGGGAAGAGGCAGGAAGAGAAAAACAGCCGACTCGCTCCTATTTCCCTTCCTCTGTGCTTTCAAACTCCACCTCTCTCTTGCACAGTTCTGTACCATTCCACTATCATCGTAACACCAACTTACAACCTATACCAAACAAGAAGCCAGGAAATAGGCTTAGTGGCACGTCTACTTTGTCTGCATATTCTATAGGCACCGTCGATGGAAGCTCATAATTAACAGGAAGCGTTTCAGTGTTATGACTATGACAGAAAAAGCAAGGGTTTACCTAAAGTAACATTGGCAAAGCCACTATTAATATAGCGCATAGTCATTTAATGAGGTAATCTCTATACCATCATAGAGCTTTTCTGTTTGCCCTGAGACTGACGTCTGACCTCAGTAGCCACCAGAGAGGAAAACAAAAAGTCCATGACAACACGGCTAATAACATACAAAACCCAACTGTTTGTGTTGGTCTTTTATTGACAAAGGTTACACTGCAGCTGACTTCCACTACAGAAGTTATAACAACAAACCAAACATAACCTAGACATGGGCTGAATGGATGTTATGACAGAGTAATGGAACTGAATAATGACTTTAACAGTTCATCAAAATTATTCTTTCTGGCAGTGGTAATATATCTACCCAAATCCAGGCTAATGTTATGATTTTGTATTGTTGGCTATTCGTGAATTGCCTATCATTACCGTGTGAACAAAAGCCACAGTCTTTCCAATGTAATGGGTAAGCACCCTGCCCACTGATAGCTCTTTGTATAAAACTGATAATTGATGTGTTGAAACATTCCCAAAGCCCTTCATTATATTTTACTGCACAGGGCCAACAGATAATCAGAGGACAATTTTAGCAAAACCCAAGAAGTCTGCTGGGGCAGCAAGTGCTAATGTAATTTTTTAACACAATATATAAATAACACCCCCAAGTTTCTCTGGTAAGCACGCGCGGTAAAAGGAGCATGCAAAGCTTTTTTCACACAACTCTTCTGTTGCCTTAGAATAATTAATCAAATAAAAGATTCCAGACCTCTAGCTAATGAAAATCTGTACCCTACATTTTCTTTGGCAGTCAGAAACCAATATTATGTTACTAAAGCAATTGAACTTTAATACGAAATGAGTGAACTGAGGGAATCACGCTAAAAGACGAAAGATGAGAGGAACAAGATGGTGTTAAATTTCCACAACATGATTAGAGATACACTGTTTTGCCCTTCTTTCCAGGAGCGTCTCCAGATTTCTGTATCCATATGAGACCATCTGTGTGGAAATAAATGTAGTGCAGAAGTGCTTACAAACTAACATTTCATCTTATCCAGCTATGTTTTTCTTCACAAAAGTTGCTGCTTTGACTTGACCACATGTAATTAATTTTTATCTGATATGACTTAGTGAGCTAATTCAGGTTACTTCCTCGTCTGGATTCACATTCATGGATTCAGGTTCATGGGAGAATGTGTGTTCTCCCAGGCGTTATCATCTAAACACTGTGGGTTTTGTGTCAGTAACATAACTACTACGCACGTGTACCATACAGGAATAGGAATTTCATTGGAGGAGTGTAATAGTAGGCTATAACTTAAGTGGTGCATCATTGGCTGAAGGAAAAGCCTCAGCTGACTCCCTACATCACAGCTATGCTAACCAAGCTGTACCAAAATTTTAACATCCATTGTCATTATTCAAACTTCCTTTCTGCATTGAGAAGTTTTGATATTTCAAACCTACATCAATACACCTTAAGGAGACTGTCAGGTCTCCCTATGTCAGGTAAAGCTTATCTATTTCTTTTATCTCACACTTTTAGCATGATCTTAGATACCAAGGAAACCAGAAAGAATTAAAAGTTTGCACAGTTAGTTTCTGGAGGCCAAAGGCAGTTTTACTTGCATTTCTATCACCGTCAATATTTATATATTTCAATAACTTTTAAACAAAAGCATCTCATATCAATTTATTGAGCTGACACAGACCACCTCAGATTAATTAATCTCAACATTAAAAATACATTTCCCATTGCCATATAGAAGGTCCAGTTCAGATCCTATTTATGTTAGGCTTTCTACATCTCTCAAAATAAATTCCAGTTGTGTAACCCCGTGATGCACTACAAAGAAGACTGGTTAAAGGGGAAACTGTTATCTTATGGCAGAAATAATCCTCTAGTCATCTCAGACTTCAGGAGACAAAGGGAGCTTAAATTTCAGGCCTCAGAGGGAAATGTGCTAGTTGGAAAATGCAGGTATCGTAAGTGGTTTTAAAATTAAATGTTTGCAATCCGTTCAACTAAATTCTGATGTGCACCAAACTGACCTGAAACAATATACTGCAATTTGTGTTTCCTGCTGTGTTCTGGCAATATTTCAGACTTTTCACATGGAAAGAGTCGATTTTTTAGACATTGGATTTTCCACCAGACAATGATTCTCCAACAGGTCCTGTCAGTAACTGAAATGTATTAAGCACTTCAGTGTCATTTCAGCATATACAATACACTCCCTGCTCCCCTCTCCCCCCACCACACCCCCCCCCCCAAAAAAAAAAAAGGCAAAAAAAGCAATATTGACTAAATGTAAGGGTAAGAGTCATGTAAATTACACCAGATATCACATTGCTCCCTTGGATGTCTCAGTTCTATTTCCATGGTCCCCCATAATTTCTTCCTTCAGTTACCTAGCAGACTCAGACAATGACTGGTCCTAAACAATCATTCATCACATCAGGCTGTGGCTCCAAGGAAATTCGCCAGACACCCATTCAGAATCTATTCTTCTCCTGGAAATACCGTCTTTTTTTCTGTACATCTCAGATACAGCAGCCCTGTATCACAGGTTAACCTGAAAACTGGAAATACCGTTGGCCATGAAGAAACATGACCGATGAGCTAATCAGTTTCAGTTTACCATTAACCTTTGCTTGAAGGGACTTGAGAGGATCTGACCTTGACCAGCTCATAAAGTGCTAACTTAACTGAGTCTAGCTCATTAATATATGTGTATATATGTAATACCCCACAGAAAATACAAATATTACAGTACAATGTACTCATGGTTACATACCTCTAAACTATTATCCCAATCAATAAGACAGCCTTCAAAATATGAAGCAAATGCAAACGTCACTGCAAGGTTTAGTTCTTGCATCCATTGATTACATTAAATCTGTCTAAGTAAATACCCAGCTCCTAGAGCACTGGCTCTAAAGCCTGGTGACAATTTGTAGCAGTGGAATTAACCAAGTGGAAGGATGCGAGCAATCTGGCACACAGAGGCTAAGGTAAAGAAAAAAAGAAATTGTACTTCTTTTCCCCTGTGCCTCCACTTTCTCCACTTCCACATAGAGGTTTCAAGTAACTTTTGCTCGTAAACAGCAGAGAAAAAGGAGATTCACCTCATTCACATCACCAAAAATCTCTCAATAATAATAATTTAAAAATCACAGAATCACAATGGAATCAAAACAGCCTCACCTATCACGCAGGCTGTTTAAAGCACCAACTAGCATCTCCTTACTAGTAAAATCCTCGAGCTTTACCCAGACGACCATTACACGGCAGCTGACTCTTTCCAACACAATAACTCAGAAGAGGCTGGAAGCCAGCTTGGTGGCAAACAGACCATGACAACAAACACTCAAGATTTAGTTAGAATGCTAGTCTTCCAGGCAGAAGAGACACATAAAATCCTTTAAGTAATTTTTTACCTCCTCTAAAGTGAGGTTCAAGCTTCATCTCAAATTAACCTTAAACATCCTTTTAAACTTCTTTTTCTTCAATACCTTCAATACTAGACTTCATACCCAGCTTGCCTAACCCAAGGGAGAAATGTCCTAAGCCAATGTATTTATATGAAAATATTATCGTTGAGTAGCCCAGTTTCCCAGTGATATAAATTGGCAGTAGTAGTTGTGATTTTTGGAAATTTTAATAAAAAATTAAGCTTTATTGTGCCAAAAACCTCTTATGCCTGGAATTATAAAGCAGATTTAGTTGTCTGAGGAAGTGCTGGTCCTCTAAGTGGAAACAGCACGTTATACCAGTAGAGCTTGCAAACAAGCCATTTACAGGATAATTTCTGCATGAGTGAGATGCTTCACATTAAAAAGGGAGAGTGGAAGATTATCTTCTCTCTCAAGACACCACAGCACAAAGTAATCAACTTGGGTTATTTAAAAGGCTCCTTTGAGTGGAGTACACCTGACATTGTCCCACTGCCACCAGTACACGTAGAAACAAGCAGTTACGTCATGTTAGCGCCCATGGGCAGAGAAAAGGAGAAAATGATGCCCAAGGGTTCTAAAAATGTCACTGATTGTGAGTTATTTTGGTTACTGAGTGCTCATGTGGATACTCCCAAAACATGGCATGGCATCTGATATCTGCATATTCCTAAAGGTTGCGAAGCTTCACAACGACGCATTACAACATAGATGTGAATGCTTCTGAAGTAACTTGCCTTAAAGCACAGACCTATCTAGCAATTAATACTATGTAATGTGACAGAAAAAAAAAGTTCTTTGAATCTTTTTTGGGTACAGGGTGTCTATGCTAAATAAAACCACATACACAAGGGAGAGACTGCAGTGTTGAGGCAGTTCTGCCAACAATTTCTCCACCAAATGTCTGACAGACTTTAAAATAAAAAAATTAAAAAAAAAAAAAGACTAACATCCTTTGGAACAAAAACTGGATACTTGTGAAACAGAAACACAAAATAGCTAAGCCAGAAAGAGAGAAGGAAAAAAGATTCTCCCCCATCGACTGTATTCTTGCTCCATTCCCGGGTTTAATGAAATTGGTGGCTTTGAGCGGCAGCAAACTCTACCCAGTCCCCTCTGATTATTAGGGGGATTGGTCACTACAGCAAGTATCTGCCCCTTGCTCCTCAGCACACTCTGTCTCCAAGCAGAGACCAGTCTCTCTTGCCACAACTCCCCCTTGTCACGTCCCATGAACTTTCAGACTTCAACATACTCATTAGCTTGAAGAAACACAATGCAAAACAAACAGTTCCCATTTGCCACTACAGAAATAAACACAGTTTACACCTACCGACTGGTAGTCAGTCTTTATCTTTCTGGAAACACAAGAGAGGATTCAAATGACTCTGGGCTTCACCTGTGTGAAACAGGAAGAAACCTCCCCTCTGGCAATTCAAACCACATGTTCCTACTCAGCTACGGAGAAAAGCTCGTTACCATCTATTCTCTGTCTCTTATCCTTCTTTTCATTTAATGGAAGAGTTTCAACAAGAGTTGAAACATTACATTTCTGTGTTGTGTAAATAAATCATTTATCAGTTTGAATGCAAAGGTGCCAGGACTGCACTGGCTGGAGTTAGGAACGTATCCCTCCTTCAAGCATGCTTCCATGCATGCACCTGCTTTGTGAGATTGGGGACCTCCCTGTGTGCCACCTGGGTGACACCAACAAACAGGCGGGCAGGCAGGCAGGCTACACTCAGTACCACAAAGCGTTCAGGTTGAATGTGTTATGAGTAGACAACCTCTCTGTTGGTTTGTGGATTGTTGGGGGGTTTTTGGGGGGGTGGGTGGTGTTGGGTTTTTTTGGGGTTTTTTTGTTTGTTTGTTTGTTTGTGGGGTTTATTTGTGTGTGTTTGGTTTGGGGTTTTGTTGTTGTTGTTTTGTTTTTGTTTTTTTCAAACCTGCCCGATTACCAACACTTGTTAGGAACCTGAAACTGCAGCATTGAAGTAAATGGGAATTTTATCATGAGCTTCAAAGAGTATTGATTGGGACATCACAGGTACTGGGAATTACATTTTAAAACACACGCATATATAAAAGAACCTCCGCAAGGGAATACTGTGGTGTCAAAGCCAAGCCTTTCAGAAATGAGAATCCGTGTTGTAATACAACCTGAGGCAAACATCATATTGAAAAATATTAAGTGATTCTGCAATTAAAGACTGGGTTACACACATGAGGTTGGACATAACATGAAACTCCATTTCACATAATAATCATTATATTTGAACCACTGATGTCCTTTTAATGCCAGTTTTGATATGTAATAATCATGCACTTTCCATCTACGTATGTATGAAAACATTTGTAAAACACACACAAGTAACATTAGTTTGATGCAGCTGCCCAGATTTACCACACCAATAAAAAGTTAAGGTCCATGCAGTACAGAGGTGTCTGGAAGAATTTCAAACTAAAAGAATTTGTTCACTTCATGCAAGAGAATGGGTCTCTGAAAAATGAGGTGTATGTAAAAAGGCTCTTTAAGAAAGGTGGCATTTTTATATATTTCTTCAGTTCTGACTACAATGGATACTGGAGTACAGTGCACCAATGTTAGAGCAAAAAGGAATTACAGAAACAATAGAACATAAAAGAAACAATAAATCATATCTGACTTGAATATGTTTTGTTTTACACAACGTACTCAAGAGATATAACATTTTCACTTCAAATATAGCATTTCTGGGCAATATGCTGAAAAGAAATGCACAGCATTTATAAGCACATAACTACATTTAAAAAAATGCTATCAGATCCTATGGCAATTGTGAGAACAAGCTGAGAATTCTGGGAGGACACACTCTGCCAGTACAAAAAAGAATCAAATACCGACAATTGATTTCCCTCAGTTGAGCCTCTGCAGAGCTTCTATGATTTGAAAGCTTATCTGAAAACAGAACCAAAAATGGGCTCAGGAAATACTTTTCATACTAATAACTGGAATGAAGAAGAAATCATAATAAGGACAACATGAAAAATACCTAGTGAAGCATGAAAAATACTTAGTGAAACTGAGAAAAGTAGTAGGTGGCATACTGGAAGAATGACTTAGAAGTACTGAAGTGGAATATATAGCAATTCCTTCAGATTTCTTCATTTGTTTTTGCTCCCAGTCTGCAAGCGCAATTCTCAGGGGCTTGGACAAAAGGCGTGACACAGGCTGCAAATATCAGGTCCTTGTGACAGGACTGTATTGTTTCACTGAGTATCAAGAGAAACTTCTGTTCCGTGATAGCCGCTTTAGCCCTGCTATTACTTAATATACAGAACTGGACACCCTCTCCTTATTATACGAAATGTGTGTAACAACAAAGGGTCTATCACATTCTCAAAAGAACTATACTGACATGTTAGATAACGTTACATCTAGATGCCTGTAACCTAGATTATACAACGTGAATTTGAAGACTAAAGCACATGACAGTGAAATAAGCAGTTTTGACTTAGAAGTACCGTCAGGCTGAGACTGAGTTTACTACCAGTGAATAATAAAGTGCCTGATTCAGCGCTCATGGTACTCAGAATGTAACACCAGGTTTCACGTAAGTCCCTAACAAGAAAATAATACATTACATAAAGGGGAATTCAATGCAGAAGGAAGACATCATCTAAATTGCTGGGGGTGGGCGGGTGGAAGCCACTGTTCCTCAGTGACAACGGGCTCTATTGGTGACTTAACATGTGACCTTTCCAAGGCATTTGCCTCTCTGTATCAGCTACACCTTGAAAAGGAACAGTCATACAAGATGGACATGTACATCATTTACTGTGCATTCAAAGATAAAAGCCCGAGTTACTACAAAAGTACAAACACAAAGCTCTGAAAAGGACCCACCATTTTCTTTTATTCTCATATTTAGCCAAACCGAAACAACATTCAAGTGAAAGAAAAACTCTCCCACGACAATTCAACCTTTTCAGTGTCTTTGGAAAGATCATGTTTGAGGGCATCTACTCAGGCCAACGTGATGCATGTTGGGGACAGGGGGGTGAATTATCCAAACTCCTTTGCAATATGTCTGACTGACACAGGGAAGTGTGTGAGGTTCTGCAAGTCTTCACTCCTGGACTTGCTTGGGAGAGTGACCAAAGGGACTGCAGCAGGACAAAAGAGAGGCCACAGCTTCTTGCTGTCTGATTACCCTCAAGTGTCCCAGCACTGTCAGCCGTAGCTGCCCAAGAAACATTGTTTGAAAGGCTCTGTCTGGATGGGGTTTTAGCTGCTGGAGTTGCCATGAAAATCACTTTGCAGTAACTACACTGTTGAGCTGCCATGACCACCCATTCCTGCTGAGATAGCAGCGCCTTCTGCTGAGCTATGTTCTCTTGACTGAGGTAGGTAGAAAGTACCCATCTCCGTACTGTTAGGTCAGATGCAGTGGATCTGCAGGCTGGAAGTTGCCAGTTAGAATTTCTGTGTAGTATAAATGATGAAATTTGCTTTTTATTGAAACAGAGTAAGTAACAACTTAGGTGGGGAGGAGAAACATCTGTTTTCAAAGTGTAATACCAGTGCCGCAAATGAGACTCCAACATCCTTACACTTTAAAGGAGAAAATGGGTTTTGAGATGGTTCTGACGAAAGCAATTGCCATGCCCAGTTCCTGGAGACCCTCAACTTGCTGTGTCATTTTGGTTTTGCATATCTTCCTATGCTTCTTGGTTTTCACTGAATTGGCCATCAGTGAGAGCATATGTGGATTAGGCACGTATAAGCAGAAAAAGAGTTTACCTCTTAATTTGCGGAATCTATTTTGCATTCAAATACATGTAATTTTATTTGGATTAAGAATGACCTAAGTGAAGCAATTTGGTATTGTAGTTTTCCAAGTTGATTATGGTTGGCCATGGCTATGGCATGCAAATATACTAGATTCATATATAACAACTGCACTGAACTGATCCTTTAGAAAACAGGAAGGCTGGACTTTTAAGTTCTATTACTTTTCTTGCTACTTTTTGAGAGGAATTTGACCATTCTCTGAATGTGTTATTTTTTTAAAAAGCTGTCCACAATTTTGCTTTTGCTTCTTTTAATTAATGACACCATTACCACACCCTAAACAATTAAAAAACAAACAAACCCTGGAAGAACATAATCACTTTCCTTCTTCCCAAACAAGGTATTTTGTTTTGGTGCTTCCAGACCATTAAAATTCTTTTTGCCACAGTTCCCTGGTAAAATACCACAAGCACCACCATGATTCAGCTAGCAAGTCAAGTATCATTCAAAGGGGAAAAAAAAAAAATCTTCTGTCTCTGAGGTCCGACACTCCTTAAATCAAGATCTTTAAGGGAAAGTAGTTATCTTCATGCTATGTTGTTAATTTATAATGTTAATATGAAAAATTAATTTATAGTATTATTCCTGGGGAGGCATGAATTGGTGAAACACTGATGATAGATATACTCCTGGTGAAGTTCAGAATATTTTCGTGAACAGCAACAACTGAAGTAAATATTAAATAGTTCATTGCAGAGAATAATATTCAGTACAGTTGAATAATATTCAGTACAGTTCAATACAATACTATTGAACAAATTTATCTCAAATGAAAACTCGTATGCTAATCTCAGTTAATTTGCAGATCTGTGAGGCACAGAAGGTCATGTCAGTACAAACATCTAGAGCCTTAAGTCTTTATTCTTCATTGGCTGATATTAATTAATTTTTCAGACATATCTGGTATGTAGACATTGAAAAATTAAATACCAACAATCAAAAGACACTGGCTGTTTAAATATATTTACTAATGTAATTTCAAAATATGAGTCATGAAAGAAAAACAAATAAACAAACACACACATTGAATCAATAAAAGTAGTTCAAGCATTTTCTTGTTGCTTTTTTTTCTAAATCACTGGTGAGAACATCAGAAACCCTCTTTGATTCTTTTGAGATCATCATTCACAGCAGTACTCAAAAAGTAACAAATCATTCCCAGAGGGAAGCTCCCCTGCACATCTTTCTACAATAATCTTGCGTTTTGTTTTGTGTCTTCTTATAAGACAAAACCAAAGTAAAATATATTGCTAAATATGATGACAGAACTTTTTTTCCAAGACATTTTGAAAACTGCTACCCTTTAATTAAGTTTCAACATTTTTGCTGGCACCAGACTCTGGATGTTATGCTAACATATAACTGTCATCATTTTATTTCAAGAAGCCTCAATCAGCAATGCCAATGTCTAGTAGTATTGGAGTTGACATGAAATAGGTGTTATACCAAAACCAGATTTTAAATTGTCTGACTAAAAATACTTTGCCACCAAGGTACTCAATTTTCAATATCTTTTGACGCTTTTTGGCAACAGAGATACTGGATGGGGAAGATCCATATAAATACCAGGCGTTTAAACTCTGGATATCAGAAATAAAATTTTTAAAAGCCTAGAATGAACCATATTATTTTAAAAGCCTGGGTATTTAGAGGTTTTCCTATCTGTTAGATTGACTAAAAAGAAAGAAAGAAAGAAAAATAATCCTACATTCTTCCTTCAATCTGTAAGTAGACCGTTTTCTTCATTCATCACTTAAAAAAAGATAAAAGCAAATTCAGGAGTTTAATGAGTTTCAAAGGAGATTTAAAGACAAGTAATATATGCAACTGAACATTCAGACATACAGTAGCACGGGTTAGACACAAACAATGAGCCTGAGTTTCAGAAAGAATATTAATTTTCCAGTTTTGGTCATGACTCGGAGTGCACACTGAGAATGATTTGTTCTTGGGGCTTGATTATCGCTCAGACCACTTTCCTTAGTGTTTCTGCTTTGGAAGTCACACGGTTACTGACAGAAATGGGACACTAGCCCAGAGAGATCACTGTTTTGAACTTGTGTGGCAAAATATCTGTATTCAGATTTGGCTGGGAGAAGAGAAGAAAGGCCAAAGTATACATTTTTAATAGTGTTTGAATGAATATCTACTAGAAAACCCACAGCGGGGTTGCTAGGCGGGGAAGCCAAAACCATAATTCAAAGGGTATAGGCGGGTAAACCAAGGAAAGGAACTCTTTCCCATTTCCTAAAATATGTAAAGCTGAGGGAGAGGAAATCGACATACTAAGAGCACAACTAAGAGCACAAAAGCGAGCAGTTTAATCTATGGCTGTTCTCTGCAGTGTACCACCGCTGCTGTCACAGAAAAGGCACCGCATGAGAAGAACACGTGGAGAAGCAGCCAGCAGGCATTCATGGTAGGCCTCAACTCTTTCATTTGTAACAGCTTAATGGCACAACACCTTTGAGAAACACTAGTTTAAACAGTAATCTACCCTCTCAGAGAAGATAATGTTTCACCAGCCCAGACAAAAAGTACCTATTTCTTTGCTCACCTGTCATTGTGTAGCTTTAAAATAAAAAACAAAACCCTCCACACACAAAACCCCACAAAGCAGAATTGCATATTGCGTACACATGTCAGGAAGAGGTGGCATGATTACCAGATGTTTAGGTCCATCTAAGTAATCAGACACCGTGCAGACTTGAATAATAGGTAAAGAACCGTTTTCCCCATAATGACATATGCTTCCTTGAAACACGACAGATCAGTTCAGCTTTGGTGAAAGTGATTCATCACTTCATAATGACAAAGTAGAAGCCTCACGAGGAACACGCTGCTCTCCCTGTTCTTTATTTTTCCGTGAGTGAAGAACAAAGTGGCATCGATTAATTATTAATTACAAAGATCTTTTTACATGTAGGACGGTAAATTATTGTGCTTTGCTAACAATAGTTAATTTGTTTCTGAGTGAGACTTCTGAAATATTTGAGTAATTTTCTTCATGTTATATACAAAGATTTGAGAGATTAATTGTCCAGATGTTTCCTTGGGTTTTGTTCTCTCTTTCTCACATAATAAAAATCTTTCAGCACATTTTTTTTCCCAATAAACCCACAGTCCATCTGTTATACTTTGCTGGAGACATAAAACGGCACTACATGTGTGTTACAATCATTCTAAAAAGTAAATCTTCACCATTTTCTTTTACAAATAAGGTGAAAGATTTCATTTTTATTTGTTAGGTAATGTCTTGATATGTTGCCCTTTGCCCTAAAACACTAGCTCTGTTCCTAATACCTTCACCTTTGCTTCTAATGTCATGGGCTAAAATATTCAAATCCCACCAGACCATCAAGCATTTCTGTCTCTTTCACAACAGAAACTCAGGAAAAATACAGCAGAGCAAGTCTTTAACAGTTATCTCCTATTTAAATACAGCACAACTCCTTTAGAACAGTTTAGAACTTACCTATCTCAGGATGTCATGAGTAACATGAATAATGATAGCGTGCATTTTTATTATATGTGTTACAAGAAGCATTTTTACTGTAAACTGAGCAAGTGAAAACACTGGTTAAAATGTAAGAAGTGTCAAAACCTACTTCCTAGATTGCTGCTACAAAATGACAGCCCTGAAGTAGAACTGATAAGGAACCTTTTAGCTGTAGCTATGAAAAATTGGTAGTTTTAAAGCTTGGTTTCCAAACATACTTTTGGAAAGCAAAATTTGACTTTCACTTCAGCTGATAATATAAAAAAATAAACAAATTCCCAGAAATCTCTCCCATCTCTTGTCCTTCAAAGTCCCACACAAAGAGAAACAGGAGAACATTTAATAAAATAGTAAGGTAAGACCACGTCAAGAAGACCTGTGTCAGCAGATGTGTTGTTGTCAGAACTGTCACAGATGTGAAGAAAATCTTTATGTAACGACATTCTGACTAGGTAGAAGAGTCTTGAAGTGGGGTCTAATATTTGTTGGATTATTTCAGAGCCTTGAAGGTTTACTAAGTCTCAAACAGGTTTCACACAGAGCTAAGTCAAAATTACTAACAGTTTTCAAGAGCATTGATGAATCTTTTTCAAAGGGCATTTCAGGGTTGCCTTAAGTCTTTCAAGAATCAAGAATCTTTGTTAAGGCACGTGCTAAATGAAGAAGGCTGGTGTGATGCACCACCTGTGTTCCCCAGCTGAACAGTCTTTACTGAAAGCAAGACACAAAGTCTGCTACTTAGTGGCAAGAAGCGCTTTGGCTTCAATTGACTTTGAACCCCTCTGAGAGTGACCTGTGAAGATGTGGGGGTAAAACCCATCAAGAGATTCATGGAAGGGGGTGATACCAGATAGGGATTTGAAACCAAAGGTATGAACGTGTATTGCAACAATTTTTTGGGGCCCCCCAAAGGAAAACTTTGATAAACTTGAGTGGGTTAGCAGAGTGTCACTTAGATAGGGGGGTGGGAAGAAGGTGTCATTTGAGGAGAATCTGAGGGAATAGGCCTCTGCCCCAAATCCTTAAGTTGTTATGAGAAGTGGATGCTGAGAACCTAGTTTCTTCAAGAAAAAGCTGGCCAAAAGGTGTGGGAGAGGCTGACTGTAGTGACTAAGGGAAGGCGTGAGTATCAGTAGCTGCCAGATGCATGGCGTTGGGGAAATGTCTGGAGCAGGTACTGAGCAGGAGGATGCAGAAGTACTTAGCAGCTGCAGTTGATGTGGGAGAGTGAACGGAAAACTTCAGTGGGAGCAGACTTCTGGCAAGCTGTTGGACAAGTAACTGGAAGAAAAAGGTCAACAAATGTATGATGTATAAGGCTCAAGGTGAGAATGAACTGGGACTACTAAGGTCCACCTCTTCAAACTGACACTTTTAACAATGACCTTGAGTCACAGCTGGGTATAAGCACACATACCCTGTAGGAACACATAACAGAGAAGTCTTCTGTGTACTCAGTTTTTCCTCTTTTCTGCTGTTGAAAATGCATGGCCCTGAGCTTGCTCGTCAAATGAGAAAAGCCAGCCTTTCCCATACACAAGAAATATGGTACTCTCTCTCTCAAAAAAATAAACCATGCTCATCTAAGTAAAACAAACCATCTGCATTAATTAGTAAAAAATAACAAAAGATCATTTGTTTAAATGTTTATATAAACACTATTTCACATGTGCCAAAAAGATCATAAAAATACAGTTAAGGCTAAAAAGCACTTCAAAGGGTAGGCAACGAGTGAGCCATTTGGATTTTTATCTTAATTAAAAGTCTAAGAGATTACTTATATTAGCTTATACCTTACCTTTCAAAACTGCATCTCATTCAAAAATGTTCATCCCAACATCAATTGCATCCTTCGAGAGCACAGGTGCTCTTCTCTACTAAGTTATAAAACTGGTCTTTTTTCACATTACAAGATACACAAATGGTGATACTGTAGTCATTAAGCAGTGTCCTGATTTTCTTAAGATGCCTCTCTTGCTAGATTGTTACTTCCACTGTTCTGCCAGCTGGTTTCACTCTCTATCCTCAACATGATGACAAAAATGTGCTTTCAGATATCAAAGAAGACCTGAAATTACTTAAATATAGCCAGAATTTAACTCATGATTATCAGTTATAATATGATTTGAACAACTATTTCTAAGAAGCCACTGTTTTAAGAGAACGGTGATTTAGTTCAATCAAGCAGAACACTCAAATCCGTAGCCATTATTGTCCAAGATAAAACATGGAGGTATTATAATGGCTCCTTGGTTTTCCAGCTGTTGCCTGCAGAAACCTGGAGTCGTAGGTTATTTATAAGAGGCTGAGAAATGTCATAAAGAAAAACAAATTCATCTATGCTGTGTGCATTTGTGAAATTTCTGAAGAGGTTTGCATAGCCACCTGAAAATATTTAGTATCTGTAAACTAAAAGATGTTGAAAAACCACTACTTATGTCATCATTTTCTGGAAATCTGGTGGTAAACAGCTCTTGGAAAGTGAGAACACTGTTTGAGTAGGGCATTTGTTTTCCTGGAAAAGCATGGGAGGAACACAAGAAACGAAGCAGGAGAACAGATAAAAATCTTGCTTCTTCCTTGCAAGTACAGAGCTCTTCCTCTTGTTCTCTTAGGAGTCAGAAATGACGAAAGGATGAGAAAATGAGAAAGCAGGATGAAGCTGAGTCAAAATCCAGAGACTAAAATTCATGCATAGCTCAGAGCTCAGGCTGATCCTCTCCTTCTCTTGGAAAGCCAGTCCTTTGGACTCATCATGACATGTTTTAAATTGCAATGTCAGCACATTGTATCTACTCAAGACAACACCACAAAGCAAACACTGCAACCTGATAGCAGGATGCCAGACTGACCACGACCACTTTGTGACACTCAGCATTTTTAATCAACACAGACAGTTCTCAATTTTTTCAAGGCTGAGTACTATTGCACATTCGAACATTAAAAAAAAAACAACAAAAAAACGGACCCAAAAGTTTCAGTGAGCTATGCTATTTTTTAAAGTAACAAAAACTATCATTCACATCCCCCCTTTTATCACTGTAAGCTAGTTATATCGTCAGCCAGGATGTGCTGAAATCAAACAATCTTCATTCACAAAGGAAAGAGCGAAGAAAGAAAGAAAAGTATTTTTCTGATAAAGGCACTTAAAATGACAGATGTCACCTGTTCATGTCTGTACTGCTGCCAGAATTCCTGAGTTAGCACAAAAATCTTTGTTTATGTATACTGACACAAGTTCAATCTTTTTATGTTGTTATAGAAATAACACTATATAAATGCTTATGAAAAAAAAGCAGCTGAAAGCTGGATAATGCCACCTCTGTAATCTTACCCTGGCTTTTGGTGTCTCTGAAGGGATGCTGTAATGTTAGCTATTTAATAATGCTTAATAAACATTTAGCAACATCTATTATAAATGGTGGGTACCATATGCAGAGCTGGGTGGGGTCACTCTTTACAGCAACTCACCATATGGTATCCCTATGAATGTGGCCCTGATAAAAGTCATCTATTGAACCTGAATGACTTACTCCGCTGCTGTTGTATCAAATTACTTTCCGTCCCCTTCCCCCATTCACTTGCACTAGGAGTAATGTTGATTCACCTGTCTATCTTGCGCTGCAGCTACCATGTTCTCCAGCTACTTGTATCACCAGGATTTAATAGACTCTGCTACATTATTCTACTTGCATTTCGTTTGCAGAGTGTGAGCAGAGAAAGGGACAAAATACGTGGGCTAATGTTTAAAGGATCAAACTAAGGACTGAATCCTATGCCCTTCTCTCAGCTGCCACTACTATGAGGAGGCTACAAAACTTTTACCTGACTAAAGATTGCTGGATCAGAGCAAATTATTAGAATTCAATCACCACTGCATTTCTCCATTTCCTTTCGCGTGTGTAGAGCATCTGATTTCACTGAAGAGGCACGATAAGGTGCTGCCTCTGGCCTGAGATCATTGAAAGTGAACAGAGGAACAAATAAATAACCTCTCCGTTTATGATCTATTTGTAAAGCAGGTAACCTACTCCTCCTTAATTAGAGCTTACATATAAATACATGAAAACCATCTGTTTCATGGATGGCGTCTCTAATGAAGGCTCAATTCCTGTCTCCTGTCTCCCACAGTCTCCTTTCCATTGTAACAAATTCTTACCTTTCGGGGCTTTCCATCAGCCAAGAGACACTACCATAGTGGCTGGTCTGGATCTACCTGTGTTTCTTGAGGACCATATGCCTGTATTGACTTGACTGGATGGCTCCTATCAAAAAGACTGGTGAATAGCCCTATTTTGCTTTTCGTTCAGTAGAGGCCTTAACTTCAAGGTCCCTTTTCTACCAGTGGCAGATCTGCACAAAACATGCAAGACCATAGTCTGTCAGTTTTGACTGAAATTTACCATGAGTTCAAAGTTTTGAGGAGAAAATCCTAATAAACAAAAGACAGTGATCTCACCTAGGACTCATTGCCCTGTGAAGGTAGGCTAAAAGACAATTGTATTAATAGTGTCCCAGGATATACTACTCAGGTGTGTGTATTCTTTCCTCCCTAATTTTTTCTGCTAGTTTCCTAAAGTTACAGAAGATGTTTAATTTTAACATAAGAAATAGAATAAATCCCTTGATAGTAGGTTTATTAATAGTTTTATCAAAACCTTTTAAAAGACAAAAGAAAATCTACCAGACTAAAGACTTTTCTACATGATTAGAAAAAGCTTAACCTATAAAGAGAGAAAAATGTTCATGTATCCATGTATCTCAATTTCATATCTTATCAATAATAAAATTAACAAGGTGATTTATAACAGCCATATCATTGCTGTTCCTTGTATTTTTTTTCCTTCTACCCACTAAGTCATACCATGTTCAGTCTTAGCTCCTGAACTCTTAAACATTTAAGTAGTGTATAATTTTATCTAGCTGAGAGGTTCCAATCACAGCCATTCACAGGAGCAAATCTATGTATGTGGTTGGGTGCCTGCAAGATCAGGGGCTTAGATAATCAGCATTTTATGGCAGCAACTTTGTGCTATTTATTTGGACTGCTCAGCCACTAGCATACTTTTGGGCATTGCAAGATGTTAATCTGAATATATATTAAAAGATGCTGGGAACCAGTATCTGTATCACCAGGAAATTTTAGTTAACCAAAGTATAAACATAAGACTTTTAGAACTGTCACACCAGTCACATTGCTTATATGTCAGAAACCTTTCTCTGGTCTCTGCTTTGTTTGCACAGCTAATCATTTCTGGGCTGAGACAGTCTAACTTCTTTCTGCAATATGCAATATCAGTCACTAAGCATAACATTAGCAAAAACAGTTAGTGTGTATTAGTGGAAGGTTATTCTGTACATACAGCCTCCTTTTAAACAATTCAATAAGTATTCGGTATAGGTGTCACTCATATATCATCATTCTTGTAGGTATTAGTTTCAGAGCAAAAGATAATTTTCCATACCTGTGCAGGTTTACTAGAATGAGCTCTTGCCTCATATGCAGACTGCCCTATTTTTATAGTGCGTTAAAACCAAAGAATAGCAATAAGACCTTTTTTCTGACCGATATAATATTTTTAGATGAAAACTTCTTGCTGGAATATATAAAAGTTACAAGCAGTTATCAGATCCCATAGAAAGACTGCCTGGACTCCAATTACTTGATTGCCACTGAATTCCATGGGGCAAGACATCACATTAAGAAGTTAGCAGAAGTAATGCAGCATGTTTGACTATTGCTTTGTGTCTTAAAAAGGAAAAGAACAAGAAGAAACACAATCAGGAGGCAAACAACATGAAATGATTCCTACTGTCTCTGCAACATAACCATGCAGGTATATAGATGAGAACACAAAATACATAGCATACAGAAGAAGACAGTGAAGCTGACTTGAAGCTGTGATCTCTAAGTGTCTGTCCCAGGATAAAAGGACTTTGAAGTGTTTACGTTCATGGTGGGCAAACTGATACGACAAATAGCAGCATAAATGCTGGAGACTACCTGACGCGGGATCCCTTTTGCTGAACCACCAGAAGCAACAGTGAGAATTCTTGCCACTTAAATTGTGCCATGTGGACGCAGATGAAGTCTCACATTAGAAATGAAGACAGGGCATGTATGGGAAAAAGAGAGGTCGCTGATGAGGGAGAAAAAGTGCTGAGCCACTGCTGTTTTAGCCGGAGCACTGACAGCAGAATTGTCCCTGGGAAGTTTGGCTGCTGTTTTTGCTATCTTTATTCCCAGCAAACAGGAACTGAGTATATTGTATATTCAGGGTAATAGCTACATGATCCATGTAGGATGAACGATGCACCACAGACGCTGTGCTTATTCCTCTTTTCACATGAGTAAAAGGGGCAATGAGAAAAGTGCTATATGAGTGTTCACAGATATTAATCACCTTCCCTGTCATCTGCTGGCAGCACACAACGTGACTGCTCAATTTATGCCAGTTATGCTGCATTTTATGGCAGGGCTCATACACAAAATAAAACAATGATGAAAACTGTTAGGTATGCTGTAGATTGCATCCAGGACATGTACTCCAGTCCCCTCAACACTCTGTGCTTTGTTAATGCAATTAGGCAGTGGAAAAAGAATTGGTAACAAAGAGAATTTCATGCACAGTAGAAACTAATGAAAAGGTTATTGCATTTATTGTGGGCTTTTTCCACGCTACAGTGGTATGTTCAGAGAATCTCCTCCACATTCCTTAATGCAGCAGGCTTGTTGCATGACTAAACTCAAAGGGGACTTTCTATCTTGCTTTGACCAAGAATTTTAGTTTTTGTTTTGTTCAGTGTAGATGTTACAGATAAAAGAAAACACAAGAGGAAATGGGCACCGCCTTAAAGAACTCACTAGAAAGCACAAGTATGGACTAATGCACACACACAATAACAGTACAACTATTTGCAGCATTCACGTGCATGTTGCTGATGTATCATATTAGAGAGGAAAGCCAGGAATCCATCAAAATCACTGGATACTGGTTTGATGCAGTGCACACCATGAGCTAGTCTTCCCATTTTCTAGGCATTTCTTAGCAAAAGAGGAAGTCCACGTAGCATTTAGCACCTCCTTCCCTCTCTATCCTGCCTAATCTGAAAATGAACAGTCTTCTTTCCAGTCTCTTTTTTCCCACTTCTAGAAATGTGGCAAAATTGAGTCATGAAGGTGAAACAAAGAGATTACTCCCTGGCACACCACACCTCAGAAATTTGTCATTAAAGTTAAAGTGGACTGACAGATTGTCTCAGACAGATTTTGAGGATATCCCTAGTGTCCTCTTTGCCAGACTCAGGAATCTTAACCAAAGTTGCACTACAGTGACAAAGACTCAGACGTTTCTCACTCTAGTGGGAGTAGCAGCTGCACTACTAATTGATCCCAGACTTCTGCTCTCCCTAGAGAAGGTAAGTTAGAATGGACAAGAAGGCATAACTATTTTTCACTAGCCAAGACTCCAGGTCTGCAAAGTCTCGAGCCCCGTCTGTGAGACTTGCTCAGTCCCTCAGTTACTTTTCCCTGGTCTTTTCTGTGAAATCACGTTGCAAACTCTGCTGTGATTTACCAACCAGCCGACTCTGCCCCAGGGGATTATAAAAAGGAGAGAAGCTGTGTTACTGCTCTGTGGATAGAAAATATGATCCTGACATACTCAAATACCAGGGCCTAGCAAGGAAAGTCCTGTCCATCACCTGCCATGTGTTGTTTGCTACACTTGGCCTTTGAGACTTGCACATTAGATTACAGAGATCTGAGAGTTCGAGCTCTAAGAGACCTTCCTTTGATTCTGTGAGGGGTTAAACTGGCCATGCTCAAAGAGAAACTGGCCCATGCAACTCTGTACCAGAGTCGTAGCACAGTACAGGGGAATTTGAATAAGCTGTGAGTTGAATACTGAACTGCTTGTACTCTTAGCCAGATCTAACACAGCAGACTGCCCAATATCAAAAGCATATTGACAACAATTCCTGTGAGCAGCAATCAAAACCATTTATTTAAGATCAATGAATCTATAAAATCCATAAGTCTGTGGCATTCTGTCTCCCCCTGAAAGAAGTATTACACTTTGTCTCTCCCGTTCAGTACACTTACTGTTTTATTGCAGTCATTGTGCTTGCTGCACACGATAATTTGTTGCTGCCTGAGGTGAATTGACTTGCATCTTTTTCATTTGTGCACTTGACAGAAATGTAATGTTTTGGAAGGAGCAGAGCGTCCAAGGATTTTAGACAACGAAACCAGCACCCAACCAAAGCTAATGAAAGAACCATTCTAAGCCAATCAAGGCCTAAACTGGATTATGAGAATCCAAAGATGCATGAAGGTGTTCAGCACAAACCTTTCAACATTTTGAAATACCTAAAAGTAAAATAACTTTAGGATATGTCTCCTACTCCTGTCTCATGCCCAATACTTCCTCCCTTCTAGACACATATAAACTACAAGGAGAGAAAAAGACTAATTTGGGCTGGAGTTGGGCAATATCACCCTCAGCTTGATACCTATAACTGACTCCTACCTGCTGGTTTGAAAATGGAGCTTGATGACATGCAGTCAGCTAAAGAGCATGCATGGCAGCATTTTTGGCTCAATAAGAAAACTAGCTGTACAAAAGAAAAGGAAAAAAAAACATAAGTAGTTTTAGCACAAATTCAACTCACCACATTTGTCTTAGCATATGACTGAGGAAAGAGGAAGGATACAGAGTCAAAAGATGATGAGTCTTCTCCTTACAGCAACCAAATGCTCTTAGTTTCATGTCAGTCACTTTGGATCTGCATTACCAGTATGTTTTCTAAAGCTTTTTCCTTGACATAAATACAGTAGTACAGCTAGACATGAGATTAAAAGCAACCATCGATTGTTTTAAATGGAGAAGATAAAGCTTGGTGAGAAGAGAGTTATTTAAAGCATGGATTTAAGAGAGAAATAAATATGAAAAGAAAATAATCTATGATGCAGTTTGCATAGCAGACCCCACTACAAAGGAAGAAATCGAGTAGGAAAGAAACACCTGCTATAGAAGAATCTTGCCAATTCTTCCTCTGGTCATATTGTTATGTGCTTTCCTTTTCTTCTTCAACTGTAAGCTATTTGGGGTAGATTTTCCTTTTACTATGTGTTTCAAGAACTTCTGACTCTGACAGGAGTATAACATATGAATCATGTTCGCATTATACTTAAACCTCAAAAGCATTTTTCAAAATTATTTTTTGAAAACTAAACAAATTCAAAAACTGAAACGAAACTCTGAGTAAAAGTAGTATAAATAAAATATAACAATAAAAAAGCAAGTATTAAACCCTAAAAAAGTCATGGCAGATTTTCTTGAAATAAATTGAAGAATGCCTCAATATGAAAACACGGCAGCTATTGTAGGAATAAATGGATTATTACCAGCAATTATTGATAAGTGAATACTAGTCTATTAGTTGTCCATATCCCTCTTATGAGGTTCAGAAAATGGCTTTATTTTGAAAATTTCCACTAAGTGCATTGCAGAATATCTGGTTTTGCTTTTTCGCTTTTTCCTTTTCATACTTTCCCACACCACACTGAATAAAATGAGTGCTATCCAGACTGGGATCTCCCACACTTTCCCAGCCCCTTATCCCTCTCCCAAATACTCAAAACCTCTACAACTGCATTTCTTCCACAGTACTTCTGCTGCAGGCCTACTCCTCCACATGCCTAGGAAATACTGCACAAAGAGGAATGCAAACCAATTTTTGCAAAACTTCTTGGCAATACAAATAAAACACAGTCAAAGTTTCCAGGCTCAAAAGTAGCAATTTTAGGAATGAAGTAGGAAGCAGCATTTGCAATTCACAGGCTTTTCTGAAAGTTCTATAAAAGAGATATACTCAATTGTTTTCTATTTGTAATTATTGCTTAAATGTAATTTACAAAAATAAACACCCAGCTTCCAACAAAAGTCACAGTAAATCCATCAGCACATCCTAGTTTTCAGCCTCTCTCTCACCACTCTTCCATTTTGAGGAGAGTATGGATTTAACATTTAAAGGTAGAGGGATGGGAATGAGTAGAGTTCTATTTTACTCCTGTCTTTCCTAAATTCCAACTATCTGTTTATGCTACTCCTTAGCTACAGAATTCCATAAAGCTACAATATTTAAAATGCACATTAATGTTGTAGCAGCATAGATTTACTCTACTTTAACAGCAAACAGCCTGGTAAGTATGACAGTAAACTACAGTATAAAGTTTCAAAACAAATGGAGATTTATCCCACAATCTAAATGAAGTATTTACATAACAATACATTTTTGAATTACAATTACACACACGTTTAAAAATATATTTAAACTTTATTTACATTATATAAGTAAAATATTTGACAGAAAGCACAGATATGATGTAAATAAGCAGGAGTGATTTAGATGTACAGTAACTGCTAGTGGTATGCAGGATGCTGTATTATTTCCTTATGTTTTAAATTAGGGTTATTTAAAACAATCTGTTGTTTAATGAATATTTTTCTCTGTAGCGAAGTGTTCACATTCTGATTTGTTGACTGGTCTTTTCAGTCAGGGGAAGGAGTTGGGCCAAGAAAAAAAAACAGTGCTCCCTATTCATGTGTCCATATAAAGGAAATACCTCTTGATGCTGTATCAGCATTTGGGGCAAAAAACCAGGTAATGATCAGTAAAAAGACCTCAGAGAAACAACATTTAAAGCCAGTGAAGTATACTAAACCAGCCATAAGATCAATCTGAAGTCTTAGTAGGAGTTGGGACCTAGAAAGTCAAGAAAGCTACTGGCACTAGCGTCAGGTTCAGCACTGACAGGAGATTTAGGTTTTCTCAATGGCCATGGTAACAACATTTTGAAAAGAAATTTCTCAGAAGGCATCAGAAAAGTCCATCACCTGTCACTGACATAGGTTCTAGGCAACCATCACTAAAAGAAAACTCTAAGAGCTTGATTTGGGAATTGATGGTTTAGAGGGACAAGACTTTTCCTTATTGATCTCGGGGTTGGTCTTTTGAAGACAACACCCACACACCTGCAGTCAGTTTGTCTTGCACTTCTTATTCTCTCCCAAAATTTTGGACTCGAAATCGCTCAGTGCTTTCCTACACCATACTCTACACAAACAGTGGAAACGAGGACGAGATGCAGGGGAAGCAGAAGCTTGAAAAACACCAGAAAGCAATCATTCTTTGCTGGAGCAGTCCTCGCAAAACAACAGAAAAGGACTGTCAAGCTGGTCAGGGATAGTGGATCACGTTACACAGTCCTATTTCTCCGTTCCACTCAGGTGTGCTACAAATTGCCGCCTTCCACTCACCTAACTAGGTAACCGAGAACATCTGTGAAAAATTCACCACTAAAAGCCTGAAACTAAGCTTTTTTTGTTAGTAGTATGGTACAATCAACTTATTTCTAAATAACATTCAAGGACTGACATCTAATTAAAGATGCTGTTATGATGTCACTTAAATATACCATAAACTAAAAGAGGCACATAATTAGATTCAGCACAAACCTGTAATTTTTGATGGAAACACTGCATCTCCCTTAAAGTTTTAAATGTAAAATAACTTTCCAAAATGATTCCTTCTATCCAAGTATCACAGTATTTGGCATGTAAATAGATACTTTCTGTTCTGTTATACACCTCGTGAAGAATGGAAGCTGCATTTCTGCAGTTTTGTTTATATAGCCAACTATATTCCACTCCGCTCACACCTGATACTCAAAGCACAGTGGTTTCATATCGTTTGTGTTGTTATGTATAAAAGCATAACACACGGTTTTGCAAACTGCTCTGTGTTCAGAAGATCTATGAATAGGGGATACCTTTTTACAAGCTTCCAAAGACCCTGATGACACCATCATACATCATTATAAACCTGACACAGCTCTTATTCCTCAACAAATTTAGTTTTATTTCTGAGGGGAAAGAAAACTACCATCTGTGTCAGACTTGGCTCAAACTGATTAGTGAACAGACAGTAAATTGGCAACCTCAGTCTTGAACAGCTCCAGCAGCGAGAACTCAGAGAATAAAAATGTGTGTCCTGAAACGGCGCCAGGTCAAGCTAGGTTTAAGCTGGCATGAAAATACGAGAGAGAAGTTGTACAAGATCTGAAAGTGCTTTCTTCAAGAATAAAATCTGAAAATGACCAGCTGGACAAAAAAATAATATGTCCATTGACCACAGTGTGAAATTACACTGTATTAACAAGCAATGAAAAGTATCTCAGATATGTAGCATGTGTTTAAAAAAAAATAGTTCTTCGTCAGGACTGCAAGTGTTAAAGCAAAATTGCTTTTCACAGTTTATAAGTTAAGAACACAAACAGCAGACTGCTTCCAGTATCCTGGCACACACATTAAGTTATAGTATTACAAATTCCTAACTGACCTAATGTCTTCAATATATTTATGTCTTGGTTGTATCAGCAGGGTAATCATCCCTGCCTTACTAATGGCACTGTTTAAGGAATCCTGGCACACATTTCTTTAGTAATAAGCACTTCATTTTGTCAATGACTTCAGTTTGAAAAAAAAATAAAATCTTAGCTTTCCAAGATCTGCTAATTTTTACAGAGTATGAAAATTAAATTAACTACTCTACCTTATATAAATTCTTTTATCTGCTTGGAAAAAGTGGTGGTCCAAACTGTTGCACCATTTACGTGTCCCAGGTTTGGCTTCAACTGTCTGTGGTTTGCGTATTTGGACTCACGATATTTTTACTGCCCTTTTCTTTGTCAATGCCAACTGCAAGCTATTTTCTTTGGTCAGCTGGCTACTCTGACCAACAAATCTCCCTTCTTCTAGTACCAGTGAGATAGCTGTCAGTTAGAGGTTTGGCATGCTTAAGACTCTGCTTCACTACCCAAAATCCCAGAAAAATAAAAGATACAGAGACAGGCCCATAAATCATACGAAGAAAGAAAACATTTGTATTATACTAGGAGCCCAATGACACTGCTGAACTTAAGAATCTGGCAGCCTTTATGTTACAACAGAATTTTCAGAGGCCATAAACATTCACACTGGATTGAAACTTGGCATGAAGTGATGCCATTTGACTGATCCACATCTACCCTAAACTCTGTTTCTCATTCAAAGGCAATGATGGTACACAGCACACTCTATTCATAACAGATTTGTGAGGTTTGTGCCACTGCTACAGCAAACTCTAGTGGCTAGTTAAAAGCAGAGCTCTGAGGAAGGGAGTTCTTGCACTCACGTAAGGAAAAATACTGTGACTTGCTGCAGGCTTTTGCCATCCTCTTTTGCTTCTTTACAGAAAAAACAACCCCAAACCAAACAACCCCTACACGACTCCTCTTCCCTTTAGATGGACTCACATGTAACAGTGTGCGCTAAATCAACTTCTGGGCATGTCCAGTTAAGTTTTACAAAGTCCTGTTTTTACTGTCCTCTGATTAGCTCTAGCCTACTCCCTGCAGGTCATACTGAATTTCAAGATACAGGTGCCTCTCTAATGTATAGTGCAGTACATGTAAATTAATAAACCTATTTCACACTTCTTAGAAAGTTAAGCAGGGTTTTCTTTACAAGATGCTTGTCAGGACCCTGTTTCTACTACAATCACTCAGTATATTTGGAAGGCACAGGAATACAGACTGCTTGACATTGCAGACTCATCACAAAGTACATAACCTGCCTCATTTTTAACAAGTATGATTCTTCTGAAAGTGACCTTTGGTCTGTTTTTTCTAACTATGAAGATTTCTGAAGCTTGATTAGACTATGTTTTAAGTTAAAAGTGACTTCAGGGACAGCTATTCCTCAAACCTTTGATACATAGGATTTATTCCAAAATTAGAAGTGGCAGATGATTATTTTCTCTTCCTTTCTCTCTCAACAGACAAGTTTGGCCAGTGCAATCTAAAAAAAAATCTCTACAAACTGAACAGTGGGAAGTTTAGCTTTTTTTTTTATTACAGTCTATAATCCAGACACTGAAAATGTTTTCCTTCTTCCCTTCCTTGCTGTTTATCCGTCTCCCTACTAGATACAGCAAAAGTTTCAGGACAAAGATAATCTTGACCAAAGGCATCAGTTGGCTATATGAAAGTCTAAACCGGGATGTCTGTAATTCTGCACAAGCTGATACACCCGGACCATCAAATTGAACATACTGTCATCAAGACTGACATTCCACCCTGAGAGCTAGGATATGGGGAAAAATAGAAATTGCTGATTATGTTCCAAACAATATACTTTTATCCCAAGAGATCTAAGACTTCCAGCTACCTTCTATGAAACAGCTCCACTTTGTCAGATTGATGCTTCTCTAGGGCATTATCTTAATGAACTAAGTTTCTGCTTCTCTGTGTGAATGAGACATCCACATTCAGCGTGACAAATATGCCTTGCTGTTTTGTAGAAGAATCCAAAACTAGACTGTTAAATAAGGTGTCTACACTTCTGAAGGTTGAAGTCAGAAGTACATCTTCATAATATACCTGCATCCAGCATTTACAGTGAAGATGAGGCCTTTTTGACTGAGCAGATGGAATTCAGGTAATTTTCCAGTGAGTTGTAGTTCAGGGTTATATTGCACATTGTTCATCATTAAATTGCTGCTTTAAAATACTCACTCATTAATCAAGTGTATGGGGGAAAATATCTGCAGCTGAAAAAGAATAATAGTATCCTGCTTTTCCCAGAACACCTTAGTATAGCATTTGGTGGCCTTAAGAAGTAGAAGAAGCAAGAAATTAATGGCCAGTTAGATATCACTGGAGGTATCAGCTGAGATGTGGAAGTATTGAAGAAAATGAAGAATATATCTAAAATGCACAGATAAATCTAGGGTGTTCCTGTTTGGAGTGGAAGGATGCTGCCTAGAAAGCAGAGAGAGACCTAGTCATGCTAAGACAAACTTGGGTTCAGTGATAACTTTAAAATCTTCTAGGATGTCAGACCAATGTGCTGGAAAAACTCAGGATTAAGAGAGAACTGATCCCAACACAAAAAAGTCTGGAACAAGAGATAAGGCCTTAAGGAACAACCACAATAAAATGCTTTAGAGAGAAAAGTCACCACACTACAATGTAAATCAGAAAGTGGCAAGTGAAAAATTTCCTATGGCTGGATGATCAGATCATTTGCTACAAGATTCGTAGTTCTTGGCATAAGTAACTGAAGCCTTCATTTCATATCAGTGCTAGGAAATTAATGTAGCAATATTAACAAATGTATTAACTAAGCTTGAGTAAGCTTTCATTACCCTGAATAAAAATGGATTTAGTTTTATTCAGTAACTACATATCACACATTTGCAGCCCTTGGAACTTTACTTCCAAAGACAAAGTATCAACCCATAGACTCCGTGGCAGTAGAAAATCTGGAGGCTTGTTCAAAAAAATCATATTAAGTTATGAGCTTTCTTGATCTGTCCACACATTCAGAGTTTAAAGTTGTCTCAATAAAAGATTCTCTTATGAAATGCTGGACTACACTTGCTAAATGTCAGAGCAGAAACACCTTGGGGAGGGATGAGATGGGGGACGGCAAAAAGTGCTAATAAATGAAAGGAAGGTGGGTTTCAGGAAAGGTCATTGTTCTTTTTTGCAGTCTTAAGAATTTGGCTTCAGGTTCTGATTGAGAAAAAGTAATATTTTTAAAGATTTTTTTTTCTGTCAGTAAAGTACGATAGCACAGTTATGTACATATGTATAAAGAGTATAAAGAGAAGAATACTTCTCCCAGTACAACATATGACTATATGTGCCTTACAGTCTTAAGCACTTTGCAGTGGACTGAAACTAAGGTTTCAAACTTAACTTCCTATTGCTTGCTTTTAAAGCTTTTAACCCCTATTCTTTACTTTTTCAAATTATTAACAGTTTGACTAGAGGTTGGCTCACTTATTAACGTGTTTGGGGCCAGAATGTTATAAACAGCTAAGTGCTTTGCTTGCTAACATACAAGTTCAACACCTTTTTGTTATGCAATACGATTTAACTGGATTAAAAAAAATAAGACTTTCCTTTAGGAACCAAGGTTCCCTTTTATAAACCAATGACACATAACAATGATCTTTTCACACATGGAAATCTAAGTGGAGGTTTTGTAACACCACTGTCCACAGCTCACGATGATACTTCACAATGGCCACAGACATTCCTAATAATCTATGATATCTTTAAGTACAGTTTTAAATAAAATACATTTCATATGTGATGGCTACCTCATACTGAGATTTAGGACATAATTCAGACTGTGTAAAATGTATCTTTCCCCTATTTATTAGAAGTTATGAAACTAGAAGGGAAACAAGTAGTAATATATCGAACAGCTTGCCCAGAATAGTGTATGAGTTACAAACAGCCACGATATGTAAGAGGAGAAACATGAATTTAAATACACCACTAAAATCTTTCATCTTAGAACTCAGTAAGCAGATTACTACAAGTTATTTTTTTTTCCAAACAAGGAAGCTTGAGGCAACACCACAGATGAACTGAAGCAAGCAGAAAATCAGGAGAATAACAGACATCTCATCAGACGTTACACAAAAATATGCAGACATGGCCAGCCATACTCTGTGCTGGCAACTCTAAGAATTAGAGGACAGATTCCAAGGTGTCAAAGACACTTTTTTCATATTGCAAACTACATGCAAGTCAACCTGTTTTAGCTTTAAACCCAGTGCATGGCACTGGGTTGCAGAAAGCTATAACTTCTTTGAGCTGAGGACTCAATAACAGCACCCACTGCCACTGCGGTCCCAGCTCGTCATCTCTCCTCTGCTCCATGACTAGATGTGGCATCAGAGTTAATGAAAGGATTCACCAGTCACCTACATACGGGTATGCAGCGACACAGAGCAGGGGAGAGGATGTGGTCCCTTTGTGTAAAGGTACGAGAAGACTGCTAACTGTTTTTTCTTACATGAGAAAAAATAGTTTGCCTTTCATCCTAGACAACTGTGACTGGATACTGTTATTTGGAGTAACTCATTATCTGGAGGTCTGGAGAATGACTGACTGATTGTCAGAAAGGGAGATTTGAAGCAAGTTAACCGTATGTTCAGAAGACAAAAGAGATTTATCATCTGTCTCCCCAGAGGAGGCCAAATTAAGGTTATTGAGTCTGCACAGAAAGTCAAATAATCGTAGTGACATAAAAACTAACTTAATTGTTACAAAAGACACAGAAGACTATGCTGGTTACTGATTAAGTGAAGTAAGCTATTACATATAAAACACTCAAAAGAAACCATATCTAGTTCTGTAAAACAGAAAAGGATCGTAAGGTGAAATACAGACAGAAGTGTTCTAATGGCCAAAATCCAAAAAAGTACCCAAAATTCTAGCTTGAGAGATTTTATTTCTAAAGTCTACTTCAAGTCCTGGCAGCTGAAACAATACTTCATTGCTAAGTCATGATTTTCAGCAAGCAAAAGACAATGAAGAAATATGAAGCTCACTAGGCTAATTCCATCTTCTAAGCTGAAATGAACCAAAAATGGCCCACAGAACATCAATAATATAAAGAATATTGGTCAACTAAAACCATCAGTTTCTTTTTAAAAAGTCCTAGCTTTTTTTTCAATCTTTTTTCCTTAAAAAAACAAAACAAAACAAAAACCAAAAAAACCCCAACCCAAACCTTATTATTCACATATGGCATGGAAATCATGTTACTATACAAACGGACTTCTACATTAAAAATTAGTTTTCTCTAAAAACTACATTTCTCTACCAGGACACATGTTCTTAACTTACAGCACAGTGGGGAGGGTGGGCACCAGTGAAAAAACATCTGACACCTATCTACTGAAGTGCGTGGGGAAAAGGAAGGCTAAAAGAGCTGACAACAACATTCTCACCCACAAGAAAATGAGACCGGATAGACTACATGTTTTGGCCTCAAAGAGAGGAAGAAAAAATTACTTCCTAAAACAAAGGAAAAATAATACATATATATATATATTTGTGTGTATATATATATAGGTATGGAAACTGTGTAGGTAATGAAGTGTGTATTCCCACGTACTTCAAGACACTTATTTGTCTAACCTTGAACTGTTCTAGTTCACCCCTGCTTAGCCACAAGAGGCAGGAAATCTTCTGGCATTAATATTTTCTTTGTGGATATTTTTGTGCACATTTCAGGAAGAAACAATACTGTACAAACAGATTCATCAAGGTAGAAAACTAGTTGAAAGTTTTTCAGCTATTCTGCAGATAGCCAACAATTTGGCATGCAGTATGCATTACATCAAGTGGTGTAATTAAGCCTGATGACAAAACAAACTTAAAAGACTAGCAGTTAGCTAGAGATTTAAATCAGTACACACCTACTGGTGAAAAACCAAGCTGCTCTTGGCTTCTACCAAAGTATTTTCAGCTGCAGTGTGAACTTGCTTCAGTGTTACTTAAAAATGGTTTCCTTTTGTGTGATTTTAATTGCTACGAAACCTCCAAAATCTCAACTACCCTGTCTATACAAATATAAAATATACCAGATATCTCTCCCTAATTACCTGTTGTCTGAACGGGCAGTAGATGCCTCCTCAGGACAGAACAGCTACATTTTCCTTTGATTTAGCCTGTGAAGTCCTTGTCTAAACCCATAGCACAGCAACTTGACGCACTACAGTGGCAGTCAGTCTCTAACCCTTGAGCCACATAAGGTGTTGAGCAGTTGAACCATACCTCCTGTACTGGAGCTGTGCTGGTTCCTACGTAACCCACAATCCTTGTGTGTTCCGTGGTGAGCCACCACTGTAAGCTCAGACTGACCTCCTGGGTGCACACCCAGCCAGTCCAGGCCTACAGTGGCGCAGTGAAATCCTGGGGTGGCAAATATCTGATCCATGAAATGGTCTTCAACACTTCCAAGGTACATGGACTACATCGCATGGTTCTCAGCTATAGAAAGAAGACTGGCTACCATTGGGATAAAGTAATATCTCACACAGGAGACAACAGGTAGCAATGGGATTGCTTCTAATAAAGAAGCACTTCACAACAGAAGAAAGAATGTGGTAGAAAAATAGCAAGTGGCAAATGTTGAAGCATTTCCATTACAATGGAACCCATATAGCCATCACCGTCATTGCAGAGAATGCAGCACACACAATGAAAGAGAAGAAAAGGCAGTCCTGAAAGTATACCATACACCATAGGTATTCTATTTACATTCCTCCATAAGATACCTTTTATCCTTCTTGGACCAGGTACCCGGAGTGTGAGGCTACAGGTTTCTGGGAAGCTGATACTAGCACTTGCTAAATCTTTGACAGAGAGCACCAGTCAAGAATTTACCAGGTGTCTTAGGATGCCATGAAAAAGTGTCAAAACGCAATCAACAAACTCAGGAGTAAAAAGTTAGGTGACAGCTAAACATAAAAAGGAGGAGGTGTTCAGGAATAGATTAGAGTCCAGAATGGGAGAGTGTAGAAAATACACATCTCATTTTTTTCCCTTAGAACAGGAAAAACCCCCCAGTTCAGACTGTTTTATTTCAACCATTTCTACTAGACAAACTCCAAGGTGGCTTCAGAACTGGATGATTTACCTTTTTCTGGGTCATAAAATCACAGAATCGTTTAGATTGGAAAAGACCTTTAAGATATTCAAGTCCAACTGTTAACCTAGCACTGCCAAGTCCATCAGTTAACCATATCCCTAAGCACCACATCTACATATCTTTTAAATACCGCCAGGGATGGTGACTCAACCACTTCCATGGTCATCACGATGAGATTTGTTCAACACATTATTTGGTAGCATTTTAAAACTGAACACTGAAGAGAAAGAATCAAACTAAAAGTGGCCCTACCTGAAACCCAGATATTGCTGGGTGGTCTTTGTCTGCCTCTGTTGTGTTAGGGTAACACTGATGTGCTCCTGCGGGTGGGTGGGTGGGTGGATGGGTGTCTTACCACAGGGCTCCCAGTCGCTGGAGTAAAACACAATCTAGTCTGGCACTGGAAATAAAGCATGGCATTTCCAATATATAGCCTCTCTCGGCTTCCTCTCAAAGACCTTCAATACAGTCTGTTTTAGAGCATCTCCTATGACTAGGGAATTTCTCATGAGATATCTACTAAATTAATCTTGCTATATTATATGACATATTTTAAATCCTGTCCGTCAAGGAAATATAGTGTACATCAGCTCCTTTCTCCTTATACAAGTTTTGTGTATATTCTAAAAATCTCATAGTCATTGTCACGCTTCCCTTCTCTGGGTAGAAAAGCAGGTTTCTCACAGGTCATGTTGTCTAGCTTGCTGATCATTTTCATTCCTCACCATTAGAGTCTTTCTTAGTCTGTTCATTTTTCTCTCGAAATGTGTTGCCCAAAACTGGACACAGTACTCCCACTGAGGCTTTATGGGATTACTTTATGCATCTTGAAAGTTACATTCCTGTTTATACATCCCAAGACAGTATTTACTTTCTTGCAATAGCGTGTCGTTGCTGACTAATGCTCTGCTTGTAGGCTGAAACAACAGAAGTACCCTTTTCTATAAAGCTGCTCCTGTTCCCCATCTTTAACTTGTGGACTTTATCATTTTTGCATTTGAGCTTAAGTGCACTGCTGTGAACTTGTCCCTAATAATTTTCATCTTGTTTCTTTTTCTCAATAATTTGCCACATTTTACAAGATAATTCAATCCTAACTCTCAGTCTGCCCTACCCACAGCAGCCTACTCTTAGAGGATGATTTCCCAAGCAGTTTTGCAGATCTACACAACAGTACCCTCCCACAGATCACATTTCCCGAGCTTATCTATCTCACAAGACACAATGTCACGTGAAAGCGTGGCTAAGATCAGGAAAAGGTTGCATTTTTCCTTCTGTTGAAAGCAAACCACTGGGTCTTTTTCTGAAGAGGCGTGATCTTCCCTTGATGACTCTGAAATAGTTTGAATCTCAGACTGCTATTTGCCCTTACTGATGCAAAAGCCACGCACCATTGCTCTTTGCACATTTGCATTGGGCACCAGGAGAAATGCCCTTTTGACAAAGTCCGAACTCACTTTGCTGGATGCTTATTGCTATTTGTCCACTGTCACTTTTGAAAAATTGCAGTTCAGCTTTGAATGAAAGTTTTTTCCTCCACTAAAACTAATTAGCACTGACAGTCATGAACAATGGCTTTGTGATCACTGACACACATATCTAACCGCATTGCCTCAATTAAAGTCCTGATGTCATACACAACACTAAATGAAAATGGCCTGAATTTCAAAGAACCGATGTAAAGACCTGGTAAACTTATTTCAGACCTGATAGAAGTGTAACAAAAGAGTACATAATTGTTGGTAGAAAATTGGACGGGATTCACATCCCACTGCTTTTACTCAGCAGAGGCCGAGGGCATACATAAGAAAATGATGTATTTATTTTTCAGGAGGTAAAATAAATGGGTAATTTATTATTCCATTGCTAACACTAGGATTTTAAAGAGGTCACTCTCTCTTAATATGTATGGTCACACAAATGAATATATACATATCTGCTGGAAGCCTTTTCTAAAGTATTCTCAATAAAAACAAGAACTTTTAAGTAGAATGACAAATGTTTGAGTAGTCACATACTGACATAGCATAAGTGCTCTGCATTCTTTTGCCCATTTTCAGCAGAGTCAAAACCTTTTAGAATTAAAAATTTATGAAAGTAAAAATCAGTCAATATTTTAAAAGAAGCCAAATGTGCTATTGTAAAGTAAGTGCAACTGTGGGAATATATTTCTGCATTCCATACTTAAATAAAACATTCACTACCTGGGAAACATTACCATTTTTCTAATTAAATAAAGAAGTATGGGTATGAAAGGTAAACCCATCATTCACTAATGCCATGCTTGGAATAAAAACTATACTGTAGCATAAAAGCTGTAATAAAAAGTCACCTCTGATGACAAAACCTGAATTCTAGCAGACAGCTTCCATTCTAAAGATAGAAATCTGTATTTCCATATGTAGCATGAAGAATCCCTAGACAGTGTTCCTAACTCATATTTGATCACAAAGTTTCAGTTTTCAAACATCTTCCCCTTTGCTCCCTTTCCAGGGTTATTTCATTTTAATGATAGAGCTGTCACTTGAATACAACTGGCCACAAAGACCTTTCATTTTGCTGAAAGCAGAAATGAAATCATAGCATATTTTTTAACCAATATGTACAAAGACACACTTTTGTTTTTTGAGATCTGATATTTTTGCAAGGCAGCAAACCATAGCATACCACAGCCAAACTGAAGATGACACATTGCTAATGCCTGTCCAGGAGCTAGACAAGAGACACAAATAATGTAAAAAACCTAAACAGACTAAAGAAAAAGAGAGTTTAATTATTCCCAACATCTCCCCCTAAAATCAGTTGTATTAACGAGCATTTTGCATGTCATAAATGCAAGGAAAAATAGAGTTCAAAACCAAAAGGCATTGGTATTAAAAATTATTTTAAACTCCAAATCATGATCACGATCATTGCATAGTGTATAGTTTTAAGAAAAGTTAATTAAATGAAATTTAAAAAAAAAACTTGAACACACATTTTAAATGCAAAAGTCAAAATAAAATCACCTAAGTTGTTATTTGCAAGCTCAAATCCAGAGTTACGTATTTTTCAAGTGCATCAACTTAGCATGCAAGTTGGTAAAACTTTAGATGCCTATTTGAATCAGCTTAAAATTAAAAGGAAAATTCAATTTGTCCTTCTCAGAAAAAAAAAAAAATCCTTAAAATTTAAACAGATATAGCTGTGGAAAAAAACCCCCAAAACATAAAAAACCAAACCAAACCAAACCAAACTACGATCACTTTTCTCTCTAGACACACATCCCTCTTTCATCCAGCTGGCATGCTGACTACATTCATATATTGATATCTGACTTAACTGTACCACATATTCACTTAACATCAAATTGCTACAGTTGAGAGCTGGCTGAAATCACAATTAGATTCCAGACAGTTCAAAAAACCTCAAAAAACCTCAATTCAACATTTTCTGCACTACCAATGAACTTAATTCTCTGGCCTATTTTGACTTAAACAACAGATGTTTGAAATTAATAATCTAGTGCGAAAATAGCCTTAACTGAAGGAGCAATCCATGGCCTCAGTCTTTGGGAATTAATTTTGATTTGAAATTTCCAAATTGCAGAAGAACTTTGAAGGTGGAGGTCAGTCTCTTTGTTCAGACTCTTACTCCATTCCCTCTTTTGCAAACATAATTCTACTAGAGAATTTAACACTAAAAACTCAGGAAACGTCACAGATAAGTTTATCACACCATCTTAATTCTCTCTTTTTGTGCATATGGAGTATGAGGCACTCTTAATTTTATAGTCATATATCTCCAATGCAATATGTTGGAATTTATCCCGCCCCCCCAAAAAAAGGATACATTTCATTTATTATTCATTATACTAGTTGCATGGATATACAGATTGATTTTTGACTTTTTTTTTTTTCTTAAAGGATTTAAGACTGCTAATTATGACAGGTCCTAAATTACCCCCAACTCATAACAAAGAATACAGAGTTCAACTGTCTAAATTCCTGCAATGCTAAAACTGGGGGCAATCACAGAAACGAGCAGAGAACAATTTAAAAGAAATTTTAAAAGTCTTCCTTAGAAGAGGAAGGTGAACTCCTGAAACTTGCTGCATTATGAGGCTGTAGAGGTTTCCAAAGTATGAGGAGGTTCAAAACCAGATTACTTAAAATAGAAAATGTGTTCATAAATAGATAAAAAAGATACTTTAAAAAAAACCTGTATGTACTTTTCTAACATTTTTAATAGACCAGTTCTGAATAGTGGGGCAGCACAAAGGCAAAGGACCACAGAAAGGAGATAAGATACTTCTGTGCTGTCTAAACAGCTGCTCTTGCTATTGCCCTTGCCTTTCTCAGGAGATGCAAGGCTAGGCTGGATGGTCTGACCTACTAGAGAATTTCTAATGTTAGTACTCATCACGGGCATCCTTCATGGGAGAGAAGCAGAATAGCGAAGGGCACCTTGGAGACTTCAGATTTCTCTTTCTCCTTAGAGGACCAAGGCTGAATTGCCAATGACAATGTGGCCTTTACCTTTTATCTGCACTGGACATATGTTGTAACAAAAATATCCATTCTTCCTTTGTCTCTTGATACCAGCCTTCAGAAACATTGGTGTCTTTACACCAGCTGTGAATCAACAATTGGGTAAACAAAGGTGAGCAACCCTAGCGGCCCTAGTTATCCAGTTTAGCTAGATGGGAGAAAAGCTGGGCAGCTGCAGATCCTAATGTTGGAAGGATGGGTCCATATCCTAACTAAAGGATGAAAACTTTTAGTGATCTACTGGGGCAGTAGATGATGGAAGAGGTTAGAGAAGAAGTGGCAGAAGTTTTATTAGGGATTTTGAAAGAGCATCTGAAGAGCATTCTTAACTCCATTCACCTCTCCTTTCCCTCACCAATAGGATGTAGTAAGGCAGAGGTGGAGAAGGGGAAGGACTTAGCACTGAGAGGTTTTTTTTTTCCCTACTGTAGAAGCTGTTCAGTGGGAGATCATATCTGACAAATCCATGAAATTTCTGACTTCAGCCAATTGCGTGTACCTGGACGTTGCCCTTTGCTCACTGACTCCTAGCTGCTGCTTCCTACCATGATTTTCTACACCTAATGGTAAGCAAAGCAAAATAATCTTTAAGGATTAAGCACGGTAAATGTCCCAATCAACAATTCAAGAGGACGTATTTGTGCACAGATGATCTCTGATCTGTCATGCACACGTTCACTCCCTTTTTTTCTGCCTCCAGCAGGTCATCATTTACTCCGGCAGTTCAGGCAAATGTTTCTTCTTTATTTGAGCTGGATATGGGGATAGAGTAAGGCTAACCAATAAAAAAATACTTGCAGAGGAAGCCAAGAAAATAGCAACTCTATAACTATTGTAAGAATGTGCAATCTTATTTGCAATAAAATGAAGAAAGAATGGGGCCGGGGGGACAACCTGTACTATATGATTACCAGCTGGAAGGGAGAGTCAATCCAGAATGGTCTGTTGGAAAACAGCTTCCAACAACACTGTTGCATTGAATTTAAAGTTATGTATTAAAGGCACACATACCCTAGGAAATTATTGCAATAACAGCAAGAAAGGTCTCCTTTGGGAAAATCCTTACTGCACCCACAAATTTATATTATATTATATTATATTATATTATATTATATTATATTATATTATATTATATTATATTATATATCAAATCACAAACATTTGTAAGAAGTGACACAAATGAGTAATTGCAGAAAGTGTCAAGTGTTGCTTTTGGTATGACCACTATGAACTGAATGCAATCTAATTTCACTCCTACTGTTTTGCAATATGCTCACAGCCCTGAGTAGTGCTCTCTGAGTGACATGACATGCTTCGGTATTCATGAAATTTCTAGTATACTGATTCACTTATGAATGCTTCTGAGTTAGCTTTACTGCCCATTTGACTAAAAAATATATGTATCGCTTACGTGCAAATCTTTCAAATACCTTCCTCTCCCCACAAACAGACTTTGAACATTTTCAAAAAGAAGAAAACACTCCCTTCTCAACTCCTCACTATTCTGTTTTCTCATGATTGATTTTAAGTATTATTAATATTTTTTTAATATTCTCTCACATTAGGTTGAAGTTCTGGCTAACCAGGTCCTACTTCATTAATGTTTTAATCAGTAGACTGTCATATAAAAAGTGGGTGCTGTTTTTTTCTCTTTCAATAGAAATACTTCTGAAAACTCATGTTTTGGCATTTGATTGTGAAAAGATGATTCCAGACTGTGCCTGGTTGAAAATTAATATATTCTTCTAGGTCAGAGTTAGGCCCAAAGGGCCTTGGGATACAAGTTTATGCCTTGCCGTGCTCAGTCAAATGTTCATTCAAGGTGAATGGATGTTATGAATCATTTTCAGCAACTAAACTTCTCCTGTGCTTTAGGAAGAGAGATCAGGTACCTAATATACAGTTCTCCTATGGTGGTAGAGCTGGCCACCAGCCCTAGGGCAGCAACTATTTCCCCTAGACACCAAAGCTTGGACAATTTGCCAGAAGAGACTTCTGTGGCAGAAGTTACTGACCTCAATACTGCCACTGCTTTCCTCCCCGACCATTTCAAAGGAGAATTCAGTCAAAACTCACTCATTTATCCACAGCGTGAAATTCTTCCTTTGCACTTTTTGAAACCAAGCACTATTTTTTAAAGCATCAGTTTTCTCCACAAGGAAAACACAGCACTTTTTTCACCAACAATGCAATGACACTGTCCTTCAGGGGTTATGCTCTATTTGCAATACATTCTGTTGTCCAGTGCTATGTATACAACATGTACTTAGTTCACTGGAAACTGACTTTCCACATTATATAAGCTTGTTTTTATATATGCTCATATTTTTCATGTATAATAAAATAAAATTGCTTAGATAAATTTTACATTTGATTTTCCTGCATCTAAATGCAGCTAAAAAAGTAAAGACTCATCTCTCAAAATACAAAAAAGACTGTATATAAATGGATAGAAAATATTCTATTCCATATATGTGGAAATCTCTGAGAGCCCTCATTCATTATGCAGTAGATGAAAGAGAAGGAAGAAGAACCTGGAAAAGGATAGGGAAAAGTATTAATACTCCACTGTTTTGTAAAATTAACTATTTCAAGCTGCTTAACCTTAGCTCAGCACGCTCTGTGTTGGACTGGTGCTCTTATGAAGGGAAATCTGGTGCAAATTAAAATCTTGTCTGCTTTTGAAAATGAAAAACTTGAGAATACTTATAAAGTGGAGCCACCTTCTTTCCCCTTTTATTGATTTGAAAATGAGTCACGTTTCAAATGCTTATTCCCATGTGTCATCCAGAGAAGACCACCCAAAGTTATTACATTTTGAGCAAACATTTAGTTCTTCAAACCTTCAGGAGTCCTCTGCACTCATCCCCTCCTAGTCTATTTGGTTCTCAAACACAAGTGTTATGCAGGACAGACAGCCACATGCTCCAGCTTCTTTAAAAACACAAAAGGAAAGGGGAAAAAAGCCCCTATAATCTCAAGGTGCATTTATTCAAAAAGATTGGTAAGAAAGATGAGAATTTCCACCAAAACCAGAACAACCCTCCCCCCTCAAAAAAAAAAAAAAAAAAGTTCAGCATTATAAGCCCTGATACAGTGACAGAGGCCGCAGGTTTCAGATTTAACTAATTTCAACAGGTGGTATAACTCTTATAGAGTAACGTTTTCAATTAATAGAGATCATCAAGTGACATGGGAATTAAATCTTAATGCTTAAGCACTTGCAAAACTGCAGTTACATCTTATTCCTGGACTACTACTCTTTTAGAAATACATACATGACAACCAAGAAGAGTTAGACTTTGGAAAACATAACTAAAACATTACAATCCACTATATTGTGATTTTGTTTCCAATAAATGTCCACATCGTATTCCCAAACCTGCTCAGACCAAATAAAAGATCTATTTATGTTTTCTGCTTTCCCACTAGGACCTACACTGAACTGCTAGTAAATTAATCAAAAGCCACTTCCTCTTTTTGTTGAGTTTTCTTCTTGACTCAGGTTTTCCCATTTGCTTGCATTCAGGGATAGCAGTTTAAAATAGATTTGGTACTTGAGAACTGCTGCACACAGAACACCTCTTAAAATACAGAAGGAATTATTGGTTGGTAATTCCTGAAGTGAAAGTAAGTTGATTTGTCAGAGATACTCCTCTTTCATTTAATACATTTGTCATGTCTATACCAGCCTTTTATAGTAAGCTGTTTATAGTAAGCTAAGAAACAAAGCTGTGTGCAACTTCTTCCTTTAGAGTCAAAGAATTTACCAGATAGCAATTTTAAAGATTTTTGATCCAGTATTCTGTCTTCCCAAAGACAGATTGTTAGAATTGCTTTCTCTCTACTGTGAAGTCAGAAACTAGCATTTCACTACTTGTTTCAGGTTACCTAGCAGAAATCACACAGAACTTCTATATCAGAAAACCACAGATGTTAAAAATCAAAAAGTGCTGCCGTGAAACGTAGTGAATTTCAAAATTCAACATAGCAAATAACAACACTGCAAATGAAGCACTGCTCAATACTGAGAACACACATCCCTACCAGCTACCCTTTGAAAGTCAGAGTTTAGAAGGTGTCTCCTCTTCTGAGATATTATATTTCAAGTTAAAAGAAGCACTTACAAAATAAAATTAAAATATAAAGCAGTCTTCCACTCAGTTTCCAGAAACATATACTATTCTTACGCTAAGCTTTAAACCCTGTTCACTCCAAGAAAACGTACTACCCCTTCAATCTTCCCACATCAAGATATTTTGGGGTTTTGTTTCTTTGTATCATGCATGATACAAAACTAAACAGTATATCCTCTTCTCGCTAAATCCACCTGACACCTCTCCACTTCATTCCGAAAAATCCGATTTGAATTATATCTGCTACAAAGCACAAATAATGATGGCAACAGGCACTATACTTTTTTCATGAAGGAATTTTTGAATATATGGGAACATGACATGAATTTTTGAATTTATGGGAACAATTGCTCACTTGCAATTAAAATATCCTTCCTACCTTGACTGTGGATCACACAGAAAGCTACACTTTCAACATGCAAGGAAAGGAACATCATTGAATGTTGCCGTGGGAACATAAAAATCTACCTTGCTTTAAATTTCTTAAATAAAAAATATAGGAAATAAAAGTGCTGGAGGAAATAGAATATTTTGAGACAGTATTTAAACAGGGATCTTGTGGTCCTTCCATAAGATCTTTAATAAATGTATACGTAATTCCAAATAATGTCAAATACTGTCAAATAATGTCGGAGGTGTTGCGCTCTATGTTAAGGAATGGATAGTGTGAAGAGATGTCCCTAAAGAATATCCAAGAGGAAGTCGAAAGTTTATGGGTTGGAATTAGAGACTGAGGCAACAAGGGGAACCTTGTGGTTGGTGTCTACTACAGGCTGCCTGATCAAGGGCAGCCTATTGCTGAAGCCTTCTTACTCCAGCTACAGGAGGCATCAGGCTCGAAGGCTCTTGTCCTGCTGGTGATTTCAACCACCCCAACATCTGCTGGAAAATTAACACGGCGAGCTGTAGACAATCCAGGAAGTTCCTGGAGTTCCTCGATGATAACTTCCTAAGACAGGAAATAGACAGCCCTACGCGAGGGGATGCGATACTGGACCTGACAGTCACCAATGCAAGTGAGCTCATTGGGGATGTCAAGATTGGAGGCAGCCTGGGCTGCAGTGACCACGCACTGGTGGAGTTCACAGTCCTAAGGGGTACATGTCAGATGAGGAGTGTAATACAAACCCTGAATTTTATGAAAGCAAACCTCCGGCTCTTCAAGGAGTTAGTCAATTGGACCCCCTGGGAAATGGTCCTCAGGGACAAGGGGGCAGAACAGAGCTGGCAGATATTCAAGGACGCTTCCCATACAGCACAAGAGCTCTCAATCCCTGGTGTAAGAAATCAAGCTAGAAAGGGAAGAGACCAGCATGGCTGAGTTGGGACCTGCTGGTCAAACTAAAAGGCAAGAAGGAACTGCACAGGCAGTTCAAACAGGATCAGGTCTCCTGCGAAGAGAATAGGGACACTGCCCGTTTATGTAAGGGTGAGTTCAGGAAGGCCAAGGTGCAGCTGGAGCTGAACTTGCCAAGGGATGCTAAGAATAACAAGAAGGGCTTCTACAGGTATGTCAACCAGAAAAGGAAGGTTAAAGAAAGCAGACCCTCCCCGATGACCAAGAATGGCAAACTGGTAACAACAGACGACAAGGCTGAGGTTCTCAACAACTTTTTTGCCTCAGTCTTCACTGCCAGCCTCTCTCCTCATGCCTCACGAGTTGAAGGACTGCGAGATGGGGACCTGGGGGACAAAGTCCCTCCCACTGTAAGTGAAGACAAGGTTCATGACCACCTCAGGAACCTGAACATACACAAGTCCATGGGACCTGTTGAGATACATTCCCAGAGTCCTGAGAGAATTGGCTGATGTAGTTGCCAAGCCACTCTCCATGAATTTAAAAAGTCATGGCAGTCAGGTGAAGTCCCTGGCAACTGGAAAAAGGGACACATCACACTCATTTTTAAAAAGGGTAGAAAGGAGGACCCTGGGAACTACCAACCTGTCAGCCTCACCTCTGTGCCTGGGAAGATCGTGGAACAGATCCTCCTAGAAGCTATGCTAAGGCACATGGAAGACAGGGAAGTGATTCAAGACAGCCAGCATGGCTTTACTAAGGGCAAGTCCTGCCTGACCAACCTAGTGGCTTTCTCCAATGGAGCGACTGCATCAGTGGACAAGGGAAAAGCAACAGATATCATCTATCTGGACTTCTGCAAAGCCTTTTTCCCCCACAACATCCTTCTCTCTAAGTTGGAAAGATATAGATTTGACACGTGGACTGTTTGGTGGATAAAAAACGGGCTGGATGGTCGCATCCAGAGGGTAATGGTCAATGGCTCAATATCCACATGGAGTGGGGTGACAAGTGGTGTCCCTCAGGGATCTGTAGTGGGACCGATGCTGTTTAATATCTTCATCAATGATATAGAGAGTGGGATCAAATGCACCCTCAGCAAGTTTGCAGATGACACCAAGCTGAGTGGTGCAGTTGACATGTGAGGGACGGGATGCCATCCAAAGGGACCTGGACAAGCTAGAGAGTTGGGCCCAAGCAAACCTCATGAAGTACAACAAGGCCAAGTGCAAGGTCCTGCACTTGGGTCGGGACAATCCTCATTATTGATACAGGTTGGGGGATGATGTGATAGAGAGCAGCCCTGCTCTCTGGTACTGGTGGATGGAAAGCTGGACATAAGCCAACAATGTGCATTTGCAGTCCAGAAGGCCAACCGCATCCTGGGCTGCATCAAAAGAACTGTGGCCAGCAGGTCAAGAGAGGCGATTCTCCTCCTCTACTCTGCTCTCGTGAGACCCCACCTGGAGTACTGCGTCCAGCTCTGGAGTCCTCAGCACAAGAAGGACATGGACCTGTTGGAGGGGGTCCAGAGGAGAGCCATGAAGATGATCAGAAGGCTGGAGCACCTCTCCTATGAGGACAGGCTGAGAGAGTTGGGGTTGTTCAGCCTGGAGAAGAGAAGACTCCGGGGAGACCTCATGGCAGCTTTCCAGTACCTGAAGGGGGCCTACAAGAAAACCGGGGAGTGACTGTTTGCAAGGGCATGTAGCGATAGGACGAGGGGCAATGGTTTTAAACTAGAGCAGGGCAGGTTTAGATTAGACATTAGGAAGAAGTTCTTTACAATGAGGGTGGTGAGACACTGGAACCAGTTGCCCAGAAAGGTGGTGGAGGCCCCATCCCTGGAGACTTTCAAGGCCAAGCTTGATGAGGCTCTGAGCAATCTGATCTAGTTGAAGATGTCCCTGCTTACTGCAGGGAATTGGACTAGATGACCTTGAAAGGTCCCTTCCAACCCAACACGTTCTGCAATTCTATGAAAAGAATGCAGGAGAACTAGAAAAGGAACTGAATGGCAAGATGAGGATGATAACAGACAATGGAATTTTTTTGTGTATAAAAAGTAAAAACAGAGGCTAGAAAAAAATGCACTTCCTTACTTGGAAAGAAAGATTATAAGGGGTATATGATAGGTGTATATAAAATCACAGACAGTCCTGACAAAGTAGAACAGTGAAAATTATTCAGTGTTACATACATGACAGGATCAAGAAGCAGTCAGTGAAATTGTCAAGCAATGTTTCAACAGGATTGTGGAAGCCATTGCCATGAATGTTTCTGGGGAGCCCCAAACTGTAATGGAACTAAAAGGGCAAATTTCTGAAAATAATTAGTAACATCAAACATTACTTATTACCGAGATACAAACTCTGGCTCAGGCAGTGAGCCATAAATTTGCTGATGCCAGAAGCAGTATGGGGGAAAAGGACAATTTTTAACTTTCCCTGCTTCTTCTTTGTTTTCCTGGAGGCCAGTTCCTGGTCATATTTGGAGACAGCACACTGGGCTAGTGGGGCCTTTGGTCTGATCCATTATGACCATTCCTAGGTTCTAAAATAACAAGGTTCTTAATAAGTTTCATCCCACAACAAAAGGCTATTTTGAAACTCAAAGAAGAGGAATAGCCTTTCCACTTCCCATATCATTCCTTGGCAAATCAAGTGCGTACTCTTGACAGGGAGAACACCACACTATGGGTGACACAGGAATGCAATCGTGCAGCATGCTGGGCAGCAGAGCCTTCAACTGTGTGGCCTTCCACACATTTGAATGTGACAGTAGTAGAAAGAGCATTTAACTCAAACATTGGCTGATCTTTGCTCCACATGCAACCGTTTCATTGGAATTAAATCTCAATCAACTGACAACCTGCTAAAACATGTTCATATTCCATTAGACTTATTTGGAAGTCTTGGCCCTCTAGTAAATTATTTAATCTATCTCTATATAATACATTTAGGCAAGACTGATACGACTGTCCATATACCATTCTTCCCTAATAGTTTCATATGTTGGTTCACACACACACCTTCACTTTTGATGGTTCTTGCTGGGAGCATAGCTAGTTTATCTGTTGCCTAAATATTTTTAGTTTTTCTGAATCTAATCTAAAATATGCCTGGTACTGAGCGGGGGGAGGAGAGCCTATATATCTGCATTTGTTGTAACATTTAATTTATGAGTTCCTAAGTGATCATTCAAAAAATTTGAGAATAAATTCTACAATCTATTATCACCACTAAAAATGATAATATGAGACAAATGCTTACGACATTCTGCATAAAATATAAAGAAAACCAGGTGCATTTCAGTCATTGCCTACAGAAAGTATCACTACTCATTTAGATTGGACGACTGGAATGTGGCTTAGTACACTTATTAAAGAAAATTCAATGCAAAAAAATCATAGATCTAAATATTAGCAAATATCAGTCTGCTAGTCCTATTGGCAACTAATTTGTTCTCTGTTCTTCAAAGTAAAATTGGATTCATGTAACTAAACTTCTGTGCCTGCCTCCAAAGGCCAAGAGCAGAACCTCAGTCCAATTTGTTAGATTCTTCAAGTCACATCATCTAGCAGACCAGATAAAACAATCTGACATACTGCTTTGAAAAATTACTGTGAAGACGTGTCTTAGATGTATATGGTTTCAGAGAGAACACTTATCCGCTTCAAGCTTTTCTTCCCAACTCCCTTGTGTAGGCTTGAAGGAAGTTTCACTCATTTGCCATCCTGCTCTGTATGACAATCTTTCTGTGTCATGGCAACAGTCCTGCATTTATGGGACCGTCTGCAGCTCTGCCTGCGGGAGAAGTGCCCTTTGACCCTATGGGACAGAGGCAGATTTGTAGGTCTTGGTCTTCACGGACTTTAAACTCATTTCTACAGCTGGTTTACTGGAGAGCTCACTTTACTTGCAAAAAAAAATTCTCTGAAGTCCAGTGCATGATTAATCGCTCTTGGTTTTAGCTTTTTGCCCTGTGCTCTCCTCCCCTCCCCTGCACACCACATCACTTGCTGTAGTCTAGTTTTAAAATATTCTAAGAAGAGCTGCATTTTTCCTTTACAACACAACACGTTTGATAGCAAACTTTAGTGCCCTCTTTTTAAGTTCCAGAAGAAAACATGTGCATCATTCACATGTATCATTTTTATGTCTAGTGTTTCACATCCAAACAGAATGACAATGTGCAAGGAACTTTTCACACTTTCCAAAACCACTTTACAACTCAATCCTTTGAAAAACTCATCAGAAATGTCAAGGAATCGCCAAACAATATAATGCCAGGAATACCATATCAAATTTGTGTTCTCGCAAACTTAATAAAAGTTCTTTTAAATGGACAGCACTCTATACATTCATAAAGTCATAAAACCTCCAGAAAATACAGAGAACTGAAAATCCACTGAACAGCATTTTCCACACTTGTTCATCCTGAATCACTTCTATTGTTGTTTTTTGAGAAGGTCACACATAACCATGACCTCAGAATTCAGTGTAAAACTGACATTTTAATATAGACTGAATAGGATAAATTAACTATACATGAAATGTAATGGACTAAAAGTACTCCAAAGAGGACAATGCTTGAATTGTTTAACAGCTTATCAGTCAATGTTTTAAGCTTTTATTAAGGCTGCTGTAGATAATGTCTTATCAACTTTGTAGCAGGCAGCATTTTCCTATTACCGTCTCTCAAAAAAAAATTACAATACTTATTCGGCAACCAAATTGTAGATGCAAAACTTAGTTTAGATAAAAGAGGTGATGAACTACTTTACTGAGAGAAACTGAAACCTGAAATCACATCTTTTAAATACTATCATAAAAATTAAAGTGATAGTAAAGAAAACCAAGACATTCCATTTCAAGTTGATGTTAACGCATTTTCACTTTTTTGCAGATTGTTAGATGAACCCATGGTAGTGATGGGAATAGAGAATTTGTTGCTCTATTATAAACTATGATAAGTATCCTACTGAAAAGTAACTGTAAGCAGGACTTCCATGGAAATGTATTCTTACACATGATAGCTCAGAAGCCTAACATTTCCATTTAAAAGATATGTCTATTATCATAGTGAAATATGTAGCATTTCAAGATAGCACATATTTAATGTGTACTTGACTTTCATAGTATTGGTGGAAAATAGTGACATTGTTTTGTTTACAAGTTTATACTTTGAATGTTTTATTTTCATTTAAATAAAAAGGTAAAAGTACAACTGCCTTGTGAAGTTAAGAAGTCTAGGTTAAAACAAATAGTGAATAGAAAAACAAGTAGAAGAAGAGTTAAGGGAGAGCTGCACACCAAAACAGAAGCTGGATATACATATTTTTTTCACCTCTACTTTACTAGCATAATTCAGTCATAAAAAAAAATATCTATGCTCTTTTCGATTGATTCACTGAAATAATGTTATTTTCCATGTCTTTCCAATAGTGTATATAGCAATAGCTCTGTTAGCTGTAACACACAGACAAACAATGAAAAGATCCGTGCATGTAACATTCATGTGAGAGTAAAATAACATAAAAACAAGATACATTTTAAGTTTCTTATTCATTCTTATTGGCCCTAAAAGCCAAATGGCTAAATTTCCCTATTAGCCAAATAACTAATATCAATGTGTTAGCTCACTGCAAACTAAAAAGAAAATTAGTGTTTGGATACCCTTAGTACCTTCAATTCCTGTTGTAATGGGAGAAAAATAAATCCTATTTTTACTATAAAAATGTCAATTTTGTGTCCATTTCAGACACAAATTCAGATTCCATTCCAGAGCTATGGAATCTTCCTCTGTACCATTTATACATACTGGTTAGTATTACAAAGTTATTATTTAAATAAGACAGAAAACTGATCAGCTTATTTTTTGAGAGGGGGAGGAGTTTTCAGTGGTATCCGTTTTATGTTCTGGGCTCACCAGATGGCTGCATGAGTATTTCAGTCAACTTAAGGAAAAGAATAGGAACTAATAGATGGGGCCAGGACAAGATCACTTCTCTCGGTAGCAGCCTAGTAAATTTTGGCCTGTAGCCACAGGGAGCCCAAATTAGATAACAATGATAGATGTCAATGGGAGACAAAACTTTTTCAAAGGGCGGGGTGGGGGACAGAGAATGGATTCAGAAATCAGTTCCTTGGGTGACATAAGAACCTCAGGAGAGGAGAGGGGAAGAAACAACCAGGTTTTGATTTACCAGTTACTGGTGTGACTGTGGAGCCATTCCAACTGCGAGAATACAAGGTAAGCTGGGAAGATTCAATAATGCAGAAGACAAGCTATAGCCTTCAGAACAATGATGCTGGAAAACCTCAAAAACCTGAATCCGCCTAAAAAAGACTCTAGACTGGTGATAAAACTACTAAAGGGAAGAAGAACAAATAAGACATTGCCATTGACTCAAGAACTACGTTGATTTTGAATCTATGGGAAGTAGACATATTTGTGGGACAAAGTACGCAATATGCCGCTTTCCATCACCTGCTTTCTGAACAGTTTTACTGCAAACTGAAAGCCAGAAGGCTAATATCCCATGCAGAAACTTCTCAGAAAAGTTGTGCATTATCTTGAGATTCTGCATTCCAGCAGATCAGCAGACCAGCAATCCCAACCTAAAAAGGAGCCTACTTTAAGCTCGGCAATACAAAGCATGAGGTACCTTGTAAACATAGGTAATGTGTTGAATGGTTTGAAACACATTCTTTGTGAAAGCTTCATACATTTCAGTGTACTAATGACAACATTCACAATAGCATGGTCATTCTGGACTTGTATGCAACCTTGGCAAACTAATTTTGAAAAAGCTTATAATTTTCAAAGCATAGACATCACAGCTTTCTAAAAACGAGACTCTTAATATGCACCTCAAGTGAAAAATCCTATAGTTAAAGCAACCAAAAATATTTAAACTTTTTCATCTGTCTCGGCTTAAACAGATAACAATTTCGTTTTACTTACTCTAAATATTAGTGACTTTATTTGCTTATCATAAAATAGCGTAAGTTCAGCCCTTCAACCACACAGAGTGCATTAAAAACAATGTAAGAGAATTAGTTATTACAAGACATTTCTATTTAACCATTTACAAGTAACTTGGTCACGTTGTTAACTCTCAATAAGCTATTTTAAGCTTGACTTGTTGGTTTCTGAAATATTTTCTGCAACAACCCATCTGTTGTTACTTCAGAAAATCTATTAATCTGAAGTAGATGGGGACAAGAGGGAGGAAACAGATCATCTCAGAAAGAATACTTTCAGAGTTGCCTGGTGTTTCACAACTTCCTTCTCAAGTAGCTGATTCAAAAATTGGAAGAGGTTTTTGCTATGTAAGAGCCTAAATGTGCAACCTTTAGTAAGAAGAACATGTTAAATCACGTGTACATTAGCGGGCCACTTGTGAAAATAACTTGACCATATGAGAAAATTCAATTCCGGAAAACATCTTTTCTCACCATAACTCAAAAAAAGGACAACATTTAAATGCATAAATCCCATTTTTGAATTAGGACCTAATAACGATAGAGATCTATATCATATTTTCAAATCAAGTTTTCAATAACACTCACCTTAAAACTCAAACAAAAATGAGTTTCTGGTTTAATGGAGACCAGATTCTAGTAAAAAAAAAAGGAAAGAAAAAGAGGTAAAAAAGGTTCTGCATAACCACTTCTTTAGTCAAATACACTAAAGTTATTTGTTTGTGTTGGCTTTAGTTTATTTACTTTTGCTTCAGGAATTAGCTTCAACAATCTTATATGACACATTGTTGTACAAATACTATTGAAATGAACTAGAAAAATCAATCGTTTATTATAATACCAATATTTTATTTGCGTCTTTTTGGATTGGTTCATGTAAGTTATTGAAAAACTTTCCATTGATATTTAAAAGCTGGTAAGTTACATACAGAAACACTTCCACTCCTCATGTTGGAAAGCTATTTCCAAGTTAAACTAGTAAATTAAAAATTTAACTCAGGCTTTGACATTTAGGAACAGTAGCGTATTGCCTGAGTGACGAGTGAAACATCAAATCGTCAGATACACTTATTACGGAATGCTAAGTTTATCAGAGAGGAATCTGTTTTGCACTTCAATTTATTTCTAATTTTACAGTAAAATTATTATTCAGGAGTAGTTTATTGAGAATAATTCCAGGCACAGATAGGAATCTCCAAGGTGTCTGTTTACTCACGCGGATTGTCCCGCTGTTATATGAAACTTAACGAGTTTTGGAATCTGACTGAAACTTCTTTTGGAAGATATTGAGAATTAATCTCTATAATCAGGTGGTAATTAGCAAACATTGAAATTTGGTGAAAATCATGAGTACAACTCTGTAGACGTGATCTGAACCTCGAAGTATGAAAAGACGGGAAAGTTCGGAAAAAATTCTGTGTTTCAAGGAGAATGTCAATACTATCATTACTTAACATATGTATAATTAACTCCACATGCAGGCACTATCCAGGAGAGATCCTCATGGAATTAGGGAGGAAGAAATGTTCCAATGCAACTGCACCCAATCTTCGGTTAAGACAGCTGAGCATTATTGCAAAACAAACCACATTAATCAGTGCTATGCAGAAAATTCAGTGCAATTTACTTCAGAAAATATGCGCAGTGGCTTTAAAGGTTATCTTTTACACTAAACTAAATGTTGTAACAGTCTTTCCAGCCTTTAGGACTCAACCTTTGGCAAGCTAATATTCAAGCACAGAACATTTGCAATCCAAAAGAAAAATCCCAGTTTAACATGAACGTTAACATTTCTACAAACCCTTACCTTCTTTTCCTATACAGCTTGCACACACACGAGCCTCTGAACTGAACAACCACACAAACTTCAATTAGATGTAGGAAATATACCCAAAGGTTTCATTGTATGTTCAAATACATATTTGAGGCTTTCATAATCACAAATATAATAGTCTGATTACCAGTACACACTGACAGTACACCGGAGATGCACCCTTTAGGCAAATACTGCACACCAATCCACCCCCATCAACACACCACTTTCTATCTATTTTCATACAGATTACACAACTGCACAGTTAACACTTTATCTAATTTCCTTCCAATTCACTATATTAATTCCCAAATCACCAGTCAGCTTCCTTGGATACAATAAGAAAACTTCTTTTTTTCTGAAATTGTTTCTTTTCCTCATGAAGGACAAATGAATAATCTGGCAGAGGATTACAGTATATCTACTTTAAACCACAGTGATGACCTGTAGTGGTCTATTTACAGTTTAAAGACAGTTCTACTTTCTTTTACTCACAACTGCTACACCCTGGGGAGAATAAAATCTAACATTACAAGCATCCCTACTTCTTGGCCAGTACGCATATAGAAGACGGATAACAAGATCTTTATAAAGTATTCAGATCAGAGTAACAAAAATACTATTAATTAAAAGATGGAATAATACAGGAAAATTTACAATGCAAAAAAGAAACAAAGGTAAAGAAAAAATGTAGGAGGATAACAGAGGTGACAATAATTCTTTTTTTTTTTTAAATATTCAGTAAAGTTATGGCTTTGCATCCTCCACGTCTGTCTTTCCAACATGGAAGTATCTGGAGCCAGCATATGCATCCAGTCCATGGCTCCTAGGATCCTGCAGAATAAAACTGCAACAGTACCCCTGCAGGTTCATAAAGCTGCTAGGATTTGGGTGTAGCATTGATAAGAGGGGTGGCACAAGGAGGGATGAGCCCTCTCCTATCCACTCTGGTTTAAGCATCCCTATGTCAAATCTCATGATGTGGGACTGTTCCCCTCGTGTGGAGATGCCCCGGTGGGGAAGAGAGAGCATAGCTCATCATCCACGTGCAGCCTGATTACATCTCCTCTCTACAGTCCTTCCTTGGTTTGGGAAAAGCCAGAGGAAACTGTAGAGCTGCATAGCAGCTGGAAGGCTAAGTTCTGCCAGTACCCCCAAAAATGAGGCCTAAACCCTCTTTTCATCCATCCTGCATCAGAATAATCTGCATTTAGACACAATGTCAAATGAGGGACATCTGCTTTGATATATTGGTAAATTCTGACATTGATAGGAAAGCTTTCATGTTTAGAAACTCAAAATCTGCCTTAGAAAGGAAAAAATGGGCTTGTAGTGTGATGTAGGAGGACATGTAAGCTTCATTTTGAAATACACACACGCACCTATAGGGGTAAGCATCATACATTAAATATCACATAGCAATCACGTGTGATAATAACATTCTGTGTGTTTATTCACACAGTTACGTTTTTCTTAGTTACTGAACTAGCACAAGGAAGCAGGACTTTCAGACAGCTATTTTTTGCTACTTATCAAAACTAGTATTAGACTAAAAGGCCTGCATCTGGCACGCTGTCCTGTGTGTTAATGTCCTGAGAAATGCTGAGATAAACATTTCTGTAGGCTCTCCTTCAGCATTACAAACGTTCAGCTAAACTTCTGGACACAAATGGTTTAAACTGAAAATTCAATCACTTCCAGTGATTAATATGTTAGGAAAAGTGTTCTACCCTGCTACACTTTAGCTATATTTACATTAGCAAGTAGGGCAGTAAAAAAGGATTAGATCTGTAAAGAGATTTTCTGCTAGGGAACTGACGTGTGTGATACATACATGTCGAGTTTTTACCTCTGGCTAAGTCTAGTCTAGATTTGTGGACTAAAGGTCTGTTCACAGCTCGGATGCATCTTCTTGTTTAACTTCATCAAAATAAATCCATTTGCATGCTCAGACAGTGCTGTACAATACATACTAAAGTGCAGCAAATGGGGGCAGTTCAGACTGCACTCCTAACCTGAACTGAAATGCTAATGCAGAAACACCTTTTCTTACAGGCAGAGCACCCCACAGAACTACGAGGCATGCGACTGGTTAAATCTGCAATATTATTGATTGCACTCTCTCTGGGTCAGCATCTTTCTTAGGCATCCAAACACCACCACCATATTTTTTAAGAATTATCATTCTTAAGCACCTGTTGACCAGTAGCTAATTCATTAATCTGTTTACGTAGATCACAACCATATACACTAATTGGGTTATTGACATAAGATGTATAGGGAATTGCAATTAAGGCAGTTGCCAATAAGCTTTAAATTCACTCACGCCGTGTGACAAGTAAGCAAAGCTGCAAAAGAGGAATGAAATACCAGACGTGAAATATTACTCCTTCTCCTAGACTTTCATGTCTCCCCGAAATGAGAGGATAAAGCACCACAGACACTCCCAAAAGCACTTATATTTTCTGATGAGGGCTGACAACCCATTGCTCCAAGTAAGGTCAATAACACAGGAGCAAGCCGAGGATCCAGTCCACTTACCGGGTAGGAAGATGGTGGCTATGCTACAAGTCTTTATGCAATGGGAACCAAATGATTCCATTTAACCCACTGGGCTATGATGTGAGCAAGCAGAAATTCTGAGAGGAAGAATATAAAAGCCTAGGAAATGATTGCATGCAAAGACCAGGAAATTGTTCCATAATAAGGAATAGTGATCATTGAGTTAGTTTACGCAAATTTTTGAATTGTTTGATGAACCGATAACAAAACAAGTACTTCCCAGCTACAGATGCTGGAGAATAGCTAACTTATGAACAAGGACTGAGAAAAAGGCAGTATCAATTTGAAATATCGAGATGAACATGCCAGCTGACTTTTGTTTATTTATCATACCAACTGACAAGGACAGAGGCGGGGGGGGCGGAGGGGGAGGGCGGGAGAAAACCTCATCATCATAATCCTGTCTTTATTGAAACAGCCAGTCACAGCATGCCATTATCCCCCATCTCATGATACTCATTTCCAACAAAAGGACCATGAAATTACAGAAAGAAGTTTGCAGCTCTTTCGAGTAGGTAGTAGAAAAGATAAACCTACAAGCCTTTTATCTGCAAAAGCTTCTATTTTAATCTGGTCCAGGTCATGAAAGATATGAATTTAATAGTTTCAATCAAATGTTCTTATCAATGAGGTACCATACAGCTCAACCTAAAAGGCACAGACCAAAAACTAAAACACCAAAGTTTTTTACAGAATAACAAAAATGTGTTTATCAAGTTATCTGGGAAAATTCACATAGTGTTTTTGTATACTACTCTGTGCTTCTGATAGTAGTTTAAGATTCAGAGATACCTTCAGTGCCTGGTGATTTAATGGTAGAGGTGTGCTCAGCCACATGAGTCCCTTTGTATCTCCATGGGCTATAACCCATATTTCTCATTCAGAAATCTATGTCAGAAGAAAGTCATAGAATTCTGCTTGTCATTTTAGGCATCTATTGCTCATTGGACTCTACAAATGCCACCCCGTGACACCATGTAAACACACATCCTCTGTAACATTAATCACAACTTTTGCAGGTACAGAATTTTGCCTGTGTGATCACAAATGAGAGGCACAGGGCATTTCCCAAATTTGGAAAAGGCCTTCATAAGGCATTTTTTTAACGTCTACATCAATTTTGCTTGCCTGCTGTCATTTCATGAAAACTACTGATAGAAATAACAATCTCTCTGAACAGTTTCTCAGAACTTTAACAGTGGAAAAGGTGATACCAGGAGGCACTTCTTTTTAATTCTGAAAAATTCTGTCAGAAAAAAATTAATGTATATTTACCTCAATTATCAAATATCAAGAGTCAAACAGCAAAAGATGATCCTTTTTTTTCCTGTATTCTAACTGTAAACCAAAATGAATACTAATGCAATAATGCTACATCAAACACTGTGATGAATTTACACTGGCAATGGCTTCGTTGTACGATGACAGCACTCCCCCAGAGAATAAGTGCACAGTGCATTGTCCCTTCTAGAGCTCAACTTCAAAGCCCTTGAAAATCTCCTTTGAGTTTTGAACCTTCCAGATCAAAGCCTTGGAGTTCATTTATACTTTTAGGATCAGATGAAGGCAGGCAGTAAGACAGCCGTGATTTAAAGGATAAATCGGCTCAGAACAATATCTATGAACAGTCTCTATGGCATTACACTTGAAACTAGGTTTATAATGTAATACCACACAGGCACATATTCTGTTTCAGGAAAACTGAGGCAAAACAACTTTATTTTCTTTTACTTTTAACTTTCCCAGTGGAATTTACCTTTCTATTTTGCAAATTTGTTTACAAAATAACTCCCCACATAGGTCAAAGCCCAATGTCTTGATGATTCACACCCATGCCAATTTATACATAGGTTGGGGTTTAATGTTTCTCTGTTTGATGAGTTAGATAAAAATAAAGATTCCAGCGTTTAAAAAAAATGTACACAGAAATCTAAAAGAATAAGCCTCCCCCCATCAAACAAACAAACAAAAGTCCTCTGGACCAAGCCTTTGGTTTGATGTGCATGCAAGCTAGATCAAAGCATGCCTTGTCCAATCCTGCTACATATGCGTGGCTGAAAAGGACAAAAATAAGCCCTACAGCAACTCTGTTCACACCGAACAATGAGATCATAACATGAGTTCAAATATCATACATATTCATTCCAATATTTATAGACTCTTCTGGTGCGCTTAAATATAGGAAAGCAATAATCAACCCAGCATGCTATCCAGAGTCAAAAGCACATACATGGTTGGTGAAAAGGAGCGGTTTACGGCCTTGACGACTTCTCTTGGTTGACCATATAAAAGATTCAAGCCCATGGCAGCTGTGGGTCATGGTCTAGAAGTAAGACACACCGCAGTCTCAGCACAGTTCTAAGTGTCTTGATTTTAGGAAGCCTGTAGCAGAGCTGAGAAATGCAGCCACAGCTCCAATCACAACATCATCCTTTCCTCTTCTCTAATAGACATGCTGTGGTCATCTATAGACCTTGTACAAAAATAGACCACTGCTGCTTCTCTGTTCTTGCAATGTATAGGTTAATTTTACCCCTTCAGAAGGCAAATTATGCAGTGATTTGTCTAATTCTTGAGACATCATTTGTCTTTCACAACTAGCAATGTTTTTCCTTTTGTAAACACACTGAACAGTGTATCCTAGTGGGTACAGATCTGTAGGCAACAGCAAATGCCCAATATGAATACTGTACTGGAACTTAAGTTTGTAGAAGGCATGTTATCGTAATCTTAAAGGCCTACTAAATCAAAACTCTGTTTCTAACTGTATACGCATTTACAAAATCAGTGGAAAAGAATTTTACTTTTCTAGAGTCTCCTCTGGACATTTCGTGAACCATCTGCACAAAACTGAATATTTTCAAATGGAAACTTTTAAGATCTAAAAAACCAACATTGACAGGGTTTTCTGAGTTTGGTTTTGAGTCCTTTGGAGAAAATTGGGCAGGGTGGGGTTGGGCAAAGACTGTATGAGAATTTGGGGGCAAGTCTGGAGGGAACTCTGAAGAGATAAATTTACAAATCAGATTAAAACCCCAATATTTTACAAAGTGCTTTTAACTAATTAAACTTCTAGACTATAAAATTATTTAATAATGTCCAAGCTTTATATTCACTTCAGACTTTTTTGTTTCTTCTTACTGTCAATGAGGTCAAATTCAACAAACTGATACATGCCTCCCAGTAAAAAGACTAAAGCTCTTTGTGTGTGCCTCAAAAAAGTCAATGTGTTCAGAATAGTTTTCATTAACTTCATTAACAATACAGAGAAACACTGCTATACTCAAAAAAAATTACATGTTTCTGATTTGCTGCCTGTTAAATCAAAAGACAAAACTTGAAAGAAGACAAGGGACAGCTCAATGGAAAAACATTATGTTCCTTACTCCTCACCTATTAAGTATTGCAAGCTGCTGGATGAAAATAGTATGCACGATTTGCTTCCATATAAGCAAGACAAGGATTTACAGGGATTTCACCTTTTGATTTGACCAATAGAAATACTGGAAACAGATGACACTGCTGTATTGGAAAGTTTTGGGGATTTTTTGCCCTGTGTTTTAATTGTAGTTAGTCTAAGTAAAGAAACTACCCTTCCCTTAGAAAGCTCGCCTTGGGTAGTCTCTCACTCACACCTACAATAGACAACAGTGCGTGTACTCCATATAAATGAACTCTTTCCCTGCCCTCATTTAAGGCTACAGAAATAAGTATGCTGCATTAGGGAGGGATTTTAGAAATGTTGACTGAATATACACAGATGGAAGCAGAGTTAGGCCAATCCTAAACTCGCGTGTCTGAAACCAATTTCTGCTAACAGCTGATGTTAAATACTAGGACAAGATATTGCTTTCTGGAGGAAAGTAAACAATATGTCAATCTATGGTCACTGGTCACTTGAACTACCTACTCTCTAAATAAGCATAAACATTGTGAGCAGACTCCACCTGGCTTATCAACCTTTGTACAGCTCAGCTGCTCTGACTTTATCTGGGGTTTTTTGTTGTTTTTGTTGCTTTTTGAGGTTGTCCTTTCAGATGCAGGAATTCTGCAAGGATGCAGAAGGATTTATAAAACAAAAGCAGTACAGAAAACAAGGTACCACAAATAGTGGATAGCTTGGGTAGCCACTGGAAAATGACTTTTACGTATTCCTGCTGCACTCTCCAAAGTCTTCCATTTGTAGAACACACTGTAGTCATATAGCCAGGAGATGACAGACACACAGCTGACAAGCTCTGGTTCTGACAAAACATTTTAACTTTTAGCTAGTCATTAAGATTTGTTGCTTAACTAAATGAAGACTGGGAGTCAGGAATTAAGATATGGGGAGTCCGAGAAGTAGCACAGATACAGGAACATCCAAAAATTAAACAATTTCCTAACAAATCAGGCACAAAACTCAACTTTCCTAATGTCTTCTACTTCCACCCCTATAATTCTTGTGCAGAGCAAAAATCTCCGCTAGATAGCACAGAAGCAAAAGCTGAATCATCTAGCCACATCCCTGAATTTGTTCAAACTTCTATAATTACACAATCCAGGATTTCAAACAGCTTTGAAGAATCCAGTTCCTCAACAACATGAAATGAGGAAAAAGGAAAGGAGAGGAAAAGGCAACAGGAAGAGCCAGCTCTACAGTTGCCTACTTGAATTTCCTTCCAGGGAAGTTAAACATTCACACTTGTGGACAACAACTAATGTTAGTTAAAATATTTTCCTACAAATGCTTAGATCTTAACCAATTTTTTTTCAATTAAAATTGTGTTTTATTTATTTAAATATTTTATTTTTAAGTCATCTAAATATGGATAACAAAATCTGTATAAAATCTATTGGGTCCAAATTCCATGAATTCCAAAAAAGAAGAATTATTAATGACTATTTGATTACTAAATACTGTGGCGTGCTCAGGCAAACTCTTCCTAAAATTTAATGAGAAAAAATACACATTGACCTTTTGCTGATAATTTTTTAATAGCGAAATTTAAACTAGCCAAATAAGTTGTATGTCGGTCTTGGCAACAAACCATAAAAGGAGCACTCTTTTTCTTGTATACTTGCCCCCCCGAATCTTTCCTCTTCTCAGTTGTTAAGTCATGTGCATATCTATACTTTCTATTGCCCTTCACCCACACCAAGGATAGGTCTGAGAATTAGAAATCCTTTGAGACAAACACTAGTATTTAAAAAAATAGAATACTATATAACAGGAAAATGTATGCCAATCATCTTAGAAGAATGCAGAAAGTCTCTGCTTTATCAAAGGCTTTACATTTTATTGCAAGAATTAAGGAAAACATAAAAGCAAATACTGATGTTCTGGATTAGAAAAGAGCAAAGATGGAGAGCTCCCTTACCCTTTCCCTTCTTTTATGTCAACAAGGGTGGGGAAAAAGAGACACATTAGTGGAAGGTTTTAAAGAGAAGACATCTGAAGTAGGCAAAACTCCACCTGCTGAAAGGCAATATAACAGCAGCAGCTAAATTACCAAGCACAGAATCACCAAACTACATACTCTCTTTTGCAGAATCTTCTACGTGGTTCATGTTCTCTGGTTTTGTGTTGAGTTTTTCCCTCTCTGGGTACATATAAAACATCATTTAAGAACTTCATGGATTATGTCTGTCCCTCTTTAGAGGCATTGATGTTTTGCAAATTAATTTCTTCTCTCACTCAGTGACACTGAGGCAGACATGGTTGCAAAATAAAAATTTTATCGAATAACGTGATCTCATACCCAATGAGAAGATGACCTCTCACCCCTCCTGTGTATTCTCTCTGCTGTTGAACCTATTTCAAATATTGGTAACTAATTAGCTGAACTAACCAGCTTAGCAGCTCAGCTTCAGACTAGCACACAAAGACATCTGTACCAGAAGGCCAAAGAGATAAGGTCATGTAACTATCTAGCTCAGAGCAACTTGTCCCTGCTGGGAAGACAAAAGTCTGTAGCCAGTAATGAAGAGTTTTCCATGCCTTGACCTCAATGCTGCATGCTAGTGCTGCTGCATTAATGACTTCAAAGAGGCCTTGAGATTTGAAATCAAATCCAACGTAATGCTTGTGAGCTGAACACCTCCCAAAGGTCTGTGGCCTGCTATACTTGTCTTTACAATCTGCTGATCAGTCAACTCCCAAAGTCCCGTGATTTCAAAAATAAGAAGTTTAGAGATCAAGGAACAACAGACCTCACAAAAATCTTACCCAGAAGGATGAAGGTGATGAACTTGCGTAAAACTCTCATCTCCCAAATACTAGATAAGCAAGTTAGAGATGCCGTAACTCCTTGACTTCAAATTAGAAGGGTACTTCTGAGAAGAATACAAACATGCAAACTCAACTCATCCCACATCCAACAGGTCGATAATTATGATTCACAGATTTCAAGAAAATCTGTGTTTGGATATCACTCTGCAATAAATACATCTCATGTAGTAACACTCCAAGGAATGTATTTTGACATATCTAAGACCTAGAGATTTTGAGGTAGCATTTTATGCCATTGATTGGGCATTAAATGGTGAATAAAGTAAAAAAAAAAAAAATAAAAAAAAGATTGAAAAGAAAGCTTCAAAATCTTTTCACAGCCTTTTAAAGAGACTTCTCCTTTCAGCCAAAAAAAAAGTATTGCTTTTTTTTTTTAGTGTTGGAAAATTAGGCTAGCTCCATGTCTGATGGTAAATCAAGAAATACTGTGACAAAGGTTTTTGGGCAAATTATTACGAATTTGTTGTAGGTCCAAAACCTGAAACCAGAAATGTGACTAATATGCCATTATCCTCCTGAGAAGTTCATTAGCAAATCAGGGATGCCTATATATTTGATTGCAAAGTCGATAGTGGTCTTGGGTGAGTAAATGGGATAGTGATTTAAAAAGTGACCGCATGAATTCAAAGTAACTAGACATATTCCTGATGATTCAGAATCCTAGTCAGGGCTTTTAAGTACAAAGCACTGTACACATACCCTGTTTTGATTATGATCCTCTCTAAGCATCTGCTGCTGACCACAGATGGACACAGAAGCTGGATAGGCCTTTGGTTTATAACAGTATTGACACTGTTCTGTTCACAAGGCTGTTGCCCTACATTATTTCACTACGTATGAGCCCGCGCGCCTCCCTGGGAGCAGAGAGTCCAGCTATATAAAATTATGTACTGTGTTTTCCTCTTCCTGCTGCACATATCTTGTTCCATTTAACAAAATTTTGCACTGCTAGACTTCTTAAAGATGTTGATATATGATATACAAGTGATCCGTTCTTATTTGGATTAACATTAATGTGAGAGAATCTGCATATTAGCATTATTATACATAGAACTCTATTTTAAAAATATTTTCCAGCTTGCAAAGTCAGTTAACTGTTTATGTGTAAGCACTGGTGCCATTTAAGACACAGTAAGGCATATGAAATGTTTGCACAGGGCTTACAGTCAGGAGAAAAGACAGATTAGGGACTTGCACCCTTCAGAAATAGCAGCCAGGAGCCAGGTGGGATACCTTAGTGTCTCAAATGACAACAGATACTTACATTTAGGTAACCAAATCCCACCCCGAGTGAGAGGACTACAGAAGTTCATCATGCAAACAGCTTTCTCGTGCATCTACGCCATACACATTAATGAAACTGTAGCCAGACAATTAAAGAATGCATTCCAAATTGTCACCAATTTGAAATAAGCAGCTTACTGAAACAAATAGTGTTGTTTCAGTCTTGCCTAGGTATCACTTTGAGAGGAAAACAGATGTCTTTTTTTTATTTTTTCGCCAAGACATTTTATATTTCATTAAATGTGTCACTACAGAATTCTATAATATTTAATGCATCCTAAAGCATAAAAACCCATTTGTTACTGAATTATCAACCAGCTCTGATCATTATGCTTATGTGTGTAGTGACTGAATTAATATTACAAAGACAATAATAAATCTGGCATGCCCTAGTTTCCAAACACTTGCCTCTTCAAGTACATGACTTTAATGTGGTCTTTGTAATGAATATTACTTATCTTTATAGCATCAGTAGTGTTCTATTTACTTCACGGACAAGTTAAGTCATGACCCCTGTCTGCTCCAGACTGTCAGTGGGAATGAGACCTGAAATATTAAATATCAAAAAGTACAGCTCTGTGCATAAAAATGCTCCTTTAACTCTGAGATAAAAACCAGACTGCATAGTTGCTGAGATCAGCTGCTAGTGAGTCATGACCACATAACCAGGCATTTTTATTACACTTTGGTGGTGTACAGACAACACGAGAAAAGAGAAAACTTTAAGAGTGACAATTAGGGTATTCTATGTAGCTTGTTCATTAAAATAAAAAATATAACATATATACGTGTGTGTGTATACATACAAACAGTAGTTGCTATTGTTTAATCCTACGTGGGAAGATAATCCTAAATACGGGCCTTTGAAAACATGTAAATGTGTCCAATTTTTCCCTATTTCAAGTCTATCATTTCTTCTGCATTGCTTTGCATACTATCACCATCCTTAATAGTTCTGGATGTCTAGAAGCCCACGTTGCAGGATATTCAAAATCTGTGGGCAAACGGCTACTGCATACAGCCTGAGTGACTCCACTTTGCAGTGGTGTCAGTGGAGCCACCCTGGATGTGTCCACTGATGCCCAGAGCCATGACATTTGCAAGTGGGAACAGAGTCCACCCACAGCCAGCACCTGTGCTTGCCATCACAGAATCACCTGAGGTGTTATCAATGACTTACAGAGGAGAAGAGGCAAGTTTTCCTCCCATCTGAGAGAAAAGAGGAAAACGTAGCATACTAGCAATTTATTATATCTGCAGAAGATAGGTTTGGACTGCAGGAGCATTCAGTACCATAGTTATATTCCAAGAAGGCATTCACAGTGAAACTGTTTCACCTTGTCAACACATCCTACTATGCACGCAGCTTTGTAAAAAGTATCTATTTTTCATGTTAATTCACCTTACTGTTTGTTTGTAAGTAGAAACAGAAAGAAGCAAAGACAGTTGAGAGCTGATCTCTCAAAGCTCAGCCTGAATGGCTGATGAAGGGGTGTGTGTGCGTGTGTCCGCATCCACCAGTTGGCTGGGTGTCACATACGTAGGAAGCGTGCAAACAAGTAAAGAAAATAAACTGATGTCTGACTGCAAATCATTCCCATAAATTTCCCATAGAATAGCACTTCGGTGATTAATCTTGATGCTCAGTAAAACTTTTAGTACTCTCAACCCAAACATATCTGTAAACAGAAGAACTCATGAAGCAATGTTTTTGTTTCGAGCTGCGCCTGTGTGGATTATCTGCCCTCTAACAAGCGTTATATTTACACTGTAAGCCTTTTCCTCCTTGGAGGGCAACTCCTTTAAGTTTCTCTCCACTACCTGACTGCCAGTATTCATGATACCTCTAGGAATGTAACGTATATCAGACTTCTCCTCTAGCAAATGTGACTGAACTTGGCCAGCAGGTTCAAAAGTTGTTGGTGAGGACTGAGGGAAAAAGAGGGAGAGGGAGAAAAGAGGAGACTGACAAAAAATGAAACACAAGAGGATGATCTCATAAACTTTGTCTCCTTGGGAAACCATGAAAGTATGATCGGTACAGTTCAACTGTAATACATAAAAGCTGGATTAGAGTAATGCCTTTTCCTCATCCTTTCACATGCCACAAATATTGAATATTTATTTAAACAAAATCCTTATTATAGCTTCTAGAAAAACTATGAAATAAACGTTGGTAACTAGGATATATACATATGGGCTGCAGAGCACAAAAGCAGTCCACTCTCACCTTGCAGACCGTATCTGTCAGCTCAACAAACACAAATGAAAATCAACTCAGCTTACTTACACTTATACGCACAGGATCAATGGAATGGTGAGTGATCTTTGCAAAGACAAAGATCAAAGAGGGGAAAAGTATAAGAAAGGCCGGTGTGCACACACAAACTGTTTTCATCAAACCCCTATAATGTAGTCATATCAAAACAGACTTTCTTAAGATGTATGACTTGGGATTATGACCCTTCCAAAGCACCAAAATCCTGTGGGCTGAAAGAGATTCAAAATAAATTAGAAAAAAAAAGTAAAAAGCTAACAACTTAAAATATACTACGTATGTGTATTTCTATGTATGCATAATATGGCAAAGTACTTTTCTCAGAGAGAAAAAACCAATTTAAACAGGCTTAAGTTTGGGGAAAATCTTTCTTCCACATAGCAATAGAAGTGGATAGTTTCAGTCTAAATCAAAACATTTTGCAAAGCTATAAACATTTAAAAAAATGAAGATGAGAGTGAGAATTGAATCCCTCTTCACTCTAGGCATTGCTCCATATACCGTCTCGAATTATGCAAGTATATTCAAAGACAGATTTTCAAAAAAGCTGACAAACAAGAAGAAACTCAGCAGGGGCAACTGGAAATAACACTTTGGATAACACTTCTATGCCTAGTGAACAGAAAACAACAGATTTCTTAGTGCTGGATGCTGATCACATCTGAAAATCTGCCTTAAATAAACATAAGAGACAAAGAAGTAAGAAAGCCAAGATACCTCTATTTTGATCAAGCCAGGTTTTGAAGCCCAAATGTAAGAGAAGAAAGGAAAAAGACAGTTTCGATTATTACACGGGGATGTTGAGGTACTGCAGGCAGCTGTCAGAAAATCTTAGGCCAAGTATTAATACTAGAGCTGATTTTGTCTTTATGTATCCAAATGCACAGACTTGTCTCCTTTTAAATATTTTATCAAAGGAATAATTTACATTTCCAGGCATAACACTGTCATAATTTTAGATACCTAGGAAAGAACAGAATATTTTGTATATAATGTGTGTTGGCTTTCATCCTTAAAATACCATTCAACTACTATTGCCATTTTGAGACTTCAAGAAAGCACATTACCTTACATATTCCTTTGAGCAGCTTTCTTCTTGTAAAAACAACAAAGAACGCCCTCTCCCCTCCTCAAATGCAAACAAATCCTAGAAAACACCATTTGCATCCTGTCTGGAGTTTATGCAACATAAGAAAAAAAGGATTTTCACTTGATTGGATATACACCTTCATTTGAAGGTGCAATCACTTATGTAGTGATTTTAAATATAAAATACAAGACAGTTTACAAAACGCTGTGGACACAAATTAAAAAAGAGAAGTTCAATGCAGCACATATTCCTTTGGTGTCTAAGCACCCTCTGCATCTTTTGAGTTGTCTGTTGGTTTAAATTTCTACTTTAAACATACTCCAAATGATTTTTTTTACCTTCTTGCCAGCCACTCCTAGACATAATTTTCCTTTCTCTCTTTTGAGAAGTAGTGGAAAGCTGGGAATTCATCTGCTTGCTTTACCTGGGCATGAAAGTTGTCAGTCATCACAGGGGACAAGAGAATGGAAGGGTGAGTTTTTCTTCTCTCCTTAGCCCTTCCAGACAGAGTGACATCTGTAAAGTGACCTCGTGGGGGTCTGTAACACTATGATATGGCAATGGCTGAACTTAACCCACAAACCCTCCCACTGAACAGCCAAGCCTAGAACTGGGCAGGGCAGAGGTACAGGACAGACAGAGTTTTCACCTCAACACGGAAACAGAAGCTGTCCATGCAGTCAAGTTGCTGGCTGTTTTTACCTCCTGGGTCCTGTTTCAAACCAAACTGTGCAAGAGAACTACTACTAGCTAGTATTAGCTGGAAGGTTTGGCAATTTTGTTTTATTTTTTGCAAGACAATTATCTACATTGAGTAATTCTCTATATTAGAAACAGCTAGAACAGCAGAAAAGTACCTGCAATATACATTGCTTGCAAACTATTTCAGCAGTCAGTGAGCTGTTTACACAAGAGGTTGAGGTTTTTTTGTGCTATCTGAAAAGCTCTATTCCAGGCCTGCTCTTACTAAACAGTATTGCAGCAACTACAGTTTCAGAAGCACTGAAAGACCGACAAGAATGAAAGATCATCGGCCAGCGAGGACACAGTAAATCCATTAGGAACAGGCTCAGGTGTTCTCAAACAGGTTTTAGCTAGCCTTAAAGGGCCACTGATAGCGTGAGACTTCGAGCATGGAGGGTTTCACTAAAGTTCAAGGAATAAGAAATATGAGGGTGTTGCGATCACAGAGCAATGGGTTTGCCTACTGTGAATAGCAGAACAAAATGGACAGCTGGGATGATTTTGATCTATGCCTCAGTGAATTTTACTTTACACCAATTTCTAACTATGTCATTTATTCTAGGACGTGCAGCCTCCAAGTCTAGAGATTGAGGAAAAGAAATAGTTACTCTGAGCTGCTTAGGATGATGCACCAATTCTTTCTATTCTGAGATGCATCCATAGTATATATATACTGACCGATCCTCCACAACCACCACCTTTGGAATAGAGCTTCAAAAAATATGTTTTGCAGTGGTTTGGTGAGAAACCATCGTGAACTGAAACCCAAAATCTCTAAAGGTTATGTTCACAGCAGTTGTGATATGGGAAGTTTCTCAGTCAGGCAGAAATCACTGATAAAAATGAGAACGTGCCTGCTTTAATACATTACTTGCTATGTCATTTACTGAATATGTAATGTGAGACCCAGGTTCAGCTGCATGCCCTGCTGATTATGGTGGAAGAACTTGGAACTCAGTTTCCAACAGTCATATAGAATAATATTCAGAAAAAAAATAATCACACATAGACATTTTTCTAACCAACAGTCCTACTGCACCTTTTTCAGTCATCCAAAGTTCTCCTTCCCTTTGAGTCAACCTGTTTTCTGTATTTCTTATCAATCTTAAAAGCCAAGATACATTAAAGATTCTCTCTTTCCTGCAGCATATCCTGTCAATCATCTGGCCTACCTACTCTGCAGATCGTAGTCCATTTATTGCAAGGAGATCCTGGCACCATCATTAACTGAAGAACACAATGCTACATTTTGTTTAACTAAGTGGAAAATGAGAATCCTCCGGGTAAACCCTGCCATACTCCTCATAATATAACATTTACGCAAAGTTAAAAGGTGACTAGAGAACTGTGTGAAAAAAATGCACGTGTGGAGGTGATGACAATGATGATTATTAACATTAAAAACTTATTTGCAGCTGCAATATGAAATGCAATTGCAGCAGCAGATCAGGTGCACAACAGAAATCTTATCCAGCTGCTTGCACTTCCAGATTGCTTGCTTTAGAGCCTTCCTTCACCAGCAGAGTCTGGTGCTCTGCAGCTGTTCAGCTGCTAACATATCTGGGTCACGGTTCTGCTAAGGAAAGCAGAGCAAGTTTTGGATTCAGATCAAGTTCTGTTGCGAACTGGGGCACACACATGGAAAGGGGGATTGGGTGGAGCAGCCACAATTAAAACTCTTACACTGAGCTACTTAAACCAGTTAGGAACTAAAGGCATGATTCTGGTATGTCCCACTGGACAAAAGCACCTCAGTTCCTTCTGTCTTCCTTCCCTCCTATACTATATCTCTCTTTTGATGTGGTGGGCCTCATTTTGAACCTCATTATAAGCTCTTTGAAGCAAGAACCATGTTTTTCTATAAGTTCATAAAGCACATAGTACAGCTGAACTTGCAGGGATGTTTCCAATAACCAGATCAGTCATTTAGATAATATTCTTCCAAAATGACTGAGAGTGATGCCAGCCATGTGTTGAGCAATGCTCTCTCTACCAGTAAATAAGGAACCCAGAGGCTGCATGAAGTCAACTTCCCAGAAGGCCCACAACAATCAAATTTGGTTTGTTGGCTCCAAGGAGGCAAAGATCTGACATCTGCACTATTAATATTGAAAAAAGCCTCCCTCTGTTTTATCTTAGAGTGCCTGTGGTCCACTTATGTTGCCACATATCAAAAGGGCAATAAACAGTAAAGCTTAGTGATTTTACTACTGCAGTATGTTATGGTGGGAGTTAACAAATAGGTAATAAGATAGGTTTCCAGTTGTAGTTTTTAGGGTACTGTTACACACAACTCAGAGCAATGGTGACCCAAGAAACATTACTAAACACATTTGCACTTTTTATTGTTGTGCTTACATGGAGATTTATGTAGGGTTTTTACATGCCTAAAATGGTTGTGATAATTCATGACCACAAGATATTGCTTATAGAACAATTTTGAAACTTCTAGGTATAGACTGCCAAAAACTATAAAATCTAGTTCTGAAACATTGAAGAAAACAGCAAGAGGCTATTCAGTTTGTGTGTTAAACCACATCTGTGTGCAACATACAGTAGAGTACTTTAATGCTAAATGATTCCAAGATGAACAACCTGTACAAAAAAAAAAAAAAAAATCCCTTTCCAAACTTCTGCATCTCATGCTTTATACCACATTGCAAGGAGCTTGCTCCAGACCTATAAAGTTATTGTTTTAATAAATCCAAGAACATTTCTCTTCAGAAAACCTCCTTATTGGACACCCACATCCAACCTCCAAAATCCCTTACTGTCAGTAAGTATTATAGGAAGTCAGTAGCCTTTCCCAATTTGAAGGAAACAACTCTGTTTCTGTCATAAGCCCCACTTTCCACCATACAGTAGCATGTGAAAATCAGTCTCCCAACAGGTAGTTGAGGCCTGGGAACGAAGATACAACACGTTACTGAACCATAAATGAGTTAGACTGACAGGACTTTCCAATGACAGCATTCTTAAAAACATTAAAATGGTATGTAAAAACTGCATTTTAGTTCTGGTCCTCCTAAACTACATCAACAAAAGGCAGAGGATGTATGTCATCTTGTCCTGCTACTTGCAGAGTCAAGGAGGGAGGTCCGTGGGAAAACATGTCTTATTTATAAGTATTAAAAAAAAAAATAAACAAATCACAGTTAATCAGATGAACTATTTATCAATTACAACATGTAATAAGGGATGGCAGACATTATAGTGAAAAAAAAAATTCCCCTAATTTATTTTTACTTTCGTGGTCAGCAGAGCAGGGACAGTGGAAAACAGAGCGCAGCAAAGTGTGGCATTCCAACCTCATTCCTACCTTAATAGGCTTGTTGGGGGCCCCCTGTTTGCAACTGGCAAAACTCCAGAAATTACCCCACAATATATGTCTTAGCAGGCTCAGCAGGAGATCTTGCAAATAGCCTTCACCCACTCAAAGCCTTAATTTCAGCTATCTCTGCCAGACCAAAGGGGGCTGCTAGAACTATGGTATTTTCAGCATATGATCTAGGGACACATCAGCTAAGCAACTAGTAGCCCTCTAGAGAAGTTACAATTTTGAATCTCTTCTGCTTTACTGACTCTTTATTGCAGAAATGCATCCTTTTCCCTTAGAAGTGGGTAAAAAAAAATTTTTTTACAGGGTTGGTGATTGTGTGTGCATATAGACAGTGTTTACTCATGTAGCGTCCTCTCTTCTAAAAGCTTTAGCAGTAAATAAATAACTAAAGACCTGCTCATTGAGTTGCTGCTTTTTCTTTATACATTTACAAAAAGCAGTCTTTAAAATAATTAAGAAAAAAACCAAACATAAATAAATGTAACAATAGTTATTTTTTCCTATGTTGTCAAATATTATGAGTGCTTAGTTTGAGAATAAGGTGGTGTGACATCGCTTATTTGTGAGGGAACAAAATTCCAGGAAGAATAATTTAATTATCGGCTTCTGGATGACAGTTAGAACTACACAAGTTAAAGCTTTTTGGTCATATAGGGTAGATCATGCACTATAAAATGACCGTGTTCACTCTTTTTACACAGCTTTTAGCCATCATCAAATCTATCTTGACCTTCGTTGCTCACAATTTTCAGTCAGACAGATTGCTTATTCTAAAAATAGGTAAGGGATTGTAAATCAAAATGAAGAATGTGACTTTTCAAAGTAGAATAGACATGAAGAATCTTACTGTCTACCAGACTTCATAGTGTTTCAGCAAAGCATTGTAACACTGAAGCACTAAAAAAAGTTATTATCAATCATAAGCTGTAAGTTCATGCCTAGAAATCAAGATTTCCTTGAGTGGAATATAAAGGAAATAGAAAGAGAAAAGTGATGTGAGCAGTCACTAACGTATAAGAGAAAAAACCCCACAGATTATCATATTTACTTGATATTCATTATCACTTACTTCAGCTAAGTTGTTGAAGTGTCTGTATTTTGACAGGGAAGAAAAAGAAAGAAATTCTTCGCAGGAGGGAATAAAGCAGACTGCAGTTACACGTTAATAAGAAAAATGTTAAGTGTGCCCATGAGATGATGTAATTATTTGCTGGTTAGTTAAGATTTAATTCTGTATAGAACTAGAGCTTTTATATATTAAACACTTATATAAATTGCAACCAATTTAATTTTAAACTTTTGGGTTTACTAAGCCTGCGCTTTGTACCGCTAAGGAAATCAAATGCAGGGAGTACGTTTGTACGTATGTCCTTGCTGATCAGAAAAGAAATGCTGGAGAACACTGTAGGATGCTTGTTTGACAACTCTTTGAGGAAGCAGCTGAAACTTTCGATATCATTTTACCTCCTACACATGAACACTTTGAGGCAGGCCAGGCTCCACTTAGTGTAAGCAGTAATGAAAGTGCTGCTTCACTCCACAAAATTTATATATTAACATAATCTATTAACATGGTATAATTTTGGCTTTTTAATTGAACTGGCATAAAAATTCCTTCCGCTGAAGAAAATGGACGCAAGTTTGTCATGTAGCAAACTTCATCCAATCCAACAGAGAGAAGTTATCCTGAAGTTAAAACCTTAAGCTCCACCAAGACCCATCTCCCCAAGAGCAGTGATGTGGGCACTATGTTGAACCTGTTTGCTAAATGCCAGTTTGCACTTCGAACAAGTTTGCTTAGCTTTGCTTACATTGATTATGTTTATCAGTGTGTTTCTGAACCCCAAAGAACCAGTGATGATTGATTGTTCTGTAGTGACACAAAAGACTGCACTTCACACAGTGAAACCAACAGCATGTGAAACAGCAGGGAAAAATCTATAATAAAGCAGAGCCACACTTTTAATACAGGCTTGGGTGTCGGTAACAGGCTGCTGCCTGCAACAATGATGCAGTTCCTGATCTCCCTTTTACACTCCAGTAGTGTCCTACAAAGTCTCAACTGGTCTCACAGAACGGTAACCTCAGCTGGCAGATAGATGCTATCATTTATACTCCTGTATGAGATGTGGACACAGTCCAAGTGGAAGAGACGACAGTTTCTGGCCTGCAGATCTTATAACTTGAAGGACAAAAGAGGGAGAACAAAGGGCAGGCCTAAGCGTTACAATGTGGAATGAGCACCGCCAGGGCAATGGTTAGCACATGCTCAGTTACAACCTTTCATTAAGCACAGACAGCATCATTTCTCAGATGTCTTCCTATTTCACAGGGCAATGTAGCTAGAATGAAAAGCAGTTGGCTCGGGATGCTGGTCAGATGCAGTGGCGGAAATTAGAAGATGTAACTTCTCCTGTTACTAGATCACCAGTGGGTCCACCCCTTTGCCAGGATGATGCTCGTCTTCTGAAGTCTGTGGGACTCATCACTAACTCCACATGTTCAAACAGCATAGAAAAATCACTTCTTTTTTTTTTTCTTCCCTCCCAATCTACAGAAAAATGTACATATTTTCTTTCAGTTTCATCACTATGGTCTGTGGTTTTATCATCACAGCTCAGACTGTGATAATGTTCTGCCTAAAATAAGACTTTTTAGTATTATCAGCACCAGGCAACCAGCAATGCAATTCACTCCCCCTTCAGGTGATATTAAACAAACTCCTCAGTTGTTGAATCCAGAAGCCCGAGACAGGCAAGGCGGCTGCAGCTCCATGCCAGCGGGCTCAACTGGTAAGGGTGTATTCCCAGTAGGCAGGCACACACATATATATAACAAATACGTGCGTATACACATGGCCAGCCACACAGATCAACACAGACAGAACACTCAGCACTCATGCAAACAGCACCAAAAGCCTTAACTTGTTCCTCTTGCTAGCTGATCAGGATGAATGTCCATTACAGGAAAACATATACGTATGTATACAATATGGATTCTCCAGTAGCTGGCCTGGACATACAAGCCCTTGAGGCCCACAGCCCACTCACTCCAGCTGCTGGCAGAGGTCACCCCTGCACACACCAACAGAGGCACCCACAAACACACTATAGATTCCTCCAGTAAATGGTGTTAGACATTCAGTCTACTCAGCAATTGGTCCCTGGACCTTCTAATCTCCAGTTGTCTCGCTCACAGAGGCACACATGTATACGCTCACTTGACCCTCAAGCCCTGTGGTCTCCCTCATAAATGGGTTGGTCCCTACAGTTGCCAACTTCACAGACCCTCTGGCCTCTCTGGCTTTCCAAGACTACTCTCCGGCCGCTCTGGCTTCATATTGGCTAGAGATCACCCACTGACCTGCAATTCCTCATTCACACCAGTTGGAGACTCCACAGATGTACAGTCCCTGCAACTTGTGGACTGACTCCAATTGCTGACCTCTATAAACGCACTTGCACACAGAATAAAGAGTCCCTCCAAAAAGAGTGGATTTTTATAAGACAAGACAGACTGTGTGGATCAGGCAGAGGGCATGACTAGACAAGTACTGACAATCAACTGTTTACATGTGACCAGCCCCTTTTCCCTCCTTTTCCCTCTATTTTCCACACTTCTTCCTTCCCAAACCATCTTAAGCTCTCCCTTTCTCCACCTTCATCTCCTCTACTAAATATCCCACAGTAAATACTGTACAATCCCATGATGCTCTTCCCCTGCAACCCCATCATGGGTCCCATACCCCCAGGCAGTGACCCCTCAGTCTGTGAGGTTACCTGGAGAGATGTTCCCGTTGACTCACCTTGATGGGTCATGCTGGACCATGGGGCTGACACTCGCCTGTGACAACCCTGGGAGGGCCCACGCAGGGGGCTCCATCCTCTGCTGGTTATAGGGGTGCCCCTGCCCGCCGTTGTACATCTTCATGTGGACATGAGCCTTTTATCACATAACCTAATAGGTATAAATGTTTACCAGCAATATCTGCTAAATGGCTATAAACCTCCCTGCAAAATTGTAACAGGCAAATGTCTTAATGTTTATGACAAATTGTAAACTGCAGAGGGAAGGAGAAATGTTGTGGGCAGAAAGTCGCCTTTCTTATATTTGATTACAGCTTTAGGAACTACATAATCCCTTCTCTATCTCCCCAAAGCGGCTTCAGCCCCCTTGCCTGGACAGACCAAGATAATGAGCACATTTAAAGTTTGAGCATACCTAGTCCCGGTGCTTGGAAATGTGGAATACTTCCCCCCAAAAAACAGGTTCCCGTGCAGAGCAGGCTCAGCCTCCTAATCCCCCTGCATTCAAAACTTGCTTTGTTTACATAAATTCGGCTTTCAGACTTTTTGACCAACAATCTGGACAAATTTAAATCAGCAGAGCATTCAGGCAAAGTTACAGATGTCAGTACAGAGAAAGCCTAACATACAGCATCTCCTACCACACAACAGAGGTTCTTTAAACTGCAAACAAATGCTCGGGGTTCTGTAAAAAGAAATATCCCTGCAATAGGTCAAGATTTTCTGGATAATGGGAGCCTCTAAGGAATATGCAGCCACAGCTGCCTTGTCTGCCTGTAAGTGATGTTTGAGATATCACTAGACACTGTACAAAACCAGGAGGAATGACTGAGAGAGCAGGTTGCTGGGCTGTAGCTGAGCAGCAGAGAGACTAAGTGTAGCCAGGACTCTTAAATCTAGGCAAATAATTTCCAAACTCATAAGGTATCACAGTGTTCTAGGCAGCTAAGGCAACTAGAAATGCAAGCAGAATATATTATTTTCTTGCATCCCAACAGCAAATAGAAGCAATAACTGAGAGAACGGCAGCTTTTACTATCTCTGACTTCCAAGTAAGCCAGATCCTTATTTCCTGAAGGATCCATGCCTTTATTTCTTAGCAAGATGCTTGTGCAAATGTGCTCTCCTTCCTTCCCTCCTCCCCCATCCCAGTTTCTTCGTGTTCCACCAGCCAAAAAATATCCAGCAACAGGATAAGGGCAAAAGAGCCAGGGGGGAAAGGAGTTACAATGAAAAAAACCCTCCGGACTACATTCTGTAATCAAATAGCCTCCAGGTTCTGCTCCAGGCTAGCCCATTTTTTTTCTCCGGCTGTCGGCTATTCCGCCCTGCAGAAAAGAGCTGTTATTGTGCTCTGCACAGGTGCATAGAAAGGCTCCTAAAGAGAACTCCCAATGAACACAAGGCATAAACAAACTCAAGTGTGGTCTTCTCTTCAAGAAAATAATTCAGCCAATGTGAAACTCCCTCCTTGTAATAAATTAGCTCCTAAGAGTATTCAAAAGCTAACCTTTGACCTCCTCCCGTATTATTCTCATGACCACCAGTGGGAGAGGAGGTCAAGTTGGTCAGTTCTTCTCACCAGTCACTGATGCCTCTTTAGCAAAGGAGGGCTGGGGGAGGAGGGAAAAGAGAAAGAAGAGGAGAGGGAGGGGGGAGAAAAATCAAATTTGCTTCTCCATTGAAACATAGGCTTAGTAAGTAAACCAAGGAGGCCCAAGCCTCCCCCGGCAGGCGTCCAATTTTACAACACATTTGTAAGTGTGCTGCTGTCTAAATATACTCAACACAGAGAAATTCCACACCATGGCTACAGCAAACGGGCCAGCACTCCGCAGCCAGCTGCTGCAGGATTTTTCGGCGTTTGGTCTGCAAACTAAAACCATGGAAAGCTAATGGAAAGGCCACAACTGGCAGCTTGTTTTGGCCGCCTCGCCTACATAAGGCTCGTCTCCTGATTGAAAGCATATGAAGAAGGTTACGGTGCTAAAAATAGAATAATTTGTTAAGTGGCACATTCCACCTACCCGTGGCTGGCACATGCTAAGTTCATTCATACTCACAAGACATTCCTTGCCAATCTGTTCTGACGTTTTTCACTTAGTGGGTAGTAATTTTTAGAATAACAATAACATGATAATATATAGTATCAGATAATCTTTGTTAATAAAACCACCCGTTAATTTGTTTCCCGCGCCATACGCAGTTCCATAGGAAACCTCTCTTTTGATAGTCTGGATCGTTACAATACTCCTGGTAAATGGAGTTCTCTGGAAAGTATTCCAGCTATCTGTAGCTGGCCAGCACTTGATTTATTTTGCCAGCATATGTATCAGGCTGGACTGTGAAAAGAACCCACTTTTATTTTTATTTGGAGTACAAAAGCTGTTCTGTAGTTTCAGTACCTCCCATTGCCTGGATGCTTCTCTGTCACCTCTGCACTTCGCATTGCTGAGGGGAAAGATTGGGGCTTTCAGCAAAGAAATACATTGACTATTTGCCTTGTCAGAACAATATTCATCTGAAAGCCCATTTCATTAGCTCTCAGCGAAGATGAGCATTTTTATCTCTGCATACAACAGTATGTAATACTCGGCAAATCATCACCACTGTATCCTAGCTCCTCCTTGTAAATCTATGATAAAGTCTCCTGAGAAACTGCTTTGCAATTATCTTATAAAACTATAAACAGGAAAACACTTGTCCATAAAATAAATCTAAATTATATACTTCAATTATATTTAAAAGGATAGTACAGTTAACTGGAAATGAAAGCCGAATACATAAAGGTAAAAGAATAAAAAGGGCAATAAATCTTCACGTAGACAGAATGAATATAAACATGGTTTTTTTCAATATTAAAGTCATAATATAATTTATAAGGAAAATTATATTCTGGGGACAGAAAAAAAACGCAGCATGCCATCTTTTATTTCAGTTTTTAAGTTGCAAAAGTCCTGTAATGAATTCACATTAAATTTAAACAATTTTTTCTACTTTTGTTTTTTACTCCACAATTCTGCCCAGTTTTGTAGAATATCACCATACAAGGCTAATTTTTAATCTTTCATCTATGAGATTTATATAATTTTTGTGATGTAACAACTGAAGTGTATGATGAATACTCTGTTTAAGAAATTTCTCTTTCTATGAAATTAAAGTTATTTTTATCTTATCTCTTAGGAAATCAAACAATCTGGTATGAAAGATTGCATTCATTCTAACATTAAATGGTACAGCTATTATCTAATGGTTTTCAAATACTGATTTCCATTTCTTTCTAATTGGAAATAATGCAAGAATATAAATAGATAGTGTTGACTCAGACACGTGACTCATCCCAAACCAAACTCTGATGACTTTTCCAAGACAGCAAAGAAAAAGTGACAGCAATGTAACATAACCAGCTACCATAAATGACCTATATGAGTTGTGATGGTAATCAATTTATGTAAAAAATAAAACACAACTCACAACGCAGAGTCCAAAAGCACGGTATTTCCTACTTCACTAAGGTGGCAAGTGGTAGACCTAAGCTGCCAGCTTAATTTTCTGAATCTGAATATTTCAGAATAAACATGCAGCTGTGGTAATTGAAATAGGAAACTATTCCAGTGCAAGGCGGATCTCATAGTTGCTTAATGATCTGTGTAAAAGAAGCAGTGTGATCATATATCAGCTCTCAATACATTATTCACAATAAACCACCATTATAAGGGGCCATGCTTGTATCACGCTGTCAAACAGCACAGGTTCTAAAATTTCACGAAGTCTGACATACCTAGCTCAATAATTCTACCTTCAGATTTCCTACCACTTTATCACAGGAGCGCAGCTATCTGTTTACACTAGCCATACATAACCAGGATGACTTCTGGTTCAAGCTGAGGGACTGAAGAATAAGAAAAGCTATGGAGCAGTACCTTGCCAGGCTGCATGAGAGGAGGCAAGCTTTCATGTTTTCCCACTTTCCAAGTACATTTTGGTGTTTGGCCGCACTAAGGTACGTGGCAAAGAACGTGCACAGACATCCCTTGGAAAATACACAATCAGATTTCAAAACGGTTTTTGCCATTTTAGAGTGTGGCTACTCACAGTCTCAGACAAAGCTCTTCATACAGAGCTTGGCGCCACATGGAAGAGGAACCGGTATGAGATGAGGCAATGCAGAGAGCTCAAAACAGGCTGCAAAGTGTAACACATTTCTCCTACACTTCAACTCCAACCAGCAGATACCCGAGAGGCTGAAAGCCTTCAGGACAATGTGTTTCACCAGCTGGACAAACAGTTGGTGGCACAGCGCAGTGATCAAATTGCACCACACAAGGGAAAATTTGAAATCATGAAGAGACCTATCTGGGCCGTAGACTGAATGTAAAAGCTTCCCCGTATTCACCCCTAATAAACTTACTAAGGAGAGGTATTGAGTTTCATAAAGTTCAAGTGGGGAATCCTCTGTATCTGCCGATTCGTGATAATAGATACTAATCATGAGATCTGTAAGGCCATTAATATCCTTTAATGTCACTGTAACCCAGTGAGTGCCCAAACAGGACTCTTCTCTCAGCCCGTGCTATGGCCTTCTTGTGGGAACAGTGTCAGCCTAAGAGTCAGGATAGAACTGAGATATTAGCCTAGTAGCTATCTCTTTTCTCTCTCATTTCACCTGAAATCTGCTCATAAAATATTGCTTAATGCATAAGAAAAAAACAATAGTAAAAATATATGTGAAAATACGTACATTTTCACCCAATAAATTACAAGAGAAAACTGTTACCCATTCTCATACATGCAAAGAAGGTGTTGTCGTCCATAAAAAGTCCATGTGTCAGAAGAGGAGTCAAATAATAAGAAAACGGAGATGAAGAGCTCTGATAAATACACAGAAAGCTCAGGGCAGGAAAAGCCAAAGGACTCTGATATTTATAAGATTTTTGGCAATACAAGTGGAACAAAACTTGCCTACATTTACACAATAAACTTTCTATATGGCAACAGGCCCGAAGCCAGAGAGTTGCCAGGCAGCTTCTCCTGTAGCCCAGCATTTCATTTTTGGGTTCAGGACCTTTGTTCTGTGCAGCTCCAGCCCGAGCACGCTGTTGCTTTCAGGGAGTTGTTGGTTTTACTAAGTGCCTTAAAAAAATTAATTGAATCTAGCATGAAAAAGCATCAGATACATTCCTATAATGTTTTGAAAGCATTAAAAAGCAGTCCTGCATTCAGTCTCAAGTTATTCTTGGCTGACAGTACAGTATTTGGGGGAGAAAAAAAAAAACACAAAACAAAACAAAACCAAAAACCAACACAATAAAAGAAGGGGTGCAGCTAACATTCAAGCAGAATGAAACTTACCCATGTGGGGTAAGAGAGCCACCAACCTCCTCTAAGACTCACTCAAGCCTTCAAAACAAAAGTGGAGCAGCACAGAGGAATTTCATCCTACCTATTACCAATTTATTTCTCCTATATTCAGAATATAATATATTAAGATTTTGGGGGGTTAGCATGTGCCAAACATACAGGTGCAAGTCCTCACCATCCTGCATTCCCTGTGTCACGTCACAAAAAGCAAACAGGATTAAGTCCTAGAAAACTTCTCAGATTTTGTCCAGAGATGTGAGGCACAAAAGTACGAGCACAACTTGCACAAATCTGAGGGTCGTTTCTAGTTTCACAGTACAAAGATAGACAAATCATTTATTTAAGAGGATAAAATTCCTTGTGAATCCTTCTATAGATTCTTCTATTAATAATTAAAATAAAAATCTTTAATATAATTTAGTTCGAATATAAAGTAAGCTGAATCTTCACGTGTTCCAGAGACGAATTAAAAAAATTTTGAATGGCTTTGCCCTGGAAGCATAAAACAAAACCAGACCAAATGTTAAATACCTTCAATAATTTAGTTTAGATTTGATGACAGATTCATAATTATTTGTGCTTTGTATTTAAATTAGGATTAAAATTATTTTATCTTTGTTTATAGAAAATAAATTCACATGAAAAACATTCAGTCCATTTGTGGATAATCCATAGTAATTTCAGCAAATTGCTATTTTAGAAAGTATAGCTGTATATGATTAGTGACTGTATTAGAAGGAACCACTGAAAGTTTCCCTATACTGGCAAAATTACCCAGCATGTTTTAAAATTGTACAAAGATTTTTAAAACTTGTTAGATCTGCAGTGCAGAACTCATATGGTTTTAGTGAGCATGACCTGCTTTTACCTCCATAATGAGACAAATTTAGTAAAAATAAGAAAGTCTACTGGAAAGTGATTCAACACTAAACTGTTATAAACTATAGGATTAAAAAAAAATTAATTAGATTGATCCCAATTTAAATTTTGCATCACTTTCAGATTAACTATTTTTGTAGTGATTTTTAGAAAGAATAATTGAATATTACAAATTTTGAACAATTTTATGTCATGAATCCTCATCACTGACAAACTACTTGCCTAATCCAGGACAAATCTGGGCATACTTTTTTGGTTGCACTTAAAGTGTAGGGATTTTTTTCCAGTTTTCTAAGAAAGCAGTCCAGATTACTTAGAGGCTAAGGTTGAGTAGCAGATATTTTTCTAAACTGTAAAATTTTTCAAGACTTTTATTTTGAAATCATCCAAAATTGGAATAAAATCTCCGGGAGTGTTGTGAACCATAAGTGGGAAAAAATCAGAATATTTTGTTTATATGATGACTTTTTAAATTTAAATTTGTTTAAAATCTTTTAAAATATTTAACTCAAAAATCATCAAATAAAAACTGTAATTTGGTTCCTGAACTAAATCAAGCCGTTTAACAAAAAGTAGGTCCTTTTAAATATTAACAGATTTAACAATCTGTGAAGAAAAACAAAGTTAATGTATGAGTTATGTAGTCTATATTTCAGGGCTTATAACATGTTTTAGAAAAGCAAAATGAAGAGTAGATTTGCTTGATTTAAAGCTGCTGTAAGTCACAACTGAACCATGCCATGTTTTCATAAATACCATTACAGATTAAATTCAACCATAAAACCAATATTCTCCCTCCGTTCACTCACTCAGTACAGATACTCAGACGAAGGACTGATCTTGTGATTAAAACCATTTTGCCTGAGGCCAGTCCAGCTTCCAGACATGGACAGATGTACTCCTGGTCAACTGAAGGAGCTGCACACACCCACTCCTCTGTCATGTAACACAGGGGCCCATTCCATGCCAGCTGGTCTAATTCAGAAGCTTAAATCCTTCAGGTCTGGGTAAATTCAGACCTGTTGTCACACAGCCCCTTCATAATCTCAGGCAAGCTCCTTAATATCTTTGCATCTCAGACTTTGAACTGTCTCTCTCTTGCTTTTCAAAGAGATAGTGCTTCCTTTCTCTTATCTTTTATATCTACCCAGTCCTTTCAGACAAACTGAACTCCTCTCTCCCAGCCACAGCACTGGAACAGCAACGAATGCCATTTAGTGAAATGTGCAAAAACAAAGCAAAACAAAACAAAAAGAAAATCCATTTCTCAAAATTGATCATTCATTTTTTCAGGAAAAAAAACCAAAACACATTAGTTATTTCTGAAATTTCCACCATACTTAGGCTTTGCCAGTATGGAATAATAACCCAGAGTTTTGCCTGGGTTTATAAGCAGTTTGTCAACAGGGAACCAGGGCAAATATTTTCTGCTTTGAAGTATCAGTGAAGCCGTGCACTGTCCCTGTTTATGAATGAGTTTAGAATCCAGTGAACTAGAAAACAACTGTGCCGTAACAATCTGAACTAGAAAGAAGACAAATATGCTCTATTCTGGGTGACCATACCCTCTATATAATGTTATGCAGTGTTTAACTGCAAATATCTCTGTTACAATTAAGTATAAAGGCCGTTTTATTTTCTGAACTTCATAGGATTTTTATACTTGCTTTTTTTCCACTGTGGAGTTGTTCTTTTTAGAAGTGTTTGTAGGCAATTGGTTTTAAAAGGGCTCCAGGGGGCTTTTCCCTACTGTGTTAAGCTGTTTTGATATTCTTTTACAAGCACAGTCTTAAAGTTGTTCTCCCAGATGCATTGTCTTACTAATCAGCTTTATGAGGTTCAAGGTCGCCATTCAACATTAATTATTCATTGTACAATTCACAGCTGGTGATGACGCTTAAAATGGCAAATAATATGGATGTTCAAAAATACACTCGTAAAGCAACTTCTCCATAAAGTTTCAGATGAGAAAAAATAAGAAATGAGAAGAAAAAAAAGAGGTAAGATTAGTATGGTGCTGTGGAAAGCATGCACTAAGATCACCTCCAGAAACACCTGTGGCTTTCCTGTCTTTATACAGACATTTTCAGTTATCTCAAGATTAACTACAATGGAAAAAAGGCAGGTTGTGACCACTGATACCAAAACAGTCCAATATCTAAGGTAAGGCAGCCATAATAAAATCACAAAGAACAAACTGGATGTTTAAAATGCATTGTTCAAAGATTTACAAAGTCAAAATGCTTGAGAAAAAAACATCCTTGAATGAAATCTCATAGCATGGAAAGAGCATATAAATATCTTACATTTATAGTAGTCCTTGTAAGTATTTTAAATCTGTGCAGTGTCAATTTTAGAAAGGTTTTACTTCTTCTTTAGGCAAGCCAAAGCTTGTCACACGTTGACAGTGGCAGGAATGATGTCATCAGCAAAAAATAAGCCCTTTTTTAAAGGGCTATTTAGATTTTGGCAAACTGGTGTGGGCAAGCTGCTACAACAGATTCTGCCTGCTCTCTCCTCTGCTGTACTCATTCCTTAACTTATTAAGGATTCAAGAACAGTGTAGGCTTTGAAACAGAGCGGAACCAGAGCCAAAAACTCCTATTATAAGTCTAATTATACTCAGTTCCTTCCACACGCATTCTAACAAACATAGCACTTCTCTGTGTACAATATACTTGCTTAACCGAACCTTTTTTTAATGATAGTACCATATTAAAGACCTTCTGTTTTCTTTTCTGATGTCCTGTTTTACAGTTAAAATACAAAATACTTGGTGCCTCTGCTCAATCACACTTGTGCAATTACTCGGTGTCTCCTGATAGTACTTCAGCAATTATTTTTATCTGCAGCTGGAATGTTTTTCTTTCCTCTGCATGTTAATTTCTTGGTTTGTTTAGACAAAATATGTTAAGCTGATTTCAAAAATATGGTTTACAAAGTGCAGGTCACTGCCAGATGTTATTTAATACTTTCAGGCTGACGCTTTGTGTCCAGGAAAGTGGGTCCTGTGATGATTCTCTTGTCAATAACTGCTGAGCTGACATTTAACAAATGGATCTGATTCAACACAAATATTGAAACTGATACCTTAATTTTGGCACAAATGTATTGTTTAGGTTCTTTTCAAAAGCAAGAGACAGCTTGGTTAAGTTTTTAAACAGTATCAAATCCTAAATGCTTGCACTCACGCATGTGTGCATCAATATGCACGCACATTTACAAAACTTCATTCAATTATTAAGTATACTCCATTTCTCTTTGTTAGTGATTGTTTATGATAGCTTGGGAGAAACTAAAGCAAACTTTAACACACACCTTGTATTGGCTGCACGCTATGTTTCTTCTTTTAACAACTGCATTCTTAAAGCACAAAATTTCATTGCCAAAAAAATAGGTGGTGAAATTAATCATATAAATACATTTCAGAAACAAACCAATTTTTTATTTCCAGCACTGTTTTATGCAGGAATGAAGCACATGAAAACATGACTCCTCTGAGTGGACAGGCAGTAACTGTTTAAAAAAAATCATTAAGAATGTAAATGTTATGTCTTTTTATATCCCTTGTAAATCATAAAATTTCTGCATTTTTAACTTGTTTCATAATTTCTTCAGCTTGGTTTAATTTACAGGCAAAACTAACTACGGTACTTCCCCCCTTCCTCTCTGAACTATATGCTTCCAAAATTGTGTCTAGAAGACATGTATACAGGCTGCAACACAGCAAATTCAAAATCTCAACTATCGCATTTCCTAATTTTCTTTTCCTATCTAGAGTTCTGTCATTTGTTACATGGCATCTGGTAGCATCACAAACATCTTTCGTTACTCTCCTGAAGAAAACAAAGCTTGCATTTTAAGCAAAGAATATGGGCGAATGATGGCTGCATCAGGCTGTATTTTGAACGCAAAAAGTACTGATGACTCCAAAGCGTAGGAGAATGGCAATGGCTTCGTTTCAGGAGAGCACATCCCTACCTCTGGGTATTCCACTGCTTTTCACTTAACAGATTTAAGAAAATCTGTGCCTCCCCTACTCACACAGAGTTATACATTAGCCTGTGAATAGTTCCTGACCCTTTAGCACCGGGGATCAGTTTCTCTGACATGAAATCGGAAATGAAAAAGGAAGCATTAAGTTGTAGCCTGCTTTGCTAAGAATCTCTGCTCATGCAGCCACTCAGCAAAAGTGGCTCAGCATCAAGAAAAAAAACTTGAAAACTTTTCTGCATTTTTCATACATTTACAATGTATACTGGACTATGCCATAACCAATGTGCAACTTAACCTTTCTAGTTCAGTTCTTCAGTTTTCCCTTTGATTTCTGTTGACATAAAAGGCATTAAGTGTCTGACTTCAAAGAGCAGCCAGTGTGGGTATTTGTTGTTCAGCATGGTGGTCTTTGCTCAAATGGCTGCTTCTTTTGTGTTTCTTTTTTTCTTTAGTTGACTTGCTATATAAACATTATGATCTTAGCCTCCCTGTCTCACTATTCAACCTTTCAAAAAATTATACAACCAGTATAAATTATTCTGGTAGCCAAACGTAATGTATTGCCAGAACATTTTCCATTTCTTTAAAAATGTAAAATCACAATGTTTGCAAAATTATTTGTACTCATGTCAAAGATTATGCTGAAAACTTACAAATGATTAAGACGTTACAGTTGTACTAGCAATTATACACTCAAACTTAGAAGGAAAGTTAATTTCCTTTCCAAATTTTACACCAGAGACTATCTCTCTAGAAATGAAAAGAAAGTTGGCTATTCTCAGATCAAATTCAATTAGTTTTTTTACCAGAGTGATTTTCTTCTATATTTATCATCCTCGTATTAATTGCATTTATGACATGCATGTCTACAATATTGCTCCCTTGAGCAAAGCAAGGGAAGAAAAAAGCAGAAGAGACTTGATTGCCAAGGCTGAGGTACAAAGCAGCATCAACCACTGCTACTGCTAACAGAGTGCTATGGATGTAAGCCGTCACTCATTCACACACTGGACCAGCTGGTGTAAATTAATGCAGCACTCCCAAACTTAATAGAGATGTATTAATTTACACCAGTTGAGAATCTGTGACAGATTTTTGGACCACTGAATACACAACAGTAAGCAACTCCTCTGCAATAATTATGGATGAAACACTCTGGCCTGCGTTCAGGCTGAGTGCATCTCATGTATTATAAATAAGATTTCTCATGGCTCCCTTCCACAAAACCAATAGAACACAGATCCACAGCCCAACCACCTGCATCGAGCTACTTGGGTCACAGTTTAAACATGACATTGTGGTGTTGAACTGCACCCAGGGTGCGTATTTATCAGAGCTCCATCTCAAGGATCGCTTCTTAAGAGACAATCTACAGGCTGTACAAAGACTTCCCTCCTGTTGCCTGACTGTAGATCCAGGCCATATTAATGATGCTATTGGTGCCTGTTCTTCCACCATATGTACACAACACTTTGTGTTGGAAATCTGGCAGCATTGTGCATTCATCAACACTGGTAATTTGAGTGGATAATGCTACTTATCCTGAATTCTGATTGTAAATTTCTGGAGAAGCTTATGCTGAGGGATATGAAATTTTTCACAGTTCCAACTAAAAAAAGCACTACAATATCACCAAGTACCATAGACCGTCTTGCACTTTTGGAAAATGAGAATGTAGGACTTTCAAAAACTTGAAGACAGAGCAAGCCTTTTCCCAGTTAATCCCACTTCTCAGCAAACTTTCTGTTGCTAAGAATAGGTTCCAGAACGTTTTATTATCTGGAAATTGCTGTAGTGCAAAAAGGTACTTGGTTTGGTACCACCTTCTCTTCCCTATTCTGCCCTGGTGCCCAGTACACCCTCTTCCCAGCTGTGACAGATTCTTGTTGGCCTTGCATCCGCAGCTGCACTCCTCCTCCCTGCTGCTGGCACGGAGAGGCTGGGTAAGCAACAGGAAAACCAGGCAGGGCTACTGTTCAGCTGAACTGTCTGCAACAGGGCCATGACAACGTAACACCATAGCAGTATTCTCTGTGAAGAATTTGGAAGAACTGTTTGGTCCTTCTTACATTTGTCAGAGTATTGTCAGATTTCAGCAAAGAAAACAAAAGGGAAAAAAAGCAAATGCTGTGGACATTTGTCCATGGGAATCTGGAATGGGGAATCTGGTCCATTGTTTTTATAAATGAATTTTGAATTTCCCACAGGACTACTTAAGTAGTCTGGAAGGCCATGTGAAAAGAAAATAATTGGTCTTCATGAGCTGGTATGACCCTATCTGGTAAGAATGTTACTTGGACAATATAGGACAAACGGGGACCAAGATAATATGTAGATGATTGGGGACAGACATTTTAGTAGGGCCTGTTGGAATAGGACATGGGTAATGGTTTTAAACTAAAAGAGGGTAGATTCAGACTAGATATATAAGGAAGAATTTTTTTATGATGAGGGTAGCGAAACACTGGAACAGGCTGCCCAGAAAGGTTGTAGATGCCCCATCCCTGGAAGCATTCAAGGTCAGGTTGGATAGGGCTCTGAGCAACCTGATCTAGCTGAAGATGTCTCTGCTCGTTGCAGGGGAGTTGGACTAGATGACCTTTAAAGGTCCCATCCAACCCAAACCACTCTTGAGATTCTATGACATACGAGTCTAGTTACCTTTATTGCCAGCACTTTTAGATTCATTTACAAGCAAAAGGAAAAGATACAGGTCTACTTTTGAAAAATAGAAAGGAAGCAAGCTCCATTACAATTTTTTTCCACCACTTAATGGCTGTCTCATCAGAGCAGGGAGAAAAATAGAGAGAATGAACATAAGGGAAACTGAGCAAGTTGAGTGAATATGGCCCTGTATCACAACCTCTGTGAGCTGGGAAGGCCAGAAGGACAGCGTTCCCTTTCCAGTCCTTCCACTCGGTGAATTATACAGGACACGTCCTCTCTTTGTGCACCAGATACCACCTGCAAAATGGAAATAACACCAGCAGTCTCATTGTAAAGTGTTTTGAGATCTACTGGTGAAAAAAAAACCAAACAACAAACAAACAAAAAACCAAACCATAAAAAATTAGTTTCTTCATTTGAGTTTCATGAGAACAGTGCTTGTAAACTTTGTGTCAGTGTCATCCTGAACACTCTTTGTAGTTGGTTACAATATTATTATTCTACCTGGGCAAGGTGAACTAAAACAGCAACTAGTTTATTTGCACAACTTCTCTGTTGTTTTTTTCACCAATGGATCTCAAAACACTTTACAGAAAAGACAGTTGATGTTATTTTCATTACAAACTCCTTTCATGCTGCCCTCACCTTTGAGCAAACAGAAAGCTGAGGCTGAGCTACAAATCGGAGTCAAAGTCAGGAAGAGAACCCAGGAACTGAGCAGCCTTTTTTGTGCTCTAACCAGAAGAGGAAAGATTTCTCAAATTGAAAATTAGCTTTTACTTCCCTTTAGGAATCAAGCCAGTAAAAAAGGCTTGTGTTTGGCCATGGGAACTTTTTACTGCTCCAAGTCAGTTTTACGGCAGTATTTGCTAGCTGCAACAGGTCTATAAAAAGATAATACTCAACACCATGGCCTATATTGCTTTTATTGTTTGTTGAATTTTAAATGCAATATCTGTATCCACAATACCGTAACAGAGAAGAAAGTAGAAAAACAAATTGACATTTAGATGGGTGAAGAGAGTTTTTACCTATTACCTACATAGAGTAGGGCACATTAAGAATGAACCCAAGGTGAAAACACAAGTTAACTTTCCAGTGAAGACAATTCCTGAAGATGAAATGCAATGGTCTGTATAGAGCATTTGAGTGATCTACTGCATGAATGAGTATACAGATTTTATAAGTGTGTGCAGGCGAACCTATCAGGTACAGAAGGCTTACTATATCATTCACTCCAAAGGCAGACATTCTGATCTATACGGCCTTTAGAAACAAGAAAGAAAAAGACGGGTCTTAATGTTCCTTGCCTATTTCTCTACCACTGTCACTTCACTACGGTTATCAAGAAAAATACAGAAAATGTAAACTCTAGGATAAAAATCTTCCCTTCCCCCACCCATTTTTTTGTCTGCTAGAAGCTCTTTATCAATTTGTACAGAATCATGTCCCATAAAATGAGTTGGTTTATTGAGTAATATTATAACAGTTCTAATTACTTGAAGGAAGTAAAAAGTCACCAAAACAAACATACTCAGTCTGCTAATTTTACTCGCAGTTTCTGAAGTGACATAATGCAGCTTCTTTTTAAAGCTTTCTTGAAAAAACAGCAATTTCCTGTGTTTATTTTGTCTTCTCTTCTTATTTCAGAAAAGTCTCTCTGATTTGTGGCAGCAGATGTGATCTACATGATAGAAAGATTTTTACCAACAAGGGGTTTTAGTTGGTAGTATCACCGGAGAAATAAAACCTTTTGAGTATTACTGCCTCCACAGATTTTTAAACAAATATTATCATGAGCCTTTCAAATGACTGCCATTTATGGTTTTAAAAAAGAATAATCTCAATGTTTAATTACTAGTACCGTGATATAACAACTTGTGATCTACCATATGCCTTAAAGTTCTACCTTAAACTTGATCCATTTTATTCAGCTGAACAGAATGGAAACTCATATGGTATTTGTTATCTTGCAAGAACTGCAACAATCTGTAGTAGGACTTTTTATGTTTTTAAGCTACAATAGCAGTGTGAGTAGAACTTTAATGTGCTCATCTTATTAAAAAAGGATTTCATAGATACCGTGGAAGCATGAGATTGCAAGACAGATTTCAGTGTGCTTTTTTACTGCTTTGACTAAGTCAGAATATGGATATTTATAAATGAAACAGCTATTTTTTGTAAAACAGGCTCCTGGCCAGGGGGTACAGCCATCTACTGGTAAAAAGACATTTCAGGAACAAATTTTAAATAAACTGCAACAATCTAGTTACGAGAAATGGGAGAGAAAAAGCATTAAATTCTGAAAAATAATTTTATTTGCAGAAGGGAGAAGAGGGAGGGAGAAAGAAAACTTTCTAGAATTCAACTCACAAAAGCAAAACTGAAAGTGTCAGAATTTCATTTAAGGAAAGACACTGACACACTATGTCAGAAATGAGTAAGTATCAATGTAAGACAAAGAGATAACTGATACAGACCAAAGATTTGGTCACACGTGGATCATAGAAAATCTCAAAATCTTCTGACATAACCTTCTTGCAGAGTACACATTGTACTGTACCATACTTTTCTCAATCTTCAGCAAATGCCCGAACAGGATTTGTTACAAGTCTTCAATAGAAATTTTCGTTACCTAACGAAGTTGATTTGAAGACTATTACATAGGCTGACTGTACACAGAATGGCACCTGAGTATCACAGAACACTTTTCACAGCCTGTTTTTAATAGAGTTCTTAAATATGCTAATATGTGCTTACAGAAAATGCTACATAAATAAAAAGAAATGCCCTGAATAATCTGTTCATATGATCCCATTGGTGATACACAGGACCCATTTTTTTAAAGCTTTTTTAGACCAGACTACCAAGTTCATGCTTGAGAAAGCTGAAAAAAATCCAAGGGATCTTTAACAGGTACTTGCAGAGAGGGAGAGAGGAAGAAATGGCCTCAGTATAAAACCATCCTCCCATAGGAATGCTCCCAAGAAGACAATATCCTCCAGCCACAGCAGTAAGCATGAAGTCAAGTCTCTGCCAAGCATCAGTTGTTAACACTCTACAGCTCCAACTAGGCAAAGAAAGACCCATGAAATCACATTTAAGACATGAAGCCATGAATAAGGAAAAGACAAAACTGTTTATGAGAAATGAAGACTCACATACAAGAATAACTAATACACTTGAAATTATAATGACAGTCAATTTACTGCATTAACTGAGCTCTTCTGTCTAACTTTCTTTTACCAATCTGTCTCTTAAATATTTATTCCATTTTTCCTACTCTATGGTATATAAACCCTACCAATATTGACAGAGGGTAAAAAAATTACTCATATTTAGTACACTCAGTTTTATGACATAAGGAAGACTATGCTCGCATCCTAGCTATGACAGACACACCATCTTGGCTATGTCTCTTTTCCCTACCTACTCACTGAACACAGAGCTTCACTGTGAAAATTCCCAAGTTTCTGAACTAGTTTGTTTTTTTTTTTTTCCCCCCAAAATTCACACGAGCTTGAAAGAGAAAACCCTCACAACCAGATAATTCGAAGAGGTAAAATGAGTGCATAAAATAAACTTCCCTATGCTTATTTGCCCCTACCAAGAAACCAGAAACAGAGATTCTACACACAACACTCCTGTAGTATTCTGATTCACACAAGAAACTCCACATTTTGTTCCCTTTTTTTTGTTTATAAAGTTACAGTTAACTTGAGTGTCACCTACTCAAGAGAAAACAAGCTGTTCATTTATTACAAGGATCAAGCAACATAAATCTGCAGATGCTGCACTTACCACCCACAGAGTCCTGAAACATGCATACAGGTAAGCTCTCATTAAACCAGTGCCTAATGTTTAGCAAGCACAACAGCACTGACATTTTTACAGTACATAACAAGGCCCACAATCACTACATAAAGTCTGTCAGGAAAACATGTTCAAATTCTAACAATATAGTCTTTCGTGAGGGAGATTCTCCTTTGAAATGACCACTCCTTATTCTAAAGCCTTCAAATGCCTATAGTTTCTATTATCACTAAATACAGACCATGATTTACTTCACTTACTGTTTGTATTGTTTGGCTCCCTGCTTTTTGAATAGACCAGTAGCCAGTTACTGGCTATTTTTTGCTGGGAAGTTCACTCTACTCCTTCTGGAGAAAATGCAAGGAAGTCATGCCTAGAATTATTTGTTACCATTGTGGGTCTACAGAGTCAAATTGCCTTCTCTGCACACAAGCTCAGTACCTCTCTGCATTGTCTGCAGAAATCTCTCTTGTTCCCCCAGCTCATAAAGTGTTGTAGCCTCTCCCTCAGAGAAGTACTCAAAGTGGCTTTCCTGTGAGAGTCCTGCCCACAGAGGGCTAGGTTTATCATGCACCAGCACCAATTCCATACTGGTAATTTCGAGTAAGAAAAAGAGAGGAAAACAGGGGAAAATGGGGGATGGGGGCGAGGGTGGGGAGGGATACAGAGGAAAAAGGAAAAGGCATTTGTCTCACAGCCACACAAAACTGCAAAATGGACAACGTCTGCAAAACCTGACATGGGAAACTTGTCTGGGAACACTATGCTTTCAGACAAAGGCAGCAGATTCAGAATTAACACAGTTTTGCCATGAAAGGTTTACAAATCTTCAGACACCAATATATTTGCAAAGTTGCACGCAAACACCTTAAAGTGCTTGAGTTCACAGAAATTCATCATACTCTAACACAAGAAAAATCCTATCTGCAGAAAAAAAATGATTAAATAAGAAAGAAATATGCACACACTCGAACATCAAAACAAAGCAGCAATTTGAGCTTACACACAGACACACCGAACTACAGTAAACAGAAACTAGTAGTGATGGTGGTTGAACGTCTGGTGAAATATGGGAGCTGGAGGGATTTGTACTTTAAAGAGAAGTTAACACTGCATACTGTTTTCTAATAGCTTCTGGTTCAAGACTCATGCAATATCTCTGGTTTTAATACCAACCATCTGTACTAAACTCAAAACATATCAGAGCTGCATATCTTTAAGATACTGAAAAAAATGAATTATGTAACTACTGGTCACCAGCCCAATGTCCCTTCTGCCTTATAAGAAACACAAGTTTCTGTTACTGGAAAGATACCCAAACTGTAACATTTTGATCGCTGATGCAAAGAAGGAAACAATTTTCTGCAGTCATGTTAGAAAAATTTGTATCATTGACAGATACCTTTGAAAACCTGCTGTGCCTTAATTTATATTTGCCAGGGCTAAGAGAGAGAAATAATAAGGGTTCTGGTACATTTCAGACTTCTACTAGCATAAACAGAACTTGCTCCTGCCTGTTGCTTAGTAGTCTAAAAGTTGTTCAACTTTCAGCGCAGAGGTGGGAGAAAGAGGAATCCTACCTCTGCAAAACCTATGGACTCGAACTAAAAATAAACCCATTTCTCCCTTTTCCCTGAAACCCTTTTCTGCTTTTGTTTGTTTGTTCTGGATTTTATCAGTCTCTCTTTCATGCTGGTGAATCATGTCTCTGTGACAGCTGATTCCGTTTATCCATCCTGGGAGAAAACAAAAGCTAAAAATAACTCTTTTGGGGTTTCTGCTGGGTTTTGCACGAGAAGGGACTGAATATGTTCATTCCAAGCTTGTGTGTCAATGTTTTGCTTTATCTTTGCCAGGGTTGATTTAACTAGTACCATGTTAGAAAAAGAAAAAAAGAAAGCTTTTTGCTGTCCATAAAATTCCAAGTTGGCTAAAATTTAACAACATCTGTGGCAAATGAAAAAGAAAACTTTCTTAACATCCAAGTTAGTACTAGCATATTTTATTTGCAAGCAGGAGCCTTTTTCCCCAAAAGCGCTCTGCCATTTCTTGTGATGAGCAACAGCGAAATACACAGGTTCTATCAGGTCCAGTAGCTGTGCTTAAGAGGGTTCTTTTTCCTACTTTGAATGTTTCTAACCATGTAAAAATCGTTACTAAATTTAAAATATCATTGCAACCAATAATCAGTCTCATACAGTGGTAGACATTTTGTCTGGGCTAGGCTGGAAATCTTGCCGCAACATTTACTTCTACGATCTCCAGTGCTTCTTTCTCCAATTCGTGTTAGCCATACCTGATTAGCTCACTATGAACACAGGCCCACGAGAAGCACTTCAACGTCTGTGGCTTATTCTATGAAGTGCGGTGGGTGTAGCTGCTTCTGGGCAGTGGGAAGCTTTTGTGCTCAGTCTATTGCAGAGGAAAAGTTCAGGTCAGTATTGCATTTCATGAATTTCATTCCTATAATTCTAATCATAAAAATAAGATGTAGCAACTGGGTTCAAGTCAGATTTCAGAATAACTCACACTAGTTACAACCAAAGCAGAAATCTCTCAGCACCTGGCACGATTCTGGATGAGCGCTTCAGACTGTTTTGTCTATATGCAAGTGCCCTGAAAAGTTAGGTTCTTGAAAAACCAAGGTCAGTCCTTAGGCTGAAAAACACACTTTCAAAATTAAATACACATTGCATGCACCAGGAAAGGTTGTAGTCTTCTACCACATCTTAGAGAAAACGTGTTGGTTAAATTAAAAAGAACAAAAAACTTTAACAATATCTTCAGATGGTTTAGGTACGCTAGTATGAGTCATTGGGTCATGATTGAGATGTATAGAGAGACAAGATGAGTAATGATACCAGGAGCTTAGCCCCAGCATATCCGGCGACTGACCTTTTATCCTAGTTTTGTCTGTTCCATGCTAACTGCTCATGCCAAGCACCCTCTGCATTTGCCTAGGGTGGAGGCAGTGATGTAGGCAGAATAAACACCTTTAGGGCCTGCACACTCAGCTCAGGAAGATGAGGACACTTGGGCAGGTAGCTACATTGACCTTTATGATACTACTGAAGCACTGCTGGCAGTACACAGACTTCTGGTTTCAAGTTACCTCACAACATGATCCAAATCACAGCTGTTGGCTAGCTTGCTGTAAAAGAGAAATGAAGCATCAGAGGGACTGGAAATATTAAAAAAAACCTGTAGATTTTTAAACATATTTGGGGAATGCAGGAGAAAGATGTACCAGGAAAAAAAATGGTGCTACATTTAAAATTAAAGTCTAATTTTCTTTTTCAAAGTTTAACAAGACTAGTGACTGTGACATACACAGTCACCTGCCAAAAGAAAGCAGATAAGCTCTAAGGAATCCAGCAAGAGACACAGATTGCCTAGCACCAAAATGGTCCATGGGTAGGAGGTATGTCTTCAGAGATCATTGAAAGGTGGTATTTAAAAAAAGAAGGTGCTTTTGAATATTGTACTTCAATTAGGATACTTCTGGCAGTTGTCAGATTTATTTGTTTTTCCTCTGTTTCTAGATCTTTCAAAAAATTCAGACTGAAAGGCATAGGCAATGGCCTACAGCAAATCTAGCATACCAGCTTAGACCTTAGGAAAGAGTACCAGAGTGGCAGCTTCTGCATGTTCTACAAATGAGATCTTGAGAAATCTCTGTGCTGAACACATCTAAAGGCAATATCACAAAGTATGAAAGGATTTCTGAAAACAATATTCATCAAACAACAAAAAGTTACTTCTGTAAGTCACTTGGCAAAACTGCCCATGATATCATCACATTCCAGGCTTCTTACACTGACTGAGCTGGAAGCATTTAAGTTCATGAACTCCAGCCTCTCATAGCCACTCCTCGCACAGTTATTCTAACTGGGGCCGCAATGTGCTTTTCAAAATGTTCCAAACCTAACCTTGAAGTGAATCTGTGCTTCTCCTTGAGAAGGAATAGCTTGTTCTTCCTGCTATCCCCCAGTAACGCGATTGCTCTGTTCCGTATTACACGATAAAATACATGAAGTAGCAGCTTTTTCAGATGTTTCATTGGACATGAATACAGTGGGGATGCAGCGATTACAGCTTCACTGAGTTGTGGTTGTTGTGGTTGTTCAGCTGCAAGCCATCTTGTATTTCAAGATCAAAATGAATAGCAGAGGAAAAGGAAGAACAAAGTGTTACCTTGTAGAGACAGCAGTAGTAAAATATTGACAAAATATGTAATTTTATCACCATATCCAAGTCAATTGCATTTACAGGGAAGTGTATTTAAAGTGTACTTGTTTAACAACACACACACACATAAAAAAAAAAAGATATGCAGTTTCCATTCCATTTTTTCAGACATACCTACTTTGGGTGAAGAAAGAATTTGCTGTTGCATCACTGAATATAACTAGGCAAAATATGATCTTATTGACTTTTTCTTTATGAATCATTTACAAGAATGATCTACAAACTTAATCTGTGAAATTTGTAACCAGCTACTCTAACCAGGAATCACTCATTTTTACTTCCAAAAGTCTAGTTAACTTAGAAAGGCTGATACTTGGAAGTTTTCTTTCAAAATGCTCATACCTGATCTGCAAGATCTTTAAACTTAATGTGATGCCATTTTCTTGTCATTTTTCAGCATTCACTCATATTTTAGCTTGAGAACTATTGCAGAAGTTCTGCAGAGGAGGTATAGGTACCCAACCACAGTGTAGGATTTGGAACAAACAGAGCAAGTTCTACCAAAGTCCTAACATAGAAAACACAGCTCTCCACTATTAGCAATGTATTCAGTTTTCAAAATTAAAAATGCGTCTATGCACATACATGCAAGCAGATTAAAATTAGAAGAAAAAATAAAGCCTGACACTACTCAGTGACATGCCTACGTGCCAACAAATATCTGCAGATACAGGAAGTGCATGACACAATTAGTAAACATGCATGATTTTCTTCTGTTGCCAGAGGAAACAGAGGATTTTCCTCTGTTGCACTGGTCATGGCCAATGCCACATGAAGTCATTAAAAAATCCAAACGTTGTTTTTCATCCCTGGAGAGAGTCATAGATGGGACTGGAGAATTTAATATTGCTGAGCTATAGTAGGGAGGTACAGGAGGAAAATAAGAGGTTTTAATTCTACCTGACCTTTAAAAAAATGCCTGTTTACTGCAAGAGTAATGGATCCTTCTTCCATCCTGAAATCACAATCATCCTAAAAAGGAATGCTTGCTATACTGCAGCATCTATCATAATGGGAAGCAGATGGCACAAAGAAAGTATTAACAGGGCCAGGTAGCAAGTCCAAGTGGGTTGTCAAGAAGTGTGGAACTGCCCAGGCCTTTCAAGATCCAAAAAAACTGTGGCAGAGCAAAACTCCATCCTAAAGCTGTGTAGAAAATAAAACAGTAAATGAAGAAGAAAGTTAATACTTTCTGAGGCAGGACTGAAGTACCTTGAAATTGCCTTGGAAAACAGCTTCTCTCCCACTGCTGCTTAAAAGGAGGATGAAGGGAAAGAGGGGTATTTTAAATCTAATAAACATGCAGATTACTCCTTGTCACTCAGTGCATTGTTGAATGGTTCTTCTTCCTAACCCCTGGCCCTCCTCCTGCAGATATACTATTCCCTCAGCCTAGGCTCCTTGTCTAGTCAAACCTGGCACATGCCTATTTGTTCACTCTCACTTTTGAACAGCTTTTCCATTTTGGCCAAACTCTGTGAAATGGAACTTTTTTATTCTAGATTTTTCTCTTTCTTTTCTCTTTTTTGGTGAATTTATAAAACGGTCTTATCATTCTTGAATGAAGATAAATCAGATACAGGATACTGCAGCTGAATGTATTATTTTTTTGCTTCTTTGTCTCCCACTCCCGCAGTGGATATAAAGTTATTTCCCTTAAAGTGTGCACTGTACTTGAACATCTGCTGAAGTTTAAATGAAAATACAACAAGATGCTTTGGGATACATGCTTCAAATGCAACTACTTATTTTCACGTTACTGTCCTTAAACAGAACTTTGTAAATAAGAAATAGGAAAATATATCAGCTTAAATTTCACATACTTTTGTAGGTCATCTCAGTAGCATCTATTAATCAGTGTAGTGTGACCTGGCTCAACTTCAGATAGACAAATAGAAGGCTGACCATACCATTAACGTGCCTATATGTAAAGTAAAAGAAGAGGGCTGAGAGTTTTAAAAGTTGAAGTTAAGAAGAGTAGCTCCATAAACCTTGAAAATCCACATGGTAAAAAATTCTGTCTTCATTATATTCTCAAAGTAATGAATTGTCCCAAGCTAATGAAGGATTTCTTTTCCCCTCTTATACTCAGTCTCTTCAACCGGGTCTTTTGCAGGTATTTAACCAGAGACCTGTATAATATCCGGTGCTGAGAAAAGGGAAAAAGTGGAAGCAGAGAGGCAGGAGCACAGAGGGATAAGCCAGACAAACCTTTTTGGAGGCAGCATAGTCTTAGATCACTTTAAATTGACTGTGAAACCGCAACCATGAAAGTGAGAACATTTCTGTAACATATCAGTAAGAAGACCTCGAAAGGAACTATTGAAAGAAAATTAAGCGCTTGGTGAGAAACAGAGGGGTCTACTCATAACTTTGAGAAGGAGTCTTCACGGTACTTTTGTGGTTTAAATATTGATTCCACTTTTTGATGGGATTTTTTTTTTTTTTAATGTTTACATCAAAGTTCCCAACAATTTGCTGCCCTGAGTTATTCAAGTGCTTTTGGAGACTCCCCAACAAGACAGCTCTCTTACCTGGAGGAAATAATTTTCTTGAGCCACACCTTCCACAAAACTAGACCTAGAGAAGGCATCACATATCATTTTTTCTTTGAAGGATAAAAAGGAAACAGAAAAACTTCTGTTTCATCCTTCTCATGTGAGTTGTGTAAGGAACCTGTGTGAGCTCAAAAAACCACAAGAAACAACCCCCCCAAAATAAGCACACCTGTGGCTTTTTGTTGTTATTTGTCCAAAGTGTCATACCTTTGATTTATCTCTACCATAATTCACCAGTAATTGCACTCTCTACTCCTGTTTATTGAGGCTCAACAGAATTTTCTTTAAAATATGATTGGTTACCTGTTACTAAACAGCTGTTTTTTAACATGTCATTTTACTTCCCTTCTCTACTCCCATTTTAGTTCTCTTGCATGATGTTTCTTAATTCAGTTCTAAAAAGAAGCAATATTTAGGAGTATTTGGAAGCTGAACTGGCCTGTGTTTTATTTCAACAGTTATCATTATTAATTAAAAATTCCAAAGGAAGAGTAAGCTTCTGCTCCCAAGGACAGAATAGTTTGCATTATCAATCTTCCTTTGCAATGCAAGGAATTCATCCTCACACAGATAAACGGCCATTTGTATATGATTGGTAAAAAAGTGCTCGTTTGCAATTTCTCAGGAGTATTACCTAGTGATTTTTTTAAAGTGTCATTTTTCATCTGAAAACCTCAGAGTACATTGCAGAATTCTGGGAGCTTGCAGCAATCTCATTCCAATTCTGAGGTACGTACTTTGTACTTTTACGAATGTGTAAAATGAAGCTGAGGCTGAACTTCCCAACCACAGAATAATCAAGCTCAGCAGTATATTAAATGAAGATCAGAAAGAACGCTACTCCTTTACAAGTGTTAACAGCAATTGTTGTACTTTTAAAAACATTTGACATGATCGTGAGATAGGGCTTGTTTAAATGAGCATAGTAAGTTTGGACATAAGTAGGTAAGAAACATTAACCACCGTGACAGATTGTAAGAATTGACATTCTTCCTTTAGCATTGCTAAGGTAAATACATAATATATCTGAGAATCTCACTAATTAGCCTAATTTTTTTCTTTAAGGAACTTAAAGAACTGAGTAAAGATATGGAATACCTATAGGGCATTTCTTGGTATAGGAAAGGGAGGAAGCAAACAAAACCAGACTCAAATTTTCAGTCCGGTGGCCACATGTTCCTTTAGTTCACAAAGTTCACATCTCACTTTTGTTAGCAAATCAACAACAAACTTCTACCCTTCTACTGTTATTCACTTGAATTTTTGCCAATGCATTAAGGCATTCTTTCCCCAAAAGAAAACACATCGCCAGCATCATTTACTACACTCCCCCTAAAAATACTTACAGCACAACATTACATGCATACTTTTGACAATTGTGCTTTTGGAAAACACCGTTCCCTGTAGCAGTGAGACAATAAAAGCTTTTTCATGCCAGAGAGATACTGTTTTAAATATGTGCTACTGACTAAGAACAGACATAAACAAGAACCTTCCTTAAGATAATGTTAATTTCTTGTCTTAATAATCATAAAAGATTTTACTGAATAAAGGTACAAGTCTGGGTAAGCGCACAGTCATCTAGCCTTGCGACTCTCAGCCCCCGAAAATTTCTTAATACATCAGTGTTTGAAAGTTTTCTTGACTTCAGCCTACAAATAGAAAAGTAGAAAAACTATTTTTGTATCACTTTCTTATGCCAGTTTTTGTCTTTTCTTGTTGTCTCAATCTAGTAATTCCTTTAGCCAAAATTTTACCTTGGTTTATATGTCAAACATTTTTGTACGTGATCGCCACCAAGAAACATACGAAAAGTCAGGTGATTAAAGTTAAAAAATAAAATGCTAAGGGTCCTATAGCTAAGATAAATACCAGAACAATTTTTACTGTCCTTTGCTGTTAAAGGCAGAAATTCCCTTTCACTTTGCTCCATAGATATTATGCAAAATGGCATGTGCGAAAGAGGAAAAAAGATGGGATTTGCAGAAAACGCAAGCTGACAGAACTTTACAACAAACATGATAAATATTAAGATAGTCAAGTAGTGATCAAGCACTGTGTTCATATGTACATGATCACTTGAAGGAAATGAAGATAAGGTCTGTTAGTTTGTTATTCAAAACCAGGGAAGATTAAACTTGACTATCAGGATATCTCATTGATAGAAAAATATATAGTCACAGATCTCACTATCACTGAGGATTACAAAGTTTATATACTCCAATAATATCAAAGGAGAAACTACAAGACCCAAAACCTGTTTCCCATTTGTGATTTGGACTTTGTGGATTGTGTTTGTACAAAAGGTGTCTTTCCACAGGTTGCTGTGCAGTAGACACAATCCCTTTCCACAGCGAGTCCTCTTTGAAGTCATACCTTTGTAGCAGACACAGACAAGCACACGACCTTCGGAGGCTGCCTACATAGTAAGAGCAACCAGACAGCTCATGGGCTGCACTCACAGTCACTCAGCACAAGCTCATGTGCAAACATCATGGTTTACAACCCAATTAATAATCTGGGTCCACAGCCTGCACGGAGAAGTTACTCCGTTGTACTCTGAGAATGAGTCAATCTTATATCCCATGTCAAGGGGTTCCTCAGATTTCTCTCTGACTCCATAGGCTTTCATTGCTGGCTTTGGCAGTACAACTACAGATTTCACCTGCCAGAGCACAGCTGGTTGCTAGTCCAAGACAGGCCAGCTGTGTTTAAACAAAAGATCTCAAATGAGAACTAACAGTGTAAACCAAAAGACCTTGAACTTTAATTGCTTCCTTGACTTTCCTACCCCCCAATAAACTGAGGCATTTTAGAACAGGTAGATAAGGAGTCTGTAGCTATTACTGTGAAGAATATTTCTGAAATAAAGGTGAAGTCACCCACCTGAATTGTCAGACACTTCTATGCTATTTCTTTGTTACCAAACAAGAATACTGAAACGAATGAACAAGCAGGAACCCCTTACCCAGGGAGAAGTATAACTGCTGTCAAACTTTAATACTTACATTAACCTTGCTCAGACAATGCTAGAATAAGAAAAGCCATCTCAGACAATAAGTAGTAAGGGGAATGGTAATGTCTTGAATAGTAAATTCTACAATGAGCTCATGCCTCTTCTATTTGTGAAGGAGATAAGCACTTACTGAACAAGGAATAGGCAAAGATAAGATTAAATAACCTTGGTCACAGCTCCAGTTCTTCATTACCTCATGCACTAAAGCATCACAATTCCTCTGCTGAAATCAGAGATTTCAGAAATGTTCATTACTGGTGCTCAAAGGATTCAATTCAAAAAGAGGACTACTTTGTGATACTACGAGGACTTTTTTATTATCAATTGCTATTATTTCGTTGTGTAATCCTTATCTGAGATAAAGACTGAATGGGTAAGGTATGGCATATATTTTGGTTTTGTTATTTCCAGTTTAATTACAGAGTCTAGGATCTAGGCTGTGGCAAAATCTTTAAACCAAACACCAAAAATAAGATTTATGTTTTGAGCACTAGAGGACTCAGAAAACTTTACAATATGCCTACGAAAAGACCAAAATAATAATAAAAAAAGTTTTACATTCATCTGTGGGGTATTTGTTTCCCATGTCAAATAAACCAACTAGTAAAATCTGCTAAACCATGGCTAGGTGTTTATCTATTGAAGGTGAAGAAAGCTGCCCTTGCGAACAAGCACTTAAATTTTATTTTACCCCAGGCCACCCACAGTGTGTTTACTCATCACACACACAGACTTGCTGTAAAGTAAACAGGAGGATAATTCTGACTTAATTTTCAGGTTTTAATACTATGCATGAGTGATAAAATTAAATTTGGAGTCCAAGTAAATATGCAGGGCTTCAAGCACGCAGGTTGGTTAAGAGCTTTCACAACTGGGCAAACAAACAACAAAAGAAATATAAAAAGGTGTAACATAATATCGTAGAAAAGAGAGACCTCTGTAAGACAGACTCACAGAAATCCAATAGCTACCTACATGATTATGCCTCTAAACCTATATTTAATCAACTACATACAGGGCTGACTACTCATTGTAGCAAATGAGTAAATTTGAAGGGAATGGGGATACCCCCTGCATCCTAGCTTATTGATTACATCTGCACAGCAGGGACCTGCTGCGATGTTGCTGTAGAGATGTGTTGATAACAAAAGATAATGACTTTTCTCCCAATTTTCCAGATGCAAGACATTCTTCCTGGGAAAAGTTTAAGGGCCTCTGAGGATGCATAAACTCAGATTCTTGACCAGCTAGAGAGATAAAACTCAGGTGCTTGAACATTTAAATAGAACTCAGAGCTCAATCAAGATTTCTCAGCAGAGTGAGCGTGGTGGTCCATGGATTTCCTCAGATATGCACCCACACTACTCCCACCCCACAAACAAGAGGAGAAAATGGAGGGATCAGTGTCAAAGTTCACGTCACAAAGCAATTCTCCCTCACTGACAGAAGCGGCGCTGTATAGAAGCAGCAGGGACAACTAGCTGTCATGGTTCCAAGTTGGGAAAGTTAATCTTTTTACTAGTAGCTGGTATAGTGCTATGTTTTGGATTTGGGATGAGAAATACTTTGATAGCACACTGGTGTTTTTAGCTGTTGCTAAGAAGTCAAGGTCTTTTATGTTCCTCACACCACCCCACCAGTGAGTTGGCTAGGGGTGCACAAGATGTTGGGAGGGGACACAGCCAGGACAGCTGACCTCAACTAACCAAAGGGATATTCCGTACCATATTGCGTCATGCTCAGCATATAAAGCTAGAGGAAGAAAAAGAAGGGGAGGATGTTTGGAGTGATGGTGTTTGTCTTCCCAAGTAACTGTTACATGTGATGGAGCCCTGCTTCCCTGGAGATGGATGAGCAGCTACCTGCCAATGGGAACCAGTGAATTAATTCCTTGTTTTGCTTTGCTTGAATGCACAGCTTTTGCTTTACCTATTAAACTGCCTTTATCTCAACCCACGAGGTTTTTTTTCCTCACTTTTACTGTTCTGATTTTCTCCCCCGTCCTGCCATGAGCTGTGAGTAGCTGTGTAGTGCTTGGTTGCTGGAAGGGGCTAAACCATGACACTAGCTTAATAAATTGTACCTTATTTTATTTAGATCTGACCTTAGGCTTCCCGGCAAGAGGGGCCAAATAAAGGGCTTGCAGTCAAAACCCTCAAGGTACCACAGCAGTACCTTGGCTAGCAAGTTCTCCTTGCCCAATGCTTGTTTAACTTAAACACTAACAGGCTCATTTTCTAAATTAAAATTTAAGCAGAGCTTGGCAGGTGGATAACGTGAGATTAATAAAAGCCTTTGACTCAAAGTTGGACATGAAAGATTATGCATACAAAGCAAACTGAAACTTTTCCTACATTAAAAAAAACAACCCTAAGTTCTTTGTCAAGATGAGAAAGCATGTGAACTTCCACAAATAATGAAATTCTGAGATGAAGACGTATAAAATTTACTGCAGCCACAGCCTAGAAAGAGTAAGAAAAGAACTAAATACAGGAAGAATACATGCTTTGCTTATCTGAAATGCCTGGTGAATGCTGCAAGTTCCACACGCTTCCATTTAGAAGTAATTTTTTTAAAAAAACAAAATAGCTAAGTAAGCACAGGAACATGTGGAAACCTCTAGTAAATTTCTGTCCAAGAAAACAAATACCAATTACATTATATTACTGGATTTGCATTACTACAGGGACAAGTCACAGAACCCATTGGAGGGGATCTTTCAGTAGCAACAGCTGAAGTAAGAGAAATCAGCATAAGAACAGCTTTATGAGCTCTTTGAGCTTTGTTTTAAAACATATTTTAATACTAACGAACACCACATATATTGTAGACAGCTGACTAAATAAAAAAGGCCATCAAGATTATCTATTCTTGCTAGTCCTTGGGTGTAGGCAGCCTAACTAACGTAAACCAGAGGAGATAAGTATCAGTAACTTATGAAAAATGCCATTACAGCATGCTAGAAGCAAAACAACCATGTGAAATGAGAGGAACAGAACTCAATATAGCGTGCAATGACTGTAAGCTTCAGTGCCCACATACTAAGCTTTCTGTACTGTAATGGTCTGATACATTCATTTTGACCCAGAGACCAGAGATAAATTGTCTTAGCAATACAAACAAACAGCTAAGCAATTAGGGCAAAGTTTTTGGAGAACATAGTGATAACATCTAAAAGCATTGTTGGGTGATGGGGAAAAACAGCCCTGGAGATAGGGGGTTTAATCTGAAGTAAAAGAGAGAGTATAATTGCTTCTCCAAATTACAGTGCACTAAAAAGAAAAGCAGACAAGCAACTGGCACTGGTATTTGTCTGGCATCTATTTCAGTGTATCCAACCTGAAAAGTAACTTTCATTGTCCCATTTGGAGTTAATCAGGTTTTGCCTATAAAAAGGAAGATTTTTACATGTGCAGCTGTGGAAGTGTCAGAGCTGAGAAATCCATGAGGAACCACAAGGTTTTAAATAATTTCTGTCACTTAAATTTCCTTAAAGTAACTTATTAAAATAAAGTTTCCAAGCACTGGGGTTAACACAGTAGCACGACCAAAGCAACAATTTTATCTGTTCACTTTTATGAATCAGCCCTATTTAGAGAGTCAAACACAGATGTACATTAGTTGCCATGCAGAACATTGGCTGCAACAATGTCCTTTACCTCCCAGGCACAGTATAGAGGTAACCAGTATCTAACCTAAACTGTGTCTTGATTTAGCAATGAGCATTTGGTTATTCCTTTAAAACATTGCACAAAATGTTACCTACATAAAAAAGAATGTTATACAAATTTAGAAATTAGTGAAATATCAGGTCTAGAATGCACTCCTTCAATTTGGTTAGGGCTGCCCAAGAAAACAGCCATAAGCAGATGTAAGACAATCTCTCAAATTAATACTAAATTTCGTCGTTGTGAACACTCTTGTTGCACGTAATAGGATAGTTTTATTAGATGAAGATGCCTGCTCATTGCAAAATATCTAAATTTTATTTTAGTGGAAAAAAACGCAATATGGAGGAGAGAACGCGCATTGTACTTTTACTGCAGCTGAACAACCAGCGGTCTCATAGTGTTCACCTAAGGAACAAAATTGGTATTGTTCAATTGCAATTCATAATTGCATAATGAAATTAAATGCATACATTTTTTTACTAAAGAACTTATTTTTCCTTGTAAGATTTTTCTTTGAGATGTATTTTAAAAAATAAAAAAGACATTTTGAAAGATACGTAATTCAAATGTTTATAAGAGAGGTGGTTTTGGAGCTGTCATAAATGATCCATAGTCTTAACTCCAACCCACATAACAGAAGCAGCTTCAATAACTCAGCCACGTCATCTGGACTCCAGTGTAATTTAATGCATTGAAAGTAGGCATATGTCTTGCTCCATTGGGTACTATGTTGTAGTATACAAAAGCCTATAAAAGCCACCTGAATTAAATGAAAAATTATTTATGTTTCAATAAGGAAAAGCACTTTACTAGTAATTCCAGAACAAGATTGTACGGGGATTAGCAAATAAGGCAAGTCTGCAACGACACTCCTCGATAAACATCAAATTAACACTTAAAACCACAAAGTCTTTGTTCTTGTATCTCAGGGTAAGTGGACAGTCTACCTGCTTTCTGTGTAGAAATAAATTAGAAACTCCAATTTTTATTTTTTTTTTTTGGGTTCCAACTCCACTATGAAACACCATAACCAAATTATGCTATTTTAATTTATGACTGATATATTATTGTGAAAGTTTTAAAATATATTTTAATAATATTGTTAATTACGAAATAGTGAAGAAATCAACCATAAATAGCATTCCCTAACCACACAACTGTTATCCTCATCTGTAATAAAATTTTCTTTCCTATCTCTTTTCTTCCTCTAATCCATTCACCACAACCTAGAAATGAACAGCACTGAGCTCCCTTAACTTTCACTTCCAGTTTCTGCATTTTTCTCTGCTTGGTACTGCCCCAGAAATAATGTCTGTAAGAGCAACACATTAGACAGCCAATATCACTTCTTAAGCGAGTAGGCTACAGAGACGAAAAGTCACTCTTTCAACTAGTAGGCAGGATCCTGGCTTGCAAGGATGTGCTGTCAACGCAACACTCAGAAGGATAGCAGTATAGCACTCAGATATCATTAAGGTAAAATTTATACCCCCTGCCTTAGAGATAATGTTATTGTTTTTATCCCAGCTCTCCCCTCCACTGCCATAACTTCCAGGAAAACAAATGTTGTCTTCATGCCTTCAAGCTTTTCTCCACCTTTTTTTCCCCCTAACTGCTCATACGCTCCCCACCGGCAGAGGTGGAAATCTTGATTTGATAGGTTGGGCTGCCTTACTTTCTGTTACAGGAGCAGCCTAGGGAAGCAACTGCAGAAAGAAAAAGGAAGGACAACTGGTAAATGCAATTTCTAAAGTAATTTTTCTGTTGAATGCTGCCAGTACAAAACACAAGATGTGACGTGGCTTGTGGATGGAGGTAGACCAAAGTAATGACCTGTGTATTTTAGTTGCAGATATCACGAAGTCCTATCACTGTGCTTTTCCTGTCCCTTAATATATTTTACACAAATGGACAGAATGAATGCGACGAAGTGCCTGTTACTGGAATAGGTATATGCATGATTCATATACATCAAATTTAGTCTCACATAAAAAGTGTTAAAGTTGAAACTATTGCAAAACCACAAGACCAAGGCTAAAAGAAAATGTATGCTTGTTTATTTCTACCTATGCATGGTAAAGGACAAAGTCACACTTCTCTCTGCATTACAACCGTCATGTTTTTCTACCAGTTTCCACCCCATCCCCCAGAAGAACGAGTACTATGATTGGCACATTATTTTGTATAACAATGAGACTGAAGTGATCTGATAAGAAGGGTCGTACTGTCATCTTCAGCAAAGAACATACTTTAATGTTATGTCTTTCAAATTTTCATCACAGATGCATATAAATGCAGTTACCCAAGTGTCATGGAACTCGATGGGACCAATTACGTGCATTGTAATATCAATCTTTGACTGAAAGCATCAACAAATTATAGAGCCCAAATAAAGCCTTATAAAGTGATTCCTCCCTTTACTGGTTCCATCCTCACACATACAGACAAAACGAGACAATACTGAAGACTAGGAATCCAGTCCTAGCTCTTTGCACCCTTTTCAATAACAAATGAAAGATCTGCCTTATTTCCATTCTCTAACTTGCTACTGAGATAAATAATAACTTCTAGTAAAACAAAGCCACAAATGAGAGTCTTTTACTTTGATCTGAAAACAGAGTCATTCTTTGTAAACTATTTCTCATACAACATTTGCAGACACACGGTCCCGAGTCATCTCACCGCCTTCTATCCCTACTCTAAAATTTTGTGAAATCATTAGAAAACTTATTAAGAAAAAATTAATTATATGAAATGTCATGTTTTTGTAGAAGTTTCTGTTTCCAAAATAATATTTTATTTCAGACTTCTCCATCAAATCTGAACCATTTGTTGCATAGAGGCTTACATGATCTATGCACTTAGTTATATTTTGACAACTTTCAGTGGGCTGTTACAATAGTCTGTTTTCCAGAAAAGAAAGTATAACCACAACACCAAGTTGAGCCTTTGGGGGTTGGTTAAATTTCTCATTAAACTGACGTTCAAGCACATGTAGCATTTTTCCTTAGTGTGGCAACTTGCCACATTTAACATTAGGGAAATTCAGATGCTTATAAATTAAGTTTATAAGTAAGTTTGTTGAAATGACAAATAGGATTTTGAAAACTGAAACGGGTGTTTCTGTCTCCCATTGCATTATAGTGCAGTGCCCTCCACTGGCCAAACGTACTCACTTTTAAAAATAAAAGAGCAAAAATTCTCTGAAAAGTTACTCTTCATACTAGAACCAAGAAAATATGTCCAAAACCCCTCAGAAGCAGTGTAAAATTCTTAGAAAAAGTTACTACGTAATGGCATCAATTTATACTAATGCCAGCCTTGCTTTCATATTACATGGTAATAAGAATACTTCGGGTGCTGAAATAAATCCTGAAGCAGCCTTTTTAAAGAGCTAGAAATTAGAAGTGACAACACAAAAACAGGTGGTACTAAAAAGTGTAACTTAACACGAGACCTTATAACAGCGAAAAGCGTTTAGCAATTACTACTGTCTGTTGAATTTTCACTGTTTTACCTTCTTCAGTTCAGAAATGACAGGCCCTCATCTAAATGTCTCTTTGAAGCAATTAATAATGCTTTTGAGTGCAGTGGACAGAACTAGTTGCATCAGTACTACCTATATTAGATGTACGTGAGAGTGAGGATTAATAAGCGTCAAGATCCAACGGCACAGTGAGAAAGCTGGAAATGACACCATATAAATGCCATGCCTTCATGTTACTGCGAGTTGCCCACTTACTAGTTTCTCATCTCTCCCTCTCACTTCATTTTATGTTTGTTTCAAAAACATGGATGAAGTGTCGATGCAGGGATGGCAGGCAAACTGTGTATCTTCAGGAATATTCTGCACTCCAAGCAACCTTGCTGCTGTCATCACTCCTCTTGGGTGATACAATATTCTTGTAATACCATTCCCTTCACTGGCTGGTTGATGGCCAGGATTGCTTCACAACTTTCTCCAATACCTGTATTAGCACAGTGACACTATGGGCAATATTTACATGATACATCAAGTGCCCGATCATGCTTTCAAAAATTAACAACAACAATATTTTAAAATTATCCATGAGTGTGTGCAAAAGGACAACGGGTGGTACAACAGATCAAGATGATGATTAAGGACGCTAGGGACACTATCTTAGTAATAAAAGTGTTATTAATTAGCTTTCAGTAGATTCAATTATCCTACACAAGATTACTACCTAATTACTAGATCTAATGATATTCAACGTGGTAAGATTTGCTGGTGACAAGGTGAACTGTTTCTTTAATAAGACTAAAAGCAAGAAGCTATAGGAGGAATTTATGATAAAAATACAGAGATAAATGGTGTTTGCACAAATAGACCAAACCCATAGAAAGACTGAAAATATGCTTTGTGTCAAGAGTTGCACACTGCTGGATTTTTCAAGCAGAGGCAAAGAAGGACACAAAAATACTCTTAAATCCCTGATAAAACCTTCACTGCCACCTACAGATGGAGGGAACAACTGGAAGACTGAGATAAAGCTGAAAGATGGATTTAACATCCCTTTTTTCAAGTGCTGACCAATAACTCTAAACGGGTCATACAGCACCATTTTATTTGAAGACAACAAAAGTAAGCTTTAAGACCTAGCCTAAGTTTTACAGTTTGTTCCATTCACTTTGCAATAAATTTCTGTGTTAGTGGGCAATGGAGGAAGCCAGTCATATTTCGTATCTTCCAATCCTATGATAAACTACTTCCACTAAAAAAAAAAGAAAACACAACACTGTTCCTAAACTTGTTTTTGAGGAGAAAAGGTTAATGCCAAGATGAATAATGAAGCACCTTCCTTTGAATATAGTTGCATGGATCACTAACAATGGTGGGATTTTCCACTTCAGTGAACAGCAGTGCTAAATGTCCCGTCCCACTCCCCAAAAAGGTTTCTGTAGACCCCAGTTCTGTCAAAGTGGGGAGCAGCTTTGGTGCTGTGTTCATCCAGGCAGCCTGGAGCAAGCACAAACAGACAAGAATAACTTCTTTGCCTCATTAAGCCTCAGTCATCACAGAAGGTTCTGATCCTCATTGAAGATTAATTTGTGATAGTCCTTTTGTATCAGGATTCAGCAATGATGACACAGAACACAGCATTTAGCCATCCTCACCCTCGGAGTCTTAGCTTCCCCTGTTAGAAGGAAGTGCTACGTTGTAGGCCTTGAGGTTTTGCAACCATTACCTTAAGTCTCAGATCTATCTTTTCACCCGTCCTCGGGGTTCTTACATAGCTTATGGCAATTAGCCATTTCCTTTTTTTTTTTTTAGCAGGTATTCCCACTTCCTTTGATTGTGCAATAACCACATAGCAATGCTGGGTTTTTCTGTTTATCATTTTGCAGATAAGATCTCCCTCATACAATTTAAGAGCTGTTTTCCATACTATGAGCTTTAAAGAAAAAATTAGAGGTAGGAATGGTGGATATCTGGTTGCTTCCACATTCATATCTCTGTGCTTCTATTACACCATTTTAAGACCTTGAACTGAAATAATGAGACATTTTCACACATAGATTAACACATAGGAATGTAGCAGAAGTACAAAAGTGCTTTCTAAACTTTTACATAGAATTGTTTTACCCAGAATTGTATTAAACCCACGGTTCCTTAACATGATTTGACTCTGTTGTGGACAGGGCCTCAGAAAGAAGAGCAACTGTTGGTCTCACTCTCAACCCATGAAAAGTAATTAAGACCCCACTTTCCCGTGGGGAACAGGTGTAGCTATCACTTCCCTGGCAGCCTGTTCCAGCTGAAGAGTTATTACTACAGCTGTTCAACTGATGGCAATTACGACTGACGATGGTCATTGTATGTGGATCTCACCTTCTAAAGGTTTCCTCCCAAGAGAGCTGACGTGATGACTGCTGAACTGCAGCATTACACTGCTTTCTGCTAAGAGACTAACTGACATTTACCTTTACGTGACCTTAGTGAGTTACAAAATGCATACTCAAACACAGTTGCTTAACCATGCTGACATATAGAATTTCTAACTTTTGCTTTTCCTTACAGTGTAAAGAGCTTTAAACACCACAGCTTTAAACCACATAGCTCTGAAAAACAAAAACAGGATGTCTGTCTCTAAAGCTGGTGCTGTGTATATTTTTCCTGAGACTGTGCTATCTGGGGCCAGGTTGGTGTAATCTTTCAATACAGTCTATTGGCCAAATTCTCTCTTTCCTGCTGGAAGGTTAACTCTGGCGTGTATGACAGAAAATATTTTCATGGCCAAGGCTTGTTGTCATCACAATCTGCATAACAATAGGACCAGGTGGAGATTAAAAAAACAAAAAAAAAATAAGGCTTAAAGTTACGTACAGTGATCTCCTTTACTCTTGCAAAGCTTCAGTGCAGCCAAGAAGAATCCAGAAACCACCAAACACCATGTGCACAATTCAACATGGGAACAATGCTATTGTTTCTTCTTCCTCAAGAGTGGGTTTTGATAGCGCAGGAGTATGTTAGTGCAGGTCTACAGGACTTGTAATTGAATAGACTATTTCAGTTGGAAAGGACCTAGAACGATGTCATCCAACTGCCTGACCACTTCAGGGCAGTTAAAGCACATTATTTAGGGCATTGTCCAAATGCCTCTTAAACACTGACAGGCTTGAGGCATTGACCACCTCTCTAGGAAGCCTGTTCCAGTGTTTGACCACCCTCTTGGTAAAGAAATGCTTTCTAATGTCCAGTCTGAACCTTCCCTGTCACAGCTTTGAACCATTCCCACACATCCTATCACTAGATCCCAGGGAGAAGAGATCAGCACCTCCCTCTCCCCTTCCCCTCCTCAGGAAGCTGTAGAGAGGCCACCCCTCAGCCTCCTCTTCTCCAAACTAGACAAGCCCAGAGACCTTAGCCACTCCTCATCGGACATGCCTTCCAACCTTTTACCAGCTTTGTTGCCCTCCTCTGGACATATTCAAGGACCTTCACATGCTTGCTTGTCAATCAAGGCACATACCCATCCCCAAAGGCTGTGTCACTTAATACAGGTACACCACAACTATAATTTATGGCTTGAACCAACTGTTGGGAGTGTCTGACCTTAAATGTTTGGACTAAGAAGAAGGATCAAAAATCCACTAAGGTTTGTCCCTGCTCTCATTCTGATGTGTATTTCTCCTTTCTTCGTTTTGTCACTTACCAAATTCATACACACTTTGAGAGGTTTTATTTGCATTTTTGTTGCTTATGAACACTGTTCAAGAATTAGCAAGCTTACTCATTTTACAGACCTCAATAGCAACAGCTCTTTTCCTCAAAGACCTTATGATACACATGATAGGCTGCACCAGACAGATAAAACAGTCCTAGCAACAATGGATAAGAGAAAAGACTTCAAAAAAAGCACAAATCACAGACTGCCACTTGCTTAATCAGTGCCATTTGGAGTAATAGCTTGCCTCTTTCATTAGTAAACAATCTGTAACAGAGATACAGGAATTTACCATTTATTATTTCTACAAGCAGGCTTAATTCTATACCAGGTCCTCTGTCCTTCTGTCAGAACATCTATGTGCACATAGTAGGAAATTAGGAAGAAAGAGGAGCTTCAAGACAAAAAATCATGGAGAAAGAAGTGGCACAATGCATTATGTTGAATCAAGTTGGATGATGGATCCATCTTCGAATTGTTTGATTTTATACCTTGAACCCAAAAAATCAGGTGATATAAAGAAAGTGCTAAGGTTAGCAAGAAAGAGGAAAGTGATAAAAATTAACTGTCCAGGTCTAGAAGTAACATTCTCAAAGTTTAGACCTTCCCTAATATATAATTAATTTTAGATAGTTATCAACATATGTAGAAGACTAACCCTAAGGACCAAGCAAATGTGCTATAATGAGACAAATATAATCAGTAGTGTATTTCTAGGTTTCAAAGCACAGAGAAAGAAACATTTTGCAGTTTCTTTATGCATTGATGGAGTCATCTTCTGACTGCTTAGCAGAGAATTTTAAAAATTGGGTGGGTAAATACATCAGGCAATAAGTTAATCTAAGCATTTATTGTTAAAAGCTACTCATTAACTGATTGAAATTAACATATTTATTTCATCTGTCATATTTGATTAATTGCTAACGACATCATTCTTATTCAACTTTGGACACCTCAGAAGCAGCCAGTATAAAACACAACATAGCTCCACTCAGGTCAGCAACCACATCAGATTTTTACCCCTGAGAGCCTGGGCCAGAGATATTCAGCAAGAAACTTCAGACAACTACAGAATTACATATGGAATATGATGCTTTTGTTCCCTAGCTCTGGAGGTTGCATTTTTCCACAATTTTGCCAAGATCAACAGAAACAAACATCATCCCAACTACCTAAAGGATCTAAAGCAGCTATATTTCTATGGAAAGGTATCTCAAGCTCAAAACCAAATAGCAAGCTTGCAAATTGTTTTTATTGACACCTTCTACCACGACAGCATACCTTCTTTAAGCTTGCATGGATCGCTAACATCAGAAATTAACCACTGAAACGTGGGCATTGCTGCAACCCACTGAACTAATTTGCCTTCACTCAAGACTCAATTCTTAAATGGTGGTATCACCAGCTTCCAACCAGCCTGATAGGTTTTGACGAGCAACCACTTTAGCGACTGTGAGACTAATGCACATGTGCAGATCGGCGCCACAGATGTTTGTCCAAGGTAGCATGGCTCAAGGGTTGGAACTCTATTCTCCTAGGACAGTATTTGCCTTCCCACACAATGAAGGGAGTTTTGAAGAGAGCATGGCCAAAAGTAAAGGTTACTGTTATCAGAGAAGACCTCTCCTATCGTCTGTCTAGCAGAGAGGATTTCAGAAGAATCTACCGTTCACATTACAGAAAGAAAACCTCAAAATATTACAGTTGTAGACCTGACATTTCATGTTCAATAATCAATATAGCAGCTTACAAAGTTTAAAAAATGACCAGTTACCAGCTTTGGAATAAAAGTATACTGTAAGATTGATTTTGTAACCCATAGTGCTTGTCGAAGGCAAGGAAAACTTTGCCATTTAGCTGCTTGACAAAGTCAAGCCTGACTTCACAAAGAAGTGAAACTGCCATCATCATAGCATACTATCATTAACTGTTACATGAAAGTAATGTTTTCACTTATTTTGCAAACTGAGACGGTTCATTGCATATATATATACACACACCTTTGGCTGAATTCTACTCTTAGAAGAATTCGTCTAATTCAGTGACTGCACTGTGACTCCAGGATGAAGAATTGCCGTGCTAGTTATCAAATACATGTTATTGCCAAATGAGATAAAACCACTTTCCATTACATAGTTCACTCCAAAAGCAGGGGGTGGGGTGAATCTGACTGGTACATAACTTCACAGCATGAAACAAGATGTGTGTAAACAAACAGAATAACTGTGTATTCCAGCCAGGTAAACAAGCAGAATAAAAGTGGAACTTTTAACAGAAAAAAAATATAATTATTTCCCCTATGATAAAATCCAAGGCACACTAGTGCAGGGAATACACTACTAAGTGCAAAGCAAAAGCCATGCTATTTTGGAAAGCTCACACACCAAAGCAAGTATAGCACACGTGAAGACTTACCTGCTTATATTTCTGCTAAAAGACAAGACAAATAATCACGCTATGTATATCTAACATTCATGTAGAACACCTATGTATGTAAGGCAAACACAGTGTTAATATCTTATTGTTTGCATTAAAAATGGCAGTTTAAAAGCAAGATCCATAAATGCATCATGTTCTGGGCTTGTCCAATGAAGTTCACAATTTGAATAATGAGATACTACATTGCTACTCAAGAGTCAGGACAATTCTTAAATGAGTGCATCCTACTAAGTAAAATTACACACATACAAAATGAGTTTATCAGTGATAAATATGAAAACTGGCATGCTTGACTTTAGAAGCATAAAACTACATGAAATGGTGTTTTGGCTTTGTTTTATGTAGTACCTTTATCATTTTATATTACACTATAACTTTTGACCTTATGTTTTCTGTACGTTTGAAGTTCATGACAAATATTCAGAAGCTAAAATTTATAAATAAATTATATATAATGGGTCTTAGAATTCAATAATAATTAATTTATTGATATTTAGTTGCAAGATCATTCTATTTACATGCACTTGACATCCACATCAAGAGGAATTAATGAACTGATAGTATATTACTTTAAACCATATAGCATATTATGTCAAATTCTCTCCATATTTTAAATTTTTTTCATTTGTATATTTGGTTAGCTTTCTACTATCCCTTTTCTTACTTTCCACACATAAGAGAAATGCATTTAAACTGTAATATGAGCTTGAAATGCAGGTACAGTTTTACAAGGTGCACTATACAGAATAACATACAATACCACCATTTTTCATGCACTAAATAGTAGAAATAAGATTAGAACTGTTTCTTTCCAAATGCAAAATCCTGTGCTTGCACAGTACGGATTTTAAAAGAAGATCAATTTTAATGGAACAACTTATAATTATCTGCTTTGAAAGAAGGTCAAAATATAGCATGTTGGGAAAATATAAGCACCAGGATATCTTGTATAAAAGCATAGTATAGTTACTACAGATTTAGTAGACACATCATCTGTACAAGTTACCTGGACAGAAAGTAACCATATGATGTGAAAGGAAACATCTTAAAAGCAATCACACTATAGATTAGAATCACATTGCTTTCAGATTCATCCTGAACAACATTGTCTGTATTTTTCCCTATCTGAAGGCAAGCAACAATTTTCATTCTTCTTTTCAATCTGATATTTACTAAAGGGTTTTTCCCATGACAACTCCATGGTTTTTTTTTGCAACTGTGAACTCATGTGAGTTTTTTACCAACATTAACATAACACCCAAATGACTAGTTAGACCTTCATGAGCTTGTGCCAGCTGTACAGTACCTTTAGGCCATATATCACTGCTAACTCAAGATTTCTATTCACCAGCATTGTTTGTACCAGTTTCTGCACATAAGACAAAGCCTTAATATGACGCCTGAATGCTCTGGTCCATCCAGGCCTTCCTGTATGCTTTAATGCTCTGCTTCACATTTGAAATTTACTCCAGAATCCCCATCCCCAACACTGGAATTATACATTATATGACAAAAGCATAAAGATTACTCATGATCCTGTCAAAACACAATATGGAAGTGTCCTGCATGAAGATACTATTATGCTTATTTAAAGAAATAGACATTTGATAAACCAAATACAAGCAACATAAGAGATCATTCAACAACTGCATTGAACTCACAGATAATGGGGATTTTCTGTCCTTGTCAATCCAGACACCTTCAACATCTCCTTAATAATTTTACTTTCATTTTTGTGGAACATCTTTTCCTCACAAGTGTGCTGGCTTTATCAAAATATGACGCATAATGTAGCCTTTCTGTTTCCAGGCTGTATGTATAAATGACTATTCATTTCTGTTTTCAATTAATTCATACATTATTCATATTAGGAGTGCTTTAGAGCTCAAACTGATTCATAATTCTATAAAGTATAAACCTACCTGTAAAACTCAATCTAGCTCAGGAACTGTGTCAGCTGCCATCAAATTTAAAACAACAAAGACACTGAAACTGCGAACCACTGCTCGCAGAGCAATGTTTCTTTCCAGGTGTCTGACTACATCCATTAAACTTAAAGCTAAACTTGTATTTTGTAGAAACGGTCACATATAGTTAAGTAACATCAAGCTCATAATCACTTCAAGTGCAGCTAGCCAAAGAATAATACTTTTATTCAGTGATAAGTCTCCCTCACCATTAACAGATATTTATATTATCAATTAAAAAGTTGTTGTTCCACTTACTGTGCCACGTCGGATACAGCTGGCAATGGTGACTCTTCTGATATAAGGTCAATGTCATCAGTGAAGCTGTTGGCTAGTGACATTTCTTGCATATTCCCTTCTAAACGTCTTCTCACTGCACAAATAATTCAAAGAAATCATAATGCATTAGGGAGACAATACATAAAAGCCCTTTTCCTTGCTTAAGATACTGTGCAGTAGATTAAGGAAACGGTTGTAATATGAGACATGGCTTTCTTTTTATCAGAATCTGTGAAGTTGATGCTTATATGCCATACAAAAATATATATGAGCACATACATAGTTCAAATACAAAGGAACCTCTTACTAGAAAGGCTTGTCTTCTCAAGGACTGTCTCCCTGTAAGCAGAAATTCACCATACCCACAATTTCAATGTGGTCATGATGATAGAATTTCCTCAATGAATACTATTTGATACACACACTTTAATTTCTCTAAAACCCTTCTTACAAATTTTATTGCTATTATCATATATACAGCATCTTTGTTTCAGGCATTCTATTTGGTCACTGTATTCACCAGTGTTCAAAAATTCTCCCACAGAGCAGGGAAAAGCCTCAGGTGCTTGAATGCCGTCGGGTCAGCAGGGTGACCATGATGGATGCAAAGCTGTACTGCAGCTCAGCATATGTTCCAACCGTACGAAAGCTACAAATTTCATTACAGATTGGGAAGACATATGATGGCCCATGAACAGAGGAGTTCACTCACAGACTGCAAAAACCAGAGAACTGCAGCTAGCCCTGTAACTGATGAAAACTGTTGTTTTAAAAAGCTCTAGTTTCAATGCTCATTTCCATCAAGTATAAGGCTGACTTCTTCCTCTATAAATGTGAGGTAAACACGTACCTGCCTTTCTGAGTTTAGCTGCATCAATATTCATATAAAATTTCCGCTTTGAGGTCTTTTGAACATCTTTTCCTATATTTATTTCTTTTTCAAAAGCTATGAAGTACATCTAGCTTAAATTACTGTGATCTGAAATAGCAATTTTTTTCATGACGACTAGTGATCCCAACAGTTTCTAAGGAAGCTCCCTATATATTTTAATTCTGATCATTCTTGAAAACTTGGCATATACAGTTATGATCTGGCAGAGTGAAATGGCTTGGAAAATGCATAGGATGATGCATATAAATTCAAGGGAGGAAAAAAAAAAGAAAATAAGTGTTTGTGGGGTGGGAGGGAAAAATCACTAAAATTAAGTTTCAAACAAAACAAGTAAAAGAATAAGTAGCGTTGCTTGCACACTTTGAGATGGGTAAGTAGGCAAAAACAACCTACATGACAAAAATGAGAAAGCTTGCCTCCTAGAAAACTAAATTATTGAAATCTCAAGTTAATACTACAGCACCACTTTGACTGGACTACGTTCCAGCTAAATCCTAAAAAAGCATACAATATCAGAGCTTACTACTGGAAGAGCCATAGCATAAACGGCAAGGAGTGAAAATGAAGTCTATGGAATATAATTATAAAGTGGCATAACTGAACGCTTCTAAAGGACATAACATTACAAAGCTATTTTATTCACATCTGCTGCATTCAATCACAATTAAACTATGTTTCCAGGAGAAAACCAAAACCTACTGGCACTGGGAACATGGAACTTCTGTGCTCTTACAGCATTACTGAAACACTCGGGTTGCTCTAGAGGAGCATTATTTTGTGAGACCTGCCAGTTCTGCACTTGTTCTGACCGGACGTTTTTTTCTGTAATATAAGTATGTAGCTTTATTTCTGGACTAAGGCTTGAGATACACAGATCCAATATTTGAAGTATTGCTTTGGGAAGCTGTTGTGGCTTGGCCTCAGACGGCAACAAAGAACTATGTGCCGCTCTCTCAAGCTTTCCCAATATGGGGAAGAATCAGAAGAAAAAGGCAAAACTCGTGGGTTGAGTCAAAGGCAGTTTAACAGAACAGCAGAGGGAACAAGAAAACAACAACAATAACACGGACAGAGGAATATACAAACACGGTTATGGAACCGCTGCTCGCCGACCGGGCCCGGGACGCCCCTGCCTGATCCAAGCCGAGACTTCCTGCCCTGCCCTGGGCAGCTCAGGGCAGGCATGGCTCACGTGGCATGGGATACCTGTGTCCCTGCCAGAGCCTGGGGAGAATTAACCCTGTCCCCACCGGAACCAGGACAGAAGCACACACAGATTTAGGAATAGGCTCCTTCAATCTCTAAAGCAGTAACATTGCATATGATCGCATCTGCAAAATTAACCTGGGGGAGTTTTGGCTTCAACTTCAGCAAGGTTTTCCTCATAGAAGCCTAGCAGAATTTGAGAGTCAGCCAAAGGCAGAGTTAAGTCATTGTGCCCATGTAAGGCATATCAAATTAAAAGGAAAATATTTCTATCAATTCCTAGTACACAATGGACTGCTGAAATGGTAAGAGAAGGACCTAGTTAATTCATGGGATTTTGCCTCCCTTATAGCACAGAATAGATATTAATGTTACTGCAATGCATTTGTCATGAAAACAAACAGGATTATATTTTATTTCTGTCATTTTAAAGGTTTGGTCCATATTGCCTTATCAAACTTATCTCTGTCTCATCACACTGCTGTTTGCAATCTGCATCCATGGGTTCTTTAAAAAAAAAAAAAACAACAAAACAACAAACACAAAACCCCAATTGTTTACATCTCACTTGCTAATTCCTTTTCTCAGAAGTGTTGACTACTACAATGGCTGTTTGCTCCATAACAGGATAGTTACGCGAAAAGAGGGACAACAGTAGAATGCCAGTTCTGAAACCTTCACTTTCTCATTAATCTCATTTGCAGGTGCTGTGCTGAGCGTTGCGGAGCAGCTCTGCTGTAACTGCAGAGTGCACCTGGAACCCCTGCTTCTCTCACCATGGACCTTCTGCAGAGACATGTAGAATATAATCCTGGGCATAATGCCCTCAATCCATACTTGGCTACCTACACAAGCATGGCAAGCTTCTGGTCCCTCTTTATACAGGGTACCTATATACCAGTACCTGAAGGGGGCCTATAAGAAAGCTGGGGAGGGGCTATTTGCAAGGGCATGTAGTGATAGGACCAGGGGCAATGGTTTTAAACTAGAGCAGGGCAGGTTTAGATTAGACATTAGGAAGAAGTTCTTTACAATGAGGGTGGTGAGACACTGGAACAGGTTGCCCAGAGAGGTGGTAGAGGCACCATCCCTGGAGACTTTCAAGGCCAGGCTTAATGAGGCTCTGAGCAACCTGATCTAGTTAAAGATGTCCCTGCTTACTGCAGGGGGGTTGGACTAGATGACCTTGAAAGGTCCCTTCCAGCCCAACACATTCTACGATTCTATGAAAAGCATGAAAATTTTCTGTTTGGTGAATGCTTTACTATGATTATCTGTGACAGTCTCATCCCACAAGTAGTACACATGCATTTCATTCCTTCAAGCATTTTGAAAAAGACAATGATGTGATTATGTACTTTATACAAACAGGAGTTCTGTAACATATACTCCATAGTTCATTTTACTACGTGAATTGAAGATGTGCACTTAGCACCATAGAACTAAGGATTTGGGTCATGTCATTTGCCTCCCTGCTTCCCCTCTCCCCTCCCACACTTCCCACAGGGTCAGATCTGTGGACAGAACAATTTTTGCCAGTTTGGTTACAGACTAGATCTATCTCAAAAGCCTGCCTCTAGAGTACACAAGTATTAAGAGAAAGAAAAGCTGCTCCTAGAAGTGCTGCTCTTAAATATAAGTTATAGCAGAAATCACAGCTCTGAGGTTCGTAATATTTGGGTGGTGACATTGTAAGATTCCCTACTACTCTCAGAGCCACTTGACTCAGTTCAGGTTTGTGTTTTGTGAAGTACTAAGCCATCATAAGAGAATACCTGTTTTATCATCATAGCTCTTTAATAAAAGCAATTTAATACTAAATATCTTTATGCTTTTATCACCCATTAAGTCCGTGTTCCTGCTTTAAAATATTGACCCATTAATAATGTCTTTTGGTCTACACATCCAAACATTAATGTCAACATTAAATGCAAGTAACATGTCCTCTGTTCTAAACATCCTCTTTCTTTAAGGTGACTGGTAGAGTCATGAGCAGTTATCTTATTTGAAACACCCGTTCTGGAACCAACTCAGTTTCTGAAGTTAACTGTCACTTTCCCTGAGTGAACTTACAAAACTCATTTAGACAGCAATGCTCAGTCCTAAATCAAAAATTCCTAAAATCACACAAAAAGGAACAATTATTTTTTTTTTCATGTCAGGAAGCCGTAAGCTTCTGGGCAATGAAGTAATTCATAATAATCATTCATGATAATACTTTCATTTTGAGGAAGTGTGGAGCATTAAAATACATTCAACACATGGTAGTGATGCTTTCCAGAAATAAAACTCAAAGTTGTAAGGTCCAGCTACTACATATGGTAAGTTTATAACATCTGCATCTCAAGCCAGAACAACTGTATCTTCCCTCTCTATATTTATTTTAATAAGCTTTCCTTTTCCAAGCTGACTTCATGGGAATGAATGCCTAATTTTTGTTGTTGCAGAGTAGCAAGGAGGGGAGGCAAAGAAATATGAAGGGGAAAGAGAAGAGAAGCTATCCTTCCTTTCCACGTGCTACTACTCACAACATGAAGAAGCTGTACCTATTCAGTTATAAAATATATAACATTTTCTGAGCATGAACAGTTGGAAGCAGCAAGTTTAAAATACAGAACAGTATCTACCACAGTACAACAAATACCAGTGAATGCCATAGACCTAGGAATCCATGAAACAGATCAACTCATTAAATGAAACAGCAAAAGAAAAGTTAAATTTCATATACCTCTATTTTTTCCTTCAGTATCAGTTTCTAAAATGGTGAGAATATATAATAAACACATCAAAATGTAACCCCAGAGATATCTTTGTAATGCTGATTAGCTTTATCTAACCTCAGATTCCTTATCTATATTACAGTAACTTCTGTCTTTGTAGTATGAGGAAAAAGTGAGCTCAATTTACAACTGCAGTAGAAAATATAATTGCACATGGTTCCCATTACCATGGTCATTCTCAAATAGGCAATGCCTACCAATACCAGGACAAAATAATCAGGAAGATTTTGCACTCTTCTCTTCTCAGATAAAGAATGTGGGGGAAAAAAAAAAAAAAAGAAAAAGCAGCTCTCTTCTATTGCAAATAATCCCAATTTACTGTTTTTATTAGGAGTCTTTTTCACGTGCACCAAAAAAACCCCAAACACAAATTTAAAGATAATTCATACCATTCCCACATCATAGTCTACTTCACAAAAGTCTGCAGAGAATTGCAGTGGCTGCTTACACTATATAGACGGGAACCAGCAGTTGCTACTCCTAGGAATACAAACACCTTGAATGAAAGGAAATACTTGGAAAATTAAACTGGCAAAACATAGACACATGGAAAGAAATGGATGGTAAATTTGAGACAATTTAACATAAAACAGTTCCTGTTGTATGAATATTTATTCCTCAAATTGTAAGTAATAGATTATGTGAAGACAATGCCAAGTACCTGGTGAGAAGGGAGAGCTCACAGAGCAGATGGATAAAGACGACCAGGAAAGTTGTAGAGCTGCATGCAAAAACACAGGGCTGAAGAAGGACCAGATGGGACATAAAAGGTAAGCTAAACCAATGTCCAAAGCAGTAAAAAGATTAACATATAGAGAATGCTGATGAGGATAAAGCCTCCTCTACTAGATGCAAGTAAGGGTGGGGATTTTTCCTGTTCGTCTGGGGGTTTTGCTTGTTTCGTTGGTTGTTTTTAAAACAGAACATTATAAAAGACAGGCTTAAGAGACCAAAAGTAAATTCCAATCTATTCCTTTAGTGCCACTGTCTTTTAATCACTTTAATCCATTTCAATTATTCTTTTTCTTTCTCAGGACAAGGACTGCTTATTAGTGCTAGTAAAGCTATCCTATATAGAAAAACTCTTAAGTGAAATAACCTGCGAGATAAAAGTAATAAGACAGCATTCTGAGAGATATGTTTTTATCACTCTTATATGCTTAGCAAGAATTTAGTATGAACAGTAAACTGACAACAGAAACAATAAATCCATAATAGTCTTCTTCATAATATACACAGTTAAAATGGAAATATACTCCTAATTTTTATTTTTTACTGAATTCAGTTGGATCAGACACATCATCAAAATTATTATGCCACGTAGCGCACTTTAAGTTATAATAAAATTTTTCTTTGTTAACAAAACCAAATGAAATATTAAAATAAAGACCCAATTTCATCTGTAACTTTATGTTTAACAATGGGAAAAAAAAGCAAGTTTATCAGCTTATTTACAGTAAGACCAACTGACTAGATATTTTTAAAGGTGCCTAAACGAAATTTTCCAATATGAGACGTTCAATAAGATTTAATTTCCTAAATTCCATATGCGCTTGAAAAAAAAATCTGCCCTGCACGCTTCATTGACAGCACATTTCACTGTTTGATTGAACTATTTCCATAGCAATTATCAGTTTAAAAGACTGTATGCGCACAATATGCACTGTGGGCGACACAGCACTAGGGAAAATAAGGAAAACCTCTTAATTTTTGTTCATTTCCACTCTGTGGCACATCTGAGCCAAAAACCTTTGGTTTCTTTGCAGGCAATGGAGAAAGGGAAAAGGAGGCATCTCTGAAGAATGACTGTCAGTCTAATCTCAGACAATGCCATTATACTTATAATGCACGTATCTTGAATCCATGTGCAAGGTAGGTGGGATCAATCCAGCCTAAAAGTTGACACTATCAGTTGACTGCTTACTGACTTTCAGATCAGAAGTTGTTAAAACACACTCTCATAACACCAGGCTCCACTACTCAATGTAACAAATGTCTATGAAGTAAACACATGATTTGTTTAATTTTATATGTAAGGCTGCACCTTGACAGAAAATCCATGGCATGACTATGGTTCCTTTATCCACAGGGAGGAACTGTGCATTATTTCCTGTCTTCTTTCTTGTGGCAGGAACTCCTATCACCTCACTGCTCAAAACGCAGTATTTTTAAAGCTGTATAGAGAGGCAAACTGGTTTGGGGCCTAGACTAAGGCACTTTCAAATACTTACTTTCCTCAGGAAAAAAGGAAACTTAACGGCCTATGAAAGCCAAGGCGCCTATAACTGTCCAACACCTGACCACCAGCCTGCCTTTAAAAACCTCTTCAACTTGTTGTTGTTATTCATCTCAGCAGCCAAATGGTATTCAAGCTCATCTGAGCAGTCATGTTGGAAGAATAAGGCGAAACACATCATTAGCATAGACTGAATAACTTCCTTATGGAAGTTCTATTATGAGAGCTTTTCTTCATTACTATTGTGGAACTAAAGTGTCAGGAGTGTACTCAGTACTAGTCTAAATAAGAAAGAGCTATTTTTATTTTCGTTTTCTGTATAAGCGTTAAAAACCTGAGCATCTGAAGCTGGGATTTTAAATCCTTACTAGGTACTCAAATGTAAGCCATCTGCAAATGCCAAATACTCAGATTGTCCCATAGACAACTCTAAGAGCTGCAAGTGCCCAGTACAATTCAAAAAGCCAAGCCACTTCATATACCTAATTTTAGGCATCTAAATTCATTGTCATTAGAGACATGGCTGATACTGCAATTCTTGTATGTTCTCCCTGAACTTGATTTTGCTCCCAGAAGACCCACAGAATCAGACCAAAATGAATTAAACAGTAGTTTTCTAGCAGAACAGAAATAAAACAGCATCTGAAAAAAGTGAACTGAGGATAAGAATAAATTTGTATTTGCTGCAAACATATTGTTGAGTATATGCAAAAAGTGCCATGCGGGATTGCTGCTGTACTTAGTTACACGTTCGGCTGCAAGTGTTTAGATAAACTTCAACATCAGGTTTCTTGTGTATCTGATTTGAAATAATCAGCACTCAAAATGCACTAATGCTGACTTTATTTGTTGTACATTCTTTTGTTTAGATAAGCCCACAGGCCAAATTACATACTGACTTACACCCCATGGAACCACAATCACTCATTACATGTCTAATGGGACAGCATGGAGATGTAAATGAATACCAACACAAAATTCAGAATCACAAAGGCACATAGTACTGGGAAACATGCAGAGAGAAAACAATGAAACATACTTTTGAATGCATATGAAGGTGCTGTCACCTACCCCACTGCCTGAACATACTTGTAAGACCTAGCAAACAAGAAGGATGCAACATATTCACCAAAAAACCCACCAAAAATTTTCTACAGCATCATAAACATAGATCTACTTAAGAAAAAGCACATTCAGCACAAAATCAATTTATTTTCCTTAAATGAAACATGTTGGCTTAAAATATTTAGCTGAATATTTCGTTCAAAATAACTTGTAGACTGAGCAAACATCCATACCACTGAACCTGTGTAATGTTTGGCATTAACTGACAAGCAGGTTTGTTGATAGATTCAGAAAAGCGGTCAGGGACCAACTGCACAAAGAGCTGTAAGTACCTCCTCATACACAGATATGACCTGTCAGAAGAGAACTGGAGATTAATGGAGCATAGTAGAGAAGCATGCAGTGTTGGTGCCACTCACTATCTGTTCAGATAGCAAGCTATGATTTCCATTGCACTCAGTTCAGTCCCTTTCAAAAGCGTTAAGAAAGGATTTTCCTTGGCCAATTTAATCTGAGCAATGTAATTATTTTTAAATGTCTATTTATTGTGCTGTGATAAAAGCCATAACGATCAACTAAAAACATGAGCATGTGGAGATAAGTGACAAAGAAGGCTACTAATCTACCTACTTTAACTTTTATATTTCTGGTTGCGTTATTCTCAGGATAGTTTTACAGTTTTCCTCATGTGAATGACCCACAACAGAAAGCTAGAGGAAGCTGTTTGCAGTTCCTTGCCAGAATAGCAAGCTAAAATTTGTTCCAAAACAACATCAGATGTGATTATTTTTTTTTAAATAGCGCTAAATGCATCTAGTTGTGAATGAGCTGTAGTCATCCACTATTGCCATTTAATCATACTGCATGCTGGACAGTAATATAGATATTTACGACATGGTTAGGTATGTGGTCCAACTGCCCGGATGCTCTGGCCTCCTTGACTTTCACAGGAGAAAGGAAACAGCATTTCGGTTTACATACAACTCCACCAGCCAGATACCTTTTTCCGTAAGTATGCATAATGTGCCCTTAGAGTCTCTACTTGTTAGAACAAAATTTACCTCTACGGACTTTCTCCCCTCTCTTACTGAGCCAAACAGATTAGAAGACCCCAAAGACAAGGAAGTCAGAGAAACAGAAGGCCTACACGGAACCCTAGAGGGGTTTCTCATTCTCAACCTGAATCACCCACAGAAATCTCCCATCCTTTAAGATCCAGGGTCTCTACTTGTGTATCTCTGGTAGTTAGCCCTTCCCAGGTTTATATGTGGATATAGAGGTGAACATTGACATATTTGTTTTAACATTTCTTCTCTTGTGGGCTCTGTTCCTGAAAAAAGTAATGCTTTTTTTCCTTATGAAAGGTATTTCTCCTAAACATAAAAAAAACCCGCAGGCTTCTAAACTCTGTCAAACGTATGTGGTTGATATGGATGTTAATAAGGGGTAAGGTCTGGCAAAAAAGGTTTGAAAACAGATTTTTCTAGTCGGTTAGGGAAGAGGAACATTCAGAGAAACCCACAGAATGAAGTGCACAGAAGATAGAGTTCAGCTATCAAGTTGTGCCACATGACAGCAGTAGGAGGATTGTGACAGCAGCAAAAATACAGTAAGTGACATAAATAGGAAAAAGAACACTTGTCCAAAGCAAACCATCTACCTACTTATCTTTACCTAAGCACTTCCCAGCCCTTGAGGTTATCCTCCTTCAAGTAAGGAAAGCAGGTACCTCATCTCCTCAAATATCTCCCAGCAAAAATCTGTCTTGGGAAATATTTCAGCATGTTGATGTTGCCAACTCAACTTGATCATCAACAAGAAAGCCCTATATATCCTTCCTCTCCTGTTTCTCTTTCTTTGCTGGTTTACAAGTTTAATACTGAATAGCCTTGCATTAAACATTTCAATGACTGGGCACATCTGCAGTCACAGCTTTCTGCAGAGTAGCTCCAATTCTGCCACAGTAGTTTACGTTTGCCATTAACACTTGGTGGCTGAAACAACACAGAATAAGTTGCTGACATCTGTTGTCAGCAGTGAGCTACTTTTCCTGCATACGTTAGGCCTAAATGCTACCACAACTAGCCCAGAAGGAACATGAACTGGACACCTTTGGGAAAGCATATAACAAGACAAGTTGTATCTGTATGATGTCAAGAAAACCGTGTTTCTCAATATTCTACAGGAAAATATTTTGACTCATTTCAACTTTGAAAAATATCTCTTTTTCTCTTAACTGAAGCCTCATTCTGTTTCTTTTGTTTATCTGACACAATCCTTGTGCCCACAGATATTTTGAACATGTTTTCAGAGGTGGAGATACCATCTACAGCTTGTGAATATGTTCAGAGATCTGCTCTCCATGACTAAATTCAAGTCACCAATACTAATGCATTTGACTTTTTAAGGCTAGCAGTACTTGACTGTTCGTTCAGTTATTCTGAAGAACAAAACATACAGTAAGAACAGTCAAGAAAAATAAGACAAAAATAGCTTCGAACGGGATCCTTCTCCATGGCTTGTCTTTTTTTTTTTTTAAAGGACAAGAAGAACTTGACCTTAAAATGAAACAATTAATAGCTAGTGAAAGGTAATTTGGCAGCTTGTGAGCTCTGCAGGGAGAGCTCTTAACACATACAAACTCTTAGAATTACACATAGGGAATGTATCATGTAATATAAATATATAGAGTTACTTTCCATTATGGGATTCAGAACTGCCATTATAGTAAAAATGTTTATTTTAAAAAGGAAGTTCGGTTTTAGTGTCGCTATTAAAGAAAATAAACCAGTCTGAAAACGTTTTTATTTTTCATGACTGTTAATGGTCAAAGCACACATATTGCTAGAAACATCTTCCGAATTGTTGTCAATGTTTTGACTCACAAGGACACAAACCTCCAATTATTATAATTACAGTGAAATATGCCACCATTATTTGCTTATCTACTGCAGTTCTTTGCATTACACAATTGAATCCTTACAGAACAATTTCCCATTGCCTAGCAGTTAATCATTAATTCAAGACATACAACATTGTTATCAATCTGCTTATTCTGTACTGACTGGAAAAATGCTGTAAATTAAAGTAAATCTTAATACTACAGGAAATAATTGCCATATTTGTCCTGAAACTCAAAGCAAGTTCAGCAAAATAATCTGTAGCTATTGACTGCACTAAATCAAAACTTTTCCTACCTAAACTCCAGCTGTTATTATCCTTTAAGTTCCAGGTGAAAAGAACCAACATTTTATGGTAGTGTTCCCTCCCTATTTCAAACACTTTTGCTCTCAATTTGCTAAGTGTTGAATGTGAAGATTTTTAGGTAGGGCAGTAATTTGAGGAAAAGTCTAAATGACAACTATTGAAAAAGGAATTCAAAATAGCCATTGTTTTATGTACCAAATATTACACAAATTTTGAATGACGGATCTTCAGATCATAGAATTTGAACTGTAACATTTTATAAGCACAAGCCCCCCTCAGAAGTTACCTTCCAAGAAATGCTGCAAACCAACTGATCACGTTTTATTTAAAATTTAACTCGCGAAGTCTTTAGTCATGTACTTCAGAGCTCAATCCGTACGAGCATTCACTATTAATACTACACTTCCACTTTCTCATATTGCTTATTCAGAATTTCCATTGGGAAATATTTAGGATGTTTTTAAGTTTGTCTTAAATTTATTGTAATTACAAAGAAGCTGATGAGCTTTTGCTGCTACAACTAAAATATGACTTCAAATCAATTTTTTAAGACTCAAATTATTAGCTTTAGAAGATCCAGCATAGTTAGTAGTCTACACTCCTAATAGCAACCAAAAAATTGTAAACGACAAGGGAACAGCAATGTTTGTAACTGAGATACAACTTTAAGTTGACACATGCCCTCAGTCAGAGGCCAAAGTCCTTCTTTACTGATGACATTGTGGAAACACATTTGAATGTGTCCTGTAGCTCTTGAGGCTTAGGATGACCTTGATTCTCCTCTGGCATCAGGCCATGATTTTGCTTGAAAAAAATCACAGTGACAGTGAGAACCACTGACAGACGTAATGAGACATACAGCTTTATTGTGTGCCTCACCCTTCCCTCCGCCAAAGAACCTGCGTGGAAGAGGGTGAAAAAGCTCACTCTTAAGCTCACCTTGTGCTTCTCAGTTTGACTGACCCACTCTCCCCATAAAATGCATCTCCACAGAGCAAAGAATGTTTGTCTATAAGAGATATGCAGTGAAGCCCTGAAAAGCAAAGAACTGAGAGATTGCTGCTAGTGCCAAGATTGCTGAATACAACGGTCAGTACATTATGAACTGGCTGTACAACTTGGCCAATCCCAAAGAGAAATCTGGATGAATGCTGAATTTGAGGAGTGACTTGACTGGGATCAGCATCTTCAGAGAAAGTAAATACTATACAAATCTCAACGGATATTTATTTTCTTACACTATCAGTCCCTTCACAAGGCTGTGGTTCCATCTGTGCTTCTTTAAGCTATTGATTTTTGCCACATTGCTGAGGACTGAGACATAAATTCAACTTTGCCATACAAGAACGTGACATGGCTCAATTATCAGTCTTACTGCCTTTAATCTCATGGTTTATCAGAGTCAACATTTTTATATATACACACATGGCTACAGATATTGAGCCCTAACAGGCATCAGAGGAAAAAACAGCTTCCATGCTACTGCCTTTCCAATCAAATATTTTTTCTTTTAAGTAAAAAAAAAAAAAAAAGGACAAACAAGTACAATTTGTTTTCTAAACATCACTAATGGTTTCAGAGACATTGTCAAGAGGACCTAAACTGCAAATGTGATTAGGGCAATTTTCTTTGTGCCACTGACTGACTAAAGAAGTTCTGCTATTTGTTGGTAGGCAAGCCACAGACTACCCTTGCAGAATATTCCCTTCAGTTTTCTGTGGTTTAGGAGATTCAGATACCACTCGGTGTCTTAACTCGTTGAAGAATCAAAACAGTGATTCCCAACATCCATCCTCCGTCTTATCATATATGCTAGGATCATATGATGACTGGAATAAAAGTGTCTCCAGAATGACTTTGTTAGAGTCCTCTGGTAAATTTTTTAAGTTAGTAAAAACCTCACAAAAAATTGTTAATGTGACTTTTTAGGTAAACTGGAAAATACATGTTTAGCTGAAACAAGAGATTGCTCAAGACTGAAATTCTCCATGAGCCCTGACAAACATTTGAACCAGAAACACTGTTTTGTAATACATTTTAGACACTAAGGAGTACTGCTTCCTTTTGAGAGAATGACAAATACTTGACAGTCTCATCACTACCTTGAAGGGTTCTTCCTGAATCACTTCAGCTTGATTTTCCTCACAGTAGATTTCACAAGCCTTTGCTGTTGCCTAAGTGCTAAGAAAGACCTTTGAGGAAAGCACGATATTACTTACTATGCCTGTGTCCAGTGGATAGAGCCGAGAGCACACCTGACTTAAGTCTGTATTCTGAGCATGGCTACTAGCTCATTGATATAGGGAGGCTGGGTTTTGAAGACGAATAAAGGCACTTTGTTCCAAAACAATTTCTATTGCATTCAAAGACTGTGTTAGAATAGAACAGGTAATCCTGCCTCTAACTTTGCCTTGGGCAAACACCAGGTATGCAGCCTACATCAAGAATATTTAAGACTTCTCAAGTGTTCACCCAGCAATGGTTTGAAATAAGAACCATTTTGTTTCATCCACTAGATGTGGACAAAACGGATGATTCACTATATATATTTTCGGTAAGTGTAAGGCGTGGGGCAGCAGGATTCCATGGTCATTCAAATGCAAACATACACATACCGTCCTGGAATGGTTTGCACTTTTGAATAACTTTCTGAATAACTGCTGCAACACACAAAACAGCTGGATTTTCCTAATATCCGATAACAAGAGATCAGGACAAAGAACTGTATTGTGCAGTGCCTTGTCTTCAACAGAGGTAAAGAGCAGATGCAGAAAGACAGGACAAATATACAGTGCTAGCTTCACAGAGAACTTCCTGTGGTTTGCAGCTGTAAGACTTTCCAAGGCTGAGGTGGCATCCAGGAGTTGCTGATGGGTTTTTCTTTTTCAGTAAATTCATTCACATGGAGTTGAGAATATATCAAAATTTGTTTACACTGATTTTAGTAGAGATCTGAACATGCACTTGCCCAATGAATGGAAAATTCATGCAGTGGTCTCAGGCACTGTTAATACTGCTATAGGAAAAAATGCAACGCTAGTGAAGCGCCATGTCAAAACCCTAGAAAGGTAGGATATAAGTAAAACGAATTTTATTCCAATAAATCTTTAGACAGAGGTATTACAGACTCTGGAAATAACAAAGGCATAGGCCAAGAGGCCAATTACTTCTTTTGAGAGAATAATGTGAAGACTCATTACATTTCTAAAGCATTAAGACCAAAGATTTTCATTGCCATTTGCCTCCTGACATCATAAACGCAACTGACTCCTGTACACAAAGCTTTTGGAGATGTGCTTTCAGACCTGTAGGGAGAAATTAGCACCTTGTTCCTGATCTGCTTTCCCCTCCCCCCTTCCTTTTCATTGATGCTCTTGTGCATTTACTTCCTAGTGTGCAGTTACTTCTTCATGACTATGTTTTTCTACTGGAGAAGCACCCCCAAAACCCACGCCTTACGAGTTGGCTTTCAAGCTATAAATACTTTAGTGTTCTCTTATCCAGATTTGGATATGGTCCTTTTTCCATCTGAGAACAGGTTTAAATTAGGCTGAAGGCACAAGTGAAGGGAAGATCTTGCTGCTTGGTTCAAAGCATTTCCAGCTTTGCAAAGGTTATTATAATGATGATGTTTGCTAGCATGCCACAGAAAAATCTGCTTGACATTTTATGCCTACATCTAATCATCACTGTCATCTGAGATTACAAGGGATTCACAACAGAAACCTTAGCTCTGTCCTGTTCCACTCCAAAGTCCTTATAGATGGGCAGCCAGCACAACACACTCGGTTACCTGCAGTTCAACAGGTTAAAGGAAAGCTGGCAGCATGGAGACAATTCAGTGATATTATTTACCCTGAAGGAGTTGTTCAGTTGCAAAAGCAACTGCTGAGATGAGATCACTGAAATTGAAGAGTGCCTTTCTACAACAATTGTTTCATTTTTCATGGCTATGACCGGTTCCATTGGAGACAGTCTCATGGAAAAAAGCCACATTACAGCATTTGAGGTGGGACACACCTGTGCTACACAAGGGAGGATGTACAAAGCTAAGAAGTCTTATCTCCCTGCAGTATAGATTTTCAGATGGTTGGCAGAGAAGCTGCCACAAGAAGAATGCCACAAGATAAACATTGGAAAAATTTCTTGGACAATTCTGTCTCATGCAGAGAATTGCATGACCCCGTAGCAGCAGCCTCTAAATGAAGGGAGGGAGATAGAAGACTGTTGATGGGTGATTGCATCCTATGAAGTGGGAACAAACTAAGGTCCATTCAATGCTGGGGAAGGCAGATATAGAGATGAAGGAGGTAGAAGAGGAGAGTATCAGAGGTCTCCTAAATAAGCTTTATTCTGAATTAAATGCTGTAAAATACTAAACGCCAAGCTTGTTCAAATTAACCTGTTTTTAGAAATTGCTACTGACACAGACTTTATGGACTGCAACCTAAACTGCCTTGCTCCCCATTTGTAAGAGAGGTTCAAGAAGTATTTTCCCCTCAGACTGTTTTGACTCCAGCCAGTCCATGTTGGAGTTTGGTATATACTAATGCATTTATTTATCTAGCAAAGAACATCTTTACCCCTTTAAGGAGACTGTAAATGTAAATTGAGGATGTTTACCAGGCAAAGTAATTCCCCGTAAAAACATATTACTATCTTACCCAAGTAGACCTCTATCAGCTAAAATTTGTCATTTGTGTGACATATAAACAGGCCTACTGTTTTATAAATGTGATTTTTACCTTATTAGAAATGGTGCAACCACAGAACTTCCAGAGATACCATTTCTACAGTAAGAAAAGGAAAAGTCCTATTTAACACTGGCATTTTATTATGCTAAGGCAAGTTTGTGTGCACTTTTGCATATACTTTCTGCTCAGCAGGCTGTCTAAATTCATCCCTGCAAACCTTAAGCTGATGGGCCCCTGTGCACACCAAAAACTAGCGCACATTCTCTCTCTCTCTTTTACAAGGTTACAGAAACAGCAGCCAATCTGAGCCCTTCAAATAAACAGCAAGAGAAACTTGTAGACTTCTATCTAGGGCTGCCGGCACACACTGGCTTCGTGATGGCTCACTCAGCACAAACTAATCTAGGATAGATTCAGGTCAACCTGACCTGAAATGGATCTTAATTGAGTTAGTACAACCAGGTCTAGAGTATCCCATTGCCATGGTCTGATTCACCCCATTAAAAACAGAATGAAAAAGCCACTAGCAACAAATACTGGCATTATGCTGCTTAAGATTTTTTTGAAAACTGGAATCGATTTCTGAGAACTCAGCATAATATAATACTTAAAGGAACACAAATGGATCCAAAGGGTCAGAACATGGTCACAATTTACATACCCATGAGGCAGATTCAGGACCAGGTCGTGTGCAAGCCAGAATTCCTGGAATTAGTTATCAGAATGGTATTACAGATGCTCTCCCCATAATTCACCTTATTCGAAGCTGAAAAAAATATTCCTCTCCTTTTACAGAGGAGTTTTCAAGTCCATGCAAACTACACACAATTCTCTTGTTGGTGAGACCACATGCTACAGACCATAGCAAGAATAAAAGAGAGGAAACCCAGGAGTTTTTTTCCTTGATGATGGATTGCCACTGCTGAAAGATGCTTAATACAGAAACAACCACATTATTAAAATAACACATAATTTAAAAAGCCATCAGGGTTGCTTTATATTTCCAAGCTAGGTACTTTTCGGCTGCATTGAGTAGCACTGATCACATCTGTATTTTTTTATAATACAAGACAGGAAGGTGCAGTATAGGAGGCTTACCCACATTGGCATGGAGAGAAAAAGCAAGAGAACTCCCTAATACAGGGGGCAAAGCAGAGAGGAAGGGATGTCCAAGGTAATTCATCGCTCTTCCCCCTCCCCCAGTCTCTGTGGACCTCACCCCAGAGGAATTCCCATAGAAATTAATGCCAAGTCAGCTGGGATATTCACTGCAAATTTAAGCAAAACCACTCATAGACCATAGGCAGAAACTTTTTACATGCTCAAAGTTTGCTCATAATTCAACACTGCATTCTGTCAAAAACAGTAACAAGGTCAAATTGTTTCATCAGTTGTAGTCAAGCAATGCTAAAGAGTTCAGAATTTGGCCCAATTTTAATCAATACAAATAAGCAGTCTTACTCACTTAGAAATTTATTAACTCTGATCAATAGATTTCATACAACAGCTGCACAAAAATCAATGAACAATGCAACCTATACAGAACATTGCAAATGTTTGTTCATTAGGAAATTACTGTTGCTTCCTCTTTTCTTTCCAAAAGATAATAATATTGCAAAAGATTGTTTAGCCAAGTCTTCTAATGCTAAAGGTGCACCAGTTGTATGTACACAGCAGATTAGTGGACACTCCAAATTGAATGGGAATCAGTTCCAGATGTTTTCCACTGATTAAATTTAGCCCAAGCAAGGTTAAGTAAATGACAAGCAGCTGCTTTTCTTTTTTGCAATAGTCATGAAAAACGCTCTTAGAGTTCTGACTACCTCTAACTGGCAGACACATGGTACAGTACCTATTTTCCTAGGGTTTCATGATTAACAGAGACTGTGGACAGTCTTCAGAACAACATTCTTTTCACTCCCAGTCTGCCAGATCTTATGCAGATCAGAATCGACAGGAAGAAACTCAACAATAAAAAAAAAAATCATCTCTCTGGAATAACTCAATTATACACATGCCTAAGACACAGCAACTCTCATTGTATATACTCCTTTCCACTGGAGTAAGTAGAAATAAAATAGCAAAATGTTAAAGTGTCACTAGACCAGCAGCTCAGTGCAATACTGGCATCACCCTAATGACTACTCCATCTCAAACAAGAAAGCAAAGTGCATTGATTTCAGGTTCTTGCACATACCATGAGAACAGCAGAAAGAAAATCATAGCCAGCGATAGGTGCGGCAGGTATAAATTCAAAGTTATTCAAGTGTGAAAATTCACAATGTAATAGCAAACAAGACCACTTTAAAAGCGGGGATTGCCTAGCTATTCCTCTCTAAGAGCTCTTGAACATTTACTTGCAAAAAACCAAAGATCATTGACTGGAATGTGACAATTTTTACCATGTGCAGAGGTTTAAACAAAGTTTTATTTTTTAGACTTTTCTCCTACTTAGGCATACAGTGTTTTTTACACCTGATAGGATTAAACTGATAGAAAGGTATAAAAAGTTCCTTGCACATATATCTTTAGGCAAATTGACAGGCCAGATTTTCCATCACAGCACTTATTCCTGGCAGTGCATGGAAGCATTTCCAATGCACAGAAGTAAAAGCAAAGATTCCCATGGATTTGTGATTGGGAAAATCTTGGAAGAACACCATGCATCCCTGTATATAAAAAATTATTTTCCAAGCATCTTCTATGAGACTGCAAACAGCATGCTCTGTAAAGAGACATATCAAGCAAACTAAAATTGTTTAGAAAGTGTCTAACACCTGGGTATCTAAACACAGAGCAAAACCAAAAAAAGAAAACACTTAAAATTTTTTCTTCTCCATTTTTAAAGTAATGATCAGTGTTGCATATATACACAAACACACACCCCCAAAGAACCAGAGTTTATTTTACTTCTAATTCTGGAATCTTTTCAGCTTTCCCAGCTGACATATAATGAAAAATATGTAAAATACATGCTTTTCAAGCCATATTTAGTCACATATTCAACATGAAAAGTATATTTACTGGCACCTACTCCTCCATTTAAGTAGACCTAATCAAAAAAGCCATGATTGTTTTTTAATGGGGTCCCCTGATCTCCCACAATAATGTCATTCCCATCAGAAAGAACAAGTTTTTGTAGCTAAAAAGTAGCTTTACTTCTGGATTAAATCACATCTTATTTTCCTCACAGAGCATTCACTACATTTTCTGCAAAATCAGCTTCTCTTCTTGCAAAAGCTGACATGCCCAATTACCACTCCTCCTTGTTTATGCTAACAATAAATAAACGAGTAGGCCTATGTTTAATATTACACCGACTAATAGCATTCTTCACTTCTGTAGCGCTGTGTCAGTCTAAAAACACTTCATAAACAATTAAGACTCACAATATCTCTGTGACAGAGACAAGACATATTCATTTAACAGATGACGCAACTGAAGCACAGTAAGTTAATTGTCTGCCCGAGGTCACATAGCAAATCAGTAACAGAACTAGGAACAGAATCCAGGAACACTGACTCATGCATCTCTCCCTCCTCAAGAGGAGACAAGCCTTTTACATACAGCCTCAACACCAAAACAGGGTTTCCATTGCAGTCTAACAGCCCAATACTACATGCTGGAGTTTTGTCATTGTCTTCCATTCTCATTTTAACAGTCTCTAGCTGCTTCTGCTTCTTTTGTGGAAAAAAGAGTTTGAGGTAAAAGCTGATGATCCTTGGCTTTTTACAAAACACACATACACCAAAAAAAAAAAAAAAGACATGCAAAAAGTTGCCTTTATTCCCATTTATAAGATGAAGTACCTGCTCATCACCTTCAGCGAGAAGGCTCCGATGTACCTCAAAAAGGCCTTCACTTCCATACAGTCACTAGCGAACTGCAATGGAAAACCTCACAGTCTACAGTACTACAATGGCTCTGTATGTTACTACCGGCCTAGGTGCTGGTTGGGGTTTTTTTACCCCTTTCCCTTTTCTCATCCACTGCATCACATGAAGTAGTAGACTGAATTTTGAAATTAAGTTACTGTTGTTTGGAGTTTGGACTTTGGCATGTTAGACCCCATATTCTGTATTCTGGGCTGCACTGGAGTGAGACTGCTGCTACCTCATCGAAACATTTAACAAAAAGATGAGATTCTAAAGGAGTAGCGGTGAGAAAAACCCAAATTGTGTAGCACATACTTATTGGTGCTTTTAAAGGTAAATTTCATAGACTGTTTCCCCAGGCAACTCCCATTGGTATATTAGTTTCCCATTTCCCCGTGCATAATCTGCATTATAATTTTTAAGTTACTTGAATAATTGAACAGAATTAGAAAACTGTGGTCTTCTAGAGTTTAAGCCCTCCATAAAAAGAGAAGCCTTAAATCCCAAATTGCTTTTTCTTTTCCTCTCTCAGAGGTTGCCGTCACCTCCCCAAAATAATTTGGATCACATGACCTCAAGAAGGGCATGTGCTGCAGTGCTATGCTCTACTGGAAAAGGCACTGCCTACAAGGGCTCATTTGAGTGCAACACATCCCCCAGTGCTACACAGTGAGAAGGTTATCTTTTCCACGCTGTGGCATCATGTACCATAAACAGATGGTTAACAGACCAGAGACCAGGTCAAACAGCTGCTTTTGTACTTGATATCAAAACTGTGGAGACAGATGACTGAATTAATGAGATACAGGATCAGCCCGAGAACATGAGACAGGAGCCAATTGCATGATCATTGCTGCCTCTGTGGGAGGCTCACAGCCCACAGGCTGTCTTCTGAAGTGCTCTCAGACACTTCTGAGTTGACAGCAACTGCATATTGAATAAAAATTCAGTTCTAGTCCATGAACTGACCCATTGATGGGCTAATTGATAGCACCAGGCTCAGAATTGTTGATGAGAAGCTCAACATGAGCCAGCAACGTGCACTCGCAGCCCAGAAAGCCAACCACATCCTGGGCTGCATCAAAAGAACTGTGGCCAGTATGTCGAGGGAGGTGATTCTGCCCCTCTGCTTTGCTCTCATGAGACCCCACCTGGAGTACCGCATCCAACTCTGGGACCCCCAACATAAGAAGGACATGGTCCTGTTGGAGCCAGTCCAGAGGAGGGCTGCAAAGATGATCAGGGGGCTGGAGCACTTCTCTTATGAAGACAGGCTGAGAGAGTTGGGGTTGTTCAGCCTGGAGAAGAGAAGGCTCTGGGGAGACCTTATAGCAGCCTTCCAGTACCTAAAGGGGGCCCACAGGAAGGATGGGGAGGGACTCTTTATCAGGGAGTGTAATGATAGGACGAGGGGTAAGGTTTCAAACTGAAAGAGGGGAGATTTAGATTAGATATTAGGAAGAAATTCTTTACCATGAGGGTGGTGAGACACTGGAACAGGTTGCCCAGGGAGGCTGTGGATGCCCCATCCCTGGAAGTGTTCAAGGCCAGGCTGGATGGGGCTTTGAGCAGCCTGGTCTAGTGGGAGGTGTCCCTCCCTATGGCAGAGGGGGTGGACTAGATGGTCCCTTCTAACCCAAACCATTCCATGATTCTATGAAACCTCTCTAAATGGATTTCTCATTTAAACAGTGAACGCCAGGTAACTATTTTGTTAAGTATCATATTCCAATAAGTTTTCATCCCTTTTACAGTAGCCAAAGCTAATTTTCTAGGTCATAATCCAGATCCTGTGTTTATGCACATATAAGGATGAGACAGGAAAGAGCGATTAAAACCAGTATGTAAACTGGCTTCTGTCTCTCTCTATCTACGACGCATATTGCTACAGCACAGAAAAATGCCTCACACCATCTGATGCAATTGCTCTTGACATAACAATTCGTGTTAACTGTTGCTTATTTCCTTCCTGCTGTCTGGTTTTTACAAATATTTTGACCACTCTAGCATTCTTCTATGAAATGGACTTTCCTAGAGATGGAAATTCCTCCTTCCCTCCCTTTCAAAGTATGCATTATGTGCTCTTTTATAGGAGGCTCGTGAGATGCATGGCTCTATGAGTCCTCTTAGTGGCTCTCAGGTTTCTGATCATTCCCTTACTCCTCAGATATTTGCTCTGCAAGCCCAGATAACCAAAAGCAATCTGATTTCAGTGTATCTTTCCCAATCTTTTATCTTCTGTTCTGGCTTGATTTGCTGCTCACTAAGCCATTAGCCAAATAATAACAAGTAACACAATTTGTAATGTCATTTTTAGCAAATTCAGTGTTAATCTTCAGTGCAAAGAAAAAAGCATTAACTATTTCCCAACATCATTACTTTCTTTACACGTTATGTTTAATAATGGGGTTAAACTTCCATTCTGCATAGGTTTTCATCTCAAGTTTAGATCATTAAAAAAAAATAAAAAAAATCAGTTTACCGAGATTGTTTCTATCTTTCCTACATTTTGGAAAAGTGACAGCTTAGGATATGCATGTGAATTCACTAAGGAGTTCCTATGTCTCCTGAATTCTTCTGTGTTGTCCCGTATTAGGGACATTAGGTAACTGGACCTAAGCTTTGTATTGAGACCTAACAAATAAGGCTTCTCAGGCCTGCTCTGTCCAAACTTTTCTTGGCCTGACTTTAAGTGATTTAGCTGTGACAGCAGTTTCTCTAATTGACCAGGTGTCTATACATAACTTGTTTTACTTCTCTTTATATTTGTGTTGTACAACCATCATTTCATATCTACAGCAGTAAAAGCAATTATTCTAGTAGAATGAGGTATTTAAAATGAAATAATGGCACAGTTCATAGAAATACAGGCTGGGCAGAATCTCAGGCCTTGAGAAATGGAAATGTGGGAGGCAGCGTATAGGAGTACAGGCATGAGATAAGAGATGGGGCACAAGCTTGGCATCGGAGAACCCACAGCTACAAGCAATTAACTAATGGTCAGTTAAAGAAAAATGTAATCCTGGAGCAGGACAAAACTGTTTTTAAGGGTAACAGAGAACAAAGAAATACTATTTCACATATGTAAAAGGGAACATATACAGTAAATTCAGATGAAACCTGGAGCTGCACACCAACGAGGAAATATGTAAGAGTGCCTTAGGAAACATTTATAAGCGATCCCAAGTGGATCCCGGGAGAGGAAGAAGCAGCTATCACCACAAACATCATACTCCTCCCTATGAAGGACACCAGATTTCAACAACTCATTGTAACACTTCCCCTTCTGCCTTTCATTTCTGCAGCAAATGAAATGTCAGGACCCAGAGGAGCAGTGGAAGGATGAGCATAAATGCCAGGAAAATAGGTAGAAATTGAGAAGTATATGTTAGAGTTTAAATTGTATTTTTACTATTACTGTAACTTTTTAAATATGCAAAAAAATACTGTATTTGATTTTTTGGGTAACAATTAGATCTGGACCAATAGTAATTAGATTTAAAAATTTCAGTTATACTACCCCTAAATTCTAGTTTTACTTTTATAATGTGTGCTTCCTCTTTCTTATAAAGAGGACTTTGAGCACAACACTTCTTATTCTTGCTTCTCATCATACCTTATCTATTAATTCTGAGTTTCCATTCTTAAAGTCCAATAACTATTTCATTTCTCTCTTCTTCCCAAGGCTGGCTAAGTCTATCATTTTATGGTTACTCTCCAACAGGCCTTTCATATTTTTAATCAAATCTCAGTACAACTCAAAGGTAGAGCAGGCTCTCCTCTGCTTCTACTCTCCACCTTCTGTACCAAGGCTACTGAAGACCTAGCTGAATTATAGTTTTTTCCAGTGCATTCCTTCAGACACAGATGTCAGGAAAACTCCACAAGGTCCTGTATTGTGAGAACATTCTGCTGGTTGCTCAAACATAAAAGAAAAACTGATTTTCTGTCTTTATGGTCAACAGCTGAATTCTCCCTTGACACTCTCATGACAGGGTCTTGGATTTTCTTCCTTCCTTCTGTTGCCCAGAGACTTACTTAGCAAGACTATCACAATGTATATTCTGGATCAGAGAGCAAAAATTATCAGGACCACATCAGTACTGTGAAACAGCTTACCAAAACTATAAAATTTATTAGGTCCATTTAATCTCACTTTTTAAAGTTGCCTTTTTTTCATTATTAGGCAACATGTTGACTCAAATATAATTTATTCGCTCCTGTAATTTTCTACATTTTTATGATTTTAACAGTAATCTGAAATATTAACTTTTGTCAACAAAACATCCTATCCTGGGGTATGCCCTCCTTTTCAATTCACAGTTATTTTTTTCCCCACTGCTGTGCTGGTAGTGTCTTTTTTCCAGTTCTAATAGTCAACTTTACCAGAAACACCACTGCCAGTTGTCCATGGTGGACAGGACTTCTCTTGCTCAATTGTTGTTTTTTTTTAACTCTATAGCACAAACTTGTCATTCACCATGTGCTTATTCTAAGCCAACTTCATCATAAAGTCTCCCTGCCATAGTTGAGAAATTTTCTTTTGCTACTGAACAGCTAAATTCAGTCTTGCATCACAACTGAAGTTAGTTGAAACATTTTCAACAGAATGAAGTTTCATCTAAATGTACTGTCCTTGATGAGGCAAAAATGTTTTCTGGATAAAAAAAGTCTAAACTCAGTTTTATTGACATTACTAAACAGAAAAAGTTTGAGAGAGCTGCAAATACCATCTCTCACTATGCACTCCCGTGGTCTCTGGGACCATCTGGTCCGAAGTCCCTGCCCAAGTCCGGTGGGACTGGTGATCTAAACTCTGGCCCTAAATCAGGCAGAACAGGGAGCTGAATAAATGCAGAACAAAAATAAATTTTTAAACCTCAAAAGCTGCCTGATTTAATCAGCAGTAAGAGTGGGTTTGGCAGGGGCAGCTGTTCTCTTCCTCTCAGCCTCCATCTCCCCTTACACCACCCACCACCCCCAGTTCTACCACAGAATTCACTGAATGTTCTCACTCAGGACTGCCAGGGCTGAAATGGTAAAAACTGAAAACTTTCTAGTAAAGGTGTACAAATATATTTCCACAATTCTTACTCACAGGCAAGTACCATTAGTACCTACAAGTCCTGAACTGACTGACAAATTCAGAGGTTAAACAGCCCTATGCTGAACATAGATTCTCACAGCAAAACCACCAGCATCTGCTAAAGTCACCTACTTAAAGAGCATGACGTTTTTCAGAAGCATGGTATCTGGATACTTTCTCTTGCTAATTTGGAGTATATCTTTGTATTTATGCTTTTCTGACTTACTGACAGTTATGCAGACCCTCAAAAGCTTCGGTGTTTGCTTTATTCTGTTAATTTTAGCCACATGTTTTTTCCTCACCTTTCACTCAGCTTGTCAGCACTGGAATCTATGAAGCCACTTCATTTAATATGTTTGCTTCTTTATATGTACTGCAGATTGTAATCCATCTACACCACTGAAGGAAAGCAGCCCTTTTTCCCCAATGGAAATGCAACCATTTTCCAGGAACAACCAACCCATTACTAGATAGGTGAATTCTGGAATGTCAGCATCCAAACTAGCATTACAGAGAGTGTAAATCAACATTAACACTGTTACACGCTTCATATAAGAGAGTTTACAAAGGTATTCTGGGGGTCATAGAAAATAACATTTCTCTCCCGTCTCCTGGTGAAAAGTTACTTTTGTGCAGTTTTGCTTTAAATAGGCGGGGGTGGGGTGGAATTGTCAGCATGTAAAAAACTCCAAAAAGCAAACAGAAAAGCATAGTGATAAATAGGGAATTTTGTTTTTACTCCAGCAAAGATTTATCACTGTGAGAGTCTTGTGACTTTGACAAATTTTACAATAATGAGTTGTGTATACAACCTAAAATAACTGACAGAGAATAATATATTCCATCTGCTGGAGATGTCCCAGAAGGCTGACCCTCAGGGTCCAAAAACTCTCACATTTTTGTAATTTTTTCCTCCCTAATAAAACACATTATGAAACATGTATTCAGTTCATTTTGGGAAGCTATTCACTGCACTGAATAGCTGTTATTTGAAGATGAAACTCAAGTGCATGTAAAAGATTTCAGTTACACTCAAGTGTTATTTGTTTTTCTTCTATTTAGATCCATCTTTATGACCTGCCACTCACTCTTGCTATCATAAATAACTACCATCTTGGTATTTAAGTGCCTTCTTAAATCTTACAGGAACATTAACAATGCCAGAGAGTTCATACATGTCGTCATTCTGGTAACACACCCTGTTGCAGGGGAGCGTGTGCACCATGGTTGACAGAACTACAGGTAAAGATCAGTTTCAAGACTACAGAGAACAATTATGGCTGTAATCTCAGGTGAGAATGAAATCACTGAGGGCTTTAAATCACTACAGGAAAAAATTAAACCATACACCCTGGTATGAAAGAGTTCCTCAGTAGAAGCAATAGATATCCATGAAAAGAATATGCTGTACTAGAGTATCTTCAGCATCACAGTTATTTTCCAGACCTTTTTTTCTTAAATCCATGTTTGCTTTAGCTGATCCTTTTTAATGTCTTTCTAAATAGCTTCCTCATTGTGAGAAGTTTGACTTCAAACAAGGAATCTATTGTTGTGGAAAACTTTCGGCCTTTCCATTTCTGCAAGGATGGTCAAGTTCTTACGGTTACTGAAGATGGGGTTCGTCAGATCCTAAACCCCATGCATGGTGTAGAACCAAGTGCAAACTGTTTTTCTTTTAGATTATCAGGTGTTTGCTTCAAGATTCCACTATTTATGGCACGTAAAGATTTAGCTTCTACACTATGCACTATCCAATACCTGTTTTTTATTACACATACGCAATTATCTCATTTTTATCTCAATCAGTTAATCTCATTTTATTTCAATAATTAATGTCGATCATATCTACAGGCTTTATAAGGCTTCCCCTTTCTCAAACCTTCATATAGAAAAGGAAAGCATTTTTGCCTAACTTTGAAAGATATGCCTCCTATGCAAGTTTTAAGGATACTAGGTGGACATAGATACATTAGCAGGATATCCTAAGAAAAACCCTGCTTTCATGAAAAAAAAAAAAAAAAAAAAAAAGGTGTGCTCACACAATGCAGATCCTGAATTAAGGTAAAACTCTCCTTTATCAAGGAAATTTTAACTTAATTTCAGTCTATTTCTGCACTTGCCAGGCATTTGTTTCAGGTCTCCCTACAGTCTCTCTCACATCTGACTGGAGCAGCCGACTAGAAGAGCAGCATTAAAGCAACAGCTCTGCTCCTCCTAGGTCAGGCCTATGAAAAGTGATCTAATTCAATCTTGAAGTTTGCCATCATCTGTAAAACATCCAGCTCCACAACCAATGAATAAAGTATTGCACTCTAGCAATACTGAAATAGAAGCTGGCATGGCTCTTTTCAATTGCCTTTTTAAATTATTTTCTCTGTCTTTTCTACTTTCAGCTTTTTAAGAGAGGAAAAAAATACCACCATTTACAAGCCTGAAGCCTAGTACTTCCACTTCCCAAGAATAGAAGAATATTAATTCTGGCAAGGAGAGCTTCACTGAGAGAAATCAGGTTTAAACTTTTGAGAGGTGTCAAGAATGTTCAGTCAATTGAGCAATCGAGTTAGCCAACTACATTCCTGGAAGATTTGCAACAGAAGGAATAAATCAGACAATCAAATTAAGTGTGACTTACGCCTGACGCTGTCTAAAAGAAAACGTGAAAGAAAATGAAAAATAGATAAAACTTAATTGGCAAGGGAATAATATGCATGGCTTTCTCTCAGAACTAGAATAAATTAGACCAGCTATAATAGGAGTACAAGAAATCATTTTCAGAAAAAAAGTGAAAAAAATATTTTATTTTCCTCTGTTGCCAAGCTGTCAGGCAGAAAAAGATACAGGCTTGTCTTTTCAATCTCTTTCCTCGGATGCACAGAGCTTTGCTCAGACTAACTATGAACATTCAAGGAACATAGCTTAAGTGAATAAATGTGCGCTGGCAGGGTCATCAATACAGACAACAATAGTCTTCAACATCTTAACTGTCTTCAGGACTGTTAGAAGCTACACAACGCTTTGCTGCTTCTGTCCATCACTGACTGATACCACAATATCAAAAGACACTCAGCAAAATCTGCTATTACATGGTCAGCAAGGAAAGCTGCAGAGCTCTAATAAACATGTGTGAATGAACATAGAATTCTGTTCAGAGAAATGTAGTTAAAGCAGCAACTTTATTTATAAGCCACACCTTTGTCACACCTTTTGTCCCCTTTCACAGAACCCTACAAAAGCACTGGAAATGTCAAACAACAATTAAAAATCCACCATTTCTGAAAAGCATTCTGACCTCAAATAGACAGATAGATGATTTACACAAGATTATAAGTCATAAGAAAGAACATGAGGGGTAATGAAAACCTCCATCAGTGCAAGAAACTCTTCCTCCCACAATGGCAGTTCATGGCTATCTCTTGCACGAAGCAGAGGCTTGAAGGTCTTTCTAAATCCCTATGGGAGGCAGATGCTCCTACCCCTTGCAGATGTACCTCAACACGCCACAGCTCTCATCTCCCTGCTATTCCACATCTGACTGACTGCTCTAGCATGGATGACATCGGTTGCATTGACAATACAACCTAGCAAGTCTGTAAAGTCAGAACAACTGAGTGAAACTCCTACTTTTGATTGTGTTCAACACAGAAGACGCTACATATTCCCTCTGGGAGCAAAAATATTTGAAGTACTTTTTAATAAAGAAACCATCACATCAAGACTGCAGCCATACTCTCTCCAGGCTGAAATTGTGTGTCAGCTTCAATGTCACATAAAAGTAGCAATTTTATACAGAGTCGATGTTCAGGTTTATCAAAGACAGATGAAAACCTAAGTCAAAGCACCACATGATAACATACCTTTGACTAGAGCCAGCATCTTTGGATACCTCAGTTAACTTGGCAAGGCTTTGCATGCCTCTGGGTATGGAACATAACTCCTCAGACTATGAGGAAACGATCTCCCCTTGAGCTAAAGATTTAGCAGATCCAGAACAAGCACAAGTTTCCCCAACCCCATCAGACAAAGGATATCAACACAAAGGCAGAAAAATTAGCTTTGCAAAAAACCCCTCACTTTATAGTAAACATTACTATCTCATAGCCACATTTCCACTACAAAATTAAAAAAAAAATTACAAACAAAGCAGTATTTTAGCTCAGCAGTGAAATTCAGCCAGGTTGAAATTTCCAGGTTGAAATACAACAGCCACTTACAGCAACACACAATACTTTAAATGAAGCAAGAAAAAACCCCACTTACCAAAGCCTCTTGGTTGACATAGGCATAAAAATATTTAGGTGTTCCTATCACAATTTATTTGCACAATGTTTAAGACAGTGCTGTAAAAATGTAAAGATATGTTTCCTGTTTATTTTCCTTCCTTCAGGCTCTATGTGAGGTAAAGTTTAAAGGTGGGGTAGATCTGAGAAAGTTTTCCATCCAGCTCTGAGATAGTTCAAAAAAGTAAAATTAATGCTATGTCCAAAATCTTAATTGAGTTAACTGTGGTAAACAAAGACAGCTCTTTTAGTGTTCACACCATATGAATCTACAGATTTCCTTTAATTTGTGTCTCCCTGTTTTTGTTATGTAATTGCCCTTGGTTTGAGGTATCTTGCATTACTGATTAGTTTTAAATTATTTCTTCACAGACATTTTCCCTTCATCAGTTCAAGTCACTTTAACATTTTCACTTAAAAAATGCCAAACTGAACATAAGTGAAAGTAAATTACCTCCTGGTTCATCAATGTAGAAAGACACATCTTTTTTGTCTTCTTGTTCATCAATGTGATCATGAGTGATCTGAGGAATAGACAAGGCATTCTCTCCTGGGTTTATCACAGGTGCAGAACCGTTACCACAGCCTAGTTTCCCTTTTCTTTTGTATCTTCTTGCCTGTGGTAGCAGAAATGGGATGGTATCAGAAGATACTTATCAAAACCAGAAAAGTACACATATGAATTTCACTATGCAGTAAATTCATCTGAGTTTGTACTTTATTTTGTCTTTTTTTTTAAAGAATGCAATTGAAATTCAGTGAAAGTGTTACATCCTTGGTTAATGTTTCAAAGTGGCTGATTCTGAATTATCAACTTAAATCTGATTTCATTCTCAGGAGAAAATGTCTAACGCATTCTGAAAATCAGGTCTCAAGTAAAATTTCTCAAACTGGGTCCAAAACTCAAGGCACTCAAAATACTAATCACTTGAGTACACAACAGCTTAGCTGTAACATCTTTCTGAAGTTCTAATTAAACATAACCATAGACTTTGAATTATGAGCTAGGCACTGTGCAGTCTTTTCAGCTACAGAAGATTTCACCTTTTACCAAAAAGGCTGAATTAGGCACACCAGGAGAAGATAAATCCTTCCTCCTGCCTCAAAAATTGAAGTTCTCCTGATTTTGGAAGCCTAAGAGGCAGTGTTTATTAAACACCCTACAGTTGGTACATAAGAATGAAAAATGAAGGTTTGAATTTAACTGGTTTCAAGGCTGGTCTCCATTTGCCCTTGTGACTAGAAGTGACCAACAAAACAGCCACTCACATACTGACTACACAGCCTGTGCTGTCTACCTCCTGCATGATGCCACCACCTAGCTATATAAATACTGCTTCTCACAACATAGCATTTATTTCCAGTCTTCATGACTGCCTACCCTTTGGCTCTAGTCCCACCTGGTTCTACTACTCTCACATCTCAAAACAGAGATAAGAGGCATACGTTAACTTGCCTGATGCTCCAGTAACCTTCTGACAAGGAGCTGAGATCTAGGGCTACTGCACTCAATTCTGCAGAGTACTCTGGCCTCTGATGTGACCACTAAGCAGTTAGCTGAGATCAGCAACAAAGAGCATAAGTATTTGCACATATCAAGACAAACAGCTGCAGACTCAATATATTCACAAATGGGACAATGCTACTTGGTCTAAGTAAACCAATTCTAATTTATTACAGTCTGTATTCAGTCTTTTGGAATTCATTCTTGTGTTCAGTTCTGCAGCAATTAAACAAAAGCGTGTTCAAAATTAATCAAACAGGGCATGAAAAATAGTAGAAATGGGCATTTATTGTAGACAGTGGATGCACTACCATGCATCAAAATGCTCCTAAAGGAAAGATTATGGGCTCTCATAGCAGGAAAAGAAACTAGGAATTCTCTGGAGAATAAAAAGCTGCAACGTGCACGACATGATCAATACACAGTGAAGTCTTTAAAATAAGAGGCTAGGTAGAGAAAGAATGAACTAGTCTCTTTTAGCAAGACAAGATAGTCCCTTGGTAAGAGATGAAAGAACCATTACTATGTTCTTGAATTAGGGTTAGCAGTTCACAGGGAAGTTCAGGTTTAATAATATATTAGGGAAGTCCCTCTCACTAGAGAAAAGAGAGGGAAAATACTAAGGGCACTAAAAGCTAGAAATTTTTTTCAGCTCTCCCACCATGGTTTGCCTGCTGTTCAGCAAAACGTACTACCCAGCCTTATTTCAGCTTCACCCTTTTCTTTCTTCACAGTTTTTCTGCCTCTAGTTAAGGACGAGATTGTAACTTTGCTATGAGACCCTCTGCTCAGCACCGAGTAGGTTGTACTGCTGTAACACCAAAACATTTTGTCAGTGTTAGGCTGATGGTTGGACTAGATGATCTGAAAGGTCCCTTCCAACCTAGGCAATTCTATGATTCTATATACACGTACACAGATCACACTGATAAAGCTTTCTACATGTGCTGCGTGGAAATCGTACTGCAATTCTCTGCTGGGCAATAGGCATCAGTGGGACTTCACTGCCTAAAACCAGGCCTCTAACATCACTTTAGAAACCCTGGGTATTTGAGCTAGGCCTGCTGCAGACCTGGGCCTTTCCAGAAGGGGTGGCTGAAGGCTAGGCAAGCTCGCCAATGAAACTACCTAACTATGTTTCAGCAATCCCACCTGACAAACACTATTTCACTCTTCTGCAGCCACAGCTCAGGAATTTGTCCAAATTTCTACACACAGACGCAAAGAAAAGTACCATGGAGAGAAGTATTTGAGCAAGACAAGCGTAGATACTGTCAGCCACATGTTGAAGGCAAACATAAATTTTTAAACTAGCTTTCTCCATTCCTTCTGTATGAACTACTATGCAAAATGAATGCAAAATGGTTAAGTGTCATCAGTGACTTACACTGCCCTTTGAGAAGGTAAAGAAGACTTCAAAGTGGATAAAACAATGAAGAATCAGCACCTGCCAGACCACCAGGTCAAATTTAAGTTTTACTGTCCCTCAGGAATATTTCAAGGAAAATTAATCGCACTGTGGCATGAGGAAAACAATCACATGTCCCATTACAAACAGCTTTCAGTTCTCCAAGTTCTTTGGGCACTTCACAAGGATTTTTGCAAGTTATCCCAATCAAATTAAAAGCTAGAACAGAACAGAGCTCTGCCAACTCTCCGTTACCTGTTTTCTCAGACTAGGGCTAGATGGCGCTGGTGTTTTTTTTGGATTTTGCACTGGCGGTGTAACATAGATCTTCCATGTTGCTGTAGAACTGCAGGATTTCTCTGCTGCATAGCACCGCCACAGCGTCTATAATAAAACCCAAACCCAATAATTTCGGTGAATAAGCAGTCACTGTTGTACTTGCAGGACAGCTAAGTTAGATTTTGCTTCAAATCAAACCGACAGCATTCTTCGATCAATGTAAAAATACTGCAAAGGGTTCTGACTGCAATTGCTGTGCTATACCACACAACACCACGCCTAATAAAATACACTCTTCCCTGTGTATAACTGTGTCGAGTATAATTTGCACCAGGAAACGTACACTTGGCACACAGTGATCTTAAGTATGCTCTTTGTAGTGATCTCCCTAAGAGCTGGGGTCTAACCTTGCCCACAGTAAAAAAAAAAAAAAAAAGTAAAAAAAAATCAAACAACCCCCATAAAAGTGAATGCCAACGAGTGTCATCTAATACTGCTGTTTCCCTTTTTATGCAGTGTGCCACATTTCAGTATTTGTGCACCATGCTATTGCATTATTCTTTGTATTATCATATAGAATGCTATGCAGGGACATTTTTCTAAACTGAGGTGCGTGTATACACATGTATGTGTACACATTCATCACCTCAGCATCTGGCAGATGCAGAGGACCTAAGGGAATATAAAAAGGCAGTTAGGAATTAAAGATTATAATGAAGAGCTTTTACTATTTTGTCAAATAGACTCATGGCATCCAGTTAAGGTCATTATGCTTGTGAATATCAGCTTAGTAAAGCCTCCTGTGCTCACTCATAAGAGGGGGAACAGGCTAGTTCTAATTCTCTCTAGTGACTGAAGTAGACGAAAAAGACAAAGTGGTTAAATACGGAATCACGGAATCTTCAGAGTTGGAAGGGACCTCTAGAGATCATCTAGTCCAACTCCCCTGCTAGAGCAGGGTTGCCTAAAGCACATCCCTCAGGGCTGCATCCAGGCGGGTCTTGAAAATCTCCAGAGAAGGGGACTCCACAACCTCCCTGGGCAGCCTGTTCCTGTTCCTGTTCAACACAAATTGTAGATTTATAATAAAGTGCAGTAACTGTGATTCTCAGGACTTTAACTACTAGGCCATGCTCCCTCTCTAATACCCTCCTAAGCATTTCACTGTTAGGGGCCTTACCTGAATTAGAGAAGCTGCAGCTGGGATTTGTCTGTTGAAATGCTTCTGACGTTGCTTCTGCTGTACTTTCAAGGCAAAACCAGACCCCAGAATACCCTAAATATAAGCAAAATTACTAGTCAGACTCCAACATGGATTCACATGCCTAAACCAACTACTTAACATACAAAATAAACAGACAATTTATAAAAGACTTTCCTAGAAAAAGTTCTGAATTTTCAAATGTCCACGGTGACAGAAATCTATTTATTCCAACAAAGAAATCTGAAATTGAGCACATTGATATCGGTATCATGTAACTCCAAAAACCAGCATATGTTTATTGCTGTGAACCACAGGTAACATTAGTCAGAGGCATTCCCAGAGGTGGTCGTGTTCGAAAGGCAACGCTACACAATGGTGGGAGAAGCAAATATTAATGTCACGTGACTGATCTATAGCTGTTCTTTGCACTTGTCTTTAATTCTTTGCCACAAAAATATCTCCACTACTAAAGCCAGAATCTAGTTTGATTTTCCAGGCAAATTGAGCAAAGAAGCCAAAGATATGCTTTATAATTTCAGCATTTCTGTTAAAACTGATAGTTACTGAAGAAATGCATTGTGTATTCTAATTATTTGGATGCTGCTGTCTTTTTTTTCCCCCCATTCCGTTATTTGAAGATCCAAAAAGCCCAAAGATGCTTTATAGTACCATGAAGGAAAAGAGATGCAGTTTCCTAGACCTCTTCTTTGTGGTAGTGTTCCTCTCCTCACAGGACCACAGATTTTTCCAATATAGTCATAAAATAACAGAAACAAAGAAAGTTTGACTTCTGTCATTGACACGCTGATAAACAGCTCTTTTTCTCTTTACCTCACCGAATAGTTTAATTTCTTCGAATAGTTAAAGTCATTCTTATCTCCTTCCTAGGCCACATCTCTCTGAAATGACCGCAGTAAGTATGTAACAGTTTCACTCATTTATGTGTGGGTGCACAGATACACAAACATACACTTGAGGATGTGTGTGTCCACAAACATTCCAAAACAACACACAACCCCATTATTTGCTATCAAAGGCACCAGTTTAGAACTACCTAATTGTGAGCCCAAGTCAGACAGACAGTTAAAAAAGTAAACCAAGTTCTACTTACCGCTGGCAGCGCAAAGAAAGATATAGCAAATACTGAAAAACAGGAAGCTATTGTCTTCCCAATCCATGTCTGGGGAACTTTGTCTCCATAGCCAATTGTCGTGACCGTTACCTAGGCCAGAAACAAACACCTGATCACTGCAATGCCGTACCCTTTTTCCCCAAATACAAAAATAAAAGGAAGAAAAAAAAAAGTAGAGAAGTATCAGGAGATACATATGGATCAACAGTGTTTACATTTGTGTATAAGGAAACCACAAGACTATGCTAAACTTAACTGCTGGACTCAGGATAACTGTTCTCACAGTTTGTATCTGGCTGCTTCCACCCTTCCAAACTGGAAGGATTGGCCCTGTGTTCTTGAGACCGTAGACTTGCAGTTTTTCTGCTTTTGCTTTTAAAAATGCAGTTCCACGGGGCTAAGGAGAGTGCCTTGAAAGCACTGACTTGCACACAACCAGTGCACAGACATTGGCCAAACTCCGCAGTCAGGCAGAGACGCTAGCTGCCCTAGGGTAAGCTATGCGCTGTGCTGGCAGGAAGGGAAAGGGACAGGACTAACACCAACTCAGCTGAATCTTCACAGCAGGAGGAGGAACACACAACCATTCCATGACACTTTATCTCCCAAAGTAAATAAGCCAATAAACCAAGACCTAAATACAGTTGAGCCCCATGCTAAGCTTTTTTTCTTCCCCCCCAAATACAGCTCTTTGCCGCTCAAAACTGTGTTTCAGACATAGGATGCACCTTACTACTGCACCTGGATCTGCTCATTGCCCATCAAGGTGCAGTAAGGGCCAGGTACTTCCTAAGGGATGAGGAGCCCAGAGTCAAGGGGGATAACACAGCCAAGCAGGGTAGTACCTCCTCAGTCCGGACCCAATCCCCCAGCACCCATGCAAAACAGACACAGAAAGAGTAACCGGGTCTAATCAAGAATCCAGATTATAAGGCAAGGAGGCACATCTGACATCAAGCCAGGAAGTCCATCCACAGACCAGGATTAACATTGCCCAGGCTGAGCCTAAATAAGAGGCCCTGGGCCATTGGTGTTCAGGTGGTCCCAGGTGTGGCTGGTCTGGGCCATTAAGGCTTTTTAGCCTATTCAGAGTCTTGATGCTGCCATAAAATGGTATGACAAAGATGACTTGCACCCCTGGGAAGTGGAAAGCTTCTGATGAGGAAATGAAGAATTCTGTCACCAATACCAACCACTGGGGAGAGCTTTAAATAGAAAAAATGTACTTCTGCTTGGGAGCACCAGCCCTAAACCCAGTCCCTCTCCCTTCACTTTGCCTTGAATGGTAGCAGAAATGCAGCCAAAACAGACTTAAAAGAATATGTAAATTTACACTGACTACAAAAGAAGATGTGACAATACTGCCTTTTACGGGAAAAGTTGCTGCCAAATACTTAGATATTATGCAAAAATAGGCTTCTCAGAAGAAACTATCAGCAATAAAGGCATGGGAAGAATACATTTCCTCCTCCTCTCTGAGCAGTTCTATGAAGAGGTGGAAGGAAGATTTGCAGGGAAAAAATTACCAACTACTATCAAACTGAGTTTTTCCAAGTTAAAAAAAAAAATTAGGCTTGTGTTTATTCATCATTAATTTCTCATTTGATGAAGTCAACTTTGTAGTATCTATATCCTGTAATGAATATTGTTATTTTGAACTGCAAACTGGTCTCAGCAGGAGCTCTGTCTTGCCAGGTGTTTGTCCAGATTTAATGTGGCTTGCCCATGAAGTGACTCAGGTGCTGTGTACTGCCAGCAGTACAAACAGACATGTTTGCCAGCCCCAAAATTAAACCAGACCCCCCCCCCCCCCCCAAAATTCAACTTTGAAATGCAGTACATATTAGGGGGGAGTGGAGGAAGTTAAAGCAGTGTTTCTTTAACGCCACTTCAGCCCCTCAGTGCACCCAGATGACCCCTTAAAGTCTGGGATTTTTCCTTCCTTTTCCTCTCTTTTTTTCTTATGAAAGGCTTCTTGGTTTTTTGAGTTCTCCAGCACTCAGGACTTAAAAACAAACTGCAGTGATGTTGAGTTGCCTTAGTGTTACTATGGAAGACAGCATGAAAGCTGTAACCACAGAAAAGATGATTTTCCATCTCTACAGCAGGCATTTGGCTGGCAGATTCCTGCAGGTGCCTGAACATGTCTCAGAAAGTTTCTCCCTGGCTACCTTAAGAGGGTTCCTTCTGGGTAATCTAATTAGTGCATTGAAGTACATGGAAAGGATTATAAACAATGTAATTCTCTGGCTTTCTTAATCACAACCAGAATCTTTTTCTACTTGTATATCCAAAAGTTATTAGTTATCTGCTCAGAGATGTTTAATAACTAGGCTTTGAAAAATTACACCTCCTTCTTGACATAGATTTACTATGGCATATTCCAGCTGGTAGGCACATGCTTTAATGCAGGCTCTGAAAATGCACTTCAAAAAAGGAAGAACTCTAATTTAGTAGAAGTGAAAAGGGCTTCTCACATGCTTTAAGATAGGCAGGAGTCCTGAAGTTTGAAGAGTCAGAACTGCATACCTCAAAAAACATGTTAAATATACAGGGAGTCAAACTGCTACCTCTGGCATGGAAATTCATTGCTGGAAATTCTGAGCAATTGATCCCAAGTACTTCTGCCAGTTAACACCCATTTACTGGAGGGACTATTTAACTCAAGTTCAATGGAACAGAATAGTCCAGCTTGCAGCAAAACCAATAAGCATTACCAACAGCAAGAGATGAGCACAGAAGAGCCAACAGAAAAGAAGCCTGCTCCATGCCCTTCTTCTTTCCTAAAGAAAAAATACTCAGAAAGGACAGAAAAACTGCTGTGACATGGATTGCAATTCTGGCAGACTGACAGCACTGTTGGAAATGCTTTTGCATGTGTTCTAACATACTATAACTTCTGGAAGTGGCTTCATATAACATTTCACAAGCTTTTGATATGTCTTTGCCATTTAATCTGTATGCCAGCCAAATCTAGGTGAAACAACCTTGCATTTGATTGTAGTGAGTGAACATAGTTAGCATTTAATTCCAACTCTCATTCATTCTTTATTTTCCCTTTTCTTCATATTTAAACCTTTCAGGTCATTTGTATCAAGTTCAGCAAGCTTGCACTTTCTGCTCAGAGCAAAATGTTACCCACAATACAGTCTGTGGTTTTTGTCAGACACATAAGACTTTCAAATACTTGCTACCAAGACTTTTTTCCTATGGTTCAATTTTGAAAGGCAAAAGTGAAATCAAATTTCTCTCCTTAGTAACTCCACATCTGTGTTTCTATGTTACAGAAGATTTGAAAAGAAAAAGAAACTGATTCACTTTGTCCTTTGTCACTGTTCCCAGCTGTGAACTGCACCTGCACCGTGACTCACTAAGGCTGAGGGGGCCTAGAGGGCTGGAAAGCTTAAACAACAATTTAAACAGTGTTCTTCATGTGCCTCACACAGCTAGAGAAAGACAAAGCTGATTTTATCTTGCTTTTACACAAAACAAGTCAAGTTTTGGAAAACAACCACAAAACCTATTGAACACTTTGCAAGGCATATACATACACTTTGAAATATGGATTCCAAATCATCTACCTCAACAACGTAAAGTAATGCACATTTTAAATTTATTTGTTGGTCTTCATAATGGGAAACTCCTTTCAAATTAAGTTCAAAATATTAACAAAATATGCCTGTATAAACACATCCTGACTTTTTTGTCCTTATTTTTTTACTCTCTACTTAAATCAAGGCTGTAGCTTCTAGTATTTAAAAATATTTCATAATCCATATCTAAACATTCGATGCAACTTACAAAGCAAGCTCTGGATAACTAGAGATAAAATAATAAAATAAGAAGGAAAGGTAGAAAAAGTACATTGGCTTCACGTGGAACTTTTATTAAATGTAGGAATAACCTATGCATGAATATACATGGACAGAATCAGATGCTAAAAACCATAGCTAGTTCCCAAACTGATTGCTGAAAATCATTTTTTGTTTTCCACCATACCTTGCTCCCCTCAGTTTGATAAGGGGTTCACCTTCCCTCCCATTCAGGTCCGAATTTGGGCATTTCTGTCCTTGTGCATTTACAGGCCTAGGAATTACTTTATGAAACACCAAAGGCATTGTGCAGAGCAAACATGAATCACCACCCTTTAATGATAACATATTAAATTAAGACCTCCTTATTAATAAACTAGACGCTTTCCATTTCTTTCACTGGTGTCATTCTAATTCACATGGTGCTACAAACCTCTTTGAAACTTCACTATGCTAGAAAAATTTATGACATATTTCTCATAGATATAGCTGAACTAGCGCAAACTTTTATGGGAGCCCCTAATGCTACTGAAGTTCCCACAAGCAGGCCCACTTTAAATTAAATGTACTTCACAGACTATTAGTAGCTAGGCCGTTAGTAAAAACAGAAACAGTAGCTGCCTTCCACTGCATTCAGTTACTTCAACACTGGTATTCGAGTCAAACCACTCAAATAATAGCAGAATAAGTGAACCTCTGTACTGGTTTATTTTCTTAAAGTAGACATGGGGTGTCTTTCATAATGTCAATTACACCCTAATTGTTTTACTTTTGCTTTTAAAATATAGCACAGTCTGTGCTTCTGGGATATTTATTCCTTTCCTCCACCAGCTAGAGGTTAATCTCTTGTCTATAACCATGAGGTTTTATGGTCTGAAAATTTTATCATATATCTATTGAGGACTTTAACAAGTGATTGTTGTACAGGCTAGTTCATGATAACTATATTGGCATTTTTCCAGTCTATCGTCTAAGAACAAATCCAGTTTATTATGTTTCAAATCACTCTTGAAATATATCCTTCTCTCTCTGGAAGTTGGTGGCTCTGCATCTGTTCTAGTCCTCTCATTTTTCTCTGTCACTAACACTGATGTGATGAATCTGCTTGGGTTTGTTATAATGAGACAGCCAAGTCATAAAATATATGAGGTGCTCTGGTGGGGAAAAAGGATGACAAGAGAAGAGATGGTTCGTGCAACAGCTAATAAGGAGGGAAAACATGAGTCACAGTGAGAAACATGATGAGAAGAGCCATATGAAGGGAGTGTAGAAACATTCTGGTCTCTTATTCTGTTCATAGCTAGCTATTCCATTTTCAACTGATTCTGGGCATGCACACAATAATTACCACAGTGCTTTCATAATCCCAGTTCCTCTTAATGATATTTTTTTCTTTATTTCACCAGACATTTGCACTGACCCTGACTGATGGTTGATATCCAAAGTAGTTGAATCTGTGAGGCTTTGACAGCTGCTTTAGATGGAGCTATTTACCTTTACAGTGAATCGTGGAATTATTTAAAAAAACCAGGAACCTGTAACCTGCAGCAAGGTCTTCATTATTACTGAGAGTGAGCTTTACATGAAAAGATACAAAAAATAGGGTGATTAACCTAATTTCCACAAATAGGATATACTTTTAAAGTTATGCACCTTTTGCAGATAATTAAGTAGATTTTAAAAGAAGTGGTATAGGTTTTGGAGGGCATTTATATTCTTTTTAAATATGTATTTCAATGTGGACTTTTTGTATCTGTAAACATTCAATGTTCTTTGCCAAGGACTTGCTATCGTGCTTTTGCAATAAAGTTTAATACCAAAATAATTTAATTGTATTTATTATATTTTTTCCTGGATCCTTTTTAAAAGGTTGTCAAGCTTCCCTACAGATATACATTCTGCAAAGAAAGAAATGTCAGAGTTTTTAACAGGATCACAACTTTAACAGAAAATCTTGTCCACTAAGTTTGCCCCATGCATTTTGTTGGTGAAGACTTACCACACCCCACCAAAGGGCATCAGCATAGCTGGAGAAACCCGTCTTTCCATCCTCATCAACTGCATCTTTCTCAGCAAGATAAACAAAATAGGATGAAAAAATTAATCCCAAGAATCCAATGTACAACGTGGTTATGAGTTCCTATTAAGAGAGAAAGCAAAAAATTATATAAGGTTTACATCATGTATATATCATATCATTGTAAAACATTGTAAATATCTGAGGGGTTTTTTGCATCACAGTAGAAAAATTAATAAGTTATATCTCAGGTATGAATTTTGCTTCCACTAGAACAGGTAGTTCAGTGACTTGTTTTCTACTCATATCAGAGTAAAGAATTCAAGAAGCCATCATTTATACAAAATCATTTGGACAGCTAAATGTAGGGTGGGACATCTCTCCTGTTTTATGTCTTACGAATGGGAATCATTCCATTTAACTGTCCACACAAAATACCAAATGTTAGTACATTTTAAAAATAGTAAAACAGCTTCAGAAATGCATGTTATGAACAGTATGCTAAAATACAGTTAAGAAATAACCATGTCTTGTGATTATGACCATATCTAAGCAATAAACTCATGTATCTGATATTTAGATTGCTTAAGACTAAATATTGATGCCTTAACAGTTTCATGTTAAGATAAAATAAAATCTTAAGATACAATATGTTAGGTAGGTGTAACCTCTACTTCAGTCCTGAAAAACAAAGACCATTTGAGGCTAGACCACTTTATTAGAAGGGACTTTTGTTAGGGCATGATACAGTGCTTGTGAAGGTATCAGTTTCTCTATAGATTTTTGGATAGGAAAGTTGTATCAGAACTGACACAACTTAGACACAGGACAGTTAGAGTCCTAAGGAAAAATGTGCTTGTGCATTTAAACAAGCCAAAATGTGTGGTGTCACAGATGCAAAAACGTGTAAAGCTTATAAAAACATCACTACTTCATAATAAAATGAGATATTCACCCACCCCTCAGGAAAATCAAATACCTAGTTATGAGCGAAAACAGCCTATTTTAATTACTTAAAGTTTACTATACTTCAATAGTTAACACATACTATTGCTTTAGTTTCCTTGCACATATTTAGCTATCTTTATTTTGAAACATTGTAGTACTACATGTTCGTTGGCATCTTCCTTAAATTCCTGACAGATTACAGGAATTTACAGGAATTAAAATTCCTGTACAGGAATTAAAATCTTCCCATAAGATAAATTTAAAATTAAAACCCGTCTAAAAAGGATTGCCTCTACTTATAAAGTATGTCAGGTTTTCACAGATTTTCACTAACGCTCTACCCATGTTTCTTAAAATGTTTGTGAGGGAAGGTTCAGGTTTTATCACCAAACTTCCTTCAGATTTTTTTTTTCTTCTCTTTTTCATTTCCTTATAATAGCTTCCTGCGAAAACATAGCCCTAGTAGCTAGTAACTGCATTCAGCAGCGGAAACTATACTCTTTCTCTATTATAGCACTAATTAAAATCTAGCTTCAGCAAGTTTTTAAGCAATCTTGGCACAAATCAAAGTAGGTGTTTTTTCTCTAATCATTTAATAATGATTATAACGACCTAAATAATGAATTTTGATAGCATTCAGTTTTGCCCATGGGCAAGTCATTTAATCTAAGCCTTAACTTTTTGCAGGCCTGTTTGCTAAACAAGGCGGCTGAAAGAGGAAATAAAACTTGGGTTTTCAGTAGTTCAGATTTCTACGCTGGTCACCATGCTTTTCTGATCTTTTCCTCTAATGATAATGGTAGACTGTGTATTTGTAGATATGACTTGATTGCTCTGAAAAGTTCCTTATGGTTACATTTATAGTTGACTATTTGCATTTCTCTAATTATTCAATACTTTTTGGTTTGCCTACACAATATTTTTTCAATGCAAGACAAAACTGTTTTAACACCTCAGTGATCCACAGAAAACTACAACAGAAATGGAGACTAATTCTTGTTGCCTGCTTACAAAGAAAACACTCTGCTTTCATCTCTGATAGATTTGTGACTTCCTTCCACACCAACAGGAATCTTTTAGTTACACTTGGTATGTTGCTTACATCTCAGATATTAATAGATTTTACATGTTATAGAGGAATGGCCATCACTGCTTTCTTTTAATTTTGTCTCAGAGGATGGAATCAGAGAGCGTGAAGTGATGGCTTTTTGAGAAGTCGGCAGAAAAATGTTTTTCAGAAGTGCTATGCATAGTCTTATGAGATTCCATCGAACAGGCTGAAATAGCAACAGAACTACTCAGGTTATTTCACCATTGGCACCTCTCAGATCGTCCTATTCATCTAAAGACTGAACTCTTGTTAAGTAAAGCCCAGATGCAAATGTAATTGCCTTAGATTTATTCTAAATGTTAAATATGCTAAATATGTATAGAGAGACAAAATACTACATGCCTATATTTAATTATTAAGAACAATCGCAGCAATCTAATACATACTGCATTTAAGAGAGGGCGCATAAAATTTTAAAATAATACGTGCTTCAAGAAAGACGGAGAGAGTAGTGTCTACCAATGTCAAACACTATGAACTGATACACAATCTCAAAGCAAACAGCATTTTGCATGAATTTTTAATAGATAAAGCTTAAGAATAAAGAGTGCTGTGTAATCCAAATGACTGTTTTCAGCAAGGACTTTCAGATACATATACGCAAAGGAAATATCAAGAACGAAAAACAAATACGCACAAAAGTAAATTTGAGTATTGAGAGACTCGAGTCAACACATTTTTTTTAACTTAGACAGATTTATATTTTCAGCGACAATAAGGACGACACAATATAAAATTCAACACTGAGGAAAAACTGAAGAAAACCCCAAATCCACAATTCATCAGTAACTCCCTCCTCTAAGCAGTAGAAGACCTCAGAAAGCAAGGTGACAAATAAGTAAAACTAACTGAGAGGCTTATAAGATGGAGCTGTATTGGCTAACTCAGTTTTTCAGTAAGCTGCATGATTTTTCCATGTCTTTCCATTACCACATGACTCATGTTTTGTTGCTTTTGGCAAGAAATGCTTGTATAAGCTCAACCTGCTGAAAATAGAAGAGCATACTAGCCAACTCAGGCCTGAGTGAGCTAATACAGCTATATGCAAAATTCCAAAACACATGGAAATCACTGGTGACAACTTTAGTAAGCTCCTCTGGACCCGCAGAGGTCTGAGTCCTTGTTATTTTCACAGGTCACAAAGATGTGAATTTATTTTTTCACATTGTTTAAGGGTTTAGGGTCCCATTTTTTCTGAGAGTACCAAACTCAACAAATAAATGAAGACCTTGTAGTCTGCCTGTAAAGTGAAAGAAGCTGAGGTGTTTTTGTTTTCTTTTATTTTTTAAACAAAAATTTCTTTAAGAAGACTGGACAGGAATAAAGGTTCCATTTTCCCTTCTGTTTGGTCCCATGCTAGGGTTTCAGCTACACTTGTCCAATGTCAATACAGAACCGTGTATTTGATGATTTTTTTTTTATGAATGTGTTAGTGGGTGATCTGCTTTGACAAGTACTACAGATCTGTAGAGTTTTATGTATCATCATAATCATTTCTTTGGATTAGAACTTCAGGTGCATTTATTCATAAATTCAAGGGTATTTTTTTCCTTTTAAATCACTGAACTTATTTACGTTTGTGACATTTAAGATTTAAGTGTTATATTTTGGAGATAGTATTTCCAGGTTCTTGACTAAAACTCTGAACACCCACAGGAAAAAATTCTCTCAAACAAACACCTCTGTCAGTAAGGTTTGCAAACGTTGAGAAAGTGTATTTGGATACCAGCTCTGCCCTACATAGATATCCATGTAATGCGACCATAATAAATGAAGACCACACAGAGTTGGAGCATTAAAAGTCATCCTGTTGTACAGGATGAAAGTAGGCTTTATACTAGAGCACTTTTAAGAGATTCGTTTCAAATCGGAACTTCGGTGTGCATCAATGCTTCACAGTCATCGTGACATAAAATTTCCTTCAGTAGTGGGGGAGAAAAATAAAGGAAGGAAAAGTAACCTTTAATATTAAATTAATCTTTTGGATTAAAAACCTCCCATTCTCTGTCCCAGAACAAAATTTTTCTAAATAGCAAATGAAACAATGCCTGTGTGGAAATCTATGAACATCTGTCAATATCCGGAGAACAAATCTACACTCATAAAGAGTAGGTTAAAGAACCACTCTTACAAGTCTGATGTAAACATTCATAGCACAGCATTAGCCCTCCACAGTATGGTATGATATGCAAGATTTAAAGGCTAATGATAAGAGGTTATTATTATGTTCATAAAGCTAAGTCGGCTTTTCATCAAACGATCCCATGATGCCGAAAAAGAAGCCTTCAGCTATAAATTTTTAGAAGTCTGCACTAAAACATTTAAGCTTTTCCTGCTTAATGAACTTTTAGACAGAATAACTGTTTCAAAGCTTTAACAGATATATCACTATTTACATCCAAGTTTACTTTTGTGATGGCACCCTTGAAAAAGTAACTATTATAACTATAGTAGCTATAACTTATAAGTTATTATAACTATAAGTAACTATGTTATCATAACATAATTAGTATTTTTATTTATAGAATGGATTAGAAAACTCCTTATTATTTAAATAATTGACTTGTTCTATCAAGGTTTTTCCACTAGGATTTGTTTTTCCACAGATCAACCAAGCTAGGAACACATCTTCCGTGAAGATAGTGGACAGGATTTGCAATATGAAAGGCAGCTCACATAACTGCATTTGATAAATTATATTGAAGGATAACATCAAAGAGTACAACAGTTAATTTCCAAAAAACCACTGATGCTGATACCCTGTTAGCTGCCGACCAGAAGTAAAGAATAGTGTTCCCTTTTTAAAAGTAGAAAGAAACACATGATGGACATTTAAAGTATTTCTTCTCTTGCAACAGTAACTTTTCTTTTAAACCAGACTAAGATTTGAAGTCCATGAAAAGAATATAGTAAAGTAAAAAAGATCTTAAAGATCTCTTTAAAGATCTAGTACCTGACGATGTATGAAAACAACTGATCCTAATAGTCGCCAGGTGCCACCCTGTCGATCTACATGAAGCATGCGAAGTATTTGGAGAAACCGGATCCCCCTGTAAGAAAAACAGGACATTAAATAAAACTAATGTTTGAGAACAATACTGCTCTATCTACACATAGATCGCTATGTTCACTAACATTGTGCCATATTAGAAAACAGTGATGTCATTGCCTCTGGCTAGGGTTGCATCTTAGACTTGAGACATCTCAGTAGACAGTATGTTTAGATCACATTTCATTATATTCAAATATATTCAGAAATACTGGCGAGGGCACCAATTAGTTAAAAGAAAAAAAATTCTAATTCATATGCTTTCAAACTCAGAGGATACTTGCATATTTTACCTGATTATGATTCTCAAATGCTTCCTTTCCAAGCAAAACCAGTGCTTCAAGCTTTGCTAACATAAATATGAGCAAACTTTTTTTTCTCTGTTTGCCAAAGCAGAAAGTGAATTGAATATGGTATTAGTGAAGTCCTTTTTGTGTAAGTTACAGAAATCATCTAATTGGAAATAGATACATTCCTATGTGAGTTTAGGATAATAACTGAATCATAAACTCCAAATATTTTCAACTAAAGAGAAATAATTATCCATATGGTTCTTCAGCAGAATTTTATTCAATGGAAATATTTCATTCTAGTCACCCTTTCAACAAGGAACTTCATTTTCCTACGCTCATCTTACTATCTTATCACTGAAACAAAACAGTGAAGAGCAGGAAAGGATGAATGTTGAATTCAAGTATCTGAAAATTTTTCACTAGAAGCACTTTTAGCTCTTTTTAGCTATCCTTAAAATTTGGTTGTTGTTGTTGTTGTTTTTGTTTTTTAATTCAATCTTCTTAATTCAGTTCCACTGTGGCTGCATTTTTCTGGGTTACACCAACAGGTAGGAAACTCAGAATGGTGCCATCCTCAGTCTCTGGGAAGGCATACTGTCTTCAGAAAGACCCAACTTTTCCTTCATTCAGAAAGCAGGTTTTCTGAGCTTTTACAGTTGACAGTCAAAGGATCAAATGCTTGTCGTTTTTTTGGAAAGCCTACACTAACCTGACTATCAAATCACATATCAATGACTGGGCATATGAACACCAGGTTTTCTTATTTCTTTGATATGCCATTGGAATAATAATTTTCATTAGCCAGAAACTTAAAAATATCCACTTAAAAACCTGTTAATTAAAACAGGAGACCAAGGAGGATTACAAGACTGCCAAATACATGGGCACCAATAGACTTATGTAATGTAATAGCTCATTGCCTTATGTCAGGACAAGTGAGAGTTACATGTAGCTACCCTGTACAATTATTAGACAGACTCCTTGATGCCTTGATCCAATGGCAGTTCTTGATTTTCCTGTCTCTGTTGTATCCAAGATGGTTACAGCTACGTTACTGCAAAGTGCTGACATGCATGCTATAGGCTGGCAGTTTTACAAATAAAGACTGAAAAATCAAAATGGTGAACAAGAAAATCCACATACATAGCCTCTGAACATGCACAACCCATTTCCTCTGAAAAGATAGAAGGAATTGTTTGGAAAGAAGACCATTTTTATCAATTTGGTGAACTTGAAACAGTAAGGACAGAAGGCTGTAGGACTCTGCTGTGAACGGTGCAGCGCTACTAGGTTTCAGTCTCACTGGTTGCTGCAAGGATGAAAATGTCAACCTGTCATACCTGATGGGTGTGGAGCTTGCAACTTCATTCTACAAGAAAACAACCTAACTGCTTGCTGGGATTACTGGGATTTAGGGGAGGTCCATCCAAAGAGGACCATAACAGTATAACTTAAAGGCAACAAATGCAAAGGCAAGGGTTGAGATTAATTCCTTCTTAATTCAAAAACAGCCACTCACATCACAGTTCTGAGGAAACCTGATGGGACTAAGACTTGCCTGACCCAGATGGTTTTTCAATGGGGCAATAACAACACTGCAGAGACATGCGCTAAGTTTCTCTGGCAGAAAGCATTCTGAGCTGTAGGACGGTGAATGTATAATTTAACACCAGCAAAGGCTGCACTGAGCCCAACACCACGTGGGTTCACAAATACACAGCAGGCCTCTTCATTAAAGTCCTTCCTACACTTCTAGTTAAATTAGGTAAAATCTTGGGAATTTTCACATTCACCCTCCTCTTCTCCTATGATAAATCACATTCATGCTGCCTGTGTGAGTCCTGATCATCCTGCAAGGATTAATGTTCAATGGTAACAGTTACCTTAAAAATACTTTATATATGTAGTTCTCTCCAGTGTTTGTCTACACGGCTAGACAGTTTAGACAGTACTGTACATTGTCACTTTCCAATGATTAGACTGCATTGGAAATCAGAGGCTTGTAACAGAACATGCAGCCCATCTTGCAAGTTAGAAGGAGTGGGAAGTACACCTACTCTGCTTATTATTCCTTTCTTCTATTTACTGGCTTCCCAAAACAAGCTTGCAGTACTTGATGCAAGCTGAACAAACACTGTAGACATCAAAAGTTTCTGGTTCGTGTATGGTATGAGTTACTTGTGACAAACAAATCCACCAAAGCCTAATTACTCTTTAAACAAAGTAATTACTTGTACTCAAAAAGTACCAAGTGAAGTGCTGTCTGGATTACTTCTTAAATAAAGTGATGTTCTGTAATACTCTTTTGTCAGAGAGCTGTTTGATGTTTCATGTGGGACAAAATGTTTCTTTAGCTTTTTCCTCTTGGATTCAGCATTCACACCATTCTTCATATGCCTTGTTTCCGCACTCTTGTTTCCCAACCAGTGACCAAGCACAGTAACACAGAGTCTTCCACTCTTCAGTGTTTCAATATAATAACTTTTCCTATAGCAGGAAAATTACATATACATCTAACTCAGAAATTGGGCAATTAGATATACATCTAATATAGCTCTGTGGTTGTGAAAAGCTACAGTCACTAGAAGAACATACCTTATTGCAGAGGTGGCAAACACCTGTCCGTTAGATCCTATGCTCAGAACAATAATTGAGGCTACTACCACAATTAGATCTGTTTAAAAAAAAAAAAAAAGTAAAGAAAGAATGTATTAAATGTTAGCTCTCAGCACTGAAACATACAACAAATACAGACTGAGGAAAGCACTTTAAAAAAGAAATTAAGTTAGGTGAAATTTGGTGGGCACTACATTAATGTCATAGTTTCACAACAAAAAAACAATGACTACGGTTTCATCCATGATGAATTTAATAATAGAAATTTTAAAGATCCTGACAGATCAGGCAGCTTGCCACAAAACCAAAAATGGCAATGGCACATGCACACCCTGGAAATTATGTACATTTTGGCCCAAGGGTCTTAATTTAAGGGGGAAAGTTAGGCTTTGCTTCCATCAGTAATGACAGGCATACGGAGAAGCATCATACGCAAATACACACACATATACTTAGTTTAAAAATTGTATCATAGCTGGAAAGCCAAACTTTCAAACTTTAGAGAACTGTCAGAACAAATGTCTTAAAAGGAATCAGAGTTGTTGGTTTACTTTGTGATACAGTCTTTAATGGTATGAAAAAATAATTGTTTCCAGAGTTCCCTTTCTTCCACAACTACACAGTTTACACAGTTCCAGCATTATACAAAGCAAATGATGGATTGTGTTCACAGTGACAGCATCCCTTATTTTCTCTTATCCCAGTTCAGTTAACAGGTCTATTGCTTTTTATTACTGAACCCTACTCTGACTTTATTCTGAGAAAACATTTTTCTAATTTCCTCACAGGCATTTCTGTGGTAATCCTCTTCAGAGCATCTAAATGCTTCACTTTCAAATTCTAACCAGAAAATACAGGACAGTATTATAAATGGGTAGCCAATGTAGACAGAATGGGGAAAAGTTTTGGTAAATTTTCCTTGCCAGTTTTAAACAAGCAGTACCTTATTCTTCCGAGCATTTAACATTATATAGCACTTCAAAAAAAAAACAGTGCCTGCTGACTTCACTTGCAGCTGTGAGAGCTCAGAACCTCTGTAACCTGACTTCAAAGTCTTCATTTCGACATCCAGAAAATGAGGCACACTTGTGAAAACTGATTTCAATGACTGCCACAGAGTTTCCATGTAATGCCTGGGCAAGATGCAGGATAGAATCCAACTTCAGAGGCAACAACAGTTGCCTTCAACAAGAGTAACTTTTTTTTCCTCTCCTCTAAAAATTCTCCTGCCTCATTCACAACCATGTAGTTGCTGCAACAAATATTGCAGCAATTCTGTAACTAACAGTATCCTTCACTCTCTGACTTGGATTATTTTCCAGTAACAGTCTTGAGTTTTGCTGTAAAAGCAAGATTCCTCCACAGGAGATAGCCCTCAATCAGTTTAAAGACTGTACTACTATAATTGTACATTTATAAAAAAGAAAATACAGGTAGGGAGGGATAAGTTAAGGCTACAGAAAGAGCTTCCATTAGGGGATAAGCTAACTTTTGAGTACCTGACCTTTTTTATGCTATTCCTTTATCATGTGCCTGTGTGAACACACATTTGTAAACACTCAGAATTTAGAGGGGGTTTTTTTCCCATTGCATCATAATACAGATCTTTGCCCCAGATCTTTGCTCCAAGCAAATGGTCCTTACTAAACTATCAGACATATACATATCCATCCAATGACTATCACTGAAGGAAGAAAAGACTGGCACTTAGGAAATGAGTTTCAACCAGGTAGTGACAGTAACATAGATTTTTCATTTCATAGTATCATAGAATCATAGAATTGCCTAGGTTGGAAGGGACCTTTCAGATCATCTAGTCCAACCATCAACCTAATGCTGACAAAAAACATCACTAAACCATATCACTAAGCACCACATCTACCCATCTTTAAAATACCTCCAGGGATGGTCACTCAACCACTTCCCTCGGTAGCCTGTTCCAATGCTTAATCTGTGAGAGCTCTATATAACTGAAAAGGTTATTTCAGCGTAAATTTTTTTCCTAATATCCAACCTAATCCTCCCCTGGTGCAACTTGAGGCCATTTCCTCTTGGAAGAGAAGAACCCCCACCAACCCCCACCTCTCTACAGCCTCCTTTCAGGTAGTTGCGGAGAGCAATAAGGTCCCCCCTCAGCTTCCTTTTCTCCAGGCTAAACAACCCCAGCTCCCTCAGCCACTCATCACAAGGCTTGTTCGCCAGGCCCCCCACCAGCTTCACTGTCCTTCTCTGGACCCACTCCAGCACCTCAATGTCTTTCTTGTAGTGAGGGGCCCCAAACCGGACACAGTACTCATGGTGGGGCCTCACCAGCACTGAGTACAGCGGGATGATGACTTCCCTAGTCCTGCTCACCACACTATTCCTGATATAAACTGGGATGCTGTTGGACTTCTTGGCCAACTGGACACATTGCTGGCTCATATTCAGCTGGCAGTCGACCACCACCCCCAGGTCCTTTTCTGCCAGGCAGCTCTCCAGCCACTCTTCCTTCCCCAAGCTTGTAATGCTGCATGGGGTTGTTGTGACCCAAGTGCAGGACCCGGCACTTTGCCTTGTTGAACGTCATACTGTTGGCCTCAGCCCATGGATCCAGCCTGTCCAGATCCCTCTGTAGACCCCTTCTACCCTCAAGCAGGTCGACACTCCCACCTAATTTGGTGTCATCTGCAAACTTACTGAGGGTGCACTCAATCCCCTTGTCCAGATCATTGACAAAGATATTAAACAAAACTGGCCCCAATACTGAGCTCTGGGGAACACCACTCATGACCAGCTGCCAAGTGGATTTAACTCCATTCAGCACGACTCTCTGGGCCTGGCCATCCAGACAGTTTTTTACCCAGCAAAGAGTACTCCCATCCAATCTGACTTGCCACTTTTTTGTGAGTGTGTTCTAGATGGTACAGGTATTTCAATTTTTCCCCCAAACCTGTTCTTCTATCTCTGCTTCTCTCTGTTTCTAATTTTCATGCCAGTTTCCAATCTTCAGGCTTCTCATACTAATCCCAGTTTACTGGTACAAACAGTCCTATTTTACACTCAAGGTCTTCAGCATATTCTTCTGCTTTTACACTGCCACCTTTCAATCCCATGTATTTTGAGCTCTGATTTTTTCCTTCAGCTTCCTGCTTGCTTGTCAGTCTCTTTATACCTTCTTCTCCTAGACCCTTACATCAGCATCTATCCTCCTGTCATTTCACTGAATCTGTATGTCCCAGTCCTTTCCTCCTACCCTGCCAATTCACCTTGGCATTTGAGCCTGGTATTTTTCCTTTCCATGTGCCCTGGGCAATTTCAGGAAGAGCACTATAAAACCAAAATCAACAGATTTTCCACGTCCAGCCCCAGAACTGTTGCTCAGAGAAACCTGAAATTTGTATTGTGCAGGCTCACTGCAGGTGGAATCTTTGAAGAATATAGGATCATTCTCTAGCAGTGCATTTTAAACATAAATAAGCTACCAATTTTTCAGAGGCTTGTTAGTCAGTCAGCTTGGAGATGATTTTCAGTGATAATCAAAAAGCTATTTTCTCATTAAGTATCAAGTGTCTCCTTCAAAGTGTGCTTCCGCCAGAACTGCCTTTTTCAGGAACAGCTTAAACATTTCGCGTGAAATGTCTCCACAAGACTCAAACCGAAGCAGACAGTTGGCATGAAAATATCAAGATAAAGGGACAATGTTTGTTTAAATAACTTCTTCAACCATAACAAGCATTAGGATTTAGATCAGCATTACATTAGTATTTATGTTAGTTTTTAAATAAGGAAGTGTCAGGAAGCCCTGGTGATTTTAAAAATTGAATTCCAGTAATTTAGACACAATCACATGTGGATATCCTTCTCAAACCTTCTACTTACTTACATGTTGGGAAACGTGTCTATGCACACACAAGAAGTGCAGAGACAAAAATGTCACAGCGTCTTCTATGTAATATAGATGACAGACCTACATAAATCACACTCCCTGCAATTTTGCACGTGTAGTACACAGATTTGAAAACCCAGTCCACTGCTAGTCCACTGTCCATGTGGCTTACTCTTATGCTCTGAACCCTTGAGAAATTCCAAACAGCTGCCATCTAAAAATCCGCTTGTCAAAGAAATATTACTTAGCTTCGCATAAACTTCAGCATAGCACATAGCAACACCTATAATGCAGCTTACCTCAGTACTGCTTTTTTGAGCAAATTGTTGACTTGTTTCTAATATTCTCACAAGTTCACTTTGTAGTATGCAATTCTCAGCTTTTTGATTAAAAGCATTAATCATTTTTAAATTTAAAACAGTAAAAATATTTGCATTTGTATTTTAATTTTTAGTTGCCATAGTATTTAACAGAATGGAAATAGCTGTTAGCTTGGAGGTGTGTTGTTAGTAGTCTGGAGATAATATGACATCCAATTAAACAGATTATATTTGAACATATACATATTTGAATTTGATTTACATCACATTCTTTTTTGATGAACTTTTGTATTCTATAGGTACTTCATAAGTTAGCTTTATTCAAGGTTATTGGAGCTTTATGTAGCAGGTGCTGACGCTTTATCAGAGCTGCATACACAACCAATTATGTGCTCAGGTGCTCATAAATAAAGTTATATTATGCTTTGCTTAAGGACAATATGAGATGGGCACACAAATGCGTACTCAGGTCTTCACACCAGTAACTTATGTTCCCCTTACGTCTTTCAAACTGTATGCTGTCAAAACCAGGAGAAACAAAAGTTAATACATAATTTGGTTCTTTGTGACAGTTTCCGCAACAACAAGAAAAGGATAAAAGAGGCTGTGAAAGAACATTTTCATTTTGCCTGTGCTCGGTACCTGCCTTTCATGAAAGCCTAATTAGGCTGGGATTTTCAGAAGCATTTAGCTGCTAACCCTCTAACCCTATTGGAATAGTAACTAATGGAAGTGTTAAATCAATATTTAGGAAAGGTATCACTATTACTGCTGCTGACATAGTATATGAGCACTGTACACTCTTTAAACATGCTCATTCTGTGAACTAGGGAATGAAGAAGCATGGAGAGACAAAGTGATTTTTCTACGTATTCTTGGTATGCTGAGAATGAATTCAATCTATGTCTCCTAACAGGTTCTTTAATTACAGAATTGTCTTTTCTCACTTACTTGTAATCACCTATGATCTGTCCGCAAAGATGCCCAGTTATAGAAGACAGAAGTTGCATGTTAAAATACTATTTTATGCAGCACAGAATGCAATGATATAAAACAAGTTTATTCAAGAAAGTAATAACTAGGCTTGACTACTGAACCACTTTCTGGTAATAAGCACCAAAATTATTTTTATTTAAAATTAGAGAGGGGAAAATAGGAAAGAGAATGGGAGAAATTAAAGAAGTTCAAAATTGATGCCCAAGTTGAATTTTCTAAGAATTAATCCAATTGTGTGGACAAAAACCCATATGAGAAATCTCTCTGATATCAAAGACATTTCAATTATATTTTCTAATTTTAAAATAAAGACTTTTGCACTAATGTATTAATTCTATTCTAATCCTTTATTTTCTTTTTCTAGTGTTTGCGTTTGATTTTTGTTTTGAAAATGATGAGTCACTATGATTTCATCATTCATGGCAAAGGTATTTCCCACGTTTAGCTTGTAGACACAGTTCCATCTGCATTTAATATGTAAAAAGAAATCTTTACTTTAAATGTATTGTATTCTCAGGGAAATTTTAAATGTAAGAACAGGACTGATACCTTTGAATGCACAACCAACTGTAGTCATTCTTAGCTTTTCTAAACAAAAAATACTGTATCTTCTCCAAGAGGTATACAAACATTCATGTTTACTGTGGCAGATGCACAACACCAGTATCTAGAACCATTACCAAGTTGAAATCACAGTTTCATGGGACGGACACATTTTCTCCTGCAGCTGTGTACTCTAATATACCTGCCTAAGAAGCAATTCTTAATTGAAAGAGAAGTCAAGAATATGATTAGGAGGAAAAAAAGTTACCCATAGGCTTCATGGATAGATCATGAAACTAGATCAGCTCTAGAAGCAGCTGAAGAATTTGTTTGTATGTAATGAAACACTTCTTTCTCAATAACCCAAAACTGAGTACAGTATCTCATCACATTATTCACTACCCACATCCAGATGTATAATAGAATATGTTGTTTCCTGAGTTTTTGCCCTGTTTCATAAAATCAGAGATAGTCAAGGAAACATCAGCTCGTTCTCTCCCCTTTTCACCTCTCCTAATTTGCTCTATTTAAAATTCAACGAGTTGGTGTTTGAGTAGCCTAAAATTCGCAGCTCTACTGGATTCTATATAAAAACATGGGCTTAAAACAGAAACGCTGATTTTATGGCCTACTACAGTTTTGTCTGAACGTCACTTTTTATTAATCCCTCACTGTTCCACAGGTTTTATTAGTCATCTCTCCCCTTAAACTCTCTCATAGTCCAGAGATGCTACCTACAATATCCCTCAAATGATCTAAAACGGCTCAACTTTAGTATCATGCAGGGGAATTTTTCCTAAGTTATACTTTGCACATTTCTTCACTTTATAATTTTGCCTTTCTTAAACTGATGCCTTCCTGTGTCTCACAGCCATATCTTAAATGTTCATTTCTAGCAATCCAAAAGACGAAATAATTGCATAGGTTCACAAGGCAGATAGATAGACAAATGTTTGAGTGATAGACATCATAGCTCAGAATTGCAATATGGGCTCTGGAGTAGTTGACATCTTTACTCTAAAATGGAGATTAATAGCAAAGTTAAGAAAAAAAAAAAGGGGGGGGGAGGGTTTAAATCTTACCGATAATTGATATTGGCTTTCTGGCAAACCGTATTCTTCCCTGGAAGCCAACATACTTACTTCTGCAGCCTGCAGACCACAATCGGACCACATATTCAGCACCAAAAAACACAACCAGAACTATTTCCTGTCAGAATTAAAAGGACAAAATATCAGTTTTCTTTCATTAAAAGACTACAGTTTACACATCTAATTTCTTCCTATGACTATTTATACAACTTTTTTCCTATTTATACAAATAAACTTGTTGAGATGAAATATGCAATTAAAAGGATTGTGCCTAATCTGTTCAATTTTTATACATATATGCCAGCCAGTATGTAAAAGGGAGATGTAATCTGTTCCTGAATGTGATTTGCATGTATAAAAGGATGGTTTAAGCTTCATTCCATCAGTATGTCATAGGGAAAACCACAATATTCTTTTTGTTTTGTTTATTTCCAAAACTTACAATTTTTAAAAATAAGGAATAGAGGCTATTGTGAAGCAACCAACCTCAATGGCCCAATGCTATCTCTTATTCTCTGTTTGGTATTAACATATTTAAAAATGCCTTTTTTGTTGTCCTTCACAGTGCTGGCCAGCTTAAACTCTGATTGAGCTTTGGTCGCATGAAATTTTCTCCCTACAGTGGCAAACAGCGTCTCCGTAGTTCTCCCATGTCACCTGCTCTTCCTTACAATACCCATACACTTTCCTTTTCCACCTAAGTTATAGAAGAAGATCCCTGCTCAGCCAAACCAGCCTTCTACCCTGCTTGCTTGACTTCTGACACTTTGGAATTGCTTTCTCCTGTGCTCTTATGAGACGGCTCTTAAAAAGTGACCAGCATTCATGGACCCCAGACCCTTCAAAAGCAGATTCCCAGGGGATCTTACTAACTTTAGCAGCCCGAAGTCGCTCTCCCCATATTTAGGGTTGAAGTTTTGCTGGCAGTTTTTTTCCTATCGCCAACCATTTGAAACTCAACTACTTCGTAATCACTGTGACCAAGACAGCCACCAATCACCGTTTCGCCCACAAGTCCCTCTCTGTTTACAAACAACAAATCTAGGACGATACCTTTCCTAGTTGGCTCCCTTAGTACCCACACCAAGAAATTATCTTCAACATGCTTCATAAATTTCCTGGACCTGTTTGTGTCCACTGTATGATATTGCAAGTTGATGTCTGGGAAGCTAAAATCACCCATCAGGACACGGGCAGTTGATCTACAGATATCCCTTAACTTGTTTTAGAATAATTAATCGGTGTCATTGTCGTGGCTGGGTGGTCAATAGTAGACTCCCACAACAACATCTTCTTTATTTGCTTTCCCCTTCATCCTTACCCAGAGGCTCTCAACTGCATCATCACCAACTGTAAGCGCCATACAATCCATTCCCTCCCTTACATACAACGCCATCCCTTCCTCATCTGCCCTGTCTATCCCTCCTGAAGAGCCTATAACTGTCCACCATGGCACCGCAGTCACAGGACTCACCCCAACAGGTTTTGCTTATGCCAATGCACTGTTGTAACTCTGGGACTGAGCCAAAGCTTCTAGCTCCTTTTGTTTATTCCTCATGCTGCGTGCATTATTATAGAGACATTTCAAATGTGCTCCAGTGTACTCAGCACATTGCTAGCGCACCGTCCCCCAAACACTGGCATGCCATGTCCAGGCTTATCTCTAGTGAGTCTGGTTTTATCCCTTTCCCCCTTCAAATCTAGTTTAAAGCTCTTTCGATGAGCCCTGCTAACTCCTGCACAAAGATCCATCTTCCCCTTTAAGACAGGCGTACCCTGTCTGTCACCAGCAGGCCTGGTGTTGTGTAAACCAAGCCATGATCATGATCAGAAACCCCAAAATTATTTCGGTGACACCAGCCACAGAGCCAGGTATTGATCTGCTGGGTCATTCTGTTTCTTCCTTCATCATTCCCTGCAACTGGAAGGACAGAGGAGGACACTACTTGTGCTCCTGGTCTCTTAAACACTCGTTCCAAGGCCCTGAAGTGTCTCTTGATTGCACTTGGACTTCTTGTAACAACTTAATTGCTGCCTATCTGAAAAAATCAATAATGGATAATAATCTGAGGGCTGTACCAGCTTAGGAAGTTTTCTCTTCACATCTTTAAGTTGGGCCCCAGGAATGCAGCAGACTTCTCTAAGAAGTGGCTCCAGTCTGCATATTGGGCTTTCTTTTCCCCTCAGAAGAGGAACTCCTATAACAATGACCAGCATTTTTTTCTTTATGGAAGCAGTTTTGATGCAGGGCATAGGCTGATTTAACCTTGGCAACATCTCCAAGCTAGATGAACCATCGTCCTCATCATTGTTCAGTTCCACTTGCAGAGCCTCGTACCTATTAGGCAATGGCACCTGGGAAGGTGGGGTAGTTACGGGGAGACATGCCTGCTGCACCAGGCAGGACATTGTCACCATTCCCCCCTAACCCTTAGGGCATCGCATTCAGCCATGTGGAGAGAGGATAGGGAATCCTATCATGTGTCCTGTCTGCCTGACAGACCTGTCCCAGGGAGGGTAGGGTGCAGTTCCAGTGGTCTATCTCTCTCTCAGACTCCCTGATACTCCTCAACCTACTCACCTCCTCCCAGAGCTCTGTCATTAAGCTGAGAAGTTTCTCTACCTGGGCACACCTCCCACAGGTGTGCTCACTACTGCCATTCAATACTGGCATAAGAGTAAGGCACATGCTGCAGCTTGATGCCTGGGTAGCAGCATGTTCCCATCAGAGCTCTGTCTGGGAAGTGCAGAATTTAGAGAGGACACCACCTTCTGCTGGATGGACACCATTGCTCCCTCGTGGAGTCACCAGAGCTACAGCGCCCTTCTGCGCAAACCACTGTGCCATGGCCTGGTCGCTAGCACTCCCGAGGGGTCTCTTATATAGGGGTAGGGGGGCTAGCCCTACCCAGGTCTTGTTAGCCACTGTCACGCAAGCTGCAGGGTCCTGGTAGGTCTCTCTCCTCGCCTGAGGTTTCTCCGGTTCAGGAACCCCCGGTACACCATGCTAGGGCATTCCACTGCTGATCAGATCGTTCCAGCATCGGAGCTGCTCGCCTCAGCGACTGAGGCAAGCAGTATATATACAGCATATAAAATAAATGAATGGTCAATATTTTAAGATTGCTTCCCTCTATAGCACTATATTGTAAAGCATTTGTACGTAAACAGGGATCGGTATACTTTGAGATACTTCTAAAGATAGCAGATTAGGAAAGGATCGGAACGTGGACAGATTTGTTGAGAACTTGGTTCATTCTGTCCTTGTTTTCTTCCGCCATTGCAATATTCTAGCACAACCAAAATACAGCTTCTAGGATTTGTTCCAACCCAAACTGTATCCCATAACTCAGAGTCGCCAAACACCTACTATATAAATTACAGCTTTGGAAAATATTTGTATTTTAATTTAAACATGCTTGCAATCTGCGTCTGGGGAATTCTAAAGCACCCAAAGAGTGAACACACTTAAATCACAATTTTCACTGAATAAAAATGCCAACATGTCTTTAAAACTGACATTCTGAATGGTTAAAAAGAGACCAAAACATTTCAAAGCTGAAAAACAGATAAGAAAACCTCAACAATAATATGCAAAACTTCATGTCAATTTTGACATTTAACAAAGTTAGGTTAACATTTCTGTATTCACTTCTACCTCCTTGTTTTGCCTGGAATGAGAACGAAGAAAATACGCACAGTCTTCCTCTGTTTTCATGGCACTTTCAGCCTGACTGAAACCAAGGATTAGTAGAAAGCCAAGAAAGCTTACAGCACATTTTCAAGGCAGAAACACAAGAAAATACACAGCAAATTAGCTCCACAAGTTTGGATTTTATAATTAATGTATTATCTAGAGCTTCTACAAGTAATACTTCTAAGTTTGTGCTCTGTCTGAAATCTAAATGCAAACATTTAGCCAAGCGTAATAGTCAAAGCACAATTCAAGAACAATCTTCAAAGGAAAACAACTCTTGGACTTCAGGGATCTTTAAAATGCTCTCTCTCTTATTAAATTGTCTACATTTTTAGCAGGTTCCTGGTGTCATCATTCAGTAGCATTTGTTTTCAAGTTTCTTATGAAGGATTTCTTATTTCCACCAAAGGAAGCAGAAAACTGTCTACAAGGACCTACTAGACCTCCTGGGGGAATGGCACTGCAGCTTTGCAGTCATGAGCACTTCTTTCTGCAATTAGTCAGAAACCTAGTACCAAAGCTTGAACTGAAAGAGCATTTCAGAAACAAACAGTTCTACATCCTCATCTGCAGACTAAAATGACTGAGTTCCACTGAGCTCCACCTTAGAAATTCATGTGCTCACAGTCTTAGAGGAAGAAACGCAACTAGAAAGCATAGCTTATGCGATTTTGTTGACAGTGTTCGTAACTTACCCGTTGACAAGGGAAGATATCCATAGCAATTTAAATGAAAACAAATGTGCCATCCAACTGCCTCAAAAGCATGCTTCTGCCACTCAGTGGCAGTTTATTCAATGTAGGTCCTAAAAGACAACACTAATGGAAGTGGAAGAATCATTTCTACAGATACTGCATATTAAAATCACTGGGTCAGTTAGGTAAAAAATTGTGTAGTTGTGTAGAAAGGAGACAAGCAATAAGTGCTGAGTAAGCAAAAACTTCATAGACTTAGGCTATTCCTTGATGATCCTCTGAGGGTACTTCTAAAAGCTGAAATTAAAACTACATCTGGCCTGAAGGTATTTTATTCTCAAGGCACATTCCAGAACCTATGAATTTATTTCAGCTACCAACAAGAAGCCATCTTGGTTACATCTGGGAAATCCTGCTGAAGTCAATAAGATTGCACAGTCTATGAAAAGAAAAATAAATTGTTGACAGGAAGGAGGAAGAACGAGGAACCTACATCTTCAATAAATTTGAAATTTATTGCTGATCTCAGTTCATTTTGTCCTGGACAGGTGTCCACATTACCAAAACCACAGCAATTAACACGTTTGTTGGCAACCTCAAACAGGCCAAAGACCAAAAGAGCATGGAAACTGGACAAACATCATAGCTCTATAGGTGGTCCCTCCAAAAAAATAAAAGAAGGAAGATTATGAAACTTACACTGGTGTTGTGTACACTTCTAATGAAAGATAGAAGACATCCATTTCCAGGGCCGTCAAGGCTGATCAAGCTTCACTTCACCAAGTTCACCTCTAAAAAAGCCCCAACCTGCCTCCTTTCCTGCTATACACATAAACACTTTTCAGAACCTTAAATTTATTACCTCACATCTACCTTCTGGTAAAGAAAAAAATCCAGCAGTTTTCTGGAAAATCAGAAAAAACACTTGTTCTCGCCAAAATGGGAACAAAAGATGGTAAGGAGTTGTGGGCAAAACAGAAACCAGAAAAAATCTGCAAAAAATAATCTGCAAATTAAACAGTATGCCAAATATGTTCTGGGTTGGCAATCCATTTGTGTGTTAGTTTGAGATCTTTCTCCAGCTTTCTGAAATTTTCCAGAACCCTTGCTTTCAAAATGGTATTACACTCACACGGATTCTGCAAAACTTTTTTATTTAGGCTCCCAGTAGTATTTTTCCCCTTCTTCTGCAAGTGGTGAAGAAAGAAATACATAATGGGGATTCTCAGAAGATTTCATAAACCTGGAAAGCCATTTGGCGTTAACAAAAAGCCAGGGATGAACTCCTCTAATGAAATCAAACCCAAAAATAACAAGTAGGAACAAACCATTACCTCAAAAAAATCAGAGCCGCATCAAGCTTGAACAAAATAGGGCTAATACATATCCTTGGCTACTCTATCTAGCAGTCAGCTTTCAGTGTCAGCCTTCCATTTTTCTCAGCAACCCTTCTCTGAACTCCTATGAGGAAAGAAAGGGAAAGCAAAGATGCATATTCTTTGAACAGAACAGCTGCCATAAACTGTCAGGACGTTTGCCATGACCCATTGAAGGATCACAAGACAGGTGTGGAAAAACACAGAGCAGCATCCTTTGCCTAGGGCACTGAATCTGCTCCAGAGGCACAGCCAGAGGCACACTGTATTGACAAATGTACCCATTGAGAGGGTCTTTAGGCAGTGCTGCAACTCGAATTATCTTCCAGGAAGTGGAGCACAGAGTAAGGAAACAACAGTGCAGACCAGATTCTTCACACTCACACGTTAGTCTTTTCCTGTTTTGTTAGTGGTAAAGGATATTCTTGTCAATTCAACTTGGCATGGTAATACTAGGAAAAGCATTTAACATGTAGTAACTGCCTGTCCACTGTAAAGAACTGACCTATAATATAATTACAGATGTTAAACTGGGCTCATACTATCTTAATATCTCCGCTAAAGTCAGTAGCAGCATTCCATCCTTCTGTGCTTGTCCCTGTTGTCTGGGGAAAAAAAATCCAAAACACACGCCTATAATATTCTTTGCCCAGTCAGGTGGAAGCCCTTAAACTTACTTCATCTCTGTATTTTTTTTCTTCTTCGTAAGTCTAGCCACTGCATAAGTCTTTTTTTCTTCCCCACAAAATAAATCATAAACTAATACATAATCATTTTTATGCTGTTCTTAGTATAGCTCCATTTTATTAATTTTATTAAAAATATGGAAAAAATAAGCTTAAAGAGAAATATGTATGCAAATAACTTCCATCCGTATCTAATTCAATAAGAAACTCTTGTGGAAAATCCATCAACTTTTACCCAAGAATGTCACTGATGACAAAATAGAAAAATGCTCACATTAACACAGAAAATCAGTATTTTATACAGGAGCATGTGTAAATGAAATATATAGCCTGGAATTTACAATGTGTTCCAGTACAGTTATGGATAACTGCACAGGGGAAGCAGGAGAAGGGAAGGAGTTCGGCTGGAGTGATTAAAGTGCACACATGAAAAAGACGAGTATTTTCTCAGCTGCAGCTGTGTTTTAGGTGGAGAGCACACACAAGGCTCTCTTCACTTTTTTTATTGGAATATTTAGGTGCTCGGGTAAAAGGAGGAAGTGGGATGGCTAAATGAATAGTGTGTGCTCACGAAGATTCAATCAAGGAATGGCAGCTCAAAACAATGAAGCCTCAGAAGCAGGCATAAAGGTTTAATAGTCCAAATGTTTGCACACGTGTACTTATGTCCAAAATTTAATCTGATAACCTGGCTTCAAGGTTTTCCAGTCCTTAGAGTTGAAAATGTCAATTTAGTGACCTGTTTAGCTTAATAGTTACTCAAATGCTACGAAAACCTACTGATACTGAAAATGCTTATTTCTACCATCATGCTTGCTCTTATAAAGATGACAGACTTTATATGTGAAAATATAATATCCAATATATGGAAGAAAAGATGTCAAACACTGCTAGTGTGCTATAGTATCATTAACTTTTTCAGCCTTACATCTCTTAGAGGAAACAAATGCACTTAATGTTCAAAAGTCTGTCATTTGGATACGAATGGATTTGCTTAACATTTCTTAAAAAGACAACTACCGTTCAAGCGAGTTGTGCGAGTCAGATGGTAAGATTTACTTTTTATTTCTATTTAGGCAGCAATATTTTTACAGTCTCATTTATTTTTGAGCAGTACTTTTTTCTAGAATTGCTTCATTCAGAAAGATATTGCTAGGGCAAACACAACCAAATAGTGAATCAAAAAGATTCAAGAAGCTAATGTCTGAAGTTCTTAATTTCTGTAAAGATCCACCAGTACCCCAGCGCCTTCCAGTTCCCCAACAGCATGTCTTGAAGCCTGACCTGAAAGCACCACCTCTGGTAGGATGTGAAGGGTTTAGCTTTGCTCCTGGAGTGGAATCTATCTAATGTGAATATCCACTTCAGAACTGTAAATAATCATATCCATGTTTCTTAACCTTTTGATTTGGGAGGGTCTCAAAATTTCAAGGGGAGGAATTGGAAAAATCCTGCATGTACCTCTCCACCTTCCTCTCACTCCCAAGTAAGAAATGTTTCTCTAGTCTCTTGGGCCACATTCTAAAACCACTTTGCACAGAAAACTCTACAGAGCTATAGAAAGAAGTGAGTAAAATTTTACTACAGACATTAGGAGTTAGCCCTTTGTTAATTCGTCTCAGCCATACGTACTGCACAATGATTTCTATTTTAGATAGCTGAAAAGCACACAGCAATCATCCAGCACAACATGTTCTGTACTGCATTAGAGCAACCCACAAGGTAATAAAAGCCACAAGAATAACTGTATCATAATTCACATGGAGAAGCTTGTTACATTTGATTCCAGAAAGACTATGGCAACTCAGCAAGATTACTTAGCAGACAACTTAAGCTTATGGAATGTGGTGATAGACTTGTGGACTCAATTATTTTTCCTAATATGTTTAATGTATGAAACAATATTCTATATCTATTTTAATAATGTTTTATATGGTAATAATACAATATTCCTGATCTATTTTTTCCTCTTCTTACAGACCAACAAGAAGTTCAGAAAGAAGCAAGGATTTTCCTTGTTTTCTCTCTAAGAGGTTTACAGGGAATAAAAGAACAAAGCAAAAGCTTTTGAGTCATTAATTCAGATGTATTCTACGCTAATAGTCTAACTCTTTCATAGTTTAAAAGAAGAAATAGTGTATTTTTCTACTGAAGCAGTTTACCTGTCAGTGCCACTGAGGGATTGGACACCTCATTAACACCTGCTGTAACAGAGGCATAATATACACTACACAAATATCACAAAATGCCACTAAATATTATGGGACCTACTCTGCATGCCATAATCTCTAAGAAATCCATTATCATCTGTAAGAACTGATCTGGTGAGGCCAGCAGGAGTACCTGTGAACTTCAACTATTAGATTATCAACATATCACTTTATTAAACAGATCTGGAAAAGGCCCTAAGTGCTAATGCCATGTGGCAAAGCACAGATTTAGAGTTATAAATTGGCACAAAAGCAGGAAATGGTTAAAATATCCACCATTTTTCTTTCTAACACTAATTGCTTTGATGAGATGGAGAAAATGCCCTGAAACCTATTAGAACACATACACTTCACCATACATCATAGAGAAGACTAAAGTAAGTTTACACACCACGCAACCTTATTTCTACTCTGCTAACAGATTAAAGATGACACAGCATTTTATGACATGACTATATAGCTTAAATGGGAGAAGGGATAAAAGCAGAAGCAAAAATAAAGGAACGGGAGAGCTCCTCCACCGCAGACAGGAAGAGCACGTCCTCTTTTAAAAACACACACTTTGAAAATGGTGTCATCAACTCACTACTTTCAAAAAAGAAAAGCCATTCTGAGGTCCAGTTCAGAAACAGAGTGGTTAAAAACACACACACCTTAGCTGGCTTACATAAGCCAACTATCACTTGGTACTCTGAAGTTTGTGTACTCTGGGAAGCCTAGCCTATGTATACAGCAGGAGGGTGTGTTCACAGCATAAGATGCAGAAGAAATCATTATATAAAGGCAAAACCAAGCAGTGACTTCAGGAAAGACACAGACCAATGTGACCCACCTGCAGCCTAGAACTCTTTCATGAGATCCTCCCCTTAAGCTCTGACTCCTAAATAAAGCCACAGCGTGAGCCTCTCTCCCGAAAAGCTTAAGCAGCAGCTGATGTGGGAGCTCCTAATCTTACATCTCAGCCTTTCCTCCAACAGGATTTGCAAACACAGGCATGTTAATAAAAGCTACATGCTAAATGTAGTCACTACCTCAGGATTGCTAGCAACCAAGCAATGTGAGAGGGCAGTGAGGGCCTACATTAGAGGCAACAAGTGAGGATCCTGAAGAGAGAGTCTTTAAAGGTATTGTGTATCCTCTAGTACTGTACCGCTATGAAATACAGGTGTTAATGTGTTTGGAAGATATGCTGTTGCTTTTTCCAGCAAAGAAACACGTCAGAGGAAAGCGGATGTGTAAAGTCTGTCTCCCAGAGGAAGAGGTACCGCAGGAGCTGAGGTCATCTAGGAAAACCACTGGAATCCAGTATCCAGCCCTGCTGAAACAGGGAAGGTGATCCCAGCTGAAACACTAAGACTATCCACCTTGTTTGTGTCTCTGCTGCAGAAAGCTCCTAGGACAGCACATGCCCTTTGAAGTCTTATCCCATAAGCCCGAGAAAACTGCAGTAAGAAACCACTCATCAGGAGAACAGGACTAGAATGTAGTGACCCCTGCTGAAAGCAAAAGAAACAATTCAGAAGATTTTTACCTATTTTAATAGATAATAGTTTTGTAAGAAAGACTTCTTTTTTTTTTGCATTGAAAACAGACCACTATGAGAAATACAACACTGAAGTAGTTAAGCTTTTGGTCCAATCCAGTATATCGATTCCTACACAGTTTTGCCGTTACCACTTACCCTGAAAATGTTGTAGTGATTTCACATTTGGATTATGTGCTCTGAATTGGAAAGCGCATTAAGACAAACAATATTTCCTCTCTCTCCTTCATTCCGATTGCAATGACCACAACATTAAATACATCGTGGCATACAAGTAGAAATTAAATTAACAAAGATGAATCAATATGATTTATAGCAGAATATTCTATTTTCTCAAAATCAAGAACACTCTTGGTATTCTGAAATTAAAAAGTAATTAACATCAAGATATTAAAGCAGTGAAAAATTTCCCTTTCACCTACAACACTGTCATTATACAAATTGATGATTTATTCTATTCTGTTGCTCATAGTGTGTAAAAACATCACATGTATGATAAAAATAATATTTTGTTCTTGTTTTTAGAACAGCACATGTAGTGAAATTACTCCCACGAGCTAAAACTCTCTTTTTGCAGGGTCTTTTACAATAAAAATAAAAATCTGTCTTTTGTAAACTACCATGGTGACCTCTCCTGGTAGAAAAATATATGACCTCTAACCATGAAAACACTCAATCAGATTAATTCTTAAAGGAGGTATTACACCTGGCCCACTTTATAGTTTATTTTTTCGTGCCATATCCTTAAAGATCTAGATGCCATTTACAAATCAAAACTGACACACAAACTACTAGATCATGAAGAAAACATTACAGCCTCCTACTGTATAGGCAAAAGCCCATACAAGAGGCTTTGGCAACTTTTTAAGTTTTTCAATAGAATAATCTTACATTAAGACAAAATCATAACTGTATATATTAGGGGATTAAAATTTGGGACAAAGTGGAAGGATAAAATGTTACCTAAAAGGGACAATGAAGGAAGTCTGGAAAAATAGATGGACATAAGCATATGTCTGGTTTGCTGAAAAGATGGATTTTTTCCTTTTGTGGCATAAACTTTTTAAATAAAAACAATAATTTCCATGGGAAATTTAAGTAAAAGTACTCCTAAACGCTTTATTTATTTTTAGTCTCAGTCACTTAGCTACTGTGATGTTGCACTCAGACAACTTCAAGGTTTGCCTATGGTCGCGCAAAAAGTCTGGGCTAATACATCAGCAACTCTTTGAGAACAGCTCAAGACACTCTTCACTTTGAACAACCACCCAACAAAACTAACTAGTGAAAATATATATTTTTTTTTAATAATATACACAGACACGTGAAAGAAAGCTTTATACATCAAGAAGCAGACATGTCCATGTAAGATTGATGATCTCCCAGAGAAGAAAGTGGCTGAAGAGGAAGCATAACTTTAAACACTACGGTAAATAAGAGTTTAAAGGATCATGCTTAGAACAAGGAGTATAAAAGGAAGACTTACATGCAAGTTACAAATATTAAAAGTTAAAAAGAACAGTTGAGCAAGCAAAATTTTTTTAATGAAAGACATCATAAGCAATCAGCACTGATTTGATTGATCTGTTGAACTCACAGGGGAAATTTCAACAAGTGAAACCAAAAAGAAGTAAAATGGTTAAAAAGTCTGGGAAATATGGTCAATGGAAATAGAGTTGACCCATGACAGGAATCCACAGTAATGATAAAAGTGCATATATTTATTTTAAGAACAAGTAGATTAAAACCAACTCTAGTATTTAAAGACTAACTTTTTCTTCCCTTAATTTTTACCAAACCAGTTGTAAATATATCAGTGAAGAACTGAAGTATGAAATTACTTCAGGCAGGTGGGGTTTCCGATTAAAAAGAAATAATGCTATGCCTGTTGTCTTAATTTCTCAGAATATGCATTTTGAAAAAAATTGATGTTAAAAAAAGAATAACAAGCAACAGGTAAGGAAGATGGAACAAAAAGACAGCTGTCAGGTTTTACCATCTTCAAGAGCAACACCCTTCAAGAGCTATGTCCCTGTGAGAAAAGTGCACGGGGACACAGTGCTGGAGATCAGGCAGGAATCACAAACCCATTCTGCACTCAGTCACATGGTATTTAAGAAGCACTTATGAAAACCATTGGGAAGGTTGCAAATAAACACAAGTAATAATTAGCAGTCAATTCTATCAAAGGCAGAAAGCGAACAGTGTTGACTCAAGATTGACTGTAGGAAATCCCATAATCACTGCTCTTGACTTGTATTTGGAAGAAGCTATTAAAAAGGCAAGTGAACCCTGGATAATATCTCCATGAGTGCCAAAAGTGTCTACATAGTAATTAAGTAGGGTAAAAAAAAAAGACAGCCATTTAACAGGGTTTCCCCCCCTGTTTTTGCCAAAAGTATTAATCCATTTTTTAAAAGAAATTTTAAACCACTTCCCAAGTTCTGATCCTCACATGCCAGGCTTTACCACGAGGTCCACAAAAAGGCAAGAAAGCCACATTCCTTCCCCTTCCCCTACCCTCAAATTGTTACTCTTAGAACATACCATATACCCTAACTACCCACATACTGGTACTCAGGCATGGCATGATAATTTGTGAGAGTGTATACCAAGTTCATAAACACCATCCTGGGCTGGATTGTTTCAGAAACTTGTTCTTAATATACAATAGAATAAGTTCCCTCTTTTCAGCAGTCCCAGCTACAGAACTGCACATAGTCATCGCTCACACTGCTCTTTTGGCTCAGTATGCTGCTCAGTTTTGCCAATTCGTTCTGATGATCAAAGTGGAGGATTTCTTAAAGTGGTACCTGCTCCAATATTTAGGGCATGAGATACTGGAAGAAATGCACAGAGACATCAGACAGGGGACATAAAAGAGGCATGACAGGGTGTTAAGCACTTAGTGCACCAAATCAGGATCTGACAACAGGCCACTAAAGGTGACATCATGGTGGAAGTTTGTCACGGAACAAATGACCAGGATAAGAAGGCAGGCAAAGTTTTCTTTAAACAACTCAAGAAAGTTTCTAGATCATGCCCTGGTGCTTATAGAGGACTTTAATTCAGCTAGCACCTATTTGAAGAGCAACACAGTGAGATGCAAGCAATCTGAGATATTTCTGGAGTGTTTCGGGACTTTTAGGTATAGGTATTGAGCAGGCAACTGTGAATGAAACACAGCTGGGTCTGCTGTTCAGATATACAAGGAAAAATTAGTTGGAGACAGACAATACCTTGGGTGTAGCATCCAAGAAATAATGTAATTCAAGATCCTGAAGGGAGTAAAGACCCTATACTTCAGGAGAGCAAACTTCCAATTATTCAGGGAACTGATAGTTGGGATGCCCTGAGAGGCAGCTCTGAAGGGTCAACAAGCTCAGGATAGCTAGCAGGTCTTTAAAGACAATCTCCTCCAAATGTAAGGAAGTGATAAAAGCTAACAACAAGAGAACAAGGGGAGTAATTATCCCCCTTTACTTATCACTCATTAGACTGCATCTAGAATACTGCACCTGCTTTTTTTCCACCACTACAAGAAAGACTTTGATTAACTGGAGGAAGTTCACCATAGGGCCATCAAGGTGGTCAGGGTGTTGGACCACATGTCCTATGAGGAGAGACTGAGGGAACTGGACTTGTTCAGCCTGGAGAAATTAATGCATGGGGGACCTCTGAGTTGCCTATCAATACATAAAAGGAGGTTATCGAGAAGATGGGTCCAGGTTCTTAACAGCAGTGCATGTCAGGAAGATGAAAGAAAACAGACCACGGTAGAAGGATAAAAGAAAACAAACCAAAGCTGAAACAAGGTTCATACTGGATATAAGGAAAACCTTCTTCACCTTGTGGGATGGTCTGACATTGGAACAGGCTGCCCTGAAAGGCTATGCAGACTCCATCCTGGGAGCTTTTCAAGACTCAACAGGATAATGTCCTGAGTAACCCGGTCTGATCTCATCACTGACCCTGCTTTGAGCAGGAGGTTGAAGAGACCTCCTGAGGTCCCTTCCAACCCAAATTATTCTATGACTGTATGAGAAGAAGAAACCACCAAGGCACGTGGTTCCAGAGTTCTGCGAGATCCAGCATTTGCATGCTATGACAACTGGAGATGCTATTGACTCCCATTATGCAGTCTGTAACTAGAGTGGCCACAGTTATTTTGGAAAACCCTATTTGCCCTTCCTGTTTGGAAAATTCCAGCATCTGCAGGAGCTGAAGAGAGTGGCAGGCCGTGCAAATTTAGAAGGCAGATGGTAATGTAGTATTGCCTTAACTTCTCCAGGCATTGTACAAGAACTTTCTCATGCAGCAGTTCCTAAATACTGATGGATAGACAAGTGAAAAAACTCCCCACAGTACAGGTCCAGGACCAAGGAAAGCAGGGGAAATGAGAGATTCCTTATCATACCACACTACCTGTAGCAATCTGAATAAAAAACAACTGCAAGTACACTTAAGCTTTGTGGATTGTGAAAAAACATGTACATTGTCATTCTACCTAGAAGTCTTGTAATCCATTTTAAACACTATTTGAAATGCTAAGCTTCTCTCTGCAAGTAAAAATAAAAATAATCAGGAGGAATTATGTTCTTCACTATCCATTCTGTTGGTGTTTATCAGCACGATTCATTGTGCCAATGCCACCGCCACTTCCCCCATTTGCTGGCTTGCTAAATAGTCAGAGGAGAAAAAAAAAACACAACCAGGAATTACCAAAGATCATACAATGTATGTAAGTACATGGAAAAATTAAATTAGATTATCTCACACAGAGCTGGCAAAAACCCTTCCAAGAGTGGCAGTGAATACACAAAGTGTTTGGTGGTATGAGAACAAAATCATTCTTCAAATGACAGGATTTGCAAGCTCAAGACAAGCAATTTTACCAGTCCTACTACCGCAGAAGTAAACTGATTTTACCGCAATGACGATCAAATGGAGATTTACATGTTGTCTTTTCCTCATAAATGCAAAGAACAAAAGTTTTCTTTAAGCCCAAGCAAGGACATCAAATAGAGCAATTTACAGCATTTGGGGAGGTCTAGCGTTAGCCTATATCAGAAGCTGTGGCTGTGCAACAGCTTCAGTAGTCTCAAAGATGACAGATTAGCCTTAACATTCAAATGCAGGGGGAAAGATGGTTTTTTTTCCTCCAGAATTCACTTAAATTTTCAGAGACTCGAAAACATATGCTTGACAGGGAGTGGGGGGAATAAGGGTTTGGGGCTTTTTTTACTTTAAGTTCCAGCAACTGCTTCTTCAGGTCCCTTTTTCCATTCAAACTACAAACACTGCTTTGGCGGGCCTTCTTGATATGATATTCTCTCCTTGTTATATTCACATAACTTGTCTGAATGAGGACAGGTTTCACACTTGACAAGAAATTATCTTACACCACCCAGATGTATTAAGAACATTACAAAATTTAGTCTTTAAAACACAAGACTTTAGTGGCTTAGGATACATCTGCAGTTACATCTGTTACTAATGTGCCATATCTACTTCAATGACACAGAAATGTCGCAAGTCTACAAAAAAGAACTGACTTAATTTGCCCTAAAAGCAGTCTTTCAAGTGTTGTAGTTGAAGTGAATTTATTTCAGAAGAAACTCTAAACCCCATAGTTTTAAGACAAATGCTTTCTAGGCAAGTGAACTTAGTGTAGCCAGGAGAACAGCTAACCTCTGTGCTGGCCATTTCTAGGAAGGAAGCTCAGGAAACAGCAGCGAGGAAAACAAACTCAGGAGAGGTATCCTGCAGCGTAAGACCAAGAAATTGTTCCAGCACTGTCACTGACTATGCATGATTCATTTGTTAGATGATAACATCACTTAAAAATAGATGTCAATGCTATGTGGGCACTATGTGAACAACACATCTGTCTTCATCTAGTTATTTTTTGTCCAACAATAATATGTGTCTGCATGTGCACCTATCATCTACACGAAAACAATCAACTAAGCACCGAATCCTTGCCAGTATTACTGTTTTGGATGGTGGTTATCCTTCAGTGAGTATGAGAAGACTACATATCACGGGCAGAATACTGCACTTTGCTTAACACTGAACATGGTTTAAAGGCCAAGCAACACTTGTTACAGGATTAACATTAATCAAAATCCCAGAATAACTGAGGGATCCTAATGATGGCTTAGTCAATTGCACATGAAAGCCGCATATACTAATGTAGTCTAAGCCACAGGAAAACAAATAAGTAACCGATTTTTATTTTCAAACCAGACGGAAAACCAAAATCCATCACATTAGAAGTCACCACTTAGCAAAAAGAAATTACACTAAGAATACTGAGATTATCACACATTGAGATCAGAGGATTTGAGTGGCTAAAATTACAGATATTGTGAGCTCTGTTTAAAAGTGATTTACTCCATTTTTATCAAGAATGGTTCATCGCCATTCTTCACCTCTTAAGGTGAAGAGGGAGAGGGCAGAACAGAGAAGGAACATTGTCAAGAGTCCTCATGGAAATTATTTGTACTTCTGTTTCTCACCTACTTCAAATTAACACTTAAAAATATTGTATGTATGTTGCAACAGTTTATAGATGGCTGCTGGATGTGATTTCACATTTTTAAGAGACTTAATAGCTCAGGACTAGTAGCACAGTTCAGGTACATTTCATCTGTAAATTAAACACCCAGTCGAGTGATAAAGGAATTGTTCCCTGGCTACCGTGAAAACAATAAGCAACCTCTGTGTACCTCCAGGTGAGCAGACTTTTCTGTCACAACACCTGTTGTTTAAATTACTAAAGATTCCAATAGCAAGAAAAGGATATTTGATAAGCCACACAGTGTCCTTATGCTTTTGCAAAACACCAAGTACAAAATTTCATGTATGCTCAAGAAGAACCGGACACCCTAGTGGATTGCTAACAGCCACAACAGTTAACAAGTACCAACTTCAAAGCCAAATCACTGAGGCATAGAAATGTGATAGGAGCTCTTCCTTCCTGTTCTATATACCGGCAAACTAGGCCAACAGAAATAACTTACCCCCAAGATTCAGATACTTCTGAAGACCATGGTTCTTGGCCAATTTTTTACCATATGACTAAGAAGAGATATTTTTTAAAAATACATTCCTGCCTATAGAATATCCTGTTCCACACTGCGTAAGACTGACGAACACTAGTCATCCACTATAAGAGCTACAGTTTCATAGTTTATGAAAAGTAAATATATAAAAACTGTTAATCTACCACATACCCTCATAGTTTACAGATCTAGAAAATAATCATCCTCATTAAACTATGAGCTTCCTTCAATAAAAGCAGGTAATATTTTAAATGTCCTGGTAGCATGAGGATTTTTAACTGTTATCTCCCTTGTTCAGCTAAAGCAATTTAGATTTAGTCAAACTGACTTGAGTCTTTCCCAAAAATGGTCACTTACCATCCAGAAAAGGGTTCCAGTGGCAAATTCAGAATAATGCTCTATAGTAGACAGTACACTGAATATTAAACAGATCAGCACCAAGAGAAATCTGTAAAATGAAAACAGTGTTTAGTGACTTGTCAAGTTGAACTGCAAATCTAGATCTAGTTTTAGCTCTCATTCACATAACTTTTTTCATCACAAGTACTTTGTGTTTAACCAGTTCATTCTTGCTAGTCAAGTGAATATCATCATTTTGCATTCAATAACTTTTAAGATACATGGAATAAAAACGACAGGATGGCTGAATACAGTTACATCAATAGCTAAAACTCACATTATCAAGTACATGGACAGTGGGATTGAGTGTGCCCCCAGCAAGTTTGCTAACAACACCAAGGTATGTGGTGCAGTTGACACACTGGAGGGGAGGGATGCCAGCCAGAGGGACTTTGACAGGCTTGAGATGTGGGTCTGTGCAAACCTCATGAAGTTCAACCAGGCCAAGTGCAAGGTCCTGCATGTGGGTCGGGGCCATCCCAAGCACAAACACAGGCTGGGTGGAGAATGGATTGAGAGCAGCCCTGAGGAGAAGGACTTGGGGGTGTTGGTGGATGAGAAGCTCAACATGAGGTGGCAATGTGTGCTTGCAGCCCAGAAAGCCAACCACATCCTGGGCTGCATCAAAAGAAGTATGGCCAGCAAGTCAAGGGAGGTGATTCTGTCCCTCTGCTCTGCTCTGGTGAGACCCGTCTGGGGTACTGTGTCCAGCTCTGGTGCCCCCAACATACGAAGGACATGGACTTGTTGCAGCAAGTCCAGAGGAGGGTCACAAAGATGATCAGAGGGCTGGAGCATCTCTCCTATGAGGACAGACTGAGACAGTTGGGGCTGTTCAGCCTGGAGAAGAGAAGGCTCTGGGGAGACCTTATAGCAGCCTTCCAGTATCTAAAGGGGACCTACAGGAAAGATGCGGAGGGACTCTTTATCATGGAGTGTAGTGATAGGACAAGGGGTAATGGTTTTAAGGTGAAAGATCGTTGACTTACATTAGATATTAGGAAGAAATTCTTTACTGTGAGGGTGGTGAGGCACTTGAACAGGTTGCCCAGGGAGGTTGTGGATGCCCCATCCCTGGAAGTGTTCAAGGCCAGGCTGGATGGGGCTTTGAGCAGCCTGGTCTGGCGGGAGGTGTCCCTGCCCATGGCAGAGTGGTTGGAACTAGGTGATCTTTAAGGTCCCTTCCCACTCTAACCATTCTATGATTCTGTGATAATTTCCCATAGCTTGCTATAGTGAATGTTTCATGCTACACAATTTATGTGCTGTGGTAGAAAGGTATCATAATTGATAATGCATTAATTAAAGTAGAATTAGACATATGACTGGAGTGAGAAACAATAACTTCATTGAAAAATGTTCCATTAAATGCATTCCATAAATTCAAAGCATACATAAATGCAGAAGAAACAGCTACTACCACAGTATTTCTAGTACCACTATTCAGACCAACAAAAAAATTTAGAAGTCTCAAAGTCTCAATATTAACTCCTGTCCCCCAAAATAGTTTAAAAAAGCAAAATAGTTTTAAAAAGCCATGAGAATTGGAAAACAAAATGTACAACTGAATCACACTCAGTTGATTAAATGCTTAAATGCTGGCAGAATACCCATTACTTTAAAGTGTACAATGTCCCAGCCGTCTTTCCACCATTGGCAACATGTTAAACATTTAAACAACTGGTGAAAATAAATGAGGTATGAAAAACTCTGTTGGACAGACCAGAAAGGCAGACTTCTGATATGTTTGCACTACAGTTTTCACCATCTCTTAAGGTCATGCAGAAAACAAGAAAAAAATAAGAAAACTGAAATTTCTTCCATTAACATCCAGAAACATTCCATCTTGTGTACCAGCCAGTCCAGCTGTCATTTCCTGTGATTCCACGCCAAGAGGCTGTATCTAAACTCCTAAACTCCCAAACTCCCAAACCAGCAATTAAAACCTTAACAATCCTGCATGTAATGAGACATTTTTCCAATGAGAAACCCTTCTGAAGAAGATAAACACTACTGACAAGGCTAGTTCAAGAACTTCAAAACAAATGACAGACTAACAGCCCCGGTGGCTCTACTATTGAAATGTTGAGATTTCAGAAAACAGATATAAACACACTAACTATGCTTAGTGTGCTTTTGATGACTTTCACATGAAAAACATAGTAGGAAGAGCTTATCAGGAAGGGCAAAAATTCATGTTCAACCTAGAGACCAGTGACAAGAAGAATTCCTTAGGAGTCTAACCAGGGACTTGCCCTGGTCAACATATTCATCAGTGTTCCAGAAGGGGAGAAGAAATGCATCTCATCAAATCCACATGTGACACCAAACTAGGGGTTCAGTCAATAAGCCTGAGGGCAGAGCCACTGGTTAGACGTGTCGGGACAGGCAAAGGAACAAGCCAACAGGAATCTCATAAAACTCAACATAAACAAATGTCAGCTCCTGCACGTGGTATGGGGCAGGCTCAAACCCACATTGGATGAAGACTGCCCATATCTTGGGCTGCATCCCCTGTAGCCCTGCCAGCATGTGAAGGGTAGTGATGGTTCCCTTTTGCCAGACTACACCTGGGATAGTGCACACAGATGGGACCCCAGGGTACAGCACAGAGGTGACAGATCAGAGGGACCTTGACACAGGGCAAAAGCAGCGTGAGGACAACCCTTACCCGGCATGAGCGGGGACAGGTGCCACCACACTAATGGTGGTGGAAGCCTTACCCCTAGTGCCCACCATGTGTCCCACTTGCCCCAAAGCCCTGTACATCTTCCAGTCGCCTCATCTGTTCCCTTCACCTTTTTCTGCCCCCAGGAGTTGCCATTTTTTAACAAAACATCACACACCACTTGTTCACAGGCTGCCCTGTGACAGCCTGATAGGACCAGCTGCCTCTTCCTGTCTACATGAGAAAGGCATCAGAGAGGGATGCTCCTCTCCATGATATATGTGAAGATGCATGTTTTTTTATGTCATGCCCCACATGTTTTCATACTTCTCTGTGATTGGATGGCTGCCATTTTTTTGAAACTGTCATACCCACATGATCTCGGACCACCCTCTGACTGGGCTGCTCATTTCATTTGGACCAGGAAGTGCTCATATAAATACATATATATATATATATACACACACACACATTTTTGTATATACATAGGTTTCTATACATAGAAATAGATATATAATATAAAGACTATATAGACTATAGAATTGTTGTGGGTTGACCCTGTCTGGCTGCCAGATGCCCACTCAAGCCGCTCTCTCACTCCCCCTCCTCATCAGGACAAGGGGAGAAAATTAGATGAGAAGGTTCGTGGGTCAAGATAAAGACAGGGAAACCGCTTGCCAATTACTGTCATGGGCAAAACAGATATAACTTGGGAAAAATTAACTTAAATTATTGCCAGTTAAAATAGACTTGGATAGGGAGAAACGAAGAAAACTAAATCATCTCCCCCCCCAGCGTCCTTTCCCAGGCTATATTCCTTTGTTCAAGGCCAGGCTGGATGGCCCTTTGAGCAGCCTGGTCTAGTGGGAGGTGTCCCTGCCCATGGCAGGGGGGTTGGAACTAGATGATCTTTAAGGTCCCTTCCAACCCGAACCATTCTATACTATGATTCTGTGATTCCCAGCTCTTCTACCTCCCTCCCTCACACGCAGCCCAAGCCACACAGAGGGGATGGGGAATGTGGGGTTGCGGTCAGTCCGTAACACTGTCTCTGCCCCTCCTTCCTTCTACTCACACTTCTTCCGATGCTCCATCATGGGCCCTTCCACGGGCTGCAGTCCTTCAGGATAAACCTGCTCCAGCCTGGGCTCTCCAGGGGCTTTAGGGGCACCTCTGCTCGGCTGCCTGGAGCACCTCCTCCCCCTCCTGCTGCTCCTCTCACCTCCATGCTCCCAGGGATGTTTCTCATGTTATTTTTATTTTTTTTCCCCTCTCCCCTCACAGCCTATGCTGTGTTTTTGGCCTTCCCTTAATGTGTTTTCCCCGAGGCACCCCACCCGTGGCGGAGGGGCTGGGCCGTGCCCCGCGGCGGGTCGGTTGGAGCCGGCTGGAACCGGTTGTGTCCGGCAGGGAGCGGCCCCGCCCGCTCCTCACAGGGGCCGCCCCCCACAGCCCCCACTGCCAATGCCGGGGCACCAAAACCCAATACAAGAATATATAATACGGAATATAGAATACAGAAAATAAATACACGTATAAATATAGACATAAAAGAGCATACAAATAGGCATAATACGTTACTTATTTACTCACACATGCACTTTATATATATATATACACACACACAGAGTAAAAAGTACGTGTATTTGTATGTGTGTACATACACAGAGGGAGCAGTGAGAGTGAGGCGATTCCATTAAAGAGGTCAGGCACCAAGGGTGACAACGGCACAGGCAAGGCCATCCCCCAAGTCACCAGGAGGCAGATGTGCAATGCCTAAGGAGGGCAGCGGTGGTGAGAGCCATCGGCTCCACCAGCCTTTCGGTGATTTCTCGTACAAGGGGAAGTAGGGATGACGGCTGTAAAACAAAGTTAAAAGTTTATCAAGAAGTTTCACGTGGGACTTGGTTGAGGCATCAAGGAACCTACCTAACCTTGAACAGGATGTGAAATGAAACAATGATGCGTCTTACGTGTTCTTTTGCAGTTGCTGACTTAGACATAAGATAGCAAAATATAACTTCTGGACCAAATTCAAGCCAAGAGTGTATCCCAAACTAACCTTGAGTAATTACAATGCTAAAATACACACCCCTTTGTGAATAATGAGCATGCTAATCAGGTAACCTCCCTAAATGTTTTAAACATGATCTTAGGTGCATATGTATAGTTACGAGTGGCGAATGAATCATTATTGACCGATCGGCTGTATTTCATCATTATAAACATTGGGCAGTTTGAAACGTGAGGTGCACTAGCTCTTGTTAAATGCCCGGCACCCAGTTCTGCAGAACTGAAATAAAACCAAATATCTCAACTCAGTGTATTGGTTGGCTCTTGCACACCGTGTGAAAAACCCTCATTTAGGGACAACAGGGAGGCAGGCCCAGCATCCATTCCAGAAGCCCAGGCAAGAACAGCAAGGGACATGACTGTAACATAGGTCCAAGGTCTGTCCAACAGACAGGGAATGGTGGAAGACTGGAGACAAAGCTACCTACAACATAGATTCAAGTTTAGCACTTGCAAAGAACTACTTGGGTACGGAAAGACCCAGAATACGTTTGCCTCAGATGGAGGGCAGACAGAGCCAATATTCTTTATGCAGCACATTCAAACCACGACTAGAACCAGGGGAAACAGGAGAATGAGGATATCTACGGGCACACAAGGACCCTTCAGCTTTCCCTTTTCTCTTGTAGGAATGCTTCAGATTTTTAGACTGCCTCAGGATCCCCAGGAACACTGAACAGAGGATAATCAACACTGAAAACAGTTCTCATTCACATAACTGGCACGCTTGGTCGGGTCTTTCACATGCTGCAAGTCAACTGCATGTATATGCTAAGACAGACAAAGAGAGACGGTTGTTTCTCAGCTGCCACACAGACAACAGCTGACTTCGTTCAAGCCTAAAATGGGATTTGAGGATATAAAAAAATTCCTGCTTCCACTCGTATGGCTCTGGAAGAGCTCTGTCACTCTTACCCACAAGTAGAGATTTGAGAAGATCTGGGCCACCATTAATAACCAAATTTCTTAAGTAGTAGTTAGATCTCGACATGTACAACTGTCTCTGAATCAAATGTGCATTTATTCAGTATCTACCTATCCTGATCCATGCTATTAAGACTGACCTTTAACATGGATTATCCAAGTTCCTAATCAACATATACGGGGTTTTTTGTCAGCACCCATTTCTAGTTCCTTTTGAGCTGAGGGCAGGTGAACAGTATCTGATAGCTGGTTAGGTAACTGCTCCATTTGATATCTGCTGTTGTGCATTCTTGCACTTAAATGCACTTAACCTGATTAATATGGAAGTACACAAGTAAGTTTTTGAAAAATTTCTTTCCTTGTGTACTTTGAGAGGCTCTAAAAGGCTTATTTGTAATGTAGTTATAATTCATGTATGAGTGTAATTGCAATTCAAATTAAAAGATACAAGAGATATGGGATACAAAGACAGAATTTCTAAAATAGTAGCAAACAAAAGTGTGCTATTATCAAGTGTTTGTAACTGCGAAACTGGAGGAATATTAATTGCAGTCTAGAATTTATTTATTTGAACTCCAGTCAGAGAGGCACAATGCAAATTTGAAATAATATGGTAAAGCTATGCTGGTGGAAGTCACTGGACTTTCCCATACTGGAGATTACTGAAGAAACTTTCAAGACGATACCAACTACACCAGCACTGTAGTGGAACCATCCGTGTTCAGGCTTTTCATACAGCATAAATGAAACATAATTGTGTTAACACAGCTCAATATCTGAACTAATTATTAGCTTTTAGGGAATATCTTATGATTTGATCTGGTGCAATGCTCTGTTAATTGGGCTATACTACTTTTTAGTCCCAAACTATTCCCTGCGTATGGTGTCTAACACTTCCATGTATAGATACACTAAGTCAGCTGTCATTCACACAGAATTTTCAGTGCTGCATTCTACTGTATGGTGTTGAAACTCCCTCTTTCATCTCTATAAATACCAGGATTTTTCACTTACTCTTCTCTAGACTCGCAGCAGAACACATTAAGAAAGCCACACAATTAATACAGTACACTTTGTAAACTCAGAAGAAAAAGGGAGTTGAGAATTAGCAGAATATGAACTTTAATATCTAAAGTCAAAGGGAAAGCATGATGCAAGAGAAAGTGAAGCAAAAAAGTCTCTTACCAGAAAGGTTAGGTAAAAAAAAAAAAAAAGAAAAAGAAAAAGATAAAATCTGCATCTTTTTTTATGTAGTTGTTTCCTGAAACCAACACAGAGTCCAAATTCAGCATATGACCCTTTTTAATAAAATTGGAGAATCAGTCATTACATGAAGCAAAACCATACACTTTTGCAAACTGTAGAATATGAATGAGTCTTTGGTTCAACAATATCAAGCAGCTAAGTTAGCACATTTATATTTAATGTTTCGTATTTCCCAAGGCATTCGAGCATGGCCAGCAGGTTGAGGGAAGTGAGCCCTCTCCTCTGCTCGGCACTAATGGGGCTGTGCTGGGAGGGCTGGGACCTAGTTTGAGCTCCCCAGTGCCTACAGGCAGGGACACCAGGGATTGACTCTGGCAGAGGTCCCCAGGATGGGGCCATGCCTGGAACACATGGCCTGCACGGGAAGGCCAGCAGCACTTCCCATGATGCGGGAGAAGCCTTTCTCTCTGGCAAGGAAAATGGTCCACAGGAAGAGTCCCAAGGAAAGCAGCCCTTGCACATTGGATACGTCTTAGCTGAGGGCCAGCTGGTAAAGGCATAAGATTCAGCAGCACCGTGTAAGAGACCAAGCCAAACCTGTGCTGATAGGAGTAAAGGAGAGGAGCCAAATAGGCAACATGTTTATCATGCTTACTGAAAATCAAAATTTGATTTCCCTGAGTCTCTTATATTCAGGAAGCTGTTTCACCATTTTTGATGGTATTAACAAAGAAAAATGTGTTTGTGGTGGGCATCTTAATGATTTCTAGTTCTTCATTACTGGCAAATACCTGGGGCTGAAATGCCTTTAGAAAAAAAAAAAAAGTGAAAGGGAACAGAGATCTAGATAACACATCTTAGTAAGGGCTATCAGTGCTTTTAGCACAGGACAGATCTTAGCCATCGTCTCATGACCATCACCCAATCCTTCTACTTCTTTCACTTCAACATACATATGTTGTGAGCATATTATTCAGCAGTTTTATTTCCAGCCCCAAATGTTTATCTCTCTGAATACGAAAACGTTATAGGGGGTAGAGAGACCTGTCCAAGTCATAATAAAACTGATACGTTGCTTTAATGAGCTACTACACTGATCAAAGATAAACCAGCCAGCAGAGGGGGCAAAAGTCCCACTTTCTTCCTGTAGGCATTATTGCTGGAGAGTGACACTCTCAAAAAAGAAAACCAGAGCAAAGTGTTGAGAACAAGAGACTCTGAAACCCACGCCAGCCTTTGTCAAATGGAAAAGAGCGAGCTGATAAGGAGTTCACAATAGTAAAAGAGTGTAGGCATGGGGATATGCAAATCTTTAGCCTTTCCTAAACACAGCAGAACTGCTTTCCATGTAACGAAAATACAGAGATAAAATTAAGGTACACAGGGTTATAGGATTCTCCTTTTCTTATTACATTTAATATGATAGGAGTACTTCAGCACACAGAAGCATTCACTGGCACTGAGTACCCCACTCCATCAGATGCTGTGCTCCACCAGGCTGTTTCTTCATCCTGACAGCTTTTGCTTCCAATTAGCAATCCCAGTGATGGATAAATGGAGAAAGACACAAAGAGGTGAACAGGCTTGTCCATAAGTACAGTGTCAAAAGCCTATAGAACTTGGATCTCTTAAAGCACAGACCATCGTCCAGTCAATAGTCACGGGAACACAGGAATTTGGCTCGTCCCCGAAATAACCACAGATAACCACGTAAACCACTCAAGCATACACTTACCAAACACTTCTTGGAACTAGTCAGTCTGTTTGTTCTCATCTTCCTTATGAGACTGCTGTTCCACTCCTACCATTGTTACAGATCTTATTTCTAGGCAAAATGCATGTATAAAGATATGGAAAGCCTCCTCTGAGTACAGCCCTTTACTTTCTTCCAGATCCCTGCCATTTCTGTTACTTCCTTTCAAAATCCCTTTGCCTTCTTTTACTGTCATCACTAGCAATAAATAGAAAGCCAGGGGTAATTCACATTCTAAGTATTGTCTATCAAGTTACTGAGGATGACAGTGCACTTTACACCTTTTCTTCTTTTCCATTCTAAGTTATGCAAAGAGAAGAACTGGATATTCTTATGTACCCTGCAGGTATTATCACTACATCTTCAACCACATCTCCTATTAGGCCTCAGAAAAAGTAACCAGATTTGTAAACCTCAAAAAAAAGGGATAAAGTGAGAAAAAGGTGATACACAGAGCAAACGTGTATGTGCATAAGGATGTATGAGGGAGGAACAATCGGTGCCATTTATTTACTAAGGGAACTATAACTATCCAAAGGCTGCTAATACAGCCTGCAAGTTTTGTAATTTCCACCTAATTGTTGCTTCCCTCCTGTATTTATTTGTTGAGACTCTCTCCCTGTCTCTCCCCCTCTCCCCTGTTTTCCATTTCCAATACACACATTAAAACCATTCATAGGACCCCTTAAATTCAGTTAATTTATGGCACTATGTATTCTGGCCAGTGAGCGTCACTCCTTCCCAGTGAATAACAAAGGCATCATTTTACTAGCATAGGATAGGCTGGATATTCTACGGATATATCATGTCCTCATATAAAATGCATTTATTTGAAATGTAGAATTACTGCTGATCACTTTTGGTCATAAAAGATTTAAGACTTGCTTTTTGTAAGAGGGGAAGGGTTTGCTTCAGAGTGCCTGGATATACTCCAGTTTCAATAATCTCCTTTGCCAAATCCAGATTGGAACCCTCCTGGTAATCTCAAGCAGAAAGTTTTTCTCTTTCTACACTACACTATTAACAACTTCAAGCACTGAAGTGCCCACATCTAGTGACCATGTTTGTCACTTCTGCCAACTGCATGACACAACACAATGATACCCACGCAGCACATGAAAGTTAAAGCTATTGGTGAAGACACACCTGAGACCGGCATTCAGAGCAAGGCAGGCAAGGACAGTATCAGCTCTAAGCAGTACCAGAGTACCATACTGTGCTATTCTGAGACAGCTCAAAGTAGGGATGAATGGCCTTGAGACTCTTGACCCTGATTCCAAAAAATGAGAAATTATTACAGCCTGTTTATTGGAACCTGGAAGAATAACAAGCCTGGCACAGAAACAGCTAGGTAACATCAGAATGCCTGATATTCAGCCTGAATGCCAGAAAGCACCAGGAGACTTTAGCAACTAACATCATGATGGGGAAATCGGTGGTTTCTTGGTCCCAGTGATAAAAAGCCATGCTAAGCATTGACAGAAGCGAATGAACCATAAGCATGAGGGCAGCTCACATGAGGTGGGCACAGACTAAGTTGCAGTGAGGACAAAGTCAAAGATAACCACAGATTAATCAGTGAGTAAGGAAATCTACAATTACCAATAGCAAGAACAGCAACAAAAAAAAAACCAAACCAAACCAAACCAAACCAAACCAAAAACACCCAAAGAAAGCTTATTTCAAAGGCAGTTCATCTAGTCAACCAGCATGCCATGAACTGGTAGTAAAGATGTTATTCCAGTAATCTCTAACCACAGCAAAGCTGTAGCACAGAGACAACAGGTTTAGAAAAGAACACTATACAATAATTTGTATGGAATTAGGGACACGTGCTGTAGGAGGGGAGAGCAGGTATCAGTTTGTTGCACAGCTCAGCAGCAAACTGCAACGGCAGCATTCTTGCAAGTAGTTTGCCACCAGAGAAAGCTGTGTTTTATAAAAACAAAGTTCTCTTCTTACGTATCCCACCTTGGCTGAAAGATAAAATCAGCCAGTGTCCTAAATCCTAAAACAATCTTAATGATTTTTCCCTTTTATCCTATGGGAAGCCCATATTTATTTTCCAGATAGGCAATTTAGATGGGGAGAATAAAAGCGTTAATAGACATTAAAACTGCTTATAATTACCCAGACAATTGTCAGGGCCTTGTCAGGGCCTGACCTCAGTCCGTCCCAGTCCCCAGGGAGATGACCAATGCATCCAGGCACTGCCCTGGCTGCCCCCTGTCTTTCCCTGATCCCTAGCTCATGTGGTGCGATGGGGTCTGGCTGCAAGGTCCTGCCCAGCTGGCGCTGGGGAGCCCCCCACACTCCCAGTCTCCAGTCCTTGGGGAACCGCCAGCATCCAACCTTCACTGGCCAGGCAGGGGACAACTAACTGATCTTACTGATCTCCTTTCTGCACTTCTCGCAGATGGAGCGATGCTCTTCAGTCATAAGAGAGAAGCGGCAATATACTTTATTGATATAAAACAGTGAGTTAATAAAGTTCAATGGTAAATGCAACAGTGGTTTAACAAGATTCGATGGCAAGGTACACTCAGGTACTATTTACTGCACAGAGGACAGGGTCAGACAAAACTGTCAGGGAGACCCTTTCGTTGAGTCAAGGTTCAGAATGAACCCCCTTGCTTTCTAAACCCCTTCTCAGAGAGGAGTCTAGGTGTGCTTGGATCCAATCCTAGTCCCAGATTTAGTCAATGGTTTATGTCTAAAGGATTATATGTGCACAATCAATCTAAGATATAATCTTAGTGAAGCTTCAGAGTTTAGCATGCTATTAGTCACTTACTGAGGATCTGTTGTGGCAAGGAATCTCTCAGCCTCGAGGAGTAACCTTGAGAGGTGCTCCTACTCAAGGGGAGATCCTGGTGTGGAGCCCGCTGCCGTGCAGGAGAGCTCAACAGGCCCTGGGCTCTCCACTACTTATAAAGTAAGATGATTGACCTATATTTGCATACCAGCAAGAGATCTGGGTCCCTGTACCAAATAGCCTTCAGCTACCATGCTGGCATCCATCCCCCAAAGTCCCGCAGCCATCACGACCCTTACTGGTGGTTAGGGCTTAAGCGGGGTTGGGGGGGGGTGGGGAAAAGGACACAGGGACACACTGCCACAGCACTGTAACATTATGTTACCACTTCCATGTGAAGCTTTCAAATTGCACTGAAACGGGCACTTTTGCAGAATTGTTTTTAAATCCACTGTCTTATACTGAAGCCTTTCAGTGAGATATGAAACTGTGTTTACGGAATGCCCACCTGCTCTTTTAGGCTGCAGCTGCTATTTATTACCCCAACGGTGTAAAGGGGATGTGGAGGGACTCTTTATCAGGGAGTCTACTGATAGGACAAGGGGTAATGGTTTTAAACTGAAAGATCATTGACTTACATTAGATATGAGGAAGAAATTGTTTACTGTGAGGGTGGTGAGGCACTGGAACAGGTTGCCCAGGGAAGCTGTGGATGCCCCATCCCTGGAAGTGTTCAAGGCCAGGCTGGATGGGGCTTTGAGCAGCCTCGTCTAGTGGGAGGTGTCCCTGCCCATGGCAGGGGGGTTGGAACTAGGTGATCTTTAAGGTCCCTTCCCACTGTAACCATTCTATGATTCTACGAATTGAGTTTTCCTAAGTGAGTAACAAAAAAATGCTACAAAAGTCAAGGCAAGACTTGGGGTTGATCATGTCCTCCCAGTTCCAAAATATCTCTTGGATTAATGAGGAGCCTCTCCCTAGGTTGCCTGGTAGGATCTGTACTATTAGATACCAGAACATACAAATCATTTTTCACAGCTGTGATTTTACCATGGTGTAGGTTAGTCTAAGGTTTTCCTTGCTGAACAGCTGTTTCAACTGTTGACTCTATCAACTGTACTGGTACCTAAGGATTTAGTATTTTAAAAAAAAAAAACATCTGAGGAGTATATGCAACCTTTTCTAATAAAAAAAAAAATAGAAATCAATATGCACACACAGGAGAGAAAATTCCTACAAATAAAAAGGTTATCAAAATTACACAATAATCTTATGAAAGCCTTTATAAAAATCCTGCTGCTTTATCTACCACTGGATTCAGGCATTTCAAAAATAGGTTGTAGCCCACAGCAGGAATGTGCTCTCCTTCACACGCAAAACCTAACTTAGTGACTGCAGCCCATCTACCTCTTGAGCAGAATTAGGGGACATATTACCAGCAGATCACCCAGACTGCTAAAGATCATTTTGCTTCCTGATGTATTAGTGAGAGAAAGCACAAATCCCATGATCTGACCCAGTTTTGCCAGTACTGAATGACTGCTAGCATGTGACTATCATTCAAAATGAGAATATTTTGGGGAGTGTGAGACAAACAAATATGTTAGAAATCAAGCCTGCTTTAAGATTCTTAAGAAATTAAGAGTGGGGCTCAGACTGAAGAAAGCAGCTGGGGACTGCTCAGATCTCAGTTTGTTCATTATGATGAGAAAAAAGGCAAAAAGGAAAAGAAGAGATATGCCAGTTTTAATCTTTGTAACCTGTTTAAGATGTTCTTCCTATATACAAGAATTTCCATTCGGAAGTGCTATTTGATGCATGCAATATACGCTTGGTCAAAGGTCTGGAGTGCTATATTTTCCTCTATATGAAGGGAGAGTAACTCCACAAACTCTCGCAAAGGGCTATGATGAGGGGGGAAGCTAATGTGTAAAATGGCCATGGCAAAATAAAATCTCTGAGTGCCTCAAGCGGTCGATTGGGTTTTGCTCATTTATTTTCTTGTGGTTCTGTTGTCTTGTTCTGATGATAAAGATTCTTTTCTGTTCATGGTGTGTTTTCTCATCTCATTTCCTTCCACAGTTTTGCAACTAAAATGCCTGACTTTTAGACAGTGAATTCTGGACACCATTTTAGATGCCAAACAGGAGACAACAGGAACCTGCTTTGCAGGTAACACCTGCAGCTCACTTTAATTTCTGTTATAACCATAAATGGTCATTTCTCCTAAACTATTAAATTCACTATTGCCAATACTAACATATTTTGATATCTTTTCATTAAAGTAGCTTAGTTTCTCCTAAACTCGTAAATCTCTATCTCTCCTCCTCCTCTCAGTGTGCGAGAGGTAGGGGGAAGAACATCTGTTGCCTGCCATTGGCCAATTTGGCCAAACCCATGACACTTGACCACTTTGTGGAAAGTTTCAGTACCTCATCAACTGTTAGAGCTATGGATCAGACTAACATTCTTGGGAAATGGTGGACAATGTGCATGAAGCTAAAACAAAGTCTTTTTACAAGTCCCCCTCCAAAATCAGACCTTTGCAAAGTCCAGGGACACACTTTGATAGGAAGAGGGTTGCTCTCAGGACTCTGAGTGCATCAACATACTCTGTTTTCTCTGGTCAGCCTTTTGGTACACTGACATGGGCATGTCTAGACAGATGTTACTGGAGCTGAAACAGGTGAACCCGAGCTAGCTTTGAACTGGTTAGCCTGGGAACGGCTGTTGGCAGACTATTTCAGCACAGGTTAGCTGCCTAAAATGCTAGGGGTGCTTTCTGGTCTGCTGTGGTAGCAGTATCTGGTCTAACTGGTTTCAAGTGAGTGCATGTATGCTGTCGTGTCCTGGAGCAACAAGTCCTCAGGGAGAATCTCAGGAAACCTGCAGTCCAATAGCAGCGTTTCTGCTCTCAAGTTTCTCTTTACACCTAGCATCTCCTTCCACATCTTCTGCTCCTATCTGCCTGCAGCTGCATCCTGCTCTGTATCTTCCCTACCGCCACCTGACCAGCACATGTCTTGCACTCTGTGTTCCCTGTGCTACCCCACAGAACCATACAAAAATAATCCCTAATTGTATGGAAATTAAGTTTCAGCAAGGGTGCCATTTTTGCCGTTGTGTTCCATAGTCCTTTGTAGGCGGAACAAACCACTTTGTGTTAACAAAAACTATATTTTACTGTCCCTTACACTCCAAGTGTCACTGGGAAACACCATTCAAGACTTTCTACATTTCATTCTTTATATGAATAACATGAAAGAAAATGTTCAATGAGCATATGCATCATTAGTTATTATATTGAAGATCCAGAATACAGAAACAAATATTTCTTTCTAGTGTGTATAATCTCAGTAAAAAGCTCTGCCTTTCCAGTACTATCTCTTTCAGCTGAAAGTAGTGAATAAACCAAGACTCTCAGTCCTACTGCTCAGGTATGTACTTAACAAGACAATTTTCTATCAGCTTCCTCCAAGCTCTGTGACAGTCTTACACCACACAGTTTTGAGTCCCAGAGGACAGGTTCCTCTGAGTGCAAGAGGTGCCTCAGACCAAGGCCTTCCCAATACTAAGAGCTCGTTTTTGATCACAACACCCCAAATTGCTGGAAACCTCCCCCACTGGAGACGCTTTACATTTCCAACACATCTGTTCTTCCTTTTTTCCAAGTAATCCCAAACAGAGGACCTAGACCTGAGGCTGTACAGTCTGTGGGCTGCTGCAGCCTGTCATCTCCACGAGGACAGAAAAGCCTGCTGAAGTGAGCGGAAATGGCAAGTACCTAATTACTACTCCTCACAACCAATATGGAGTGGATCTTCCCATTCTTTATTTGAAGTGTTCAACATTGAACTTGAAACAGATAAGGGATAGTTACTGGTATTATCAGCCGGAGTCAGATAGACTGAAGATGGCAAAAGCAACAGGAGCATTTTAAGGCAGATATAAAACCATATACAAACCCCAAAATGGTGCTGTTCCAGGCAGTGATGTTACAGTATATAATTTCCCTTTCACTCAACACAGGTTCATGGGTGGGCACAACCTCAGCATGAAGCAGCTGGGACTGCTCTCCCCTCTCACTGGCTATGTGGTTTCTAGAGGGGGAAGCAGAAAGAGCTGAAACTGAGACCACTGACGTGCCATTCAGGACCCATGGTTTATTGCAGCAGAGACAGGTTTTAGCCATTGCTGGCGACACCCCTGCCACAGTGTTGGAGCTGTTTATACTCTTAGTGCACATCACAGTCTGTTGGAAAGAAGCCATGGGGTTAAGATGGGTGAGCAAGTGGTATCTGTGTTATGACAAAAGTGCTGGAGACAAGTAGCGGAAACAAAGGTCAAGTCCTCCCTGCTCCCCAAGTAAATCCATTCCCACAGAAACAAATAATCCTTTTGCACCTTTTTCTCTAATACAGTGGATCAGCATTTACTTCTCACTCTGATTTCTTTAAACCAGCAGTCAGCACATACTGCCTTCATATTTTATTAAGGTTACTATCTCTGTCACTGAGCTATGCACCAGAATGCAGGTCAGTTTTGAAAAATCTAACTATAAAGATAAATGGCTTAATTAAATGCCAACTGATCTGCAGAATTCATCAAGCTACAATTCTGTTGCCTCTTAGACAATCAGGAAATCTCCCTGTGGATTGCTCCTAACAGCCTCTGGGATGCTAAACATAGCTCTAACCAATGACCTTTTCAAACATACTGCAGAAAAAAATCTTGGGTGAGCGCCAAATCCCCTATAAAGAGCAGGACAGTAGTTTAATATGTGGTACCACATACAAACCTTTAGCAAGACTCACTGCTAATACCACTGGTTTGTCTTTAAGTCTCATTTCATGTTTTGGTTTGAGAAACAAACTGCTCCTCAAAATGCAATAGCAAAGTCTACCAGAGTTAACTTGTCATCAAGTGACTACCAGGACCAGGGTTCTCCCTAAATATTTCTGATTAGATTTCTGGGATACTTAGAGGAAGGATAAGTGGATGGGTGTGAGTTCAATATTGTTGGCTTGGGATGAAAGTACTTAAAGCTTGTCATGTGGCAATTTCCCCACCAGCTGCCAGTTTGGCTTTCTCTGGTTGCCTGCTATCCATACCCTCTCCTGCAATGGGCAGTTCTCTGTGCTGCAAGGGACTGAAAACAGCTTGTGATTGTTTACTTGCTTGCAAGTAGTTATTTACATCAACAGAGAACAACCTCACTTGGTGGTTGTTGTTCAGTTCCTAAAGGGAAGGAGCTAATAAGAAGGCATAAATAATTACCAACTAGTAGAGCTGTCTACTCTTTCCTATCTTAAAATAACTGAGGAGCTGCTTTTCAGTATTTTGTAGTCCTATTTGAGTCTTTCTGTGGTTCCTGAGGATGTCAAGCCATTGTCTGAGCTATTACTTCAGCAAATACTGTCTTCTTTTTCTACCATATAGTTGCTAAGAAGAGAAGTATTTCCTCTCAAAACACCTGGCTTGCTTTTCCTTCAATTTTTTACATTTCTGAAGACAATAACTCACCCTCAGCACCTATTTGCAGACTTTTCCTTGCTCTCTCTTTGAACAGGAAAAATAAAAAAAGAAAAAGGTTTTACTTATCAGAGGAAAGAGGATTATCTGAGAATTTCTCATTTGGTTTTGGATTCTCACTTAACACAGTTCACACCAACAGAAGATGGAAGTGCTATGTTTTCCCAAGAGAAGTCTTGCTAATGTACACTAAATTGCAGTGTTTCTTGATCTCTCCTAAATTCCTTAAGCCTCGTGCATACAACAAAATACAACTGCTTTTTCATCAATAGTTTTAAACTATCATTCTTAAATCTGTTTCATGCGTTAACAAATTTAAATAAGCAGCACTGGTGCATTGGACAGTTGATCAAGTAGGGTTAAACATTACAAATGATTGATTCTCTGTGTCCCAATTTTCCCAAACAGTGCTTCATTTTGGAGAGTAGATAGTGCAACTGTAAACATGTTTCTGTTGTTAGGGACAAATGCTGTTTAATAGACTAACTGGCTATAAGCATGCTCTACTGAAGCCTACAAACACTTGGAACTAGTAGGTTAGCTACAACAGTGAGAGCAAAATGATGTCAAGTACTTTATCGAGGGTGAACTCTTTCAAGGTCGTGCTATAACAATCTCATTTTCCATGGAAGACAAGCCTAATGAAAGCTCTCAAAGGAGAAGTATTAATCATTCCTCCTTTTAAGTTTTGCATCAAATAATGCCATTTCTAGCAAAGACTATCTGTGCATGTGTTTTTTGTGTTTATCTACTGCAGATAAGCGTACTTGAAGTGTTGATATACGAGATGCTTGTGGGAACGTTATCTCTTGAACAACAAAAAAAAGATGGGTGAGGAGGGGACAAACTTATAAACTGGTAGACAGAGATATACTCCTTGGCAACCAAATACAAAATAGTAGCTTTGTGGCCTTTTGGTCTTGCCAAACTTAATTGACTCTGCAAACTTGTGTTTAGAGAGGAAAACATTTTTAGAAAAATGCAAGCACTATAGTAGAAGAAAATCAACAAAAATAATTATAGAAAAGCTACTGAAACCTGAAGACTACATCTGTAGTATTTACATGCCTTGATCATGGGTCACTGATGTTTTTAACACAACCAGACATGTTTTTCCTCTGCTGTGCTCCTTCATCAAAAATAAGCTGCTATGACCGACTTCACTATATGAAAGCCCTTCATCGCAGATGGCTTATATAAGTCTCTAGTTCAAATTATATCCAAAACATATTTTTTAAAAATTTCTTACATAATTTTTTTTTATCCTATCTACTGTTTTCTCCAGCAACATGCGAAGCCAAAATGTTCTGCTCTACTAACACACTAGGACAGAAGAAATCCAGTTGCTTCAGCTGGAGTTAAATTACAAGAAAGAGAGATGCTTGGATTGAGGCTAAATCCATGTGCAACTACACCCATTGGAGCTTCAGCTTTTTTCTTGATGATAGACTACAGAGCTGTCCAACAGAGATCAATACCTTTAAGACAGCCTGTTGTTAGGGAGAATAAATGAGTTTCATCAACAGAAAGTTCTCTGAGGGGCTCCAGAGGCATGGGCTGCTTTTTATTTTAAGTGGTTATTTTGTGGCAGGAAAATTAAGGACAGCATTTCCATTATTTCATGCGATAAAAGTGCAAAATATTCTCATTCCTGAGTGCATGAAGCACTTCACTGTCTTCTAAATGGGAATATACTGTCTTATGCTGAATGTGCGTCTATAAAACATTCCTGCTAGTCTGAATAAAACCTCATTCCTGGTGCTTGCATGTTTTTATTGTCCAAAGGAGTTTCTGACTAATTCATAAAGAGGAGGTTGTCCATGTGCCTTTATAGGCAAGGTTTGATGTCCTTCAGTTCTCTCATAGATCTATTTCCAGGCTCCTGAGGCTTGATGTTTTGTCGAAATGTCTTGTGCTTATACATATGTGACCATACATAAATTAAAGTTGGTTGGAAATTTTGGTAAAGGAACAATTTTTCTATTGAAAATACCAATATATTAAAATTAGAAAGTAGTCTGGGAACGTGTTCATTTCAACAGAACTGGAGAAGGAGACCAAACAGGTTTTAATGGAAGCTTGCTTAGCTTTGGACTCTACTAACAGGCAGCCTGCCTGGCAGGCAGTTTGGGCATATCTGACTTTCTGTTTTGCCTCAGAATAAAATATTTTCAGGGATCTGAGGTGCTCAACCAAAGGAAAATTCCACCTATAACATGGGCATACTGAGGATATCTGTTTTCAGCTTTTTCTTCAGCTCTTTCTAGGTTGCACCCAGAAATGCCTGATAGCCAAATTGCACATAACATGAAGTTGTCCAGCTGGCTCCAATCAGAAGTAACGAGTTAATATTTCTACAAGACCTAGAAAATGTAAAAAGTAATTTACAAATACACACTACTATTCAATATTTTTCTTGCGACCTTTCACCTGCATATGTGTATATTATCACAAACTAGTTTGAATCAACAGCAAATACCAGTGCTGTTCAAATCACAGCATGAGCCACACATCATACAAAAAGATCTCCCACTTCAAACCAACTTTCTGAATCAACTGCCCAAAGATTTGTTATTTTTAAAACAACCACAGCTCTTATTAGTAATAAGTACTTCACATTTTAAAAGCATTTAACAGCCTAACATATTTGTTGCTCTTTAAAGAGCACTAAGATTTGGATTTTGCCTTTTCTCCAAGTTTAGCTGGCAGTAGTCCAGAACTGACAAATTACATTCATGCATCCATTCCAATCGCCGGAAGCTCTGATCTTACAGAAACCTTTTTTCAGCGCCCTGCCATTCCTAGGATTTAAGCCCCCGTGCCCATATATTCCACTAACGTCTCTCCTGCTGCGCTTGTCTTTTTTGCTTTTCTCTCCATATGTCTTGTTACCAGAATGTCTGGATGTCCTCTCCTTTCCTGGACACAGGAATCAAGCCTACATTTTAATTCTGTATCACTAAGACCTTCTAGAAGGGACCTAATCAGTTCTTTAAACATTGACAGAAACAGTTCATCATCATGACTTCACCATCAGTGTTTATGATTCTGATACATTTATCATCGACCTTGACTGTGAGACAAAAATATCAGTAGGTTTAGGCATGTGATCTATGACTCTTCTCCACAGGGACAGGAAATTACTACCACCACTTACAAAATAACACCAACTTTTGTAATGCTCACATTAGTTATTGTTTCTTAGGTTCAGTATCAAAAAAGGGAAAGAATAAATGCATATAACGATGCTGTGCAAATACATTCACTAAGAAGTTAATGCCAGCTTGGTTATTATGAAGACATCTGAAACATTTTTCTTCTTGAATTTCTTACCACAAATTAATGAGCAATTGTAATGTTAACATCAAGGAACATCTTTTCATTTTGCTGGTTTCTGTAAGAACAGAGGGTTTTTCCACAAAAGCATAACCAAATTCCATCAATAGCAGCATATCAACACCACACTACAGTATTTGTTTTCACTATAGAAACAAATGGTTTCACTATAGAAACAACATTAGCCTGTGGGGACATTAATGCATATTCATTGCACAGTCTATTACAAAGTTGAGCTTCTAGAATAAGATGGATTGAATTTCTTTCATAAATGATGGAAAAAGTCATCAATAATTTCAAAAAAATGAAAATAAAACTTACGTAGCCTGTGGCTCTGGGCCCTGTGGTTAGGTTATTCTTTGCCTAAAGTGAAGTATGCTCAGATGAAAGTTCTTCCTTAGGAACTTTCGTAACATCTTTCTCCTGAAAAGACTCTTTGGTGCCAAACAATCTAATTGAGCTCAAAGTGAATTGTTTTCATCTTTGGGGTTATTAATTTATCTCTCCTCTATCCAAATGCTTATTTTAACAAAATGTGAAGAAACTTAATATCTCTGACATGTCTCATCCTCTGTCAATATTAGCTGAAACTTGCCAATTGGCTGAAAAGTTGTTGGTAAGGCGCTTTCAGACAGACGCACTCAGACAGTGTGGTTGCATAAACCTCATTTCCTTAGGAAAAGAGGCTAAAAATTAATAACTGTCCCCATGTATTTTTAGAACAGCCCAATCTTGGGAGTTCACCAAATCCTAAAGATAATTCTGTTTAATATTAGTGCACCTCCATTAGCAACTTAAGCTGTTCCATCATATTATCCAGTTGAACATGCAAGCCTCAGCAGTAAAAAGGACATTCCACTTTAATAAAACTAATAGTTCTTGAATTTCTTCCCTTTAATACTGCTCATCTTTTGGTACCCAAAGTTTATCATCATAGACAATACATCAACTTAGTAGCTTGTATATAGATGAAAAGTAACTACTGCAGTTCTAAATTGTAAAACTCATCAGTTTAATTTCTGTATAAAATGTCCAAATAAGTAATTGTTATGCTGGCAAGGAACACCCTGAATCCAACAAAAACAATTTTAAAAAGCCCTAACTTACCCTTATGAAAGCACATCATGTCCAGACCTAAGCTGTGACATCAAGGTCAAAACCAGAATCTCGAAAGCAGTCATATGCTTATAATTACTCTGAACTTTACTTGCTGCTCATGTTGGTCATATTACAATCACATCATTGGAAAAAGCAAAATATCTGCTTGCATTCTAGAGATAATTGTGGGAAGGAATAGAAACGGGAATTTGACGATCCCTTTGAGATAAACAGTTATAAATAATGGGCTATAGGCTCCATTTACAGACAAAACCAGAAGCAGGAGAACACTATGCTAGCTTACTTGCTATATATATTAGTTTCACTGAGAGCTGCTACAGCCAAAGAACCAAAAGATATGCAGGCAAGTGCCCCACAGTCATTAAAAGCAACCACTAGAACCTTATATTTTTGCCTTTTAATGTTCTTTGCATCAGCAGCAGCTGTATGCCAAACAAAAATGGAGTATCAGCCAGAATGGTTACTCTTAATTTCTTCAATTGCATTAACAGAACACGACTACAGCATTTCTTACATGAAGTTGAGGGAAGTGAAAAAAAATGAGAAAGCAAAGTTTGCAGTGGAACATTAAGAGAAAATTGCAATTTTTAATTTGTCCCAATAATCTGAACTCTTCTTTTTGTATTACTCATGGTGACATAGACTTCTGTACGTAGAATCTTTTCTAAAGGAAAAAACCCTTAGCTGGCCAGCCCCCATTTTCCAAACATGTTCTTCATCTTCTGTACTTTCCTCCCAAAGTTATAAGCTAATGATATTAATGATATTGTTCATATTTTTGTAAGGATCATGCACTTTTAAATTACTCAACAGTAATTCCTTAGATGAGTTGTTTTCAACAAGTTGCCAGGAACGTGTATGTGTGTGTGCCTCCCTATGAAGAAGCTGTGGGAGTCAGTATGAAGGAGGGGGTGGGTAATTAGGGCATGTTCTCATACGCAACTGAGCCATCACCACAGTTCTCTGGTGGCAAAAGGGAGAGCTCTCGCTCATCCCATTCCAGTCTTGGCCAACTGGCTACTACTGGTTCCAGCTTTTGACACCTTACTCCTTAAGGTATCAAAAGCTACTCACTTTCTTGCTGGGCTAGATTTCTGCCATTACAATGAGTTGACTTAGCTTAGGAGGGCTATAGCAAATGACAGAAGTAGCACACATTATGCAGAAGAAACATGTGGCCAGGAGAGAAAACGGGAAGGTGAGAGAGGGAACCTTCCCCTTTAGGTACTGGTAATCCATTATGACAGCTCTTGTAAAACCACACTCTAAGGAGGACATTCTCCTTATCTTTCCCATGCAGTCCACAGAGAGACAGACAGCATCCCCTAGGAAGGATTCAGAGCAATAGCTCTTATTCCCTCTGAGTCACCGTTTGGAGGAGTTGTTTCCCCATAAATTATAAGGGAGCCTGGAGAGCAGACTTTGTTGCTAGGCAAACTCTGCATTTGTGAAATGTTTTGCAGTCAAACCAGGTGGTCTGCAGTACTTGCCAGATTATTTGCAGTGTTACTTTGCAATTATTCCATACAATTTTATATGAAAATTAACAGGTGATTATGATCCACTAGGAGCACTAAGAGAACAACACTGGACAGTACTTCAAGATGCTGAATGTGTATTACTAACCTGACAGAAGACCATCCACTTTTCCCTGCTGGGCTAAATTGAACTGGCTCAGTGATCCAAGGATACCCAAGGACAACTAAAGTTGGCAGGAGCAAGCTGAATGGATAAGGCGGATAAGGGGAGCAGAGCTGGAGGTGTTCTGTTAGCAACGGGCTGTTAGATCAGCTCACCCCATCCCACAGGAAGTTATGGACTGTAAAGATTGGTCTAACTTTTAAATGAGAACAAGGCCCAACACTTATTCAACAAATGGCCAAACCAGCACAAAGTAACCTGGAACAGCTGCAAGTTCTCAAACTTTCGCAGTGTTACACGACAAGAAAGTGGCAGGTCTGAGAACACAATCTAAGAGGCCCTCTCATGGGCCTCCCTCTTGCCTTAGACTTGCCTCCCTTTTCAACCAGCCTGTGGTTTCTCTAATGACTGCCAGCAAGCCTTCCAGCTGTGCTAACTCCAGCGGTGATACTGACATCCGTTCACTAAGAACTGGACTGAGACCAACAGCTCCTTTTGTATCTCCCCACAGTCATTACTACTTCTTTACTATTGACTTGGACGAGATTCAAACCAGTTGCCTATGGGTGAAAGGTTCCTTCTCCTGTCATGAATTCCACGCTCCCTCTTTCCCCTAGCTTCCAGCTGTCATCTCCTACCCCTTCTTCCTCCCAGTGGTGCTCTCTGAGCTTCTTGACCATTTTCAGCTGTCCCGCAGTTCCAGCTCCTTGTGCCTATCCATCCTTCTAGTCTCCAAAAGCTGGTAGTCCTTGTTTCTTTGTCCTTCCTGCTTAAGTCTACTTCTCTTTGTTGTTGAGCTAGCCTGCTATCACTTTTTCTCCAGTTTCAGCATCACTGGCACCAGTCTCAGTTTCTACGACACTACAGTCTAGCCTTCTGTCTCTTGGTCCCAGGTTCTCCTCTGTCCCTGTTTCACCAAACTCAGTGTAGCCATTTTTTCTGCTTCATCACTTCTCAGTCCAAGTGCTGCCCACCCAGGTTCCCTATAAGTTTCAGGCCTTTAACTAAAAAATTCAGCTACGCAACCAACATCAGCTGAAAAGACAAAAATTAGAAGTTGCTGGGTGTTCCAGAGAAATGGAAAAGACAGGACAAGGTGGTTGGACTGCAGTGAGTAAAAAAACAACAGGGCATATCTGAGGGGAAAAAGTACTATGGATCCACCTTGCTTGCTGAGATATATGGCCAGTTAGCCTCAATGCAAATTTGTGCAAACTCAGTTGTTTTCTCGCTGGGACCTGAGCCGATGGAGCTGTGCAGTACAGGGCTCCACTGTAATGCAGACACAGCCTTAGGCTGACAGAAGGTGGCCTCTATCACGGACACTCAGAACAAATTAATGTACAACAGCAAGCAGTTACCTGGTCTCCCTGAACACAAGTGAAACCATACTGTTCTCTTATCAGTCACTACTTACATGCGTGAGTCCACATGGGGGCACATATAGCGATCCTTTTCTTTCAATAGGCTTGAGTTGCACCTTCCTACTTCTGGGTCTGTGCCTCTACAAATGTGGCAGAAAAGCTGGACCACCTCCACCCTTTGCCTATGACCAAGGCGGCCCGCAAAGACTTGGCAGTGCAGCATTCCCCACCACAACTATGTTGTAGCATTTTGAGCACACACCTTGGATTCAGATTTTGATTTATGATCATTGCTATCTGGCGTCTAAATGGGGGTCAATAATCTTATTATCAGGAAAACTATCTGGCTTTACACCTCCCCACTCTGTTCACGTGTATGCGAACATGATATTTTATCCAATTGAATACACTATGCTAGACTATAATTGAGCCATCCTACTTGTAATTAAATCTATATATGTTTCAGAAATGTAAACTCATCAAATGAATAAGGCTCCACTTACAATTAAATGACTTAAATGTGTGGATTTGCCAAGTAACTTCATTATCATACGTAACTCATCACCAATACATATTGTATTTTTCATTCAAAGGATAAAATATGTGGATTATACCGTAATATCTTAACATGCAGATATGAATTAAGCAAGTGCATGTCTGAGTTTAGAAATCAAATTCAAACCAGGCACGCACTTCTTTTTCTGGACTGAGGACCATGTGGCAAACAGCTGGACTCTAACATATATTGATACCAAGTACCTTGAGGCCACAAGAAGCAGTTGGTTAGGATCAATGTATGGCTATTGCATGTCACAGCTGTTTCTCAAGCCATCACCTCATTCTAGCTTGTCCTCTAACCCGTTCTTGGGAGTTAAGTATTTCACAGTACTTCCAGTGAAGCTGAAAATTACCTAAGTGAAAAGGTTTTTCAGGACTGGGAAGGAGAATTCTCAAGCAAACCCACTCACCTCTTCAAGCATTTTGTTTTGAAACCACAATTTTAGCCTGGAATAAATTCACTAAAATAACACAAATTCCAGATTTAATTGGGCAAAAATAATTCACGTTTCTAAGATATATTAAGAAGTTCCTTAAGAAGTTAAGAAGCCTGAGTTTACTCCCTTAAAAGAAACTTGAAGTATCAGGCACGCAACAAATGCCACACGAGATGAGATTATTTTGGTAATTCCAGAATGCAAGAGAAGGTCATCTCCTGGAGCACTTGCTGTTCCCTCTACTTGTCTGTTAGGTTCTTTCTAGCAGAACTGGCTCCAGATCAGAACAGAATCCGGTCCCTCTTGGATAGAAACTTCCCACAAGTTTGTACATGAGTTATGTGGTCTTTGTGGCATATGAAGGACAAAAGGACAATGAAGGGATGCTGCACATCCAGCTCCTCCAGGCTACACAAATATCAGCTACATACTTGGAAGACTGGATTTGTTATGAAAATAGTCATCATCAGATGAACTCTACATAAATTACCCCAAAACCACAGATAGAGCATGGGAAACTTTTTTTAAAAAAATCAATTATAGATTGTTCTCATTTTAAAATTAATTGTATTTTAGATTAGCACTTTATCAATTTAACAACATTTAATGATATTTAATGTTCTATAGCATGTTCTTTCCAAAACATAAACTTGTTATATAAATGAACACACCATGTAGTTATTGGGATAATTATTAGGACATATATACTTAAGACAAATGCTGTCTAAAAGCTATGTTTAAAAAGTTTCCTTTCAAGAAATTTCAAAGAAAAAACTTTTAGAAGAGGTCAATTTACATATTCTCTCATTTACATTAGGAATCCTAGTACTGTTAAAAATAAGAGTTTTCTGTTAATAATACCAATATTTTCTCCAATTTTCTAGTGGGGGGTGTGTAGATATTTTTTTTATTATTATTTTAATACCCATTGCAGAATATAAGTACATATTAAAGGCCAGCCTTCAGATAAAAGCAACACAGATGATGAAACAAATGCATTTTAGCAAGATTAATAAATCCTAACCTCAAATAGGCTTAAATCATGACTATTCACATATTTAAATCTACACAAATTACAACTGTTTAAGCCTTAGGAATTATTATATACTATAAGCATAGTCTTTGAAAGAGGCCCTATCCTTTCACTTGACAAAATTTCATTAATCAAAAAATCCTTTTAAAAAACCCATATATGATTTTGAGAGGTGAAAGGAAGCAAGTATTAGTAAGACCGTCTATTTTATGCCAACTAAAAGCATTACGATTTGTTCTTATAATTACCATATATTTCTCTGGGCAGTCCCTGACTGCAGTAACTGATAATGGATTTTCCAAAATTCAGTCAAGCCATAGAAAAGTTCAGCTGAGACAAAGAGAGTAATTTCAACACTCTGTGTTTCTTTAGGACATATGCTAATTTTACAATAAAAGCAAGGACTTTTGGCTCAGTTTGCATTCACTATAGCCAGTAAAACTTCCTCTTGCCTCAGTGAGAGCACAATTGGACCCTTTCTACAGCTGACAAATTATCATTCTGTTAAAAGCATTCAAAATAGCAACTGAAGTCTTGCTGAACTTGACAGATACTATAAGCAGCTAAAAGAAAAGAGTAACAGCTGTATTAATATATTAACCACTGTTTTAGAAGAGTAAATGGAAGTCTTAATTTCCTCCTTGCATGTACTATATGCACTGTATAATGAAAACCTTCTTGCTAAATTTGTACTCATTATGTGTTCACAACTGTAAATTAATTCAAATTAGTAACGTCATGATTAAATGTTATTCCAACAAATTAATTGTTCTGGCACTTCAGCATGAGCAAAATGGACTTATAAAAATGTGACTTGTCTGATAAAAGCTAACACTTCCGCATCTCATGCTAAAAACAACAGTGTCTGAAGCTAGAACAATGTGAAGCAGCTAAGGCAGCAATAAAAAAAACCATAAGCGCATAGGAATTCCCCTCAGAAATATCAAATATACAGGGTACATCTTTGAAGACAAATATAAAGTGAAGAATAAAAAGCCGTCCTCTGGAAATGTTAATGGATACAGCAGCTGATCCTTTGAGAAACCAGCTTTTCCATTGCTTTCAATGGGATTATCCATGCAACAGGTTTTCAGCCTGAGAGCTCAAGTACTATAATTTATGGCTGATTGAGTGGACAGTTTCAGATTTTTCTTACACCAAAGATCATGTGAAAACATAGGTACTTACACAGTAAAATGATAGATAAAACACTTCCATCCACTGGGCCTCTCCAGGAAGTTGTAGACATCTCCCTGCGTGCTAGTTTTAGTTAAATAACGGCTATGGAAACACTTTGTTGTACAGGCCTTGTGGATGTCACTTTCTGTCAAGGCTGCAGCCTTTGTGCCTTCCTCAGAGTTGCGGGGAATCCCGGATCCATTGTTCACTGGGGTATCGGGATCCAGCGCCACGGAAGAATACTGCATACTGCTTAAATTCCCCCTGACTTCCAGCAACGCCGCAGATTTCCTATTTCCATTCAGACTGCTAAGCTGGGAAGTGGTGCCTTGAACCTGTCCACAGAGGTTATGCATCGCGTGCCCAACAGTTTCTCCACTACTGCAGGACATTCTGTAACAATGCACAGGTATTAGTAAACCTGATCAATATTTAAAATTATAAAGAAGGTATTGTATATCTGCCCTGCCCATGGTGTTCTCCAGCAGCTGATAGGATGACTTTCTGGTGCTATCACGGAGCTTCTCTGCGACAGGAGTGTGAGCTGTCAGCCTGTCACCTGCTGTCACTCACAGCCTCTGAAATTAAATCAGAAAAACATATTAGCCAACAACACATGCTAGACACCAGAAGTAACAGAAGGCTGGGAAAGGAAAAAGGCTATGACTTCTGGAGGAATAAAGAAAATTAAGATTCAAAGTTACATTTATTAAGAAGGAAGCTTAAAACTATTTGCATAGTGCGACACTAGTACAGCAGCAGTTATCTTGAGAGCTGATCCTATAATATTATTTTAAGCTGAGCAGTTCTTGAAGTTTCCGGATTAGAGATGGAACTGTGAAAATCTCCTGCAATTTATAAACTTGCTGTTGCCTGAAACACACTAGGTTGAGGTTTTGAACTTCCACACCTACGCCTCAAGAGATTTTATCTAGAGTGCCAATGTTCCAGAAATGTTTTAAGATTTGAATAAATTTTTTTAGTCAGCTCATGGGATCTGATCTTGCAGTCCATGGTACTCAGGAACAATTTTTCTCAAGTGTAAAACGGAGGATGCCATTAATGATAACTGTCACTGGGAGGTTAATATTGTTAAAAGGGAAAAGATCAAAGACTTCAGGACTGATTCTTGACTTTTTCTAAAGCATTTAATGTTTGCTGCTAACTTTTCTACTCTCAAGCAAGTACCTAGAGAAAACAGAATTGAAAATAAGGCTCTTATAGATCAATATATATTTCATGGTACAGACCTAAATCGCTGCTAATACACAGATACTTAGCAGCAATAATAATAATTTTGTAAGACTGAGTGCAGCTGGCTTTCTGAAGTGTCATTTTTTGTACTGCCTCATTTCTTACACACTACCATGAAAAGCTTCCTTATTTAAAATAATCAGGTAAAATGAAAATACGAGAATACTAAAAGTATCATAAGAGGTGGCTTCAACTTCAAAGCACTGCTGATGTTAATGTTAAAATTATGTCTGTAATGTCATATTGTAATGCACTGTAACATATCGCAATATAAATCCCACATGCCTAGGAGTTGCAGCTGACTGCTCCTCTGTCAGAAGAGACTCACACCCACATTTTGTGTTACTTTAGTCTCAGCAGAATAGAGTCATTTAGAGAGACAGCCTTCACCCCTTCTTTTTAAATGGAGCTTATTTTTTGTTGTTGCTTAAAGATCCTCATGTGTAGTAAACGAACTTCCATTGCAGTACATCTGAACAGAGCCCTCTAAGTTACTCCACAAAATATTTACATGGAGTAGTGGACTTGTTGCAATGTCCTCGTTTCTTAACGCTGGTCACGGTAAGGTGGGCTGATGCATTTCTACATTAGTCTTAGGACGGCTGCCTCATCAGTTCTCTTAACAATGAAAAGCTGGAGGGACCAAACATTAAAGTTAAAACACAAAGCCCTTCATCCCAGTCAATCTACAACAAGAAGATAAGAAACACCTACAAGAAGTACAATCCCTCCATATCTTTCACGTCAGGGTGCTGAGGCTACCTCGACAAGTGCTTGTAGCAAAGGCTGGCTACCTAGCAGTTGCCAACAAAGCTACCTAAACCACATTTGCTAGCCTGTTTAATCAAAACAGGGGATCTCCCCAGTAAGACATAAAGCACAGAAAAACCTGAAACCAGCTGGCAAACAGTACCTTCTTTCTCTCGTCGTGTGCCCTTCTACTCCTCTCTTTGCTGCTGCTCCTCCAGCTCTGCACAGCAGCCTCCCTGGATAGGTGCAGGGAGAGGAGCTGTATCCTGACTCTGCCCCCAGCTTATCAAGTCCCACCCTGTGTAAGGCAGGGTCCCTCCCTTCTATCTGCCTTATATGGCTGCCCTGGGGAAAGGCAGAGAAAAAACTGGGGAACAGTTTTGACAATTTCAGAGACAAGTTACTTCTGCTTCTTCCTGCTGTCAAAACCAGCAATCACAAGCAACAGCTTAATTTTGCTGACGATCGTCCTCCTTTCCCTCCCAGTCCTTTTCTTATCTGCATACGCTTAATTGCAATGGGTTAAGAGTGGCATTTCCTTACTTCACATCTTTTAAAAATCTGAATTAGGTGTTGCTTGTAGCTAGCTGGCGGCTCTGCAGCAGGCTTTCATATTGGGTAAGTCTAAACAGGCATCTTCAGTTGTTTATTTTTTTCCATCTAAGTTTTGGCAAAACCAAAAGCAGCACTTCATTATGTTACATTAAGTAACGGAAAATCAGAGTTCTCTATTGTTGTTGCCTTTCTGAACTACAGCTCTATTTTTTTTTTTTTTAAAACTAATTCGGGGAGGAAGAGAATCCCAAACATAACCATTCCAGCATCAAATTCCTCATTTTATTGTTGAACTTTCTAATCAGGAAGGAGAAAGTGAATACTACTATTTGTCTCTTTTTTCCCTTTCGTTACAGAAAATAGACTATTGTCCAAAAGGCCAGCATTCTGAACATGACTTGCTTCCCTCTCTTCCACAGTCACACAGCCAAGAATGAAACAGAGGTAACCATCTCATCTTTTGCTTTGGCAGTGGGGGAAATGTTGCCATTTACATGGCATTACATGGCATCACACATGAAGACCATTACATGGTCTTCAACTTTCATCATAATTGTTCATGGAGCTGAGGCCTCTCATTCCTTGGGAAGATTATCCCAGAAAGTTACTTTCTTAGTTTCCCAGTAATATTTCCATGACATTAAAAAAAAAAAAAAATGTTCTTCCTTTCTTTTTCTTATAGTCTGATCAGTCTTACCTTTTTACTTCTCTAAAAATCAAACCCTCCAGAACATTATCCTTGGATGCTGTGTGCCTCTCAGTTGACACTGTGCACAGAACTGAATACAGTATTCCAGACAGTACTGTAGGTGAGCCATTGAGGAGGACTAATACCTGATTAGAGACATAGAACTCATTCTCCAGGTTTTTGCTCATGCTTCTTCCTTGAAAGGCCTTCTGCATCAATTAATACTTTCTTTGCTGTATTAAATTTCCACATAGTAATTTCCTAAATGCAAATATTGTTGTCTGTTCTCACCTATGACCTCTCCTGAACATAACCATTCAAGCTCTAAATAACTAGCCAAAACATATAGGAAAAAAGCATTTCCAAAAAAAATATAATTATCTTGGGTATTTTAGGTTTTAAAATCAGTTTACGTTGAGAGAAAAGTAGTACCCAGATTCACTGCAAACACGGAAACGCAATATAATAGCAGCGGGTCTGAAACCACTGCAGAAATATAACCCAGAGCATCTGACTCCTATTTCTTCATCAAGGAAAAGTGCTAAAGTTTTTTTGTGTTCAGATTTTTTCACACTGAACTGTGGAAGACATGAACTCATTCCTTCACCCACCCCACCCCCCAAATACAGTATATCACATCTTTGGGTCAAACTCTCAAAAGGCAATTAGTCACCTAACTAATTTATGACTTATGTGAAGTGGAAACGCACGATTTCAGGAATGCCTAACTGCTGAAGTTTTCACCAGTAAAATTATATAAGCAATATAATGCCCTGCAACTGCATGTATACAAAAGTGTGGCTTTTATTTATGGCTGGCCTCACATAGCTCACATTTAATCTTGATGTGCCTGATGCAGCCCACATGCTCAGAGCATATCTACCCAACATTGACAGCACTGTATTTAGCCCTAGGCCCAGCAAGCATGATAACTTATAACCAAAAGGTCAGGATGGGGAGGCACAGAGAAATGTCTGTTTTTGAGATGCAGATTTGAATCCCTTTTTGACAAGGTGACACTTCTCAAGAAACCATCCTAAACACAAGACCAAAGACATTTTCCATTGGTATCACCATCACTGTCTCCTCCAGGAGTTGTCTTTTAGAAGAAAAGTGTTAATCAGTCATGCAAGAAACATAAAAGAATAATATGGAACCCAAATGCTAGAAAATATTTTGAATGGTAAACAATAGATGAGATTTGAGAAACATTCCCACACTCCTCTGTTCATTTCAAATTCCATTCTCAGGACCTATATTTTCTGCATACAATGCTCTTAAACATTTGTGAATCCACTTCCAGTACTGCTTGCCTAAAAGTTAGACACTGCTGAGTGCCATGTACCATTCTGGTTTAACTATAGAACATTTTTCTAGCAATGAACACGCTGACACACAAATTCACCGTGTTGTGTGGCTTGAACTGGTTGTGCCAGGCTGCCTATAAGGGGCAAAATGCCAGTTCCTGCTTTCTGCTTGAGCTTCCCAGCCTGGTGAGCCAACAGTCTTACAGAGGACTGTAAACCAAAGCCTACTGTGGGTAACCAGGGATCTTGGAATGGGGTATAGGCTAACGCCCCAAGTTCACAGAACAGTACTCTCTCACTTTTCAATGCTGGACTGCAGATTGAAGATGTGATAATACCTTTCTTGCAAATATTTTAGATAGTTCACTTGTCTGTAGAGCATTTTGCAATCCATGTAATGTGTACCATGAATACCATTATTCTTTTTCACAAGGACATGGTGAAGATGAATTAAGACTATTCAGACTTGTGTACTGTGAAATTGGATAGCAGATTGTGACACTGTTTCACTCCCAAAAGCTTGACAAGTAAAATATACTGTAGCATTTCATTACATGGGGGATGAGCTGAAGTGCTAAATCGCCTTTTATGCATGTAGGCACTGCTCCATTATTATCAATATAGATAGTCTACAAGCCTGACTGCTTGACCCAGAGTAGTATCTAACAATTCTGTAAATCTCTCAATTCCATACTGAATTGCTGTAAGAAAGTAAGATTGATTCCTCCAGTTATGCAGATTGTTTTATCCATTCAAACTCCCCCCCCCAAAAAAAAGTTACTGGACATAAAATGCAAGTTCTTCAAGAAATACCTGACATTAGTAGCAGCTGTCATGTGAAGAAAATGTTGGTCTCCTATAAACTAAGCTAGATCTTATACTTTAAAACATGGTTGTTACACTGACTCTAATGAAACAAATTCTATCCATCTGGTGGAAATATTAATTAATTAATTCACATGATCATTATAGGGAGAACTAGTACCAACATCCAGATCAGTTTGTCTGTCCCCACCAAACTCATCCTTTTCATTTTTTGAAATTTAATCAAAATTGCAAGCATAAGGACTGAAATTTTCTTTTGGGAATTTCTGTCTTATTCTGGTTTTGACTGGTTAAAAAGCTGTTCAGCAACGTTTGACCACAAAGACAGGAAAAATAGCTAACTCTTTTAAAATAAAAAACACTGGCAACAGACATATAGCAATCCCAAACTGAAACCAACTACATAATATTTCATCTTTTGCTTATTCTGTTTCACTTACCTTTTCTGTTACTCCAATCATCCACTGTATCCAGGCAAACTCTTCTGTTTCGTGCAATGAAAAGGGAAGAAGTGCTGGTTGCAGTGGCAGGTACAATCATGCTATGAAATGTTTCATGCTAAAGCACTGGGCAATGTGGTGAAGATGCAACCCAAAGGGAAGGGTGAGAAGGATACCAATGCAATGTATCTGTTGACGAAAAGAGTGCCTTCATTTGAAGGATGCAGTTTTCAGTCTGGAAATAGTAAGACCACTGTATACACCCAATGGTATTGCCCACAAATGCAGTTCCTGTGGCTGTCCTCGGCCAACAGGAATGACAAGAAGAGGAAAGCGCAATGGCTTTTATGTTAAAAGCACGCTTGGATTCATTTCCTTCCAGAGCACGCTCGACGGCGCGGAGGAGATTCAGCACCCTGGAGAGAGCCAAGGGATCCCGCCCAGCCGAGCCCCCACCTCCCCTCCCCACCCCCAGCACCCTCCGAAAACTACATACATACACCCACCACCTCTTAACTAAGAGGGAACCTTAATCGTGTTAAACTCCCACAGAAACGTACAAGGCATTTGACGTGCAGAAGAGCTTCCAGATCATGCCCCCCACAAGCGAGCAAGGTGCACGTATAAAGTTTTCTTCAGTTAGTCCCAGTAAAAGAAGGGAATTCTTGTTTTCAAAATGGTCCTTCAAATTAGGTTGCTTGGGCAACTGGGCCAGCAACTGGACTAACACTTGTGAGCTCCCGTCCTTATTTCTATTTACCCTTAAATCAAGAGTTATGGGCTAGTGTGTCCTCATACAGTTGAGTGCCTCTGTGGGATATTGACTGTCACTATGGGAAGAGTATCATCCTTCCGTATCAGACAGTTTGCCACCTGCCCTCCATATATTGTGTGCCTCTGCCTCTCCATTTGGTATCCTGTTGGTACTTTATATTGTCTCCCACTACAAGGAGGGAGGAGACAAAAGCTGGAGAATCAGGGGAAAGAGTTGATAAAGGAGTATGTTTTCCTCTGTAGGAAGGAACCGTCAAAAGTATTCATTTCCATGACTTTTGCACCATAATTCAGTCAAGTTTCAAGTGCAAAAATTTATATCAGATGCTGTGCCAATGCCATTGTAGGCTGTACGTGCTATGGAAGCATACGCCACTCTCACCTGCACAGAGCAATGATCTCTTTGGTTAACAGTTGTATGGTAAAGAAAATGCTCGGCCCAGTAAAACGAGATCTGATATTCAAGAGTTCAAGAGATCCATAGCAGAAAGGAAATAATTCTGGGATGTCATGGCTTCAGGCATCATTGTTCTAGACCTCACTGAGCACACCACTAGTCACACACTGTGACAAAACAAAGGGGACAAATTATGCAACCTTGCTAATTATACTGTCATTTCAGCAGGCTTTTGGAAAGAGTGGAATTGTTAAATTGAAATATTGACAATAAGGAGAAGTTTATTTCATGAAAGTGCATTTTCTAACTTGTCATTATATGCTGATTAAGAAAATTTTGTTTATTGGAGGCCAACATCATAGGGTCCTGATGCTGTTTGCCATATTAAGCACTATTGTAAATCAAGCAATAATTATAATGCATTCCATACAATGCTGAAGCCAAATTCTGCTGATCTCATGTTATTCTACCTGGACAATAGAGAACAGTTTGGTGTGCAGTTTAAAGTGTGCTTGGTCTTTAAGTTTAGTGCTCTTTACTAGGTCAGCAGAATTCTAATACTAATTATAATGATACTATATCTTCATAGAAACCCATAGTATTTTTAATACCCGGATAAATAAGAATAAAAACACTAAATAAATTGTATGAACAAAAAAAACCCACTACCACATAGGGCAAACTGTTGATATGCTTATGTTGCATCAAAGGAAGACAAAATTAGTGCTTGAAATATTGTACCTGTTCTAATTGATGAAGAGGTATCAGTTATCAGTCATGGAGAGCCTTCAAATAAGAGACAATATAAATTCTTGTACAGTGAACCTCAACTGTTACTTGATTCCTAACTTCAATTATATTGAGTGTCCTAGCATTGTTTTATTGGGTTAGTTTAAATCATTAGTGATGCATTGGAGGAGAAGGATACTGTTATCGGTACAGAATGCCATTAAAAGTGGATGCTTATTACAAGTATATTTGAACAGACTGATCAAAATATAACTATTGCTTCAGGAGAGACTTTTTGCACAGAAGCTGTGCGTTTTAACTGAAGAGAGAGTTTGGAAAGATGACAGTGATCCTTTAAGGATAAGTACAGTTGAACATTTTTACATTTACATGTATGAGTTTAAAAAGCCAATTAAGACATTTTATTAATTTTAGTTAAAGATTTCCATAAAGCTTTTTTTCTGCAGGCTGTAGGCTCTTTTATACAACCTGTAATTGATTATCAAGGCCCCAGTAATCTTCTTAAGGAAACTACGGCGTAAATTAGTAATGTGATCACTACAGCTGATATTAAAGAGATGTAAACTAGACTTGAAGCTCATAATGTAACAGATCCACGTTACCTTCTCCTTCTGTACTAATCTGGAGTCTGAGGCAGTAATTCTTCTGAAATTATACACCTCATTCCCAAAACAGAGAATATCCTCAGTGACAAATCTCCTATTTCTTACTTCCATCTCCTGTAATTTTTTTAATACAAGTGTCTATTACTCTCTTTGGTAGTTCTAAATTCTTTACTGCTTCTAGAGTATGTAGCATGCAGTGCACATGTGCAACATGACCAGAAAGTCAGGCTTCAGTATTCATAATCTATTCTGCACAGATCTGAAGAGCACAATCACAGACAGACTGGCCAAGCGCCTCCCCACTGTGTTCCAAGCAATCAAATTAACCCAGGTTGACTTAGATTTAGTACAGGCAGAAGGTTATATAGCTACTCGGTAATTACTGTGACACTGCTCTGTGCACTCAGAATGTTAACCAGGGGTGGGATTCAATCATAGAAGCAAATTCCATCATTCACCAGTAAATTTTTGCTTTCTGAATGATCAATGTGAAATTGAATTTGACTGGGAAAATGAAAGAGGAACCATAATATCTTAGCCACAATTAATGGATGACAGAGCCCTTGTAAATGTTGGCTTTTTCACTACAGTCAGGCTAGTCGTGGATGGGAAATCACAAAAATGGAGAGAGGAAGGAAAATACTAGTAACATAATCTATCATTAAACTATATACAGTAAACACCTACGTATCTTACATCTCCAACACGTTTCTGCTCATCTGAGTTTCTAAATAACATGTCTGTTCTTCCTTCTCCAAGTGACAGAGGAGTCAACGAGGAGAGGTGCTGTGCTGTACCTTTTTCTCATCAACAAGGAGCGGTTAGTGTGGAATGTGAAGCTCAATGGCAGCCAGCGTGGCCAGCAGGCCGAGGGAGGTGATTCTGCCTCTCTACTCCACTGTTGTGAGACCCCACCTGGACTACTGCATCCATCTCTGGGGCCCCCAACATAAGAAGGAACAAGGACCTGTTAAAGCAAGTCCAGAGGAGGGCCATGAAGATGATCAGAGGGCTGGAGCACCTCTCCTGTGAAGACCAGCTGAAAAAGTTGGGTGTGTTCAGCCTGGAGAAGAGAGGGCTCCAGGGGGACCTTATAGCAGCCTTCCAGTACCTAAAAGGGGCCTACAGGAAAGACAGGGAGGGACTCCTTATCAGGGAGTGTAATGATAGGACAAGGAGTAATGGTTTTAAAGTGAAAGAGGGGAGATTTAGATTAGATACTAGGAAGGAGTCCTGCCAGAAGATTTTGAGCAAACCTCAGTGGCTGTAGAGATCCTTCTTATTCTAGCGCACTTCCTAGACTATTCATATAATTCTCAATTACTGTAACATCAGCAGTTTTTACAGTATCACTAATACAAACAAGTGATAACAGATGGTGATGAATTAGCTGAACATGATGAGTTCAGCAAAGACACTCTGGATCTGAGAAACTTCAGTCCAGTTTTGTCCACCTCTTGGAAATCTGGGACTGTGTTTAGCTTGGCTGAGTCAAGGAAATCTAAACAAAGAAATCTGTGATAAGACACAATTTGATCTGTTTAAAAGTAGCTGTAGAAAAGAGGCTGCCTTGACACTAAGTATTCTGGAGGAAGCTGGAATACTTGAAAACTGTTTATTCTAGCAACTAGAATATCCCATAAATGTTTCTTTTAAAAACCCTTCTGAAACAGACCATTTGATGTTCACTTTCTTGAGTAAAATCTTACATAAGCACCAGTGTGTTGAACTGGGACCATTCTTCAGAAAGCTGACATTTAAAGAATACTTATGACTAACTAGATTCTTTTTTAGGAAAAGCATGAAAAATTTGGAGAGGATTTTAAAATAAATTAATAATTTCTGATACTGCAACCAAACATGTGCAAATGACTCATGCTGAAGTCATGAAACAGGAACTCCTCACTAACACAAAACACCTGCAGCTGGATCTTGATCAGGTACTGGCACTATATGCTTTCAACAACAAAAGGTCTCATGTTACCCTAATGTGAAAAATAAGATAAAATTCAGAGTGGCTTCTAAGTAAGAATGTTGTAGTGATAGTGTACATCAGAAAGTCAGTAAGGCTTAGTATTTGTAAAATACACTAAAGATATTAAGCAGTAATATAAACCAAAGATTTATCAAACTTTACATGTTAACAGCATTCTCCATTTCATCTTCATGTGCATAAGCTGACTTGCAAGGTTTCCGACATGAGAATATAGATATAGATGATATAGATATAGAATTCAGTTAATTAATCTTAGTTTGGAGCAATTATCAGATACTGCTATTAAGAATTTCGGCACATTTTGTTTTGTCCTCTTTCCACCCACTGTTAACAATGGGATGGATATTCCATAATTCAAAATTTGTAAAATTAACAAAAATCTTGTGGAAATCTGTAACTGAAATGTTTATATTGTAATTAGCACTAGTAATTAAGCATTATTCATCATTCGTAAGAACGCATTCCAACCAATAATTGTGTTAAAGCAGATGAAGCCATTGTGAGATGGTGTATTAATAATGAAAGGGTAAAATACATTGCAGGTATGTTGTAATTTAAAAAAAAATAGAAAAAAAGCCTTGCCTCCGCCTGTCCAGAGGAGGCAAGGGAATCTTTGGAAGCAGCCTGGCCAACTTGGTGAGGTGGGCTTTAAACTGAAGGACTTGGGAGGTGGGGTCCAAAATGACAATGCTCACGCCATCACATCACATCATATCCAACGGGGGAATAAGCCAGGCCAATCAGAGCAGCAACAAATGTTCCTTAGGTGACTCCCAAGATGAGAACCAGAGGGACAGATACCTCATGGGTGTGAATGGCTGCGGTGGATTCTCTTGCACCCCTCCACGGAAACCCGCATTCTCGATTACCTCTCTGAAATGCCTGTACACCAAAGCACGCAGCATGGGGAATAACCAAGAAGAACTAGAGATCTGTGCGCAGTCCCAGGGCCATGATCTCATTGCAATTACAGAGACATGGTGGCATAGCTTGCATGACTGGAATGCTGTCATGGATGGCTATGTACTTTTTAGGAAAGACAGGCCAGCAGGGTGAGGTGGTGGAGTTGCTGTCTATGTGAGAGAGCAGTTGAAATGTCTTTGAGCTCTGCCTAGGGCTGGATGAAGAACATGTTGAGAGCTTATGGGTAAGAATTAAGGGGCAGGCTAATATGGGTGACGCTGTTGTGGGGGTTTACTACAGACCACCAGAGCAGGAAGAGGAAGTCAATGAGGCCTTCAACAGACAGCTGGAAATAGCCCCATGACCACAAACCCTGGTTCTCACAGGGGACTTCAGTCACACTGATATTTGCTGGAAAGGCAACACAGCCACGCACACACAGTCCAGGAGGTTTCTGCAGCACATTGATGATAACTTTTTGACACAGGTGGTGGAGGAGCCAATGAGGATAGCTGTGCTGCTGGACCTTGCACTAACAAAAAAAGAAGGACTAGTTGGGGATTTGAAGGTTGCGGGTAGCTTGGCTGCAGTAACCATGGAGTGGAGTTCAGGATCCTGCATGGAAGAAGCAGGGCAAAAAGTAGGATTACAACCCTGGACGTCAGGAGAGCTGACTTTGGCCTCTTCAAAGACCTACTTGGAGAAATCTCATGGGTTAGGGCTCTAGAAGGTAGGGGAGTCCAAGATATTCAAGGACCACTTCCTCAAAGCTCAAGATTGGTGCATAACTTTCTATGAGTAAGAAATCAAGCAAAAGAGGCAGGAGACCTGCATGGAAGAGCGAGGAGCTTCTGGAAAACTCAAATAGAAAAAGGAAGTTTACAGAACATGAGAAAAAGGGACTGACCACTTGGGAGGAATATAGGAACATTGGTGGAGTATGCAGGGATACAACAAGGAAGGCTAAGGCCCACTTGGAATTAAACCTGGCAAGGGATGTTAAGGACAGTAAGAAGGGCTTCAAGTACATCAGTAGCAAAAGGAAGACTACGGAAAATGTGGGCCCGCTGCTGAATGAGGTGGGTGCCCTGGTGACGGAGGATGCAGAGAAAGTGAAGTTACCCAATGCCTTCTTTGCTTCAGTCTTTACTGCTGAGGCCAGTCCTCAGGAATCACAGACCCTAGACATAAGCGAAAAAGTCTGGAGAAAGGAAGACTCTCCCTTGATCAAGGAGGATTGGGTTAGAGATCCTATAAGCAAACTCAACACACACAATTCCATGGGCCCTGATGGGTTGCACCCACGAGTGATGAGGGAGCTGGCAGATGTTATTGCGAAACCACTCTCCATTAACTTTAAAAGGTCATGGAGAACGGGAGAGGTGCCTAAAGACAGGAGGAAACCCAGTATCACTTCAGTCTTCAGAAAGGGCAAGAAGGACCCTGGAAACTACAGGCCTGTCAGCCTCACCTCCATCCCTGTACAGGTGATGGAACAGCTCATTCTGGGTGTCATCTCTAAGCATGTGGAGGAAAAGAAGGTTATTGGGAATGGTCAACATGGATTCACCAAGGGGAAATCATGCTTTACCAATTTGATAGCCTTCTATGACAGCATGACTGTCTGGGTAGATGAGGGGAGAGCAGTGGATGTCATCTACCTTGACTTCAGCAAGGCTTTTGACACTATCACCCATAACATCTTCATAGGTAAGCCTAGGAAGTGTGAGTCAGATGAGTAGACAGTGAGATAGAATGAGAACTGCCTAAATGTCAGAGCTCAGAGGGTTGTGATCAGTGGTGCAGGGTCCAGTTGGAGGCCTATAGCTAGCAGTATTCCCTAGAGGTCAGTACTGGGTCTGGTCTTGTTCACTATATTCATCAATGACCTGGACGAGGGGACAGAGCATACCCTCAGCAAGTTTGCTGATGACACAGAACTGAGAGGGGTGGCTGACACACCAGAAGGCTGTGCTTGCCTTTCAGTGAGAGCTGGAAAGGCTGGAGAGTTGGGCGGAGAGGAACCTAATGAGCTTCGACAAGGGCAAGTATAGGGTCCTGCACCTGGGGAGGAATAACCCCATACACCAATACAGGTTGGGGGTTGACCTGCTGGAAAGCATCTCTGCAGAGAGGGACTTGGGAGTCCTGGTGGACAACAGGATGACCATGAGACAGCAATGTACTCTTGTGGCCAAGAAGGCCAATGGTCTCCTGGGGTGCATGAAAAGAATGTGGCCAGCAGGTCGAGGGAGGCTATGCTAGTCCTTCTAGTGAGGCCATATGTGGAGTACTGTGTCCAGTTCTGGGGTCCTCAGTTCAAGAAAGACAAGGAACTACTGGGGAGAGTCCAGCGGAGGTCTATGAAGATGATCAAGGGACTGGAGCACCTCCCTTATGAAGAAAGGCTGAGAGACCTGGGTCTGCTTAGCCTGGAGAAGAGAAGACTGAGAGGGCACCTCATCAATGAAAGGGCAAGTGTCAAGAGGATGTGGCCAGACTCTTTTCAGTGGTGTCCAACAACAGGTCAAGGGGCAACAGGCACCAACTGGAACACTGGAAATTCCATCTCAACATGAGGAAAAGCTTCTTTACTTTGAGGGTGGCAGAGCACTGGAACAGGCTGCCCAGAGAGGTTGTGGCATCTCCTTCTCTGGAGACATTCAAAACCTTCATGGATGTGTTCCTGTCCAACCTTCTCTGGGTAAACCTGCTTTAGCAGGGGGCTGGACTGGGTGATCTCTGAAGGTCCCTTCCAACGCCTACTGTTCTGTGATTCTGTAAAAGCCAGGAACTCTTGAGCGTGGCTAGACATACAAGTATGTTGCTATGAAATCCCTAATACCTGCACCTAACAGGTTCTGAGAAGCAGAAAAAAATTAAGAAAAGCAAGACTATCTCGTCCAGATTTACAGACATGACAGCATGACCATTTTGTTTCCATATGACAGGCCTGAACCCATTTGCGTTTTCCTGAAGAACTCCTTGGAGCTTTGCTTAGAGGGGTCGCTGTCCCCGTTTTGGGGATATGAAGAGCATGCAGGGACCAAGAAGTTGTATTTTTCACTTGTGAGAGGAAGAAACTGACTTCGGAAAGAGGCCACCGGCAGAAATCCCAACCCCACCCCACCCCTCAGGCCCCGGCCAGTCCCGGAGCCCGGCTGCGCTCCCAAAGCTCACACAAGAGCCACAGACGCTAAAATGGCGGCATCAGGGCGCAGCCGCAAGGCACTTTCTGAGGCACGACCCTGCGCCGCTCGCCGCTCTCTGCTCCGCCCCTCCCTCGCCCTCCGCCCCTCTCCCCGGGGGCGGTAAGATCACCGCCGGGGTTTTGTCCCGCCCTGGGCCCCTCCGTCGGCCCCGCACCATCCCTCTCGCTTGTGGGCGGGGAGTCGCGACCCTTCGCCTTTCCAACTGGCTTGGCCCGAGCCGGCTGCCGTCCCGCCGGGAGGCTGTGTGAGGGGTGGAGGCTACGCGCGCGCGGGCGGGCTGGGAAGATGGCGCCTGTCGGCGGGGTGGCGCTGGCCGGTGCGGGTTACTGGATCGTGCTCTCCCGGTGCTGCGGCAGGGTCGTGGTGGCGCCTTTCTTCGGGGCCGCGGCTTACTCCTCCGTGCCTGCGGTGGAAGGCCAGCAGAGGGAAGGTGAGAGAGGCCTGGCCCGCTCTGCGGTGGTGGCGGGGGCAGGCGTGCAGCCGCCCGGGGGCAGGGGGGCTCAGGGCTCGGGCTGCCCCTGCCTCCCGGCTGGCGGGGCCTTGGGGGCGGACAGGAGCTCAGGCACATGTATGTTCTCCCTTCCCAGCTGCAAGCGGCTCTGAAAAACGTTTTGTTTTGTGGCTGTTTGCTGCAGAGCTTTTGGTAATAATAATAAAGTCAGTCTTTACGGTGGAGGATACAGATTTTAGCATTGTAAATACTGTGAGTAGTAAAGAAGCGAGCAAATTGGTGTTTGCTAGAGAGATTTTCAGCTCAGGTTTACCGTGGTACAGCAGACTTGACGTGCATTGCCTGGTTTTAGGTATTCCAAATGAAAATTTTGTTATTTCCGAAGGGCTCTACGCTCATGTTAAACATTTGATGTCATGCACTCATATTAAACATTTTATGTTGTGCCTGGCCTCAAGCTGAGCTGTTCAGGCAGTTCCAAGTGCAAACAGAAACTGTTGGTCGGGCTTGGACCAATGTTATTCCGAAGGCTGGGTGGGCATTTCTCATCTACGGGTTCAGGAACAGGCTAGGTTGCTGAAAGGGACTTCAAGTGATGTCTGATATTGCAGCAGATTTTACTCCTCCCGTGGCAGGAGTAAAAGGTGTCCTGACCTGAAATTACAGATATTTGTTTTTGAAAGTACAGATGCGTTTTTGAAAGTACCACAAAAATGGCAGATCGAGGGATGAAAGGATGCTGTTGCAGAGCCTGATACGTATTCTTCGGTTTAAATTTTTACATAGCAAGAGGAGGAAGAACAGAATTGGATCCATAAAAGATAAGGAAAACAAAGGAACTGTGAAATTCAAAAGTTTTTTCAAGTTTTGTGGAGGGTAGGTTTGTAAAACAAATGAATGAGGCAAATAGAACCCAAACATCCACTCCTAAATCCCATTCAGTGTTTTCTGCTATATGCATACTTCATCATAATGTGGCAACAATTAAAAAACAAACAAACAACTCACCCCCCCCCCCCAAGCTCAAACAGACACTTGAAAACAGATGTCATCAGATTCACTTTCCTATGTCTGACAATTCAAAGGCCACATTGTTTTTGGGTTTTTTTTTTTTGGGGGGTGGGTTGTGAAAGTGATTAAATTAGAGTTTGAGGAGAGCGAGGAAACAAAGACAAGAAAGTGCAGATCTCCATTTAGATTGAAAATCTAGTGGTATTTGGTATCTTCATGCATGCCTACGAGTTCCTCACCACACTTCCAACTGAAGTCAGTGGACTAAAATATTGAGCCAAATGCTGTCTCAGGCATGCTAAAAGGGAGTAAAAGCTTTCACTTTCTGTTGTATCTTCTCTGGGACTGCGAGATAAACATGGTAAAATAGCAAACCCATCAGTTTGTTTCCCCAGCTCAAGGTGGAAAACAGTTTGATGTGCTAACTTTGAATACAGAGTTTGGATGAGCTTGAGAGTGGCACAGAACAGGGTGTTGAAGATGTGCTGTCAGAAGGAAGGTATGGAGCCATGGGATTCTTTTGGTAATAGTGAATTGTTAACTTTAGCTGTCTTGTACTGCTGGTGGAGAGTGATTTGTGATTTAATGGCCATGTGGGAAAGAGAAAAGGAGCACAGTAACAAAGGCAAAAGTCTACTTTTGCTCATCTCTTCCCCCCCCGCCCCCCCCGCATCAGGACTAAATGATGCTAGAAAAATGCGTTTAGGCATGTAACGACTAAATTATTGTTAACATGTTTCTAGGTTAGACATAGGTGAAATGGCTTCCAAGCTTTTTTTTGACTTAAGTCTCAAAAAATAAATGAGCAGTCTGCAGTGTGAGTATCTGACCTTCCCCTTCTTCCACATAAAGACTGGGAAGTACTAGTTTAATATTGTCTTTGTAAAAGGAAAAAAAGCCTACAGGATTATGCTGCATTGTTTTTTTTCCACAAAACCACTTAATAGTTTGTATTGAAAATATTTCTTTTTCTTTCAGCTTCAACAAGGAGAAGAGGGAGGACACCACAGTTTGTAAGTACTGAAACTATTTGATTAACTCACAGGTGTTTGAAAAAGTTTTCTAAGCTATATGTCTTAACAGTTTGTAGAGGAACCCCTTCTGCAGACAAAACCTGGTGAAACAATCCACTGTAACTATTCCCAAACCAGCATCTAGCTTCTTTAATGTCCCAGCTGTTTTCAGTCTGTATTCTCATAAAGACAAAAACATTAGCAATAGCAAGCTAACAGCAAGCTGATATTCACACTATGTACTGCAGGTCTTAAAAGTAACTTAAAGTCGCTTTTAAAATAAAACCAGGCATTTTAATGTTTTCACTATGCCTTTACAGGATTTGTAGTGGTTGCTTTCTGGTGTAATTAAAAAATCTGATGTTGTGCGTAAGTGAAATTGTTCTTGGCACAGCAGAATGAAAACTGGTATCTAACCATTTAATCACTGAAATTTTTCTTTATTCTACATGCAAATTTCAAAAGTAGTGTATTGTGTGTTATGATTTTTAAAGGCAAATAGTAATAGTGAACCTGGCATGTATTAAATTTTTGTTTAACTTCTAAGAGCAGATTTAATGATACACCAAAGCAGCCAGACCAGCTGACTGCGTATATCCATTTGCCTTTTACCCTTCTAAATTAAAAATTAAGGTTTTGGGGAAAGAAACAGTGAGTTGTTGGTTTGGGGCTTTTATTTAAGAGCATTTGACTGAAACCTTGGTTAGTTATTGGAGGATGTATGCTATTTCTGCAATATAGTAATACATCTTATACTGGAATTTATATAGCAAGTAATTTCAGAATTATTAATGTCTATTTCTTTTAATATGAACTTGTCCAGGCTTTCAGAATTCCAGAATTTTAAAACTCATTTTCTTGCCCCCCACCAAATGCTTAGGCACTTTAGGAAATAGATTGCAATTAATTACTGCTTTGATTCCCCTTACTCCCCATGCTGATTTATCACAACACAAGAAGGTGGTAAGTTCTTCTTTCTAAGTATTTCTGAAACCAAATGCAATTGAAGATTAGGAAAGGCCTGCTACTCAAGCTTTGAAAGGCTATCTTTTAAAAATTCCTTTGTAAATGAGCACTAACTTTTGATGTAAAAGCTTCTTGAAATTTCTAGCTGTGGAAATTTATTCCTGAAATAACTTGTTTTGTGTGTTGCTCCAGCTTTGTCTTGCAAAACAGCGTATCTCCCATTAAACTTTTATAATTTTCAATTTATTAGCATGCACCTCCCAGAACTGAGAGGATGGCTGTTGATCAGGACTGGAGCAGTGTTTATCCCACAGCAGCTGTGTTTAAACCTGCCTCTGTGCCTCTCCCAATTCGAATGGGTTACCCAGTGAAGAGAGGGGTACCTCCACCAAAAGAAGGCAACTTAGAACTTATGAAGGTAAGAGACATGCTGTGGGTTTGTGGTACCTTTTAAAATTATTATTCACTAAGAGTTCACTGCTTTGATTGGAATATTTATATTGGGTACTGTTTTCTATTATTGAATAGGATAATACTCTATTTAATTTCTAAATCAAGTGGTAACAAATACCTATGTTAGTAGCAAATAAACAAAATCAGGAGACTATTTTTAGGATTATCTTGCCTATGACTTTTGTAATGGGACTAACTTAAGTCTTTTGCTGAATCAGACTTGAGAAGAGTCTTCTTATCTGAATATTTTATTAAGCATATGGTACTACCGTAACATGTTAAAAGTGTAATCAGATTTCAGTAATGCCACTTTATTTATGAACAGACAAAAAGCTATTATTTTGGTAACTCTTAATATGTCTGTTTCAGATTCCCAATTTTTTGCATCTTACTCCTCCTGCAATCAAGAAACACTGTGCAGCTCTTAAAGGTGAGGGGGGTTTTGTTTTTTGGGTTTGTTTTTTCTTTTTTGTTGTTTTTAAAAACCATCTCTCTTGGAGTTTAAGGTAATGCAAAATGTAACTATGTGTGATGAAGTAGGAAGTGAGACACAGTCCACCTCTGAAGCTGGTTATTTTTCAGGCCTTGGCTATTATTGTATGCTTTCTTGTTGCTGCATTGAGTCATACGGGTGGTAGGGAGATATGCCTTAGGAGGTTTTCAGCACACTGGTAAGACTCTAATTTTACCTTTCCGTTAGGCCCTGCTTGTACTGGAGAATTCATAGTTTAGTGTCTTAAGAAAGATGAGTGATGAATGTGACTCAGTTCTCAGAAGATTATCTGTGATCAAACCAGGGTTCCATCAGTAGCCATTTCTGCATGATTTTTTTCAAAAAAATGCTATTAATTAATTAAACCATCTGAGAGCAAGGTCTGCTGGGGAGAAACAGTGTCTAATGAAGACCAAGTGTCGCAAGTCTAAAGGACGGGGAAGATGGCCAGTCTGGATGAATAAGGAACTTCTGATGGGACTTAGGAATAAAAGGAGGGTTTACCACCTTTGGAAGAAGGGACAGGCAACTCAGGAGGAGTACAGAGATCTTGTTAGCTTATACAGAGAGAAAATCAGGACGGCAAAAGCCCAGCTGGAGCTCAACTTGGCCACTAACATTAAGGACAACAAAAAAAGTTTCTATAAATACATCAACAAAAAGAGAGCCAGGGAGAATCTCCATCCCTTACTGGATGCGGGGGGGAAAGTTGCAACTAATGATGAGGAGAAGGCTGAGATACTTAATGCCTTCTTTGCCTCCGTCTTCAATAGTCAGACCAGCTATCCCCAGGGTGTTCAGTCTCCTGAGCTGGAAGATAAGAATGGAGAGCAGAACAACCCACCCATAATCCAGGAGGAAGTAGTCAGTGATCTGCTTCTGCACCTAGACATACATAAGCCTATGGGGCCGGATGGGATTCACCCAAGAGTACTCAGGGAGCTGGCGGGAGAGCTCACCAAGCCTCTCTCCATCATTTATCGACAGTCTTGGTCAACAGGGGAGGTACCAGATGACTGGAGGGTGGCTAATGTGATGCCCATCTACAAGAAGGGTCGGAAGGGGGATCTGGGAAGCTGCAGGCCTGTCAGCCTGACCTCGGTACCAGGAAGGGTCACGGAGAGGATCATCTTGAGTGAGCTCTCACGGCAAGTGCAGGGCAGCCAACAGATCAGGGCCAGCCGGCATGGGTTTAGGAAAGGGAAGTCCCGCTTCACCAACCTGATCTCTTTCTATGACCATGTGACCCACCTTCTGAATGCGGGGAGGGCTATGGACGTTGTCTGTCTGGACTGTGGTAAGGCCTTTGACACCGTCCCCCACAGCGCTCTCCTGGAGAAGCTGGCGAATCATGGCATAGACAAGTGTACTCTTCGCTGGGTTAAAAACTGGCTGGATGGCCGTGCCCAGAGAGTTGTGATTAATGGGGTGAAATCCTCTTGGCGGCCGGTCACCAGTGGTGTCCCTCAGGGCTCAGTTTTGGGGCCGGTTTTGTTTAATATCTTTATCAATGATCTGGATGAGGGGATAGAGTGCACCCTCAGTAAGTTTGCAGATGACACCAAGCTAGGTGGGAGTGTTGATCTGCTTGAGGGTAGGAAGGCTCTAGAGAGGGACCTGCACAGGCTGGATCGATGGGCCAAGGCCAACTGTATGAGGTTTAATAAGGCCAAGTGCCGGGTCCTGCATTTTGGTCACAACAACCCCAAGCAACACTACAGGCTTGGGGAAGAGTGGCTAGAAAAGCTGCCCAGCAGAAAAGGACCTGGGGGTGCTGGTGGACGGCCACCTTAACATGAGCCAGCAGTGTGCCCAGGTGGCCAAGGTGGCCAACAGCATTCTGGCTTGTATCAGGAACAACGTGGCCAGGAGGAGTAGGGAGGCGATCGTGCCTCTGTACTCGGCACTGGTGAGGCCTCACCTCGAGTGCTGTGTTCAGTTCTGGGCCCCTCTGTACAAGAGGGACGTTGAAGTGCTGGAGCAGGTCCAGAGGAGAGCTACCAGGCTGGTGAGGCGTCTGGAGACCAGGTCATATCATGAGAGGCTGAGGGAGCTGGGCATGTTTAGCTTGGAGAAGAGGAGGCTGAGGGGAGACCTCATTGCCCTCTACAACTACCTGAAAGGAGGTTGTAGAGAGGTGGGTGTTGGCCTCTTCTCCCAGGTGAAGAATGACAGGACCAGAGGAAATGGTCTGAAGTTGTGGCAGGGGAGGTTTAGATTAGATATTAGGAAGAATTACTTTACTGAAAGAGTGGTCAGGCACTGGAACAGCCCGCCCAGGGAGGTGGTTGAGTCACCATCCCTAGAGGTATTTAAGAAACGTCTAGATTTGGCACTTCAGGGCATGCTCTAGTGGCAGAGATTGTAGGTTGTTTGGTTGGACTTGATGATCTCAAAGGTCCTTTCCAACCATGAAGATTCTGTGATTCTATGACAGACTGTCTATGGAAGGTGCTGTGTTGCACGTGCTACTTGCAAGTATGGAAGAACTGTTTGGAGAGGTCAAGGTTGCTGGCAGCCTTGGCTGCGAAAAGAAGATCGTGGAGTTTGAGATCTTCAGAGAAGTGAGGAAGACAAAGTAGTGTATCAAAGGCAATTTCTTGACGCAGGTGATCAATGAGTTGACTAGGAGACATGCTCTGTTGGATTTGTTGTTCAGAAACAAGGAAGAACCGGTCAAGAATGTGAAGGTTAGGGGCATCCTTGGTAAGTGATCGTGAAACTGGTGTTTAAAATCCTGAGAGAAGTGAGCAAGACAGACAGTGGAACTACAGTCTGGACTTCAGGAGAGTGATTTTGATTTATTGAGGAATCTGCTTGGCTGAAGTCATGGGAGACTATCCTGGGGAGCAAGGTGGCCCATGACAGCTGGTGGATGTTTAAGTTCAGCCTTCTTAAAAGAGCAAGAGTGGTGCACTCCATTGTGCAGAATGTTGAGCAGGTGTGTCAGAAGGACAGCATGGATGCGCAGGGAACTCCTGAGTGTCCTCAGATGCAAAAAGGAAGTATGCAGAAAGTGGAAGCAGCTAAAGACTGCCTGGGAGTAGCAGGAGATTTTTGCCTGACCATCTTTAAGAAGGGTAAGAAAGAAGATGCAGGGAACTGCATGTCAGTTAGCCTCACCGCATTCCCTGGAAGATTACGAAGCAAAACTTTCTGGAAGCCATTTCCAAGCACACAAAAACATGCTATATAACAACCTGGATAATGGTAGAGAGCACAACCTCAGCAGGTCTTCAGGTAATAATGAATTGTGGGGGAACAAGTGATATACTGGGGAGCAGAGCTGCCATTCAGAGGGGTGTCAACAGGCAGGAAAAAAAATCCACTGCAAGGACCCTTATGAAGTTAAACAAAGGCAACTGCAAAGTCCTTTGTCTGGGGTGGAATAACCCGTGCAGTACTGCAAGCATGGGGTCGGAAGGGCAAACAGCTAGAAAGAAGCTTTGCAGAAAAGGCCGTGTGGAGCCAGGTGGGTATTTGAAAGTTGAATGTGAGTCAGCAGTGTGCCCTTGTGGCCAGGAAAGCTAACTGCATACCGGGTTGTATTAAGAGTGTGGCCGCCACATTCAGGAAAAGAATTACTTTCCTCCTATTGAGTATTGCATCCAGTTCTGGGGTACCCAGTTTAAGAAAGACATGGACCTGTTAGAGGAGGACCACACAACTGACCAGAGGGCTGGAACGCCTCTCCTGTGAGGAAAGGCTGGTAAAGTTGGGGTTGTTCAGCCTGGAGAAGAGAAGGCTCCAGGGGGACCTTACTGTCACCTTTCAGTATGTAAAGGGGGCTTATAAGAAAGTCAGGGAGAGACTTTTTACCAAGGCCTGTAGTGACAGGACAGGGGGCAGCGATTTTAAACTGGAAAAGGGTAGATATTTAGATTGGACGTAAGGAAGACATTTTTTATGATGAGGGTGGTGAAACACTGGAAGAGCTTGCCCAGAGAAGTTGTGGGTACCCCATCATTGAATGTATTCAAGATGAGGTTAGATGGTGCTTTGAGCAGTGTGACCTAATGAAAGATGGCTATGCCCATGGCAAGGTGGTTGGACTAAGTTTGAAGGACCCTTCCAGCCCAGACCATTCTGTGATTCTGTTTGGCAATTGTGAGGCTGCATCTGGAGTACTGTATCCTGTTTTGGGGAACCCAATACAAAAAAGACATTGAAATATGGAGCAAGGCTAGCAGAGACCCTGCCATTACCTAAATGAATATGGTTTCTATAAATAGTACTTAGGTTGTATAGAAAGATACATTGCAATAAATTTGGAAAAAAAAACAAAACAACAAAAAACAACCCAAAACACAAACCACCAGATATTACTTGGAGTGCTTTCTCTTTATTATACAGATTTCTGCACTGAATGGCCAAGTGCTTTGGACAGTGATGAGAAATGTGAACAGCATTTTCCTATTGAAATTGAAACAGTAGATTATGTTTCTTCAGGGACATCTATTCGTAATCCCAAAGCGAGAGTGGTGACTTTAAAAGTAAGTAGTATTTTTGGTAAACAGTCTTTGTTTCAAAAACCCAAATGCTTGGCTTTCGTTACAAAATGTGTGCAAGTATGATGTGTTGTAAGGAAATGGTTTACTGAATGTCTGAATAAAAAGCAGTGGATTTCTTTAAGTATATCACAGCATGTTAAAACTGAGGTTGTAAGGTTACGGGTATGTATTTATAAATGAAGACTAAGCTCTGATACAAACAAAATAGTGTACCTTCTGAAGAATCTACTTATAGAAAAGGCTGTAAGTGCCTTTGTACTCAGTGTCTTGGTTAGACTCTCATTGCTAATTTATAGACCCTAGAAATGCACAAGTATTGAAAGATAGGTCATATGACTGCAGTGCTATTAAGAAGCCAGTTCACACCACTGTTAGCAGTAACTTCGCCACCCCCTTGTAGTCATTGCATACTAAAGTTTAGTCTTTTGTTTCCTAATCCAGATCCATGGTCCAGAGCAGGTTTACACAAATTTGTATGCATTAGAAATGAAAGGAAATGGAGCGTATCTGTGAGAATAGAAGCCCCTGACTTCATGCTCGGTTGTGAATGTGCGTGGAGGACACGCGCATTGGGCTCCCCCTTGCCTCCTATATTTAGTTGTCTTGGATGGAGTAATACTGACATTTGCAAGTCAGTGCTGGGCATGGTGTCACAGGCAGAGGGAAGACCTCAGCTGCTCAGACAAAAAGCCTTGAATCTCCTCGCTGTGTGCTATGTTACAGGCTGTGATAAAACTCTCTGGTGGATCTTCATGATAAGATTTCCATTTTTAAATATTGTATAAAAGTTAAACCTTTTAAATCTTAATGAAAAAAATATGCCTTTTTTTCTACCAGGTATTGTACTGGAGATAGTAATTTTTCATCCCTTGTAGCCTAATGCCAGTATTTCTGGTCATTAAATTTATCCTAGTCTTTTCCCAAGTGGAATTGTCCACACTGTGCCAGCCAACATAGTACTATAGGATGTAAAATGAGACTTTTTTTTTTTAAATCGACTGCTGTTCTTTTTGGAGCTTTAACTTTTCTAAAATTCAACTTAAAATAGTTTGCAGTGTTCCAGCTAAGAATTATAAGTGGTTCGATTGCTGTCCCATTTTGAAGCAAGTAGCCATTTGTCACTTCAAAGTGGCTTTGGATCAATAAGAACAACATATTTTTTTGTGATCCGGTAATATAGGCAGCAGACTAGATAGCTTTTCAGTTTTTATAAGAAAAGCAAGTTGTGGAATAAAATCATAGCTCTTTTAACAGTAAGTTTCATTTGATCACACTGTATGAAGGCAGCATGATACAACTACGATAATGCCATCCTTTTAAGACAGAGCAAAAAGTACTACTCAATGAAGTTGGTTTGCATTGTTAGTTAAAGCAAGCTAATGCTGGACATCTGGCCTGGAGTATCCCATTAAGTTTTAGATAGTCATGGTCATAAAGTGCTTACCTGCAGTAGCAGCTGTATGCTTGCCAGTGGGTTGTGTCTGAAATCTTTTAGAGTTCGGAGTGTTCTTCTTTTCTGTGAATGTTAGAGAAAGACAATGTTAAGAAAGTGCGTTTTGCAAAAAGGTGTTTCTCATCAATTTGGGTGAGTGTTGCCAGGCAGTGGTGAGGGTAGGCTGTTCTGTCAGGGCAGATGATCCAGGGGCAGTAAGGCAGGCAGGGGCAGTGACCTCCCCAAAAAGGGTGCAGCTACTACCTGAGCAAAGTGAGCAGGGCAGGTGTGGTGACAGTAACCTTGCCCATTCAACAGTCGTTAATCACCTGACAAGTTTATAATGATAAGGCAAGGTTGAGGTCGAAGGGGGAAGACAAGTCAGTGGATCAGGGTTAGGTCTGGTGACAGTAACTAAGATCATCAATGGTCTGGTGATTGTCAAGCCAAGCCATAGCGATGCAGTAGGTGAAGCCAAGGATGTGGGTCAGTGTGGGCCATGGCTGGGCTCTGGCATCGCTGCGCTGTGGCTGAGGCAGAGACTGAGGCTGAGTGCCTCAGCTTAGATGCAGCCTCTCAGTAAAGCTGGGGTACACCCACCTTCTCGTAGGTTCTTTTCTTGTCACCACTGATTCAGGGCTATGTGACTGCAATGTATGGAAGGGCACTGTATGCAAGGTAGCCCTGAACGCAAGCTGACAGACCCTTAGAAGGGGTTGCTGTGTGCGTAGGGACCTTGGACATATAGTGCCTTCAAAAGTGATTGTTCATGGTGGGTTTAGGCCCTGCTAAAAATAGAGCTCTTTTCTTGCAGCTTGACCATTACCTTAAAGAGTGGATGCACCTAGTAGGTCTGTTAGAATTAGACTTGGCGACATGTGAGCTAGGGAACAAAGCTAGGTGAGCTCCTGTTCACCAGTATTACACGCATGAGTATAAGTAAGCATGTAATTCCTTAAACAGGAAACATTTTTCATATAATCTCTGGAGTAGTGAATGTTAAAGGTTTTTTTCAAAATTAAAAGTTTCAGTATTGAAACCCTGTTGTCTCCTCCCTTGTCATATCTAGGTTTAGTACTTCAGTTTTCTATTTTTAGTAGTAAGGTTTCTTTTCAGGTAGCATTTTTTTTCATGGTATTTACTGGAACTTCTAATTTCTTTTAGTCCTTCAACTTTTGTTAGTTCTTATGATGGGGATTTCTTGGTTTGTTTTTTTTAACGGTTCTTTAGTACAGCAATGACACAGTAGAAAGAATATAGAGGAAAAAAACGATGGACAAATTAGTTGGAGACTACTATTATGTCTTCATGTTTTTAATATTCCTCAGCAACTCTCGCTTAATAGGAACTTATGTTTTTAACACCATATATCTTTAGACTGCTAAGGTTCACAGCCGTTGTGTAAACAGATAGCTAAAATCAGCTTGCTTTACTTTTCATACTTGTTATTGCGTATAGAAACTAGCCTTAGACTAACTTCTTACTGTTGTTTTTTTAAGTAAATACTAGTTATTTGTTGTATATCTTATGTTTGTGGTTTTTCTGGTATTGGAACAGAAGACAAGCCATTCACACTATTGTTTGATCAATTATGTGAGGTCAGACGGTTCTGGTCCATTATATTGTTATCTGTGTGCATCTTTGCACAGTTCTATTAGTCTCCCAGTGATGACTGAGAATTCTGGTTTGGTATCTCTTGGACTGATGTCTTTCCTCCTCTTTTGGATGCTTGTCATAAATATCTTTGATATATCTCTGTATTAAACTTACTGATCTGTATTTAAAAAAAAAATAATCTAAAAATAGTATTCAGTTTTGCATATGAAGTACACGTGAATATGAAATACAGCCTCAATCTAAACTGACAACTCATTTTTCTTCTGAAAAAAATTTGAGTAGAAATAGTCTCCCCTGGCCCCTCTGGTATTTGGATGAAAAGAAATTTGTTGTTTGAATATTCAGATTATACTTGCCTGCGTTAAGACTTCTGACATGTGAGACAGTCAGGAGAAATTCTGCAAATGCATACTTAATAGCTATCCTTTTAATTCTTGATTAAAAGATATGCCTAACTATCTCAAAATATTTTCAGGGTGCAGAGATTGGATTTATCCAAGTAATTAAAGGTGTTTTCTCTTGTACTTGAAGGTTAAACTTTCCAACCTGAATTTGGATGACCATGCAAAGAAGAAGCTCATTAAACTTGTAGGTGAGCGGTACTGTAAGGATACAGATATGCTCACCATTACAACGGACAGGTACGGTTACAAGAAGGAAAAAAACCACCTGTATCAATGGTAACAGTATAGAAATGGCTGGGTGTCTTCAAGTAGCATCAATTACTGTCTAAGTAAATTATTGTATTTTTAAGGCTAAAATATTACTTAAGATAAACATACAAGTACTCCTGTTATTAACTATTAAAACTGTAATGGACAAATCGCATAACGTCAAACCTAATACTTGTTAAATATTGCTAGATATTGAAGCTCTGTATTTAGAAGTCTCAGTTGGTATTTTGAAGTAGCTGTCACGTTTCCCAAATGGGTTCTGTTAGTTTTAACAATGACTTCAAGAGTTTCAGGCACGAAAAGTGGGGACATAGGTGTCCAGACATTTCTCAATGTTTTGATGTTGTAGATACGGATCACTGTAGTTTTTTTACAGTTATGTTCAGAAGGCTGCATGGGAGAAACGTGTTTTCCATGTTGAATTCTGAAAAGTTAAAGAGAATACGTATGTATTCAAAAATTTGCAATATGCTTTAATTCACAGCTGCTTTCAGTAGTAGGAAAAACATTATTGATAGTCTTTTCTGTTTGCATGTTTTTATTAGAATTCATTTTCCCCTCTTAAATTTCCTGTCCTTCAGTAGGAAATACTTTTTTATTTCTATGTAAAATAAATAAAATGGATGAAATTGTGTGTATCTTTTTCAACTAGACTTGGAAATCTGAGTACTTTACTGGGACCACTTGTGCTACTAACAGTTTTCATTTTGCTAGCAAGACTTATTTGGTGGCTAAAACGTTAGGACAGCTGAAAGGAGTTTACCCTCTAGAGCATTTGTGAATTGTCTCATGCTGTGCTCTAGAAGAAACTCTTAATGTGTCTGTTGATATTTCACTTTATTTTTAGTAAATTCTAAGGCCTAAGCTCTGAGCGATACCCATTTCCTTAATACAGGGTTTTCCAGGCTGGTATTTAGATTAGTTTTAAACTAAGGCTCTTTCACTGTGAAAGAAATACAAGTCAAAAGCTTGAGTTGTTTTTAAAGTTTATTTGCTAGAATAGTCATAGTCCATAGTCATTCAAATGAGTGCTTTTAGGGTGTCTTAGATGTAGTCTCACATGATTCAATCCGTTCTGCATCAAAAAGCGGGGTGAAGGAGCCTGCAGGAAGAGGCAAGCTTGAGAAAGAGGTGTCAGAAAGAGGTTATGGGTGATAGCATGAGAAAGAGATTAATGTCATTAAATTCTCAGCAGAAGGTTTTGATGACTAGTTTTAAGAAATGCTCTGTTTCTGCAGGACTGTGTCTTATCCCAACAAATTTTACTGGTGATCATGTTTTGACTTACAGCTATATTGATGTAAACTTTTCATGTTAAATTGTTGGCTACGTCATCTTTTCTGCACTGTATTTCATGGCTGTTTTTACCAGTCATCCTCCTCTCTTCAAGTCTGGGGAAAAAAAATAAGGTTTTAAGCGAGTTCAGACTAAATTATGTTGGATTCCACTTTGGCACAGAGGGCAAAGAAGTTTTTCATGTTTCATGAAGATCTGTAAATTCTTGCCTTATGTACCCTTTCCTACTGGCTTGCAGATGCCCATTCTTCCATGTTCTTAGTACTCATGCTTTTGTGATGTTATTCTTGATTGTGTAAATCAAACGCACATTTGCATAAGATTCCCTACATTAGAAATTTTGATGGTAAGTTTAACATCTTATTCAAACGAATATTACAGTGGTTTGATTTCAAAAAGACTAACTTTGTTTCTGAATTTTCAGGTGTCCGCTGAGAAGACAGAACTACGATTATGGGATACACCTCCTCACAGTTTTGTACCATGAATCTTGGGTAAGCAACTGTGAATAACTTATGCTAACACACATGTGCTAATGTGCTCTCTCGTAACTTATATAAAGTTCCATGACTGTGCGCAGCTTAAAGTAAATCATCTTAGATTCTTTCCCTCTTCTACCTCACTTTTCTTCAAATGCAGCCAAGGTAAGTTGCTTATGTTTGAATCCTATTCCTCAGTCAACTTTGAGTGCATTTTTTTTAACTTCACAAGTGCTAGTCTGTTTGTATACATAGTTTGCCTCTTTTCAGAAGTTCTCTAGTTTTTGACCTTCATAAGAGATTCTTTGCCAATACTTTGTTTTGCACAGTGATGAGCCTAAAATTGACCCTGATCCTAGCAGAAAACACCTTAATTCTCGGGATTCCTAAATGTACTTTTAGTTTGGCAGCATGCTGGCATGCTGGGTTGCCTATGCACAGTATTCAAATATGAATTGTGTGCATCCAGAGAAATGGTGTACACTGTGATTATCACCTGTTATCTATGCATTTTTAACAGTGACCATGTTGAAAGATGAAAGCAAGTCTATTCCAAAACAGCAGAGGGGTGTGTTACTGGCTATAAAGCTATGAAAACTAACATACAGCACAGTATCTACATTTTGCCTGATTCCAAACTCTTATCTGTTACTTAGAATCTGTCTTCTCTTGGGCTCTTCCTGGGCTGTGGTAAACCATGGCTGTAATTTGGAAGTATCCTGCTTCTTAAATGCTTTCTCACACATCTTGCCTCAATCTGGAAGAAGTGAGGACTTAGGCTGCTTTTGTTAAGGAAAGGGACGTCCTCCCCACTTTCTGTTAGTTTTAGGATTTCATTACATCAGAGTTAGTGTCCTGAGAAATATATAAAATTATTGTAACTCTTTGGATAAATATTTCTACCAAAGCAAGTATAATGTAAACTTCTTCGTAATTGTTCAGGATATGGCATATTTGGAATTCTTCCCAGTTTCTTATACATGTGAAATATCCAGTGTAAATGTATGAAAGATACTATTCCAATTTATTGATAATTTACTACAGTTCTTAAGTAGTCCTCTAAATATCACAAGGTATCTTTAGACCACAGATCTTTCTTTTAGAGAGAATTCTTCAGCCTTGTCTCCTGTATTTTTGTGTTTAATCATACTGGTTATAAGTATTGCCTTCAACAATTTTATAGCTGTTTTTTACAGAAAATGAGCTAGCAGTCTGAAATTAAATTATTGTTGAAAACCCATAGTTATGTTTTGAATAACTTAACTTTGTTCAATGTTATTAGTCACATTGAGACAGATGGTGAAAGCATCATCATCACTATACTTCCATAGATGTCCTCTTTTAAATAAGTTGTAGTTGGTTAGCTACCAAAATTCACACTTACTGTTTTCAGTTGTTCTATAGTATTAAATTAAATCTCCATATTTAGCATTTTTATGAATTTCAGTGCTCTTGATTTTGATCATTGCAGTGATGGTATAAAAAGACATAACAACGATGATGACCTGTATTTCCCTTTCACTGGAAGTTGCCTTGAAGGGCAAATTTTGTAGTTGTAGAGTGCATCAAATTAAATTTAGATTATACTGACATTTACCTTACATTTCTTTAGATTTTCTTTAGATTTCAAGTGCTTTGTACACACAGATATTTTTCTTCCCAACAGCATTACATTGCATTACAAATCTTAAATTAATGACAGATCGGTTTCCAGTATTAAGCAATGACAAGAGAGCTAGACACTGCTCACTTTATTAATTCCAGTCAAACACCACATCTGTCCTTTGCTCTAGCATTACTTAGTGATGGAAGGCAGGGTTATACGATATTGCTACGTGAGTCTTCAGTGTGTATTGAATATGCACAAGTCCCTTGCCCTTTTATTACCTTTCAGCTTCCATGTTAATATTTGATGAGTTCATCAATCACTTGTAATTGTCTTTGATTTCCATGAAAAATTAATGGTCTCCTGAGACATGGTTTTTTATTTTGTGTGACATGTTTTGTTTTGTGTTTGGTTTTTTTTTCCATGATCAGTGGTAATGCCTTTTAATAACTCGCTGAAAGATAGTTTGGATAAGTTTTGTAAACCATAAGGAAACAACGCGTGGATTACTTCAATTTGTACGAAGTTGGAGGGGGATGGATGGGGACTGGCCTTTCACATAGACAGTAGCATCAATCCTGTTTACAGAACTAATTGCAAGATTTGATGACTTTTCCAGCAGAGTAGTGCCACACTGTGTTTTCATGTGTGTGTGTGATGAAATTCAATACAAAGATGAGGGCAGCGTTCCATTCGTTCTAAGTGAAGGGAAAGCCGGCTGCATATAAATTTTGCCCTCAGCGTTTTTGCCTACTATCTCTCTAAACATGGCATAACTCTATAACTTATGTTAATAACTGTATTACTGAATTTAGTGTACCAGCAAGCCTGTGAATATATAAGATGAAAAACTGTATGCAGATATAAATCAGGAAATGTAATTTGAAGTGTAATTATATTTTAATTGCCAGTGATGCATAATTCTTTTATTACAGTTGTGAACTGGAGCATCCAAATAGCTTAGGAATCTGAAAGCTTTTTAAAAGAATGACTCTTCTTTGTGTTTTTATTGGATATGCGCTAGGAAGCTCCATTGTGTAGAGATGTATTTCCAGCAGAAAGTTATTCTTAAGGTAATGAGCACAGAGAGTTCACTTCTGGCTCATCTGTCTCTGTATACATGCTTAGAAGACAGAATTTATCACTACGTCAACAGTAGTATCTATGTTACAGATTTTCTTGTATGCTCTTCCAGTCCTGGCTTCAATAAAAACTCAGGGCATCCACAGCTTGGTAATTCTATTGCTCTTGCAATTAGAGGGCTCAGGTGGAATTAGTTTGCAAGAATCCTTGTTGCAATGGAGTTACAGTTGAAATATGCAACAATTGGGCAGATAAAATAGAGGGGAAGATTACCAGCAACTGATACAGGTATTCCTCTGCCTCAAGTATATTTTAAAGAATAGATTTTTTTTATTTTTCTTGGATTGTGATGTGGGGAAGAGAACTTGTTTGCATTTAAATAAATTAATAAAAAGTTATCCAAATCAAATCTGGCAGACTGGTTTCTGAGAGGTACCGCAGCCAAAGTAAGGGAAGCATACTGATGGGTTAGTGCACTGAAACTAGCACTTTTGTCTTCTCTGACCTGCTAGCACTCAATAGATGATGCAAGAAGACAGGCTAGCCAAATTGTGAGAGGCTTTGAAGATATGTTGGAGGATTGAACCTGGTGTAGAAAAGCTTTCTGAGAAGTGGTTTTTGTAATCACATGTGTGAGAGAACTCCCTTTTTTGAAAGCATGGGGAAATAAGAAAAAGCGAAGGAATTGAAAGGAAGAAGCAATTTTACCTGATTTTTTTTTTTTTTTGTGTGTGGAAGGACTAAATGAGTATCTGTTTTGTTTTAGTTTTGTGAGTGTTAGCAGAAGAAACAGAGTTTCCATGCTGGGGGAAGGACAGAGGAAAAGAATCACCAGATTGTTGACAGATGGTCAGAATAAAGAGTAAAGATGAAGAAGCTGACGAAGGTGGCTTTGGAATGGAGAGAGTAGCTAAAGCTATTTGATTACTTGTAGAAGTGGGATACTACTACTTGGATACTACTGAGAAGCCTTTTGGGCTACATAACCTGGAGTACATTGATTGGTAGTTAACAATAGTATTGCATCTGAAATTGTCCTCTTTTTCCTGTCTTCTCATGTTCACACAGAAATGCCATCAATGGACTTGACCATGCAAAATCCTCCAAAAGCTGAGGGCACTCAGGCCATTTTCAGGATTGTGTTAGAATTTACCAAAACACACTGTAGTATTACCAGTTGATATTTGATCTGTATTTAAAGAAACCTCCTTAATTTTGAAGAAACAAATGTGATGATTTTCTTTCCTCTTCTAGAATGCATTCCCATAGTGGATAATGCTACCCTTCATTTTGACAAAGGGAATCTATAGTGCTTGTTATTTTCTGGCAAAAAAAAAAAAATCTTGCTTGTTTGTTTGAATAGAGGAAGTGAAGGAAGAGAGAGGAAAAATGTGAATTCATCTTCTGATTCTTGATCCACCCTCTGTTATCACAAGTTCAAATGAGATACATGGTAAAGCACAACAACAATGGGAAGCTGTTCAGAATATTGGCAGCATATCGGTGGATTGATAGTAGTTGCTCAGGAAGACTGTGCTGTTTCTTGAGATGGGTCTGAATGGTGGGAGTGGTATTAATTAGGGTGTGCCTAAACGTAATAAGACCTCTATTTAGTTGTAGTCTGCTACTTAGAGATGCATAAGAAGCAAGAAGTGTACCTTGAGATCCCAGACTGATGCATTTGGCAGCTTAGTTTTGATAAATGCAGATAGATGTCAGGCACGTGAATTCAGTTATCTTTAAAACACGAAGATTTTAAAACTTAAGGATGTTAATTTATTTTATTATTTTGAAATACTTGGAGATCTTTTGCTTCATTTCTAGTATTTTTCAGGTTTTATTAATAAAATATCTGTGTTTTATTAGCTTTCAGAATGCATTCAGTAGATATCTGACTTGCACCACCTTTGGCGAGAACTGAACTTACCTTCTTTGGCCTTTTTCTGTGATTCCTTTCAAATTACCCCCTAGGATTGCACCAGGATTGAATTAATCAATGAAAGGGTGAGAAAAATTAGGTATTTGTTAAACAGCAGCTTAGTCAGTTGTATTTCTGCTACCTTTACAGCGTTCAAGAAGCACTATCATGTAACAGCAGCTCTGAATGTATTTTTATGGTATTAAGTGGTTTTTAAAGAGTGTTTGCTGCCCTCACGTGGTTAAAAAGATCATAAACTACTTTCTTCACACTCGGTTTGAATTAATCGTTTATCACTAAAAAGTAAAGTTCTGTTATGAGTTGAAAGCAGGAAGGAGAAACAAGTGGAGCAGGAAGTTAATTTTCCAGGAAGGCAAAACTTTCATAGTCATTGTGAAGGAGGGGAATCTGAAAAAGATAGAATGAGGAGGAAATAACTCCCAGTTATTTTAAAGTAGTCAGGACTACAAAATGTACAGCAATTTTGCTTGGTCCAATTCTGTGTGATTTTCAACATACACAAATGCAAGATGATAGACAGCGGTGGATATCATTCTGCATTACACAGCTGAGATCTTGAAATATGATTAGTGAAAAGTTGCCCTTGCATTTTCTATTCTGCAGTGTATTTCTTGCGTATACGGTCTAGTCTGATATACTAAGAATAACAATAAAGTAATGCTGTATGCACTTTTGAAAACTGTTTTGCTTTTTCATGTAGTGTGGTTGCAGGAGTCTGATAAAATAGATCGAGGCTTAAAAAGAGCAGTAAGGAAGGAGGAATATAGAATTAGAGATAAATGAAAAGTGACTACTGAATATATACAGCAATAGCCAAAGGGTCTTCTGGGTGCATCTGTTCGCAATGTGCTTGGATTGTAGAAGTTAATGATACTTGAAATGAAAGTACAGGGAAGTTGAAGCAGAAAGGCGAGTGAAGGAAAAAACCTGCAGAATAGACAGACACTGTGAAACTAGAGGCTTAGCTAAAATTTATCTATGAACACCAAAGCTGTGTAGTTTGAATGTGAGGAAAGTGTCTCTCATTGCTTTTATATGAATTTTTCAGTAGAGCATCCAACTGCAAGGCACTGGTGGGGTGGAGATTCTGTGTATGCATGCAGCTGAATAAATATTTTTACATAACCATTGGTGATAATCCTAAAATACATTGTATAGCTTTTCTCTAAACTTCAGTTAGCACTTCAATTATATTGACTTTTTCTCATCTACAGTCACTTTAAGTAATTGCAAGTAGGTGTAATTTTTATCACTTCAGGTCATGCCAGTAGAACTTAGTGGAATTTTGCAGTTTTCATAGTAGGAATTTACCTTGTAATTTAGCCTAAAATATGTGAAAAGATATGAGTCCACTTTTGAAACTTGAGGAGGTGTCTGGCAACTTGGATTTCAAAAGTATGGTTTAACTTCATGTTCTCAAAAGTATGCTTTAACTTCATGTTCTGAACACTCAGGATGTTATGACCCATGGGCTGTAGGATTAAAATGGGAGGTGGAGGGAGACACTCCTAAGTCTTGCTGAAGCTCTCTCCCTGGTCAGAAGAAAATTCAAGAGTGAATGACCTGAAAAGGATGGCCATAGACTTGTGATTAGAACATGTACCTGGGAGATACAGACTTAGAGCTCCGGGCACCATTTAGTGTAACTGAAGACTGCTTAGTGAAAATCTCCTGACTTTGAGATCTTAGAATAACTAAGTGTGATGTAATTGTGCCCTTCCTACAATAGTGTTCTTTCTCAGTATGTCATTATATATGGTTTAAGTAACGCAAACTGAGGCTGAAGTAAGGGTGGTCTCTAAATGTTGTAATATATACTTTGTTTTGAAGTATGTATTACATTTCATTGTGCACTCACCTGTGCTCAAAATTTAACAACCTGAAAGACCTATCGTTATTAAGGTGATTCAGAAAAGATAAAGCTAAGTGGCATGGTAGATATTAAATCTAATAAACTTTCTCTGAAGTTAAGCTTTTTTGTACCTCGTGCTTGGAACCACAAAGGATGAATGCTCAGGCAAAAGGTTGAATTAAAAATTGGTTTTGTGCTATTTCAGACTGTAGTAGGCTTTTTGCAATACCTTGTGTTTTAGCCCTATGTGTTTAAGCCCTACATTTCTAGTTGCTGGAGAAGCAAGGCTCCTTTTTAATGCATAAATATAATTATTACAGCTGTTTATTTTTTCGGTCTAAATGTTGGAGTGAACTGAAATCTTATGGGGCATAGATATTAACACAATGAACAGAAATTCATAAAAGATTAGGACCCTCAATATCAATGATCTTTGTTGATGAAGTCAGAATCTTACCTGATTGGCATTCAGAAAACAGAGTTAGGTAAATACCTTTCAAATGACCCTTTCAGAAGCCTGGATTTTCCAGAAAATAAATGCAGCCACATCAGCCCACAGAAATTAGGTGGTGTCCTCATTTTTAAAGAGGTGATCTAGATGATGGTGACTGCTGAGGACTCTTAAGTTAGTGACAGAACCAGAGATTAAGCCTGTGAGTATCAATTATGAGAGTATCTCTTACATCTATATTATTTTTTGAGACAAAGTTCTGTTCTTTCTTCTCTGCTTGTTCTTTACTGTCTTACATCTGTACCTTAGTGTAATGTGTAGTCCTCACAGTCTTTCTCTTGACTTTCCTTTGTGCTCTAGTGGTCTTATCTGCCCTGTGCCATTGCTGTGTCCTAGAAAATAATGTTCTGCTCATTCAGAAGAATGTATTTTAACCTATTCTGCATCACTAAGCAATTAAAATTTTTTATGTCCAATCTCATCAGATACAAATATGTTTTTCTATTTCTGAATTGATATTGATATTTCTTTTTAAGTTGCTAATTAAATAGTACAGTTCAAAGGTGTAATATATCCAAAGAGATGAGTAAGTAATTGTTTTGGCAGCTCCTCTTTGTCTTGAAGGTACGCGATAATTTGGAACATGCTAGCATAGCTGTCATTTATTACCTGAAAATCTGTGATTGTTGTACCACACAGGGTATTTTTTATTTCAGTGCAGTACTATGATATAAATGTACTTATTCCAAGCTATGCAGAGTTTGAAATTTGACTCACAATTTAGGAAACTTTCCTTCCCCTCCAAAAAACTCCCACTAAAATACTTGGTCTTTGCTAAACAGCAGTAAATTTTTTGACTGTTCAAACCATTGACAAGAAAATTGACTAACATGATTCATGTTTTTAGTTACCTTGAAGACTTTTGTGTGCCACTTACAAATTTTAGTTAAAATGTCTTCCCTAAAAGAAACACCAGACAAATGACAATTCTAATCCTGGCTGTGACAGCAAAATTATGAAGGTTAAACTGGAAAAAAAATCAAAGAAACATGCTGGTGAAATGCTTTCTTTTTTTCTGGGTACAATATATATTGAATATATACCTTTTTTAAGGGTACAATATAAATTGAAGCTTTTTGTTAATGACTTGTATGTAAAAAGCAATTTCACTGGCCAAAGTACTATTTTAGTATTTATACTGTGTCAGCACTTCAGATCAAGCATTGTAAAGGCTTATAAACCTCCCAAAATACTGGCTTAAACAGTCACATAAAAGATTTGTTTAGAAACAAATCCTTATTCTGCTTATAGCAATAAAAAGATAATTCTAAATATTTGCATTGGGAGGTGTAACAAAACACTCACTCTTTTGTGCCTCTTTAGTAATTGGCTTATGTGCTTTGACTTTATATGAAAAGTTGCTTTCTGGTGATTTTTTCTTTTTTTTTTTTTTTTTCTTTTCCTTTTTGGTTCTTCTTGGAAGTTTTGGTAAGAGCAACAGTTGAAATTATCATCTGAGTGCATCTTCAGCCAGGCTGCTTAGTACTTACTGAGATGTGTTTCAGGTGTGATAGAATGAAGCAGTCATTTCCAGTGAATTCACTGAGGAAACAAACATTCTTGATTTTTAACCTCGTTCACTAAGTGGGGATTCTAAAAAAATGTTACACAATGCCACACATATTCCAGTTTTCACAGTTTTATTCTTGTTTGTAAGACTCTTACTGCAGTGTTTACTAACATTTTAAATTTGCAGGGGACAAAAATAATCAGCTAACAAAACCTTTGAGTGATGAAGACCTAATTTTTGAAGTTTCATTCATTGTCTCATTAGCGTTCTTTATAACACTTTAAACTGAGGCTATGATACTTGTATCATTTCCAGTATTCGGAGTTCATGGGTGCTTGTCTACCCAGGGTGCTTTTTCAAATGAAAATAAAATTCCAGATTCACTTTTTCTCTTGCAATAAATCTGTCTGGAAAGGTATTTAAGTTTCACTCAGTATAGTCAGTTTGCAAAAATCTGGTTTCTGTTCAGTTTCCTGTTTGTGATGTATGTCTGGACCTGTGTACAGTAGGATAACTTTTCATTTTGAGGCATGGCCACCAACATTGCAGCAACGTATACTGGCTTCTTGTAGTAGGACTGAGGAATGGATTTTGAGATCTCCCCCTACTGTCAGATCTCCCTTCCTGCCTCCCTCCCCCCCAGAAGTCAGATTTTATTTTAAAATCCATTTTGACACACTATTCTGCTGGGAAGGATTCCAAGAAAGAAATACTTAACAGTTTTTTGGCCTCCTGTAAAATCTTATTGCTCTGTATAGCTCAAAAGAGATAGGGAAATCTTAATCTGTTTATTAGTGTGCATCTCTGAAATCCTGTTAAACGCAGAGAAGGATTTTCCTGAAGAAATAAATGTAATAACTGTAATTAGTTCTTATTGTTTCTGCTATAACTTAAGGGTGTTTAAAAGTCTCACAGAGATCTTTTGTTTGAACTTCAAATGTGAGTTTGGTCCAGGGAGTGACCAGGAATGATACCCATATTCCCTTACTGTTGAGAAACTTTATACCTGTGAGAGAAGCTTTTGCTTTAAAATTCTTTTGGAGTTTAGGAAAAAAAATGTCTTGGATAGCCATTATGCAGATAAACAAGGGATTTGTAAAACAGGATGGTGTTGTTCATTTAAAACTATGTAAGTCTCCACATTGAATTGCAGTATTTTTCAAACATTCAAGGAATACTTTACTATACCCACCTGTTCCGCTACTGTTTTAGCAATATGGGCTACAGAATGTCCTTTTTTTTTTTTCCACCCTCCCTAGAAATTGAATGAGGTTCTTTTACTTCTGTGTTTGTATTGTACCCAGGTTTTAATGTCAGTCATATGAGCCTTTTAGCAATGTTAATCACCGTTTCTGACTAAACATTTGGACTCAGAGATTTAAAAGACAAGCGATTCCATTTACCAGGTGCAGGATACAGCATTTGTCAAAGTATTTTTAAATTCAGATAGAGAAACTTAAGCATACAGAGTTGGGGGGAGAATCTTGGGACTTAAATAAAGGTTATTAAATATTATAGTTTGACTGCAGCAACCTTGTTGCCTAGTGGACAGAATACAGTAAAATAAACGAACAGAAAACACCAACACCACACCACCACCATTACCACCCCCTGCCCCCCACAAAAATAACAACCCCCAGAAAACCCCTAACCCTCTCATAAATGCCAGGTTTATTTGGATTCTGCATAGCATAGCTAAAAGTTTACTGAAGAGCTCTTTCTGGCAAGGGATTTAGGAAAAAAAAAAAAAAAAAAATCCGTATGATGTAAATGCTTTACTATAATGTCTTTTTGAACTTACTCCCAGAGAAATACAAGTTTTATTTAGACAAGACTTCTACAACACTTGTGAGAAAAGTATCACAGCCAAAAATACTTCAAATTGTGATTCTTATATAGTTGAAATAATATAAGGATGCAATGTATTGTTTACATCAGTAAAGTACTAAATAATTATAAATACATAAATAAATATAAATTCTATCTAAAAATACAAATATATCTACGAAGCATATAGATTTACAAAAGTACAATAAAAATTAAATACACAAAAATAGCAGATTGTAAGATTCAAAATATCCCTTAAACAGTCTGTGAAGCTAGAGGAAGGTGTGCTGAATTGGAGAAATATTCAAATACAAAATTTATAAAGAAAACTGCACAAGCCAAGTATTTACATGCACAGGGATGATGTCTTCTGTCTGTGTTCAAGTTTTGATCCTGTCTAATCTTGCAACAGCAATTAGGTAAAAACTAACACCTTGTGGATAGAGAGTCTTTTGAGGAACAATTTGTTTTGCAGGAAAATGAAACGGATTAATTGGTTGTCCTTTTCCTTATGAGTCATAATTAAAACATTTCCCAAATGGTGGAGGATTGCTGTCTCTCATCATAGGTCACTTGGTGTGAGCTGTCTCACTTTGCATCCTATAGCCAATGTAAGCACACTAAAATCATATGCTAGGGACATAATAGCTAGGTGACTACTTCCAAAGCTTGAGCATTTAGGTTTATTTAAAATTACTATTTTGACAAGGTTTTTTGTTATTCATTATATATAGTACATAAGCTTTTCTTCCCATTTTGACTCATCTAGTTATATCTGCCAGATACATAAAGAACTTGGTAAGTGGGAGGAAAGAAATGCATTCTACACAGAAAATGTACGGCATACTGGTACCTTTTAAACTCTGTTTGAGGCTTAAGTTACAAGCCATGGGTTTTAGAGGAGGGGAAATATCTTCCATAAGGAAAGTAATTTTTAAAGGTAATTGGTATGAGATAGAAGTTTCTTCAAATTATTGTAGCTTTGTTTCAGTCTCGAGTAGTTTTTTAAGATGATATATATCTTCTTTCAGAAAACTGAGATGTGGGAGAGTGAGAAGAGTGAGGAAGACATGGAAGAGTATATCTGGGAAAATAGCCGCTCTCAGAAAAATATGCTGGATACACTACTTCGAATAAAAGCCTCAGAGAATGTTAGTAATATAACTAAGGAAGAACTTCTTGCATCTGAAGTAGTTAAGAATTACAGAAACTCTGTAATTGCACTTAAAAATGAAGGTGAAACAGAATATAACATGTCTCAGTATAAGGAATCCGTGAAGAAACTACTGAATATACAAGCATTACCATGAGAGCAGACTCTGCAGGTACAGAAATATTAAACTACTATGTTAATATTTCTCTGATATGGATGTATAATTATTCACGACCTTAACCAAAAATATGAAACTTGATGAATTAATTTAAATAGTAATCAGATTTTTCTTTACTGCTGGATTTTCTTGTAAATGTAATTTTCCTGTCCATGAATCTTGTTCTTTGAATAAAGTGTATTTTGAGTCATATCGGTGACCTGAACATTCTATTCTCTGCTTTCTTAGCCTGGAAGATCCTGGTTCAGTTCTCTGCTTAATCCCATTCTGGCTCCTCACACAACTTCTTTTGGCATATAACTTAGAGCAGCAATGTCAAAAATAATGAAATGACTTACGCTCTGAGTTGTATTAATGAAGAGTCTGAAAGTTAAGAGCTCTAAACTTTCTAAATGCTTTTCAAATGTCACTGAGATTTTTCTCTATCTGTATTCCCTATCTGTAAAATAAAGATAATGTTGCCTGAGTAGCTTAACTTTTGGAGAGGTGTTGAAGCACGCTGAGCAGTGTGAGGCTCTCAGTTGTCATCATAAGGGCTAAAAAATACCCTTTGTAAAAATACCTGTCTCTAAAATGATAGAATAAAATAAAATGGGATGGTAGTTGGAAGGTGAACTAACAGTTATTTACAGGATACCAAAGTACCTGGGAAAGGAAGAGAGATGGGAGTTCCTGAAAGGGAGAGCTGGTTAGTAGTGAGGCGACTGTATAGCTTAACTAGGAATGGACTGAGTCATGGTACCCTGAGGCCTGCAGAGGTGTCCCTCGAATGTACCCAGGCTCTTCAAGGAAAAAAACATTTATACTATCCAGCTTACTGCTGTGAAGCATAGAGAAAGAAATTATATGGATGTTGATCTTATATGTGGTAATTGGTATTTGAAAGGAATTGATTTGAAACTCTGGAATCACGGGCAGCTTTTTTATTGCCTTCTCAAGGTTAAGAAAAAAAAACAAAACACAAAAGCAACTTAAAAATAGCAGCTAGGAAGGACATAAATAACTCTGTTCTTGCTTTTATTGTACCTTCCTGGTTTACGAAGATTTCAGCTTAGAGAGAAAGTCTTCATTTTCTGGAAGGGGCAGAGGGAGTTTTTATTCATCAGACTTTAGGATTCTGCGTACCTATAAAAGAACCTAGCACGTGGCCCTGCCAGCAACTTGTTGAGAGGAAACAGCAAAAGAATAAGGACACTGAAAACTGAAGAGGAATTGATTTCTGCAGAGTGTTTTATGTGGCTCAACTCACTCACTGCTAGGTTGCTCATTTTTTGTTTTGTGTTTACATTCAGCTAAAGAGTGCGTGTATTCCCATTTCCAAAATATTTGTCAGTTTTGGAAGGGTTATTCTTAGGTAGAGATTGTTTCATGTGGCAGCTTTTTTTTCTAGAGCTGCAGCTAAATTTGAAAAATGCTTGTCCAATAATCCCAATTTTGCACTAACCAGCTTGGTTGTTTAGTGGTCCTTCCTCTTCAATTTGTATTAGTGTGAAGTTTTAGCAGAAGCATAATATGGGGAAGGTTTTGATGGTTATCAGGTTGTCCCTTTATTCGGGGACAGTGGGGGTAATGTTTAAAATTCTCATTTGAAATAGTACAGCTTTGTAATTCCTAAATCTTTTTTGAACAGCCATGAAACCAAAATTACTGAGGAAGTAACTACAGTTTGACTCAGAGAATGGTATGGATGGTGGAGTTGTGCCTGGCTTTATTCCAAAGAGGGTTTGGTTCTAGTATGTACACAAGAGAAATTTGTTTCCTTAATTATCTTTGTCAGTGCTTGCAAAAGGACTGGTGTACTAGCAAGCATATGTAACTAACTTCTGTTTTGCAGTGGTATGTCTTGTACAAGACCATCATTAGTAATGCCTTTAAATGTTTTAAGAAGCCTAAACCGCCATAAACTTGCTTTCCTCCATAAAGTTGTCCTTGCAGGACATACGAGCTACCTGATAAAATCCTCTCTGTAACAGTGGACAATTCAGTTTTCCTTTGGTCTTCATAGACTTTAAATGGACCTAAGCAGAACTCTGTATGAAGGACACGCAAGTGTCTACCAACGATAGATTATACCTACTGGACGAGAAAAATGTTGGGACTAATTCACTGTGGTCCCTAACCACATCCAACACTTACTATCAGAAATTAATTAAAGGTACCAGTTTTCCAGTATTACCTGGCTTAATGACCCTATGGCTATACAACACTTGGCCAGCTGGCCTTAGAAATTTGCAAGATTGACCTCCAGCCTTGGTTTTCAATGTCGTCTTCACTTCCTCTCCTTGATAAGAAATGTAAGAGCAAAATTCAGAGCTTTATAATCCTGTAAGTGCCCAATTAAGCTGCTAGAATCAAAGTCATTATAAAATTCAGAGTTACACTTCTGATTTTTACTAAAAATGGTTTATATTTTACGGTATAGGACTTGTGTAATGCAGTGGACTGGATCAAAGGTAGCCTGGGTTATATTTTGAGCTCTTTGTCATCTTGGATGTTTCTGTTTTTCTGCTTCTCCCTCCAAACAGTTCATGTTTGAGGGTGGCAGTATTTCTCTGTGATTGTGTAGAATACCTAGAGCACTCCAGTGGGAGTCTTCCCAGCCTTATGATTATAATATAGCACGTGTTTTTATGAACTGCATATCTTTATTTTCCTATATAATACTCTTGCAGACGATCTCACTGGAAACGTGCACTGAAGTTTAAAAACTGTGAAGAGTTAAAGAGTAATAGCCTTACAGATTAAGCAACTCTACAGCACAGTAATAAGTGCATCCTTAGGAATGGTCACTTACTAATGTATCATATACATTATAATGTAAATGCATGTCTCTAACATGTGTATCTGTCTATACATACCTGTGTGTATGTACATTCTTCTCTTATATGGAGACGCTCGTATTACTTTTAAATAGAAATGTAGATAGATAACACTGAAATCAAGAAACAGGCTAGGCCCCCCGGGTGCATTAATTCAGAAAGAAGGAGGAGCAAAAAACCACACATAATATCTAGAGGCATTGGCTGTCTCCATAGGTAATTCTTTCACTGGTGTTTACTGGCCAAGAGGAACATGGAGCTAGTTCATGACAGCATTGACCTCAGGCAACCCTGTCCATCATAGCTTGAAACTTGAGCAGGAAGGCTACTATATGTGCTTCTTTGCGGTCACTGTTCTAACCTCCAAGTAGCAGATGTCTCATTTCAAATCCAAACACTTGCCCCCGCAAACTGGAAAAGTAAGTTCCTTACGGCAAGGAAAAATAAGCTGTCTCCAATGGAAAAAAACTCACACAAATTAAGTTCTTGGCCATCTGGAATAGTTGTGATGCATAGTTTCGCTGGTGCTGTTGAGGAGACTAACCTTTCTTTTATCTCCCATATAAACATTCCAAAGAAAGGTTGAGATCTAGCGTTTGGTCAAACTGGAAAAGAACTTGCTTTGTCAGTATTCTGGCTAAGTTTTTGCATCTAGAAACTACTGTACTCACTGGCATCAGATGTCTTTAGTAAAACAGTGTGCCAAGAGTTGTGAATTGAAACGTTCGGTGTCGCTAAATAGTTTCTTGAGGTTGTTTGTTCTATCGCGCTTTTGCCCTTTAAAGACGGGTTATCAGACACTAAGCATAATCTCTTGCTCAGATTAGACAAGAAGGCCTGTACGGAGACATAATTTGGTCTTTGGCAAGGAGAGTAGATGTTACAACTACTTGTAACTTCACCAAGCCCTAAGACCTGACTGTTGTGTGAAGAGTTGGTAAACGCCTACAGATAATCTCATGGTCCTCAGAGAACCAATATATACTCCTGACTGGAGTTGGCACTTTTTGCCCTGTTTTCAGGCATAGCATTCTACAAGCACAAGTAAACGATAAAAGGATGGTTGCCTAAAAAGGGATGTGCTGTCTGGACAAACCATCCTTCTACCCATTTCTTGCTTTCCCTCATACTTAAAATGTATGTATTTATTTTCTGGTGACTCTTCTAGTCTTCAATAAAATAGTTCTGCTACTGTGCTTTATATAACCCTTTTCCTGCCTTTTTTTTTTTTCTATATGCCAACAAATGGAGAATACTCTGCAGAAGGTGATCTTAAGTATTCTAGTCATTCCATCCTGCCCTGGAAGTGTTTGTGCATGGGACACAGAAATTTTCACTTCTGTCTCATTTGGGTTTTTTTGTGAGTATTGGGATCCTGGTTCCATTATAGATTTCTGCACAACATAACGTTAAGGGTGAGTATCAGAGGGGCATCAAGGTGCTATTAAATGCACTGTACAGTCACTAGTCTGCAGATGAGGAAACCATGGACGCCAAGGATGACTGTGACTTGCTGCAGATCACACAACTGATAGGCTGGATAGAAGTTACTTTTCTGAGAGGAAAAGGAGGTGAAAAAACACCTGTTTTAAAATAAATAGTATATTACCTATGGCTTATTTCTATTAAAACTGATGCCTTGCAGAGATTTGCATTTTGGGCATGTTGGAGCATAGCGTGTCCAGTGAAAGGATTTCTTTGCTAGTCTTTTCATTTGTAGGTATACAACATCTCTGATGTAAGAATAGCAAGTTCTCACTTTTTTGGTAGTTTATTTTTTTAAAAAAATCCATTCTGCTAGTAGCATCCATCCCTTACAACTAGCTTTACTTCTTTTTTCTTGATTCAGTCTGCTATGGAGGATCATTTGTAGCAAAGGAAGGGTTAAACAGGCTGGAAGAAGTATAGCACTGTTGACTTTGCAGCACTCCAGACTGTTAGCGGATGTTTCATGGAGCATTTAGGTAGCAGCCCAGCATGAATAGGAAGAGTCAGGGTAAGAATAGATACTAAGGTTTCGGGGAATGAAAATAGTGCAAGTCTTGTATAATAAAGGTATTGCAATATGTTAGAACCTGTCTCAGTTTTCAATTAAATTGCATAATATTTATCTGAAAACAGCAATATCTTCATTGTACAAGAAGGGATGTCCCGCGTTCACTTTTGCTTCCGATGTTTCCTGTCTTGAATGTTACCCAGTATCATATGGTTACTGCAAGATACCAGTACTGCAAGAACTATCTTGCCTTAGACATGCAGTGATCTTGCTTATGTGGCTTCAAGTTCAGCAATATGTTATATATTTTATATATATATTATGGATTCAAGAATCTTCCTCTGTTTTATATGCATGATTAAATAATGAATTGAATCGGAAATGCATTCTCAGTATGATAAATTCATAGGTAAAGGGTATTGTGTTACTACCGCCTCAAACTGTTAAACAGTTCTGCAAACGTTTCTGTGTGAAGCAGGGAGAAAGAGGTGTTCTGCACTCTCTTTTCTTTAAAATCTGGAAAATGGAAAAAATATATTTATATTCAAATGAAAATATCCAAAGTTTGAAATAACTAAATATAACACAAAATGCGTATGCTTCTGTAACTGAAGATAACTAATATTTTCACAGAAACAGAACATAATTTTTCTAACTGAATTGGACTAAGCTGCCTGCATGTGAATCCTGTATCCTAAAAATTGCATGCAATAATAATTTTAGTAAGTTCCAATATTTTCAGGATAAATTATATTTGGAATTCAATGCTGCAAGGTCTTGAAAATAAAGTTTGAAATGCCTTCATTTCTCAAGTAACATCTTCTCTTTGTCTGGGAGCTATTGAGACTATAATGTGAACACAAGCAGGATTTTAATGGCTCCATTCAGCCTGAAGAAAGGCATCACAGAGTGCCAATCTAGTGTCTTACAAAGTATTTGTCTGAGTCTAGGTTCAGGCTTTTTAATTCCTATTCATAGAAAAATGCAAAGTTCTTCAAAGTGCAGTTTTTACTGAGCCCTCCTTTGGCAGCGAACATATGCTGCACCATTTTTATTGTTTTGACCATTTGAACAAAGAGAGAATTTCATAAGACGTTTATGTGTTACTGCGTTACATTGGATGTTTATTCGTCTGGTAGCGAATAGGCAAGCAGAAAGGTAACTAGCTGGATTTTAGATCTGCTTTTGAGATCTCTTTACATTTTAGATGCAAGTTGGTTTTAAAATGTGTTTTCCTTGGTTACATGATTTTAAAAATTACGGGGAGAAAAATTAATTTAAAAAGCGCTTTCATTGCAAATTGGTGTGACAATGCCGGCTGAAGTGTTTTGTGGGAGAATCCTGTGGCAAAGTGTGCTTGTCATCAGTACTAAGTGAGATGAAAAGTATGACCACTTGACTTGGAGCATGTGGTTGACCAGTTTGTTTATTTAATGTATTTGATCAGCTTGTCATGATGTGTGAAGCACCTGAATGTTAACAGTGGTAGAGATCAAAACGTGAAGTTTGCAAACTTTCGATTTTCTGGTTAAGACCTCATAGATGGGAATCAGTTATGCCTGCTTGTGTCTTTAACGAAAAGGTGTTTCACTGAGCCATGAACATTTCCTTCAGAATTTGATTGCTAGAGAACTGTACAAAGAGAATCCTGAACCACTTGGTCTGCATCTCCTAATCTAAAAAAGATCATACTGACGGTCTCAGCGCACGTCACCATTTCCAGGGCAAGTTGTGGTGAAAGGATATAAAGCACATCACAGTAATCTACAGGTTGAGAAACTGAGTTCCTCCTCTGACATACGTGTGCCTGTTTCCTAATTAAGTAAATCAGACCCGAGACTTTTCCTTTTCAGGGTCAGAACCATGAACATTACTGTAAGATGAAAAATATGTTCTTTATTTGCAATATCACCGCATTCATCCTTTGATACAATATATCTTGGTTCCTTTACTCCTAGTTCCTTTCCTTTTGATCTTAAAAACCTGCAAAAGAATACATGTCAACTTCTTCTAACTCAGAAGAGCCCTTGGGGTCTCATCATTCTTGGTTGAAATTTTTAGTGATAGTTAAACTGTGCTAGATTCAGTCACATGATGAATTAGAAAAGTGCAATTTGATGATAAAAGTCAGCTTGTTAAAATTTGAAGTACATCATGCAGTGAGGTATCTATCTAGAGTTTGTGTCTCTTTACGTATAAGCATAGCACTACCCTTACAAACAAATCATACCTAATCTTAATTTTTCTAGCTAAAATAGAAGGAATTTCTTTTGTGTTATTTCAACTGATTAAATAACCCCACTCCTTTAAAATGTTCTTACGCTGTCAGTCTTCCTTCTATTACATATAAATTACCATACAAGGTCAATCAAATAGTATAAATAAGCGGGTTTTTTTAAATTTCAGTTTTCTAAACTACAGTCCTGATTAATGTGGGTTAAAATATAATTTTAGAGGTCTTTTTCTCTGAAACCAACCTGCTCAACTGTAATTATGTATTCATGTGGCCTTACAACCTCATCACTGTAGTCTTTGAACATTGCATGGATCTTACTAGTTTTAAAATAATTTTCTGCCACATAGACATGTGACAATCAGTTTTATTTTTTATTGTTTCCTTTTATAACATTTACACTTGTCTGGGAAATAGAAGCTTCTTACAGCAAGTGAAGAAAGTGAGAAATTCTGAGGCTTCAACAAGTTTAAAAGAAGAAGAACAATCCTGGTTACTGTTGAAAATGTTTGCTTTGCTAAGCAAACTTCCTGAGTAAGGTAAGGCAAGGAAATACCTGCTACCTTGTTGATCTAGTCGCTTGATTTATGTTCAGGAGGAGCACTTTTATGAATAGAGTATACAGGATGAGGAAACAAAAAAAAAAAGCATTTTTTATTACAAAGCTAACTCCTAGAGCTTTCAAAACATTTTGTCTATTCCTCTGCAACATACATTAAATGACTATTCCTGTTTTAAAAAGCTAATGACGTAAAGGCTGAATATGAGTAGGCAAGAAAAAGCAAGTCAAGGTGGACAACACTGATGCTAATTGCAAGGCATGAACAAATGTTAGCCACGTTTGTGCTTCCCTTAGCCAGTAACCAAATGGTTAATGCATTGCAGAGCAAGTAAGTTTACAAAAGCAGTTGTATACTGAAGGTGCCACTGGAGGGTCTTGAAAAACATTTGAAGTGATTGTCATCAGAAGAGTGATGTGAGAAGTGGGGGGAAGGTAAAACATAAAGATTGTGATCAGCTGTTTGGGTATGAGTTAATGGAATTCAGTGGTTTTGGGAACTTGGGTTGGTTTTGGTTTTTTTTCTTTGAAGAAGTAGAGAGTGCTGGCCAAATTGTTTTATCTCAATATTAGGGATACAAGGGGAAAAAAGGTCAATCTAGAACTTAGTTGGAGAGAAATGGACAGTTTTTATAGGAACAACTAGATCTGAGGCAAAGGATGATTACAGTTAAATGATTTTATGATACTATAAAGCTTCAGTCAGTTTTACTGATTGCACTTACACTTAGTTTTCTGAGGTTAGTTCTAAGTCAGGGGAAAGAATACGTACACCTGCAGTGAATCTGCTTTCTTAAGTTAGGGAAAGTGTTTACTGTTTTTTAGGCATTAGTCTGGGTCAGATTATGAACCAAAATGTGTTCTAACACCTCTAAGCATGCAGTGGGAGCTGTAAGTGTGTACCTCTTCCCCAAAGAGACAGGGGAATTGTGCTTCATCTGTCAAGAATTAAATTACAATCAAAATATTCTGAAACCATCAGTGAAAAAATTACCTTTGATTCTGTAAAAGAAATAATCTGGTATATACAGTTCATTTTTTAAAAAGCTGTTTTTTCCAAAACAAGAATGGTGACAGTATTTTACAAATTACTTTTGACAGTAAGTGTATTTTATGAATTGTCTCGACATTGTTCTTCTTCTCCTTATGGGCTTATACTGACCTGTCCTATTTCTGCAACGCCCTGCTGTGAAAGCGACAGTACAACAGCAAAGGAAGATGAGGGAAGCGCAAAGAACAACAGGAATCAACCAGACACCCAAAGCTGCAGCTTCCCAAGCAGGTGCTTCATTATCCGAAGTATAATTCCTACCACTGTAGCCTTTGGTTTCATTTAAGTGTTGTTTACTGCTGTTCAGGCGAGGAGGAGTGGGCATGTGGGATGCTTCCTCATCAGACTTGGATAGCAAAGTTGAAGGCACAGTCTTTTTGTCCAAGCTGGTGATTGATTCAGTGCTTACCGAAGCTGTGCTTGTCCTCTTAGGAAACTGATCATCCATTGGAAAAGTTTCTTCCGTGGAATAACTGGTAGTTTCAGGTTTTTTGACCATCAGGTTTGTACTGGATGTATAAGGGTTTGCTGTTAAGCTGTGGCTAGTGGTAGAAGGTGGAGCTTGGAGCAGAAGAGAACTTGATGTGGCGTTATGATGCTGGCATCTTTGCCACTCGGTGGCCTTTGTGCTGCTTTGCCTTTCATATTTATTTGGTGAGGAATGAGTATTTGGTTCTTTAGATGTCAGTTTTTCAAAAATAAGAAGGTCTGGATCAATCCCTATTAAATCATAAACAATGTTAGTTTATGTGACAGAAGCTCATCTGCACATCCACAAAAGGAGCACGTGGAGACAATGGTAGGTCAGGGAGCCCAAATAATACCCATCAACACCTTCTGGTCTGGGGGTGTCACAGCCTAGGATTTTGGGACACCTTATGGGGTGCAAAGGAAGTGAAGGAAGTGCATTTTGGGATTGCACAGGACTTACTATGGAATGCTTAGGGCAGGAACCAAAGGTGAGGAAAGGAAGGGATCTAGGCTACTGGGGAGTAATGGAGTCCTGTCCAGCTCTATGTGTGTGTGACAGTCTGTACCAGCAGCTGGCGGGGTGCTGCGCCCTCAGGGGCTTGTACGTCTGGGCTACAGCAACAAGGGAGACTGGGGGCCGGGCGTAGCTACCGGGAAGACTGAGCATCTAAGCCCAGCTGCTGGGGGGGATTCGCATTGAACATACGTGTAGTTATATACTTTGCCATCCTTATGCAGATTGCCATCCTTATGCACCCAGAGAAAGGACGATGCAGCTCTTGGTGCTGCCTGTGTTCTCGTGTCTCCTTTACGCGTATGTCTGTGTAACCTGTATGGCTGGCTCTGTATCTGTGTGTACTTGTGGTATGTATGTGTGCTCTTTGTGCATGTGCCTAATGGGAATACATTTCCAGCCTTGCTGCTGGTTGGAGCTGGGGACAGGGAGCAGTGGGCAGCCTCGCCTCTCAGTCTCTCAGATCTGGTATGGTATTTTTCTCAAGCATAGTGTCGATTAAGTATCAGAATCCCATGAATCTTGAAAGCAAGGTGTATCTTCAAGGTCCTTTCTCTAATACTGAATGAAAGAAAAGGGGGAAGTATTCTCAGAAGTAGGTGCATTAATGAAAAAGGAAATACCCTTTTCTAGCATTGCATGTTACTTCAGAAGACCCTTTAGCACAGTAAATGACCTAGTATAATTTTAACATTTCCTATAGTTGCTATGGTTTCAGCCTTTATAAATTAAATGCTTGGTTACCTGTTGTGATGTTGTACAGAATGACATTGATTCTAGCCTTTAGTATGCAACTTTCCAGTGCTGGGCAAGACATGTGCAGGCAATTCATATTCTCATTAATAGGTCCATGGTAGAACACTGCCAGATTGCAGGAAACTATAACATAAAAATAAAGTTGAGCTTATCATCATAACGAACATTGCATTGTGCATGTTATTACATTATTTAACATCAGAAGATCATTAATACTGGGGAGCTCCATACTACTTTAAATCTGTGGTTCTCTAATTACCATGCAAACTAATTAACCACCTAGTCAGTAAAGTGGAACTGCTTATAACTGTATTCTTCTTTTAAGAAGAAGGAATAGATTAGCCATCTGAATTCGAAGTGTGCTTCTGATAAAAAAATAAAATCATATGCTTTAGACTGTAAGACTGTAGTCTTCCTAACAGTTGCCTTCCTTCACATCTCAGCTGCGGTGAGTGGACCACTTCTAAAAGCAAAGTGATCAAGGAAGACAACTTTGAGATGTTTGCTCGTGTGTAATATACCTGTCTACTTAAAACTGGACTGCAACCTGTCATTTCACCCAGATTATTAAAAAAACATCCTGAACTGCAATAAGTAAGTGACATCCTGCCCTGCTGCCAGTTCCTGGTTGTTTTTCTTGTTTGCCTTTGGGCTATTGAATTTCTGTGAATAGAGTAGTTCAGACAATTCTTTATTTATGTTTGGAGTTTCAGTTCTGTCTTCCCACATTGGAAATCAGGGCTGAAGTAATAATGAAAAAACGCCTGGACAACTGGTCACTGAAACCCGATTTTCAACAGTATATAGATGCCCGAATAGTAGTGGGTTAAGATTTAGATTGAAAATATATGTTACAATACTTATGGTTAGAGTCACACTAAGATTCTTCTTTCAGAGTCTCACAGGACATCAAAATCTCAAGTCAAAATAGCAAGTCAAAAGTTAATGTTATTTTATATCAATGTGTTTGGAGCAGAATTAATGCTAGGTTTTGTTTCAATTGTATGAAGTTTTGGGGGGGTTATTTTATTTTACCCGCCTTGAATGTAACCTGCATACCTGAACTAGTAACCTGAATGGCTACCTGCAATTAAAAAAAGTATTGGCAGGGCAGGGGGCACATTCAATAGCAGAAAATACTGTAAATTATTAAAACAGCTAAGGAGAACTTTTCTGATATTGATTCTGACTCTCAAGCTTTGCACTTCAGAAAATTTTAGCATACCTTCTGACTCTAAATTGGACAATCTGTGTCTGAAATAAGCTTTTTGAGATAAGATCTGTATTTGTTAATGTAACTGTCTAGAACATGTGAATTAGTAGGGCTGAAGAGCTGCTGTAGAGTTGTCATTTTTGTTTCTCTTTAAATATTGGAAAAGCATTCTAGTTACAGTGTATTAATGTAACACCTTTACAATAAAGCTTTCTTTTACATAAATTGTTAGGAAGCTACCTAGCTTTATAAATGTATTCTATTTACTTAGGTATTTATTCCAAACATTTTTCTCACATTTATAAGTAATGAAAATTTATAAGTAATGAAAACCATTTGTAATACTTTTTCAATGAACAACAGAAAAAGTCATGCAGCTCTTTCCATTTTATGTGTAACTAAAAAATAAAAAAAATCTCTAACCTATCTAAAAAAAGACATAAATCCTTAACCTATCTATAAATGAGAAAAGGAAGAAAATACATGAAACCTGTGCTTACTATCTTTTCTGTGTTATTTGTATTTTTTCATCTGGTAGCCTCAACACTGCATCATAGATTTAACACAGAAAAAACACACCTTGAAAATGTTTTTTTTCCACCATAATGAACTCATCTGCCCTAAAAGAGAAGTATTATTTTCAAAAGATGTATGTGATTAATAAAATAAAAATTTGCAATGAAAATGCACTTGGTCTGAACAATACAAATTCAGCAGCTCTATGAAAGAAAAAATGGCAGAAGTGCTGCTACAGAATTTGTATTGTCTTGTCTTTTTTAGCTACCTACACAAAGATCAAGGTTGTCTGCCCAGCTGAAACAAAACCAGTAATATTTCCAAGTAAAACTGGGATCCTAAACTCTAATGATAGCAAGGTAAAGATACAATTTGTCATGAAAGCGAAATCAACGATGATAATTAGTGTTTTTTCTTTCACTGATATAATTTCCATGTCCTATATCTACCTCTAGTTAGGCTTCACCAGTTTCCAGTTCTGTGCCATAGGAACTTGAGTTTAGAGTAGATATTTATGAAAGTAAGACTGGTACAGAGAAGGTTATGATTATCAGAACGATAGAAGATCGTAACTTGTGAAAGACAGAATCATAACCTTACAGGGATTATGCAAAGCCCTGCCCTATATATCACTTGGTTTACATTTTTCTTTAAAAGATTAGAAACATTATGCAGTGTTAGAGAAGCGTATTTAGCCAGTACATAACTATTTTGATATACTGCATGAGGACTAAAAACATTTCTACAGGCAACGTATAAAAAACATTGGCTTCTACAGCTAAAGGAATTTAAAATCCAATGACTATTTTAAAGAAGATAATTCTGAAGATAGAAATAGTTCTAGGCATCGGTTAACATTTTGCATCACTTCTAGCATAAGTTAACAGTTTAAAAGACAAAGCCCTTCGAATATTTCAATGAAACATCCATGTAGTACTTGCTTTTCTGTGATATCTTTTGTTCAAGGATTCTTAAACTCTCTGCAAACACTGACAATGTGGTATTATTGAAGTCATTGTTTGAAAAATCACAATTTTCAGATATTTGCTCATGTTGATGATTTTTCTTCCAACAGAAAACCATTCTTCACTTGCATCACGTGTTGTAGCAGTGTGTACCCTTGCCTTCAGACCCAGGTATACGATGTTCTGGATTTTATCGAAGAATGGATGTTTTGTGCTAATAGTGTATTTTATGTTTGTTTTTTAGTGTGATACATGAAAACTATGCAGGTTTCTGATATAGACACTATCCTATTTAAGAATATATAAAATCCCTAGAAATACATGTATTTGTTTGAAGGGAGGAGTGAAATCTTTGAAACCTTTCCAATCTTCCAATTTTGTGCAAAGTTTAGTTGTCATTAGAGACTCTGGTTTTTAGCATGAAAATATTAAATAGTAGGAAAAAGCTCATCTGAAGAACTTGGCTTCTGTGGATATATTCTCTTTGGGATCTGTGATGGATTTTATTGCATAAAATTGATTAAGAAAAATAAGTAACAAACCTAGTTGTTGGTAAGGGAGGATAGTTCTTTGGTCACGAAGAATCCTTTAAAAGCATTCTATGATGTATTTTGCATTGGTTTGAGGAGATACAAGCAACATATTTTATTGCTTGCTTTTAAATTATTTCAAAATTTTCTTTTTGTCTTGTAAGATTAGCTTTCGGTAACTGTGCTGTTACTGCGAATCCAGCAAATCAACTTATCAACACTTCTTGAAATCTTAATTAGGATATTCATTAGCAATAGTATTTGTTAGTGACTACATCTGTCTCTTTGGGATTATATGGAAACCACAAGCTAATTTAAAGGGTATCTTTGAAATGCCATCTGATGACTCTGTATTTTATGTTTAAGAAAGAAGTTGGCTCCTACTAGGAATGCTGCTGGCTGCTACGTTAGTTGTCTCAGTGTCAGGTTGTCAAGGTCATATTTTTGCTCATAATTCAAAATTTCATCAGAATTTATTTTGACTGTTTTTAGTAACTGGTAGCTCACTTTCATCCTCCATACCCAAAACCCTTTCACGTCCTCTGAGTTTTGCGGTCAAATTTAGGCACCACAGATACACACTTCATGTAGTCTTGGGCTTAAGACAAGCAATGATTTTTCTTATTTTTATTCCAAATCTGATTTTACAAAGGCTGGGGAAAAGGTGTTGCCAGCTGAATAACTGCTATTTATTACTATAACTTTATTGCTCACATTAATGTTATACCTTGGTTGTACCAGAAACATGGTGTAAGCACAGAACAAGAGAGGGCTCTCTCCAAGAAAATTAATATTCTTCTATCTGTGAGAAGGCTAAATTCTGTGTTCCCTCCCCTTTTCCCCTCACCATCTCCTAGTCTAGTACTGTAGTCCATGAAGAGGAGTCCTGTTGAAATCAGTGTCACTGATTTTTCTCCGTGGGACTAGATAGTGATGGATACCGAAGAGTTAATTGTTTTAATGTTAGAATTGCCTACAAACTTGATGGCAGAGATCTAAATTTTCAAAGCAGACCCTAAGATTTTCATGTGTTTCTAGTGTAGTCTTCTAAAAAATTCGGATTATCAAGTTCCTTTCTATGGGACTGAAGATGGGGGAACAGTTACAACGTGCCTCTGCTTTCCTGCCTCAAAATATGCATATATCCCAGGTTTTTGCATTATTTCTTCTGCAAATAAAGGAATGTTTATTTTAAAATTACCCAAAATGTTTTTCCTCATACGTCATGATGCAAATTTTACTGTATGCCACAATCTTGATAGTAAACACTCACCATTCCTCAGAAGGCAGCAGGTTCTGCTGCACTGTTGAGGTGAGACTTCGGCATAAATCTTCAGCACCTGGGCTCCCCTCTTCTGCGATTCCTGCAGGTCAACCAGAAGACCTGGGAAGCGTCGGATCCAGCAGTTCTTGTAAAAGGTAGTGGGTGAGCAGAGAGAGTCTGACTCCACAGCCAAACCCAGGACCAACAGCACTTCTGCTATTGCCACCGGCAGAACCATCTCGTCAATGTAACGATGAAAGTCAGCACTTCCTGAGTGCTTAGTCAGTACGCTTTCTCCTCCACGGATGCACTAAACTTTGGACCAGCATTTTAAGAGACAATTTCTTGAGTGGTGAGGATACTACCAATTCTGCCAGGGACATGAGCCAGAGGATGTTTTTTCCAAACAATTCCCATGGTGCTGTTTGGGCAGCTGCTGGAAGGGAGCAGCCATTTTATGAGCTACATACGGTTATAATAGTTACTATTGTTGTTCTCTAACTCAATATTTGGAGACGGCTTTTGAGAGGCAGCAGGCACGGGTTGCTTTTAGTCGTTCAGAGAACTTGTTTCTGTGGTCCCAAGTTTGTGTTTCATGTCCTTCTGAGACCAAACTAGGCAGACAGCCTTAATATGTGATGAATAATGGTAATCTCAGCATATTGTTTCGCCTCCACCCTGAAAGTATGCGGTACAGTCACTTGAGAGCAGGTAGGTCTGCCACTTTGTTCAGGCACACTATTACACTCAACACAGAAGAAACAGCTCAGTTTAGTTTCGTAACACTTTTTGAATTATCTGGTGTCTGAAAATATAGTTTCCTTCTTTACTTGCAAACTGAACTATCTAATTCTGTCTACCAGCCAGAGGTGGAAATGTGTTCCTATTCCCTACTCTGTCTTAGTTGCAAAAATAATATGATTTTATTTGCGAAGATCTAGTAATAGATGAATATGACTGGAGAAAGCTGTGATGTACATTCATCTCCGGACTAGGTAATCAAAGCCCTGCCCCTAATCTTCCGTAAATTTAAGGATATTGAACAGTCTGTATGGGTCCTTCTGCTTATGGTGAAGCTCAGAGAAGGCCTGTGAGAGTGCAAGAAAGAAAATATAGTTGGTGCATAGGGAGGCAATTTTTCAAGCACCTGGTCTGAAACCTGAAACTCCCAAGTGTTTTCCTTCTTAAAAGGACCCAGTGTGATCCCTGATTCCCACTTCTGTATGCCTTTAATACAGAAAAGGCTTTAAAATATTACAGTACATGAGTACATTTAAATGTAGTGGACTCTGCAGTGAGGTTGAGAGAATTTGGTAGAAATACAGTTGTGTGCAATAAAAATTGTGTGTTGAATATATAAAAATATTTTAGATGGCATTCTTTTCCTTAAGATTAGAATCAAGGAGTTTCCCCAGTCCTACATGAAGTATAGATCAGTGACATGGGGAGAGGAGGAAGCCTAAAACTCATTTTAATTCTTTAGTCATTATAGCTGATGTTTATTTTGCAAAACAAGGCTCCCAGTTTGGAAGTGAGATGACATGCATATAATTTTGTTCCTTACAGAGCTCCTTAGAAGGTAATGGAGCTCAGAGCAGGTTAACTGCTGTTGATCCAACTGCAAGACCAAGCCATTCATTTATTCAGTGGAAATACTGGCTGTAATTAGGATAAAATTGTAAGAAAGAGCAAAAGTGGGCCTCTGTCCTGAAAACCAGCTCTTGATCCTTGTGTTGTTTTATATAGTTTTGGTAGTTTGCTGTGCTTTATTTTTATTTCCATCTCTGTGTGAAACCCACTACTTAAAACTTTAAACATGTTTCAATACAACTGTTAGTTTGCAGTCAGTGAACTGCTTATCTACCATTGCTATAGGTGCTATTGAAAGTGTATTTTTCTAAAATTTTTGTTTCAGGCATCACTTGGTATGGGACACATTTAGAATTTTCAGATATGCCTGTATTTTGGCATTAGCTCCAGCATTTAGTATGAATTTTGGATCTGTTTTGTTCTGTAAGACATGCATGCAAAAATGTTGATTCCTGATTGCTTTCCTTACTCCTACTCTTCCCATATCGCCAAGAAGAGAAATCTAGAAGATTCTGAATAACTTGGGGAAGCATGGAATGAGAAGATTAAATGGATACAAAACAAGTATTTATATTGGATAAAGCTGAATATGTCTTTCGTCCATTGAAATAAATAGGATTATTTGCATGAACAAAAAATTAGATATAATAGGTAGCTTTAATAGTATATGCATTTGTAGTTGCATAAAGATTACACTGTCTCGGCTCCTCTATTTTTATACTTTTGATGCATTGCAAAATGTATGTGTAAATAGCAAATATGTTTACTTCTTCCTTTGCAGGAGAAAAAAATATAATAAAGGACTAGTCCTGTGACCTCCTTCAGTTACATGGACCTGAAATACCATACAATTTTTTTGTATTTTTGTCGGGCTCTGTCAAGACAATAAGATAAAGTGTGAGACTGGGTGCAAACACATCTGAGCATCTTAAACGTCTTAAACGCAGACCATTCAGTAAGTTTTACTCTGCTTTGAATATAGTAACAAATTCTTAACTTCCATTGAGGCAGTCACCAAACTCAGTGAATACTCACTGTGCGTAATGTTTAATTATGTATTTGCAAAATTGGGCTTGGGTAACAAGTCACATTTTGTACGGATCTATATGTTTTCAATGTGTATTTTAAATCTCTTTTTTGTTTGCCACTGTTTGTCAATAGACATGTTGCCAGTCTGTCTCAGCACCTTCATGTTTTTATTCTGTTCTGCTGCTGTGTGCTTCAACCAAGCAGCCGTTTTTCCTTTTCGTTACTTGTCATTCTTTCTCCCTGCTCTGTTTCTAAATAAATTATAAAAGCAGGAATAGCTGCAGGGAAACTTTTTATTTAATGAAATATAAAGAGATTGAAATAAATAAATGGCTGCTTTAGGCAATTTCCTTTAAAAACTGAAAACTTCTGTCTCTTAAATTTCAGTCTTCTGCCAGCTTCCTCATAATTTCACTTTGACCTTTCTATGGGAAATGCATATATATAATTTAATGCTGAAGTTTTAAATCACAAAACATTTTGCAAGAAGGAAGTACCCGAGTCTTACCTGCAAACCAGTGACCGACTGTTCCATGTGCTCTGCAAGGAGGGATCAAGAGACTTTTACTGTTAGTAAGGAGTCTCTGACCAGTATCAGACCAGCACTTCATGTCATTTAGTAATTCTTTTCATTGGTCTTCTCAGATTTCTTCCTGGAAAAAAAAAAGGTACTTGCCTGTTTACAGTGAGAACACGGATGTCTTTGCAGACCTTTCAGTAAAAAAGATATAAACGTACCTGCCACAAAGGAAGAGAATGATCTTTTTAATGATTCCTGTTATAAACAGAAACAGTACCTGAAGTTTTCCACCTGGGCTGTCAGTGATAATGGCACAATCCAAGAGTTTCCTAGCACAACGGATTCATCACCAGGCATTAACTCTTTTTTTGCCAAATATAAAGAAAAGCAGACACCTTCTCCATATAAAGTAACGGATATATATTGATATTTGGAACTACATTTAGCTTATACGGAGTACAAAGTTCTAGTACTCAGAATATGTAAAAACCAGAAAGAAGATCTATATAGTACAGGAAAGCAGTCGCGAAAAGGACTAAAAATGCCATGGCTGTGATTCTGTAGTCAGATCAGCCTGTCTAAAGCTACACTGCACATTGGCTTTGTTCATGGGTCATCTGGTGTCTACTGTGTTATTGTCCCGTGCTTCTCTGCTGAATATCTTGAAGTCCCCTCCCTGTGCTGCGTGGGGAGGACAGTCGATGTCCTGGGTCAGGCTGAAGGTCAGGCATTTATGCTGTTTGAACAGCTATGGGAGACAGTGGTGTTAGTTGCGATGTCCCAGCCAAGGCTAGTACCCATCTTTGATAGGTTCTCCCTTCTCCTGCTCTGTCAGTGGTGGTTAAGCCAGTATGATCAGAGGGAAGGACACATCCCTCATCTAAATACAGGCTAGGCAAAAGGGGACAGTTGGGCCTCCTGTCTGTGTTTTCCTTTTCCCAAGTAGATTATAGAAGAGAAGGGAGAGATACTGCCATGAAGCCCAGATGTGGCAATGCACCACTCCTTGATGCTGCCGTGATGATGCAGGAGCACGCAGGGAATGATTGCTGCTAGCACAGACCCAGCCTGTCTCAGGCGTGAGAAGAGACCAGTGCTAACTGTGTAAAGTACTTCTCTGCTACACTTAAAGTCAAACATGTTAGCTTAAATCATCTGTGTTTTAGATTATCTCTGACAGAGGAGTTCAAAGATGACAACTACCAGCTAAGGAGAAGCCGCCTGCAGTTTCCCATGTGAGTTATGAACCTGCCTATGTCCTCCTTGCAACATCAGTAAGTTTATTTAATCAAATGTTCAGCATAATCCCATGCAACGTCAGCTCTAATAACCTCTGCTGAAGACAGTGGAGCTCTGTGCCTGTGTTGCGTTCCATGTGAATAAATTGAATTGCAGGCCTGCGTTGAAGTCGTCCTTATCTCGTTTTTCTTAGATATGTACATGTCTTTTCCCTTTATTACAGCAGTGTTAAGGTCAAAATTTTACCTAAGTTAAGTATTTTGGTAATGCCAGAATATGTCACTGTAACTCTATTATAGTTTAGAAGTTACAAAGTACTAATGTAATGAATCATGAAATAATGAAATGTAAGTACTTTGGAACAAATATCAAAGCAAATCCTTTTGACATTACTGAAATACTGTGCTCGCTTTCTCCTTTAAAATTTCCTTGAAATCAAAACATTCTTGCAAAATGTCTTAAGTCCAACAGAACAGCATTTTTTGAGAGAACCATTTTGTCAAAAACAGCTATTAGTGGTCAGATTTTGGTTTGGAGCAATATATCAGGTTTTTAATGAATCTGACCTTCTCTGAGGTTTGGGACAGTTAGGTCCAAGATTCTGGTTTCAGCCCCATCCCAGCAACATGGTTAAAGGAGGTGAAATATTACAGTTTCTGTTCCTGGGACTTTGTGCAAACCATTTTTTAAACCCTTGTTTCAAAGGGGCTGCCAGGCCCTGAGATTCTCTCGGAGCTTGGCTTCAAACTATTTCTGGTAAAACCTCTGCACAAAGGCTGGAATCTGTGTGTTCAAACAAAGAGCAACAGAAGTCTCAACCAGATTAGATTTATACAAATATAAATCTACTGGCATACATATAAACTTGAGCCAAGGTTTATGACAAAAGGCACAATGTTTAGCAAACACTTGAATGAATGAATGCTGATTTACGACAGAACTTGAAACTAGGCAAAAGGGATGGAGTTTCAATATTGTGATGAATTTTATACAGCTGGATACTTAGTGAAAGTCTTCCATGTGGGTTACCATTCATCTTACCTAGTTATTATGTACTAAAATTCAGCTCTGCCTGTCTGTACCAGGATTTAAAAATATGTGCTGTTTTAAAAGCACCCAATATACTCTCATCTAGACAGAGCTACGCATGAAAATTCTGTCTGGGGATGTACAATGCATTTGTGCAGAAGGAAGTTAAGCAGCAGGCAGAGCACTCCAGCAGCCTGACCCCCATTCAGGTTTTGTCACTTATTTCACCTGAGAGAATTTCAAGAGAATTCCTTACTGGATCTTTGGTGTAAAAAACTTAACGGATGAACGCCATTGTAACAATTTACACGCTCATGCCTCCATTCTGCTGTCTGGTGACCGAACTCTTCTCATGATCCACAGAGAATGCCCACTAGCAATATACATTTGTTTCAAGGAATAAATATTAAATAGTACATCAAAAGCAGAAAAACCAAACAGAAAATAATAGGGAATAAAGTCTAAACAAGTGCTATTTGAAATAGGAGTGCTTTTTCTTTTTTAATAACATTGGGTAAGAAGTGCTTTGTTTGACTGCGAATCTGAAAAAAAGAAATTACCTTTATTTAGCAGCTCATCCTTCACAAATGATAGAGATTTCAGTTGAAATAAAATTATGCTCCAGTCAGTTCCTCTCAGAAATGCCAAGATCCTTTAGAACACTGATATTTTTAATGCTGAAATACTGCAGGATATTTCCTATGTTCCACAGTTGCTTACTTTGTATCCTGTGACAAGGAAAATACTAAACAATGGCAGCAGTTGGTGAATCGTTTCCAAAAGACTAATTCCTCTCTTGAGTAATTCCACTATTACTCAATACACAGTTCCCTGGCAGTACCATACAATTCCCTGGCGTCTCAGAGGGAAGAATGTGGCACTTTATATTTTATGTTAGATAGCATGTATATTTTAAATATCCCCTGATTGGGTTCCAGTTCACATTTTAGACTAATAAGGCTGAAAGGAATTCAATTTTTCCTTTGTTTTTTGCCCTCTATGTGGTCCTTTCCTTAGAGCAATCAGGTTGGCGTTACTTTCTGGTTCTCCTGTATTATCCAGCGTCTCTCTGTTGAATCAAGAGAAGTTTTGCCTAAAACAGACACAAAACCACTGCAGTCTTCCTTTAGGCACTGTACAGGTGCTTAAGGGTTTGGTTCTGCTCTGCTGCAGATTTTTTGTGTGATCTTGGGTTAGACCCACAAAGAAATTCAGGCTGTATTTCATGCATATGTAAACCAGGTTTCCTGCCAAGAAAAGCATTTGCCCTTCTGATTCCCAGTCACTGGTACTTCTGTTACCCACCTTTCCTGCGTCGTCTGACCTTACCAGAGTGGAGACCCATCCAGCTTACCACACAAAACCATTGAGTGGTTCACGGAGGAAAAACAAGTGGCCATGGTTTTCTAAGTAAACCTGAGCAGTCTCACACCGGCCCTATGCACGTCCCTTGCCAGTTCGGAAGTGTGAGCCGAGTTCCATGCAAAACAGAGAGAGTGCTACTTCTGTCCAGTTATCTCTGTCTTTGCTTTTCTTGTCTTTGTAGCTGTAGGTCCTCCTGACTTTCTGTGTCCCTTGCTTTTGTTGAGCTAGAAAAGCCAGAGGGCTATAGAAATGCGTGGCCAGGCAGAGAAAGAGTCAGAAGCTTAGGTTTTCTGTATCATGGTTGAATAGTCTATTACAATATAGCTGCTGTATAAAAGAGCTTCTTCCATTTCCAAGTCTTTCTGAAAGAAAAGAGTGATCTCTCTTCAGCCTTGGAAATAATTCAGGCGTTAACTACAAGAAAATAGTTCAGGCACCAAGCACAGGAAAAAAGTGTCTAGACTGTGTATCCCAAGCAGAAACAGCCATCTCAACTCTAGAGAGACTTTATTGACACTCTCCGATGCCTTCCTGCTCCATTTGTTGGCACTTGAGAATCCTTTTCCTCAAGATAAATTTGTCTCTCAGACACTGTAGAAAGAGACCTGAAGTATCTAAAGCAGGCTTGAAGATTTTGCTCTAGAAGCAAAACTCTAAAAGCTAGGTATTGAAAAGCTGAGCACAGGTACCCTTGTCTGCCTCTCTGTAAATGTCTTGGTCTTCAGGGTACGTTCTTTTATCATGCAGTCATTTAATACCTGCCATGATGCAAACTTGGTTTTGTGTTATTTCATGCTTAAGCATCTTCTTAAAGAGTGATAGATGGTCCTTCTTATTTGTTTCAAAGATCAGAAAAGATCAGAATCATAAAATCATAGAATACCAGGTTGGAAGGGACCTCAAGAATCATCTGGTCCAACCTTTCTTGGCAAAAGCACAGTCTAGACAAGACGGCCCAGCACCCTGTCCAGATGAATCTTAAAAGTGTCCAGTGTTAGTCTTTTATGGCTCTTAACTACAGATTTTGACTTTGTAGCTCTAGGGTTCCATTCTTTAACTCTAGAAAATACGTTTCTTACTCTCTTAAGATCAAGCAAGATGATTTCTAGTGAAACAGCAAGGCCTTTTCTTTTATTCCAGAATAATAATATGTATTATCGATCTTAGCATAAAACAGTATAGCTGTGGGCTGTGAGACAGATTATTCTCTGTACAAATATGGAACAAAAGGTAGTCCTTACCTTGGTGCATTTGCTGTGTAAGTACTATATAAACACACCATACAGACTGACTGATTAGCATAGTAAAAAAACAAGGGAACTGCCCTGTCAGCATGCTCTGACTTAACGCAATTGCCCAGTCCTAAGCCTGGATAAAGCACAGATAGCTGACAATCAGCCTAGTAAAAATAATTGTTTAAGGAAACAGATTTAGGCTTTTTACAAAAGTGGCCATTCAACAGAGAGTACCGCTGACCCCTTGTGCGTATCACAGCTCCTGATGAAAGCTGTAGAAGTCAGCGCTCTCAAAATTGCTGGCAGGAAGAAAATACTTATTAGTACATAACAGAATTGATGCAGTTTATTAAAAACCTCATGGACTGTGAGGAAGATGGACTTGAAAACCCTGGCAGAGTGGCAGGTGCAGGCACAGAGGTAACAGAAGAAATATTCCATCTGTCCCAGCTGTGGTGTCAACACTTTGAGGGAACAGAACTTATCATAACTGACTACATGGAAAAAATCCCTCACCAGTTAGGAGCTAACTTACCAATACATCAAACATATGAGACTCCAAAACAGATGTCTAAAGATGGCAATCATACCACCGTGTTGGCAATCATACTGTATTCCACCAGGGGAGCTTAATAGCCACGACAAACACGAGCTCTCTGTTTATCTCTGAAGTATGAATGATTACAATTGCTTGAAATGTCTGCCTATGGGAATTAAAGCACAAGAAGGAATTATGGGTTGGACTCCTACTGAAGTGGTAAGACGCTTGTTGTGTGTGACGATCTTTTCAAGGCTGAACCTCAGGCAGAGAAAAAGCCAGGCAGTGCTCAGAGTCAAGCTTCAGCTAAGCGTAAGAAACTTGAAAAGCCACATGGTGCAGTGCTTCATCAACAACAGGAGACGGGAAAGTGGAATTTGAAAACTGATTAAATAATCAGGGAGAACAAAAGATGAACCTAAAACAAGCAAACAGTGAAACTCATTCGTAGGAAAGAGAAAACGAGAGGTGATAGTGACCTAGCTAGGGACTGAAGGCTGATGAAGAGGGCTCTTTGGAACTGGTTGAAATCCTATATAAAAGGAATTCAGAACATGAAATGAGCCTTTCAAAAGCAACTTGCTTTTGAGGATGAAAATGCTTTGAAGTGAGGTGGAAAATAAAAATGCACAGAAATCTACCCCACCTCAACAAATGCTTCTATAAATGTCAGCAGAAAAGAACACCTGTAACTCTGAGATTGACATTCATGTCATCTGTATGGGCTAGAGCTAAGAAGCTCAAAATAACAAAACAGTGAGAGAGGATCATTTCACAGAGGACATGCTAAAAAGCAACCCAGTCTTCCTTAAAAAGAAAATAAATAAATAAATAAATAAGCCTAATAGCACTCCAAAGGGTTTTAATAGTTGGGGAAATGATCCCTTCTGAGCAGTGGAAATAGGGATTTGTCTGAAAACTGGAGATGAGTCACATTACTGCTAAAGGCAAAAATTTTCTATGGTCTGCAATACACGGGGTGAAAGAAATATCTTTATAAAGGTAAAAAATATAAAATATATTTTAATGTCTTTATATTAAGCATCATCATATAAGAATACACAGGATGGCAGACTTCCTCATCTTTTTCAGCAGTTTCGTTTTTGTTTTGTTTTGTTTTGGGTTTTTTTTTTTAAATTAATAAAAAGGACTGTCATCATGTTTCAAGAATGTAACAAGGCAAACAGCAAAACCCTCGCTTTATCTGTGCCCAAGGTGCTCAGTTGTTAATTTGCTCTTTCCTTGTTCACGGTCAAACAAAGCCAGGGCCCTGGCGCGTAGATGACTCTCATGAATCACACAGGCGTCCTATTCCAGGAACTTAGTTTAAATAGATAGGATAGAGTAGCGGAACAAGTTAAATAGTATCTTTATACACCAAACGAAGAGCTGAGGCAAGGGAGGGACTTGTGCAGGAGGAAATCTGGAAGGTCATAGCAGAATTATGTACCCTTCCTAAATCTTACTGCTGCACCAGATGTGCAAGATGATCCTTGTTGTCGCCGCTGGCAGTGGGTGCCGCGGTGCCGAGCTGCCGTGGTGGCACCAGGCTGGCTGCAGCGCTCCCGCCTCCTCTCTGGCCACGCACGAACACACGTACACATACCATGGGGTTGTTGGGTTCTTTTATTTGTTTTGTTTTGTTTTGTTTTGTTTTGTTTTTTTTCCATGGTTCGAGAATATTCCTTCTCTCCGGGGATGCAGAAGTACATTTATGGCAAAGGGGTTAGAGGAGCTGCCGGCGGGAGCCGCCATCCCGGCCCAATCCTGGCAGCGCCAGAGGGGGAGGCCGGGGGGGGGTGGCTGCAGGTTTTGCCGGTGACTGCGCCCCGGGCCGGGCACTCGCCCTCTCTGACCGTGTCCCTGACCCGCACAGGGGCTGGGAAATCGCCCCCCCACACACCAACCCCCGACCCCTTCCCCAGCCCAGGGGCCGGGCGGGTGGCTGGGCGCCCGGCAGTGCCGATGGCCGCTGCCGGCCCCGGCGGGCAGCCGGGCAGCGCGGAGAGGCCCGGCTATCCCTGAGCGCTCAACATTGCCTTTTTAGGGCTTTTTTTTCGTTCCTCTCCGTGCTTTGTGTGGTTTGGTTTTTTTTTTTTTTTTTTTTTTTCCTTCCCCTTCTTCTCTCCTTGCACGGACGGAGTCGGCGGGGCTGCGGCGGCGCCTCCCCCCCTTCCTCCCTCCCATCCCGCCTCCCCCGGCGGGGCCCGGCCGGGCCCGGCGACGCTCCCGCTCCGCTCGGCTCCGCTCCCCTCCGCTCCTCCCACCCCGGCAGCGGCCGTCGGGCCGCGGAGGAGGAGCCTGGCCGCAGCCGGCACGGCCGGGCTGAAGCGCAGCCAGGGGAGGGGGTGAGCGATGTCCCTGGCGGGGCGGCGGCGGCATGAGGAAGAGGAGGGGGAAGGGGAAGAAGGGGATGGGGCCGGTGCGGGGGAGGAGGTGGTGCAGATCCGGCTGGGGGACAAGTGCTACCCGGTGTGCAAGAGGAAGCTGATCGAGCAGAGTGACTATTTCCGAGCCCTCTACCGCTCGGGCATGCGGGAGGCAGAGCAGGGCCAGGAGGAGCAGCTGCTGCGCGGGGGGTTGAGCGCTCTGGGGCTGGAGCTGGTGCTGGACTTCATCAACACCTCCTGCCTGGCCAGGCTGGAGCAGGAGGAGGGGGGCGATGAGGAGCCCCCTTTGCTGGAGGAGCTGGTGGAGGCCGCTTCCTACCTGCAGGTCACCCCCTTGCTCCGCCTGCTCCTCTCCCAGGTGAGGTTGGGCAACTGCTTCGAGCTGCACCGCCTGGCTCAGGTCTACGGTCTCCAGGACTTGCACGATGCCTGTCTAGACTTCATGGCCACCCATTACCATCAGGTGCTGCGGAGGCCTGATGCCCGGCCGCATCTCCTCCTGCCCCATGCTCTCCAGCAGCACTTGAAGGAGAGGCGGATGAGGGGCACTGCCACCCTCGTGGCTATCGGGGACTTCATGGGTTCCTCCTCCCTGGGCCTGCCTCCGGGCTGTCACCCGCAGTTGGAAGCCCCCTGGTCTATGCTGAGGTACGATGAGGAAGCGCAGAGGTGGCTGCCCCTGGCCAACAACCTGCCCCCTGATCTGGTGAACGTCCGAGGCTACGGGTCGGCGATGCTGGACAACTACCTGTTCATCGTTGGGGGCTACAGGATCACCAGCCAGGAGATTTCAGCTGCCCATTGTTACAACCCTTGCCTAAACGAATGGAGTCAGCTGGCTTCAATGAACCAGAAGAGGTAATCCTTGCTCCCTGAAATACACGTGTGTCCATGTATATTGTCAAAATAGACCCTGTTGAGTCACGTGGTGTTGACTGGACTCAACGTTACAAGAAGTGATTCAGACCTGTCTCTGTGCCATGAATCACCCGTGTCTTTTGCATCCTGTGGTGGGAAGGACCGCAGTGCTTGGCGATGGCTTGGCAGCATGCCACCGGACAGGCCTGGCAAACCTTGTCTTTACCGGCAGCACTCATCCCACTGCAGCACAACGCTGCAGCCTCTCTTCTCCTTAGGGGGCCCCTCTGCATGGTGCAGGGAGCTGCGGTGGCAAGGGAAGGGTGAGGAGGATGGGACTTTGTTACCTAAATGCTGGTGGTTAAGGCCTCAGCTGGGGGAGAACATGAGCCAGGCGTCTGCAGAGGACGACTGTGCTACAGCTCTCCACCATGTGTGGCCATTCACCTCGGTGTGAAATGGTGGTGGACTTTTCATTTAAATTGCAGTATACAAGCAGCCAGTCTCTCCAAACAGCTGTCTTGCCAGTAGTAGAAATTCTCCCCAAAATAACAAAGTTTAAAAAAGAAAAAAGATAAAATTCTTCTCTTTCTTTCTTTGTGGTATATTTTAACCGCGGTACTGTAACTGACAAGTTCTCATGAGTTTTCCTGCTCTTAGCGGGGATGTACAGAGTCTGTCAGAGCTAGAAGTGGCTGAAAAATTTTAGTTGGAGCAATTTTTTTATTGGTTTGTACTTTCATAAAAATCTGAATGCTTTGTAGGCCTGCATTTCAGTGAAATATTCACCAGAAAAATGTCAGGAAGATTGTGAGAAATTTCTCACTTTATGAGAATATTTGGGAAAATGAAAACTGGAAATTGTTCATCATTTTGATCCTTTTGCTTTTTCCTTTGTCTTTTTTAATTGTTTGTTTGACATTTATGTTTAAGTTAGTATTCAGAAACACTTGTATAATTTACATTTGAGACAATAATGGAGAGCTAGCCTTGAGGGGGACCCAAGAAGAGAGTCCATCTCCCTGTCCAAGACTGCGACTGCTCCACCTTAATCAAGCTGCAGAGTTATCAAAATAAAGCCTTTTACTTCATTGAAACAAATTTTTTTTTATTTTTATAAAACATTTATTCAATGTTAATTTCTTCATTGTTTTCATTTAAGAAAAAGTGCTTAAATTTCTGCCTTCTCTGCTTGGATCAGAACTAAAACAAGTAAGGACACCAAAATTCACTGTAGAATGGAAATTCTCTTCTCCATCCAGTAAATTCAAGGATCATCCAGAGACCCCAACCATTGGCATAAATGTTTTGTATCTGGGTAGTAAAACTGCAATCTCTATTCCAGTGAGCTTGCCAGCTAAAACCCCTCAAAATAGGGGTTTGACATAAAATTTGTTCTTCCCCATTTCAATTTTTTTTTTGTTTTTACTTCCTGTGTCATTGTGAGAATTCCACTGAAATGATTGCCTCCATAATCAGTCATCGGAATTGATCAGAAACCTGGGATATTCCTGGCTTCTTGGAAAGGGGTTGTGAAAAATAGCATCTGTACAATGAGAGTTTAGCATTTAAACACTGCAAACACCTTTTCTTGCAGACATATTTCTTAGAGCCTGAGCCTATAAACAGTCTATACAAAGGTGCATATGGGAACTGAGATGTTTTAGCTGGCCTTGCTTGAGCAGTCCTGCCTATATGAGCATGATTGAGAGCACATTGGCCTCAATAGGAAAGGATGATGGGGTCAGCCCACACAGAGTCTCCTATGGAAATTAACTCAAACACGGAAGTCCCATGTTGATCAAGTTATGAGGTTTTGGCCTTGGTTTGTGTGACATTGTACAAGAGGGACATTGAAGTGCTGGAGCGTGTCCAGAGGACAGCTACCAGGCTGGTGAGGGGTCTGGAGACCAAGCCATATGAGGAGAAGCTGAGGGAGCTGGGCATGTTTAGTTTGGAGAAGAGGAGGCTGAGGGGAGACCTCATTGCCCTCTACAACTACCTGAAAGGAGGTTGTAGAGAGGTGGGGGTTGGCCTTTTCTCCCAAGTGAATAATGACAAGACCAGAGGAAATGGTCTGAAGTTGTGGCAGGGGAGGTTTAGGTTAGATATTAGGAAGAATTACTTTACTGAAAGAGTGGTCAGGCACTGGAACAGCCTGCCCAGGGAGGTGGTTGAGTCACCATCCCTAGAGGTATTTAAGAAACGTCTAGATGTGGCACTTCAGGGCATGCTCTGAAGGGCAGAGATTGTAGGTTGTTTGGTTGGACTCGATGATCTCAAAGGTCCTTTCCAACCATGAAGATTCTATGATTCTATGTGTATAGCAAGAAGAGATATTATTATGTCCAATGATTCTGCAGCATGACGAATGAGGGCTTTTTGAAAAATATTTTTTCAAGGCTCTTTTTTCACCTTAGGACCTGACTGTGCAAACTCCAGATCAGCCTTTTCCCATCCACACTTTCCCTTTTTTCTAGGATATATAATCATCATATCTGAAATAAACACATGGATATTTTCTCCTTATAGTACCATTTTCAACTGCACTGCACCAACTTAATCTTGAAGCCCATCATGGGTGACAGCAAGATATTCCTTAGCATAGGATTTCACATTGGCCATTTGTGGCAGAAAAGTAGTATGCGAATGGATATTTTGGGAATAGTATCTATTCTTACATTTCATCGTAGTTATTTCAGGTCGAGAAGAACCCAGAATTACATTTGCCTCTAGATTCCAAGGTTGCAAGTGCGTATGTTGCTCTCTGAATGATAAGCAGGGTTGTTTTTTTTTCATGGAAACTCTGCTGACCCCTTCACAAAACATGCTTTTGACTTTAACATCCGCATGGATCCTCAACTCTGAAGTTATTAATTATTATTTTTTCTATCTGATGTAACATTCCAGCTCTTCGATGACCGGCTTGACATCTAGTGGCCAGAAGACAGGAAGGGATGGCCTGTGCTGTAGGAGCCAAGAGCAGGGAGATTCATAGGATCAGGGAGTTTGCATTCAACAGGAAGAGCGCTGATGCCTGTCTGCCGCACAGATGTGCTGCAAATAGATCTGCACTTTGCTCAGCATTGTATTTTTAGTTTGTTATGCTGTAGTAAAATAAGCAGGGCAGTTGCCCAGCGTGTTGCCTAGAAATTACTGTCCTGTGACTGTCTGCCGAGTGAATTTATGTCAGCTGATATAATTACATCGCATGGATGCATTTTTTACATACCGTGAGGGAGGGTTCTAGTTCCCATTGAAGTTGGTTTGACTTCTAGGCAACGTTATAAGAGTATCTGGATCTGGCCTATGTGAATGGATGCATACGTTGGCCTCAAGAGAAGGCTGAGGAGTTATGGAAATAATTGTGCTGATTTGCTCTTAATATAACAAGTTCTTTTCCCTCAAAATACCTTGTAAATTCTATGATATTTTTATCTTTAGTTATTTCCATTATTATAATACGGAATCACAGGATGCTGCTATTTCACCTATGCACACACATAGATGAAATAGTCCCAACTTACTTCGAAGTGGAAGGTAAAAGCCGTCAGATGTATACTGAATACTTAGCAGTCAGTCATTCTGGTTTAGATTATAGCTGTTGACTTTCTTTCTAGATGCAGAGGTCTTATTACTCTAGTTTCAAATTTATTCACCATAGGCAACTCCTGTGTCTTATTCTTGTGATGCCCACGGAAGCTTGAGAAAGTATTATTCCCTATTTACGCATACACTAGGTAGATAAAATAATTTGCTCAGGCTCGTATAGGAAGCCTGTGATTGAGCCTGGAAGTTCTCATCAGCTGAGGGCTAAATCTGGTGCTGGTCACAAATAGTCCATAACAGATCACAGTTTCAAGATCTTGATTCTGGAGATATTGCTGTACTTGGAATAGTGTCTTCAGAAAACTACCTGGGCTTTTTCATGGAAGAAACTTCATGTAAATGTTGCCCAAGACCATTTGTGGTGTTTGGGGACAGGAAGGTAACAAGGTGCTTTGGGGACTGTTCAAGTAATGCCCTTCAATACCTTTCCATACTTTTCTTTAAATTGATGCTGTCAGTTTAAATTTGCTATTTAAAAATAATGTACTCGTAGGATTTCTGCTGCATGTGCCAGTTACAGCTGTATATTCCACTTCGATTTTCCTTCAGAACACTCATGGCAGGTAAATCTTCCAGGCTTGGAAGACCCTTGTAAGCCCCTGGCTGGGATTATACACATGCACGTGGAACATGGTTTTTGTGAGCAATCTGTGCCTGAACTGCAGCCACTCTCTGGGCTCTTGCAGGAATATAGGAGAGGATACTCCTGGAGAATGGTGGTGGTTTACGAGACCTTTTCTTTCCCCATTTTTTAATATTTTTTTTTTCACTCAAAATTCCTCTGTGTCGGGGGAAACGGACTTTTCAAAAATGCTTCACTTAGAAATATTCATGTCACATTTATCACAGATGTATCACATGCTTCCAAAGCTAAAGGCTGGATGCAGTGTGCTGTGCAGAATCATATAAGGAATATATTAAAAAAAAAAAAAAGTGGTTCATACAAGAAGTGTGAAATGCTTTGGAATTGCCTTCGTAACTGTGCTTTCATGATTCTTATTCTCTGTTGTAAATGCTTTAACTCTAGAATAAAGAAGTAATCTGATTCATGAGAAATTTTAAGGTTAAAGTTGATCATTTGGCAGGTAGGAACCACAGCTTAGTTAGTCTGACCCTCCTGCTCTACAGCAGGACCAAGCTTACCTTGCAAATACGTGTCTAACTTGTTCTTGAAACCCTCTGGCAATGTAGATTCCAACCTCCTTCCTCCCAGGTAACTTGTTCCCATGTTTAGCTTCCCCTCTGGTAGGAAGTCCTCTCTAATATCTATGCTAAGCTTTTCTTGCTGTACGCAAAACAAATGATACCTGTCAGTGAACAAGAAGAGTGCTTGCTGTCCTTTTTATAGCCACGTTCATAGTGGTCTCCTACAGACACATCTACGGCTGTTAATGCAATCCAGAACAACGTGGGGTTTTTTTGCAAGTTACTGAACGTTGTTTTGTATTCAGAAACCTATACACTCTGACCCCCAGATCCTATGCATTTGTGCATTAATTTTTCTTCCTTCCTGCATATAGTGCTTTGCACTTGTCTTTATTGAAAGAAAAATGTTGTATTTTGCAGTATGGTAAAACCCCACAGTTCGCTCTTGTTTGTGTTCCTGGGGTCCTTTCAGAGGAAACGAGGAACATGAGAAGACAGCTCATACCCAGTCTTGTCCCGACAAGAAGGGTTCTCACTAAGCCTGGAATTTGAAAGCGCTTTTGATCCCCCAAGTTTAGATGACCCATTGATGCGAGTGGAGTTATACTGCAGTTGAATCTGACAGACGGTTCATCTCCGTTGTTTCCAAACTGTAGTCCATGGAACAGTTGTTAGTTGTGGAGAGCTGGCTGGTGGCTCAATGTTTGCTTTCCTTGTTTCCAGCTGTTCCAACACATTAAAAGAGTGTAAAAATACACTAAATATTTCCTAATGTTCATTCTCCATAAAAACACCTGCTGTTACTGGCATGGAAAGGTGAATGGCAGAAGTTTTTCATAACATATTGAGCTATTGTCCAAACTTTCATATAAAGCGTGCTGATGGATACTTACAGCTACTTTTGAGTAAAATGAACCTTATAGTTAATGTGTTCCATAAATCTGAGATACTTCCACTGAATGCCATCCATTTTAACGAGTGTTGGAAGTGGTTAAATGACTCACACACATGTACATGGCCTCCTTCTAGAATAATTGAAGTTGAAAGTTGTGCCTTACATCTTTCACTAGATAGTTTTCCCCATGCTGCAAGAAACAATCCAGTGATGTGAAGGCCATCAAGCAAAAACTGGATAAATTACCTCTATTCAGATGAAATAGTAAGAGGCTACAATTAGAGGGTAACTAGAGAAGCACGTGTGAATTAGGAAACCTGAATTCTTTAATGTCCTGACAATACACACTTGTTTAGTTAATTCATGTCCTCTGTGGCCAAACTTTTAGCATGTTTAAAAAGTGGCTAGAAGATCTTAGAATAGGGAAACGCTGTCTGTGTGCATGTGAACTTATTCTATAAGCCGAAAATCCTGCTCCATCTCCATCATGGGCACAGAGTTACAGACTTTCTAACATACTTTGAATTTTAAAGGATTGCTTGGAAAATGCATTTACATTTTGTGTTTTTGTCCCTCTGTTAATTTGTGGCTTTTTTTTTTCCTCCGTAACTTTTAGAACAGGTACATTGCTTTGAAAATCATAGTGTTTGGCAAGTAATTATCCTCATTTCATACCCGCTATTGATTGCCATGTTATTCTGGATTCTCTAAGATGGAAAACATAATTGCTGTAGAGAGGAGATGAACAGAGTGACCTAATCGTAAATGTCAGCAAAAAAAATGAATAAAAAGCAATTAATTCCTTCAAAGGAGCATTTTAGTTTCCAAAGCTATATCAGGATGACAAGAACAAAATGATTCCATCTGGAAACAAATTATTTTTCCAAATATATTTAATAAAAAGAAATTGCAGGGCAGTCTGCTGCTAGGCAGGGTTCATTTTGTCCAGACAAAACCCTGCAAAACTACTTAGCGGTAAGTTTTGAATCTTGGATTCATGCAGAGTAAAACTCACTTCACTGCTCAGCAGGCCAATGCAAGTCTAAAGCACCACCGCACTTTTACAGACATAACGCAGTTCCCCGTTTGGCTTTGTGCTGGGCCGGTGCAGTCCAGTGACTTTCACACATTTAGTTAACTGGGATACTGCATGGTAAAATCTCGATTTGGCTCAGCAGCCCAAAAGGAACAATCTTTCTAGGCAAGGAGACTGTTTCTGAGGAGAGGAAGAGCTCATCTTTTATTAGACCAGCTGCCGCAGCTGGGAGGAATAGCTGAGCACGCAAGCCCTCTGACTTCACCCCCTCCAGTTTCTTCATACAGACTTGCACCTTTAACCACCCATGGACCATTTGGTTTTGCCCGTATTGTCTTAAAAGTGTTTGATGAAAGTCTTCTTGCGCTTCAGTAGTTAGAAGGTTGCCCTTTGCCATGCATAATGGAACAGAATAAGAAATAAAAGAACAGGGCATTGCCTGTGGAGTGCAATGTGTTTTGTTCAACTATGGTTGGAACATTAATTTACAGACATATCGTGGTTCAGTGGGATGGAGGGTGTATTCAGTAGTTTAAATTAATGCTGAATAAGGTACAGGAGAGTCTCTCTTCCCTCTTCTGCAGCACATGATTCAATGTGTGCTGCTTCAAATTTCTGTTTATTAGGGTTATTAAAGAGACTTTGAGTTATTGACTAAGATGAGTACACGTTGTTAGGCATTCGTCAAGTCTTATTTGAAACTTCTGCAATTTTAACTAAAATAGTATCCCTGACTGTGTATATGTAATACATTTTTCTCTACTAAAGGTAGTTAATTAAAAGCTTAGTGAAAATGAAAAATCTACTGAACACGTTAGCTAACTAAACATTTCAAACTCAAACTGCGACAGATTAAAGTGCAAACTAAAATACTCATCAGTCTCAACATCAACATCATTAACGTCCAGAATATCACAGGTTACTGTCCTAAGTAATTAGAGTGTAATTACAGAATTTTGGCCTTGCACAAGAGAGTTCAGATGGTGTAATATAAGAAGTGATGGTACAAGTTGTAAGTGACGATGAGTATGTTGGAGCCTGGATAGGATGAACTTTTCTTCCTATATTTTTCATTACATGTATGGAATCTATTTCAATGCTGCAATCTTTTCTTGCAGGTCCAATTTTAAGCTTTTAGCTGTAAATGGAAAGCTCTATGCCATCGGTGGTCAATCCCTTGCCAACGTGGAGTGCTATAACCCAGAAAATGACTGGTGGAATTTCGTAGCATCTATGCCAAACCCTCTAGCAGAATTCTCAGCTTGCGAGTGCAAGGGCAAGATCTACGTTATTGGAGGTTACACTACACGAGGTAGAAAGCTTGGTTTTACTTTTTCTGTTGTTGGTTTTTTTTTTAACCTGATTGCTTCTAAGGCCCAGATGATTTTCTTCTCTTTTTCGGGAAATCTTTTGAACTGATGTAGGAAGCTGCATAATACTCATTAAAACACGTAGAAATAAATCACTAGTAGAAAATAATTGATAAATTAAACAAAACAGTTAGCTCTGTCATACAGGAATCACATATTGAGGTTTTTTCAGGGCTCTGTCATTATGAAGGAACAGACTTCAACACACAGTTTAGCCCTCCTTTTTTCAGATTTTGATCATACAGTAGATAGAGAGGTCTCAACAGGTACACTTTGTTTGCTCTTTAAATACTTGTTTTAGACTGTCAGAAGGAAAAAAATCTGAAGAAAATAACTGCCTGCATTAGTATTTCTCATGTATTAATAGGTGTCATGGTCCTTTTACTATAGCATTTCAGTGTTTCACAGGCAAATTCAAGCTATAGGTAAGATTTTCAGTATGAAATAACTTAATTGAATAATTAATCAAAAGCTTAACCAAGAACCAACATTTTTGACTTAAATTCCTTTCTGTACCCTGTTTTCTGAGGATACTATAGAGAGGAAAAGTTTTGAAGTTGCATTCTCTCCTGACAATTTCTTTTTCTTTATCCAGGGGAAAACCTAAACTGACATTAAAGCAAGCTGTCCCTTCTAGTGTCTGAGCTGATTTTAGCTCTGAACCACTATAAAGTTTGTAAAAGACGCACCTCCAGCCCTCATGGTTCTTGTGGTAATGATAACCCTCAAAGGCGTTTTGTCTAGTCCATTCTGACCCAGAACCTGGAGTGGCTTCACTGAGGTAAACAAAAGTATATCGGGATGCTTGTGTCCATACGGAGCGGGATGCTGTGGTGTGCCCTGCAGTCCCAGTCCTCTGGGCATCCCCACTAAAGGACCTGTTGGGGTGCATTGTGTTCCCTGATGTCCAGCACTAGGACTGAAAGATGTCTGGTGAACACCACTTGCTGTGCTGAAAAGTCAGCCCCAAGGGGAAATATCCTTTGAGACAAGAGAGCAAAGAACAAGGAGAAGGGACTGAAACAGAGTAATGGGAAGGCTTGTCCCTAGAGACCAGAGTGAGGGTTTTGTCATTTTTATCTAGAGAAAGAGAAGGAAGTCACTAAGAACAAAAAGTTCTGATTTAGTTAATAGTGCTACAAGATTATGGGAGTACAAGCTTTTCCCCTACATCCCCTGCAGTTTGCAAGTTCCCTTTCTGGTGCTTGCGCTGTTCTTTCTTCAGGCTGCCTATTCCTGGTGTCATGGATAGGAACATCAGCATGTTGCTGATGCGGGTCCTTTTCCCGTACAGTTCATTAACAAAGCCTGTGTAGTCAGGATTGCTGCCCTGTGTCAAGCTCCTTATTCCGTACTAATTACCTGTGGTTTCAACTGAAGGAGGATAGGCAGTGAGTTACCTCCTGCTTCTTCCATGCCTCAGGAGATTGCCTTCAGTGTCTTTTCCTAGATCTTTTCCTAGGTCTTTCCCTAAAAGCTGTTTTTAATGGAAACAGGGTAGTAAAATAGTATAAAGTTGTGAGCAGTGGATAACTAGCACATTTAGGCTTATGTTTAAAGCCAAGACCATTCGGGACAACAAATGCCTGTGCTTATACTAAATAAAGACCGTTTCCTGAGCAAGGGTCTAGAATCAGTTTTTCTGTGATACCTTGGCTTAGGACAGACTTAGAAACCAGAATTGCCGCAATTACGCGGGTGATTCACCTTCCAATTTATGCAAATGTCGGAGAGTGTTAATACCTGTCTGAGAGATGCTGAGGTTCATTTGCTATTTCACTACATTTACTACAATAAAACTCATGCAGCAATTAGTATGTAAATTTTAATTTTTTTTATTTTTTAGTATTTCTACATATACCTCCATTTCAGTAGATTTTGTGGCCTATTTTTTTGGTCTGTATAGAGCTGTCTTCTGAAGCTGCACTTTGCAGAGGATGGTAGGATCTGGAATTTCCCACTGTAAATTACAATGGCACTTCTTGAATAAAGAACCTCCTTCCAGTTCTCAGCTCTCACTTGTGAACCTAGATCCTAATAGAAACTTCATGTCAGACACTATAATGTTGATGGTTTGTATTGGGCTTAGGTTTTTTTCAGTGGATATAAAAGACCCCGGCTCTGGACTGAGAGAATGAGGGCCATATCACAAGAATTCAATTTCATATGCCACCTCTTGAACCCTAGCACTTTTTTCCAGGGAAGATTACTGCTATAGGTAGACATAGAAACTTAATTGGGATTCCCGCCCCCAGTGAGTCAGAGAATGATACATTTGTTGTAGACAAAGATCATCTGTATGTGGAGCTTTGATCAGCAATGTCACAGGGCATTGCCATGATCTTTTCCCTCTTTTTTTTTTTCCTTTATTTAAAGTGGATTAGGTGTACTAGAAGGCAATGTAAAGTAATGAACAATGACTGGAAATCATCAGAGTGCAAGCAAATGCTATAGGAGCACCTCCCTAATTATGCTGCTAATGCACTTCATTCATGACAATCCAGTTATATTTATGGCTATTTATACCTGTGCCCTTACATAACTTGCCAATATGTCACCATCTGCTGTTCCACTTGGGAGCTCATCTGGAGATCGTCACGCAGGATAGACTTGTAATATGGTGCAGATTTTATTAAAAGACCAGCCTGGAGTCTGCAAACCTGTTGCCGCTTGTCACTTGAGTTTGGATTTAAGCTCAGGTCTCCAGAGACTGAAACTGAATTTACTAGCTAACGAGTCCTGTGCATTCCGTGTTAATTTAGCGAAGCCTTGGACACAGCCAGGGTCTCCACTGCACCATAAATCAGGGCAGTATCGTAACAATTCCACAGAATAACAGTATTGCAAACATATGCATCCTCTGAAGTACAGAATGGCTTCAGGTTTTTTTCTGCGTCTGTCTGATGCTGGAGCATGGAATTCCTGGTTCTTAAATGATTTTGACAATGTGTATTTCTTTCTTTATAAGGCACTGAACATGTGCCCTTAGGTCATCCGTGCCACTTGCTGAAATGTAACTAGATTTATGAATTTTATTCCATAAAACTTTGATTTATGGAATGAAATGAGAAGTATCAAAGTTAAGCTTGGATGATAAAACGTTACTTGACAGCCATTAATGAAGCATACTGTCTTCATGATAATTTGATTCATCTGTGATCACTGTTGGAGAGCAGAATATTGTTCCATTTCCCTTTTCATAAAAAATTCTTACATATCAATTGGAGACAAAATTAAAAGCCTAAATTAAAAGGTAGGGATTATTCTGCTAAAATCTGCATCCCCAGAATATTTACATCATGTAATGTGCCAGAAGTAGCTTAATGTTTTCCTCTGCAAAGGAACCGAATGTTCAAAATTTGTTGTCAAGGGCAAGGAGTTGCAGTTCTCAATATTCAATATTTCTTCCCTGGCCTGCTATGCTTTTGCACTGTAATACATTAGCAACCAGTAATAATGACTGATACAGTCTGTAGGGGGGAAGAATCCTCCTCCATGAGTACCTTCTAATATATTTATTTATTTGTAAATATCTCTCCTCTGTTTCAGATAGGAATATGAACATTTTGCAGTACTGTCCCACTTCTGATTCCTGGACCAACTTTGAACTTTGTGATGTCCACGTTCGCAAACAACAGATGCTCTCTGTTGAAGAAACTATATATCTGGTAGGGGGTTGTATTCATGAACTTGGACCAAACCAAAAATCCAGCCAAAGTGAGGACGCGTTAACTGTGCAGTCTTACAACATTGCTACCAAAGAATGGCTCTACCTCAAAGAGAACACATCAAAATCGGGTCTTAACTTGACTTGCACTCTCCACAATGATGGAGTCTATATATTGAGTAGGGATATTACTTTATCTACAAGCTTGGAGCACCGTGTTTTTCTGAAGTATAATATATTTACGGACAGTTGGGAGTCACTAAGACGCTTTCCAGCCTTTGGACAAAACATGCTGATCTGTTCTATGTATTTGCCTAATGTGCGAGAGGTGTAACAGCGTCAGGTTTTTCTTTTCAGCTCATTAATCACTCTTGGAAGAAATATTGCTCCCTCTAAATAATTCCAGTTTCAGAACGTCATGTGGTTGCATAACGTGGGCATAAAATACTGATTCTGTTCTTTAAAGAAGTTGCAAAATCCAATATTAAGAGAAATGCTTCCAGAAACAGCTTTAAGATTTCAGTTTAAAAATCTTATTGTTTTGGATTAAAATTTTACCAAGTACTGTCTGCAATTTTAAGCATAAAATTATTGTGTTGGTAACTGATATAGGAATTCCAAAGGCAAAAGTCATCAGTCTAGTTTTATTCTCCATCTTAATAGACAGTTTAGAAGATGAGCAAGAAGTATAGATAGTAAAAGTGGAAATAATTCAATAAAGTAAATAGTAAGTGTAAGAAAAATCACAAAGGGAATTATTTCTTTTAAAATAAAGTTTTTACTCAAATTATGTCCTGTCAAATGCATGATGTTTAAAATTGTTTATACTCTCACATTTGTATCTCTTCTACAGTAGCAAACGAGATTCTCAAAGGTGCCAGCAATTGGGGTACCATCAAGAAATAAGAAATTCCCCTCAATTACTTCTAATGAAATGCTTTGCCAGCGACTGGGAGGAATTGCCTAGAGGCTTACGGTTGCTGTTTGGATACTGGATGCTCCTTTAATGGAAGCTGGCAGAATTTATTGCTGCCATTAAGATAGAGGTAAAAAGGCTGCAAATTCAAAAGGGAAAGTTTGCTCTTCTTCAGAAAGGTTTTAAGTTTTAGTTACCTTGTTGTATTCTGTAGTACTGAGTGTTAAAGATCAAATTACAGTTGGCAACAAGCTGCATGTTAGGAAAATGTGCACGAGCACATGCGATGCTGATTCCGCACCAGCCGCAATCTGCTTGATATCATTCATCCAGGACAGCCATCGCTTTGTATGGAAGGGCTGATTCGTGTAAATGACTTCCTGCCAACACCACTCAAAGCAGGCGCACACAAATGTTGTCTCTTTCTTGTGTTACCAGGACCTTGACGGAGATTACCTCAAGTTTGCCACTCAAAGTTGTTAGTCTCTATGGTCACCATAAATCCTGCTATGTGGGGATTCAGGAATAGATACTCTGGGAGCTTTTCTCAGTTCCTGCCTGTTGCCCGAGAGAATTATAATCACGATTGGCCCCTTTTCTTTTTGTAGCTGACACGTTCATAAGCATCTTCTGAAGGCACCTGCCCAGGTGTGCACTGTGTGTCCTCACAACAGGAAAAGGAGAAGGTCTTGGTCACCGTGGGAAGGTTTCACTGCTGCTGCCTTTAGGGAAGAGATAACCACATTAGGCATGTGCTGAACACATTGCAGGGATGCTGATTCTGCGCCAGCTGTTTCTCCACATGAGAAGAGAAGAGATTTAATTTACCTGAACAGGTTCCTAGTATGTGGAGTTGTCTTCTTTTTTTAACTTGGAATTCAGGAATCTCAATCTTCTTTTAAAGATAGGCACCTGTTGTACAGAGGAGGAGGAGGCGGCAGGTTTTTTTAACTCCCTGCTTCTCCATGGATTCGCATGAAATCAGTGCTGACTAAAAGGGCCATCAGACTTGAAGTGCCTTGCTTCTCACACATTCAGTGCTTAGATGCATAATTTTGGTGCTTCTGATCATGCATAGCAACCCAAGCAGAAAGTCCCAGGAAACTCTTTGGTCTGGAATGAGGGCATTTGTGCTTGAACACCTTTAGGATACAAGTATTTTGGACATCCAATATTTACCTTTTGGGTGGAATATTTGCAGCCTGGCAGAGTATATTAATGCTTAGGCCCAAACTAGTGTCTACCATTCAGCTGTATGCATGAATTTAGTGAGTTAAGCCTGTGATTATTCCTTTGAAAGCACAATGTGCTGATCAGCTTCTGTGCTCTGACAGCAGTATCAGACCAAACAAAGGCTCTTCTGCAATGAGGAAATTAACTGACTTTCATAAGATTCTTCTTTCATAAGTGTTTTAGAATAACTAGAAGCAGTGTGTCAGTGTCCAGTGATAAATTATCCCAGTCACATTATTTTATCTGCTTTCCTTCATTTCTTTTCAGTTCCAGATTCAGTACCCTACAGTCATCCACAAGTCAATGCAGATTGATACTGGCAAAGGGAGTCACGTCTGAGTTGTGGCATTCTCTTGCCCAGCCAATCACCTGTGAAAACCCAGATTTGCAGTGTGGTACATCTAATCAACTCCTTTCAAACCCATTCATTTCTTAGTGCAGTCGTCATTTCAAAAGCTATGGTATCATCTTTTAGGTGTGATCACTCTTTTTCGCATGAGGCGTTTCCACACTGGTTTTATCTACGTGTTGGTTTCAGCTTCCAGTCATCAAGTGGAAAATCTGGAGAACCTGCTCAAACGTAGAAGAGAAAGACAGCTCAGACTGCAAATAATCAGTCCCTTTTGTCAATCTGTAGTGCAAATTCCTCGTATACTAACATCTACTAATTCTACAATCACAAGTCAAAACTGGTGTTGAATTTAATGGTAGCACCAGACTATAATAATTGAGAGGGACTGTGTTACTACAGGCTGAAATAAATACAATTTTTTTAGACAAAATTCATTGCAGAAAAGTATGCAATATGGGTGGCCCTCATACTTCAGGAAAAAACCCAAACACTGTAATGGCTGTCCCATGCCCTTTTCATTTTCTTTCTATCACTTTAATATTTCACATAAGACACTGTTGGACAGCTTCTGCATTTTGGGGCAAGGAAAACTGTTTGAGAGTCACTAGCAGAGAATAATTAAATAGCTGATTTTTAGCCAGTGAAAATGTTGTTCAGTGATGCAGTGTGCTCTCTTTTCTTTGGTGGTGGGAGGGAAAAGGTCCGTAACTTAAGGACGACCAAGCTTCTTTTGAATGACAACGATACAAGCGTAGACCAAGGGGCCTTGCAGTCCAATCGACTGGAAATCCCTGTGTTATCCTGATAATGCTTCTAACTTGCTGTGTGAGCTTGGAGAGATCACTCCAACTTCTTGCATCTTCATCCCCAAGTGTAACACGTGAGTAGGAGTGTTCATCGTGTTGGAACACAAATGGTTTGTCTGATGTAGCAGTGTAGTGTTTGTAAAGCATCTTGAGCATGTGAAGAAATATGTACATTCTCATTGTTGTAACTGTTTACTTGGTTATTAAAACTGCTTCATGGCAAGTGGCAGGATAGAAGCCAGCCAGTAATCTCATTTTGGTCTCTGCTAATTACCTTTCTTTTGAACTTATGTCTATTTCCAGTCTGTCTGTTTCTTTCTTTCTTTCTTTTTTTTTTTTCTTTTCTTTTTTTCTCTGTACCTAATAGCCTTTAGTTCATCTTAAGTTTCTTAGTCTTGGTGTTCTCAAGTCTGTATCCAAATTCGAAACTGCTACTTTCCTGCTGTGTCTGGGTTATCCAGTGCTTACATATCTGCTATTCATCTTCTCTGTCTCATGGACAGATTCCACTTGATACTGACCAGCAAAAGCTGACCATGGTAGACGATGATCCCAAGATGAGAGAAAGAACAACAGAGAGAACAACAACCTCCAGAGCCCTGAAGGAGGAGTAAATGGAAAACTCTGGAAACTTTAGTCTCTTCTCATAAAACAGAGAAGCGTTTAAGAAGGTTGCTCACATCAAGGCTGAGAGAGAGCATAATAATTTCTTCCTTTCCGGGAATGGTTTGTGGTTCTCAATGTGAAATAAGAGTTGTGTGGGGCTTAAGTTCAAACTCCCTGGCCAGTTTCCATAGGTTTCCCTTTCTGCCCTGTCGGCTGACCTTTCTTGGGCTTAATATCTGTGTTTTCCATTCTTGGAGGATTTTGCCTTTCTACATCAGTGTCCAGCCTCTTTTGCTGAAATTATATGGTAGCAGTCTGTTGGTCTTTTGGTCTGTTGGTCATTTCTATTTGTTAGTCTGCTTTTCACACTGCTCCGTGTCTGTCAATCCCCATGGTGAAAAAGTAAAGTAATTTGTAATTCAGGTTGAACCTTTTCATTTATTCAATGTTGGGCTTTTGAAAGAGAAGCCTACGAAGCTACAAATGTTTCATTTCATTTAATCCTCATTTTAGTGAGAAACGATACTACAGACATTCGGCTTGTGGCAATTGATCTGCGTCAGTAACATGATAGAGAGCAGAAGGCACAGAGTGTAATGACAACATTTAGCACATAACACGCTCAAAGCCCTATATAAGCAGAGATTACTCATCCCATTCGTCCCTGAAAGGTAAGATACATAGTGTAAATGGCGTTAAAGCAGAGACGATCCTTGGAGTAACTGTCAGTATTACCAGTGAATTTACAAGTGGTTACCAAGATCCCCCCTCAGAGGGCAGAAGCCGTCAGCAACAGTGGTATGTTATATTGATTTTGCATTTACAATAATGACCAAAGGGTGGCTCCCCATCCCCACAGTAAGGCTTAGGAACCAGAACAAATGCTGTAAGACACAGAAAGTTTAAACTTCTTTCTCTACAACATTAACACTGCCATTCTTGAAGTATGTTTTCTATCTAATCAACTTCGAGCCTATTTCAGTGTAATCGCTGTCTTTTTTCCCAGAAAGGGGAGTGGTGTTTGGAAAAGGAGTCTGGATTTTGTGAACGGATAGGGATCACGCGTTCACAGCTTTAAAATTGCTGTCACAATTTATATGGTACGTGGATTTTTTTCTAAAAGCATTGACATTACCAGTAAATGTATTTTGTTATGTCCTATGAATATCAGTATTTTCTAAAGTAAGTTTCAGTTTCTTTATTGTAATTAGAAGATTGTTTCTGAAATACAATCTGTGTCTTATAAAAGAAAAGGAATCACTGCAATTACTGTATTTTCCTAGTGAAAGGCAGATTAGATAGTGTCCAGTTTTAAAGTATCCAGTTGTACAGTGTGCTGCACATCTTCAGCTCATATATGCTTCAATAGGAGAGAAAGATATTCAGCACCTGAGCACAGATATTTCCTGTGGCACTTATACCATAATTATGATGCATCAGCGAATGCAAACTCTCTGAATCCTCCTTCCCTCAGTCCATTTTTTCAGTTGAAATTTATGATTATTTGCTTTTCCACTCTCTGATATTTTCCAGATGTTTTCAAGGGTGTGCCTTGTGATAAGACACCCTTTATGCATCATTTTCAGAAACTTCAAAAGTTTACTCTAACTCACCGTCTTTTGCCTATGAAGATTTTACCCAGCCACAGCTCTACCATTTTTCTGCCAGCATGCTGCTGCTGCCCTAAAGCTGCCCCACGTTTGCCCTGATCACCGTATTATCATCTATCAGTACCCCAAACTGGTAGCACTCTTGGATGAGGCTAAGCTTATCATATAATAGCTTGTGTCGTACTGCAAGTCCCAAATTCCTTTCCCAGAACAAACCTTTAAAACACTGCTTCTACTGTACCGTAATTCAGCTTTGACTTATGAGATGCTATCCATCCACAAATCACTGCAGAAATCAGATTTCTGATGCAACTGTCAACCTCCTCTATGCTGGAAGCTGCCTGTCTCTTTTGGAGTTATACCCAACCTTTCTCGTCCAAGATTGCTGTAAACAAGTGCAAGTCAAATAATAAAGACCCCTACTGTGGGGAATTCCTGCGAATATTACACTTCAAAATTAAAATTAACTGCTATGTAGGTTTTGATCTTCCCATTCCTCCCCTTTGTGATACCCTGTCAACTTATCCAAGGATACGCAGATCCATCCCTGTCTTCTGCGTGCTCTTTTTCCCTCAGATAGTGTTTTCCAAGGAAAGATATCTTTTTTTCTCCATTCACCTTCTCTAATCAGAAAAAACTAAAATCCTCTTTCCGAGAATCTTCCTAATTTTAAGTTCTTGCACCTTTGAAATGACTTAGCCTATAAACTTTCTGCTTTGCTTTTATTGGTCATGCTTTGAAAACTGATTCTGTAGAATTTTGAGCACTTTCTTGTGCTTAGGGAGTATTCACAATATAAGGGATTTATGCTGTGTAAGGGTAGGGAAATCTTATCTGTAGCTCTTCAAGGATGCGACTTCAGCTATGCAAGGTTTGAGATATAAAAAGTGGTGTTACTTGTCTCCTTTGAAACTTAGACTAATTTCAAGATTTACACTATTCACTGAGGTTAAAAAACTTGTAACTGAACAGTGTTTTGGGAGGTGATGTTAGAAGGGCTCCATTTTCATCTCTGGGTATTGTTATTACGATCTTCTTTTTCTACTAGGGATATTATATATATCTTGTATCACATTGTATTGCCTTTTTGGTTGGTTGTAAGGGAAATTTTGCCCTTTTACAGGTAGGGCCTTGATTTACTGTGAAGACCAGAGCTGTGTCATTTGAGAATGTGTATTTTGCAGTTGTAAATTATCAATTGATGATAACTTCTCTGAAGCCCATAAAAACATGATTTTGGGTGGTAGGGTGGAGATAAAGTCAGAAAACAGATGCTTAAGAACAGCCACTCTCTAACCTCCAGGCATAAGCAATTTTCAAATGCAGAAGCAGGCAGAAGTTGTTTTAAATGGTTTTAAAATAACAAGTCTGTTTTCCCTCTTCCCATCTCTCCCCCTGCAACTCAAACCCTTTCAACCACAATAATTTGTGGGAAGGCATCTGTGCATTTGGAAGAAAATGTTAGTGGTGAGGTAGGAATGCACTGCTTGGGCAGGTGATCCCTTATCAGAACTGCTACTTGGCAGACCAAGAAACCTTCCTTCAGCTTTTCTGGATGACTTTCTGACTGACATTTATGACTCTTTAATGACATGTTATCTGCTAACGTATGTATAATGATAGGTGAGGCAGGGAGAGGAATCACAGAAGCCCTATTGTATACCTAAAAGCAAATGCACAATGGGCCCGTAGAGAGCCATTTTTGTTTTTTTTTTCATTAGGGCCTGATCTGAAGCCTTTTGATGTTAATAAAAAGAACTAGCTTTGAATTAGGCACATATTTCAGTGAATTAGTTAATTCTGAAAGAATCTGAAGAGATGTTAACTGTACAATTGGCTGATGAAAGAAGATACAGACTGAAGGCCTCGAGAACCTTGATACAATGTGATCTCTGATATGCCCCACCTGTGTTTTTTGTGTTGAATTTCAATGTGAAGTTGTCCATCTCTGTTAACAACAGTCTTTCAAATATACTGGCTCTAAAAGTAGTCAGGGGAACGATGTTTTCCTAAAAGTATCTGGGGAAAGTTGAACATCTCTGAGTTATGCTGTTGGAGAGTCACCAAGAAAACATTGCTGATACTTCATGATTCTGAACAGCAAAGCACTGCTGTGTGTCCTGGTCTACATTTTCTTGTACCAAGATTGAAATGTTTTATTTTAGATCATGGCGCTATGAGATTTTGTTTGTTTCTTTCTTTCCACAATGTCCCCTCAAAAAAAATTAAAAGTGTATAAAGGCATTTGGATCCTTCTCTCACATGCTATAATGATGCCGTACCCCCAAAAATGCAGAGTATGTTCATGTGGAACAGACAGGCATCATTCCTGTTTTACATTGTCAATATATTAAAAACATAAGGGATTTATTTGCACAAGGATTGGAACTTTGGCTGATATTCCATGCCAGGTGAAAACCACCTCAGAGCTATACCTTTATAGGAAAGATAAGGATGTGTCCCAAGTAGTGAGTTGAAATCCTTGAGGAAGAGGATAGACTTGACCCCAAATCTCTTATGTCTTGGCAAATTCCCCAGTAAACATAGTCCCTTCTCTCTTGTGTAACTATTTTTTATTATTTGCTTAAGCCAAAATTTTTTTCAGGCTTTGTTTGGGATAATTGAACTCTGTTTTTTCAGAAAATGAACTATTTACCCAAAGCTGTCTATACATAACACCCCTAAATCAAGGTGTTCATGTTTGTATTTCCTATGTATAAATTCCCTTGCTTTTCCTCTAAATCTGTTTCAGCTACTAGAGTATTTAAACAAATATTGTTAAAGCTGTATTGCCTGGGTATTTGCAAAAGAGCTCATGAAACAAGAGTGTCTCTCTGTCCTTCAATCTGGTACAATCATACCTGTCTATGGGGAACGGGGCATGGGCTTTACTGGCACTCTGGTTTCATTAGAGCAGTTGGTCAGAGTGTCTTGAACCTGCTATTCAAGAGTAGTTGTAAAGACTGCCTGCGATTTTGGGGGGTGATTTTTATTGACCAGTGTGGCCATAAAGCCCCTAGAACATCCCCTTTCCAAGCAGCATAGTGTTATAGTAACTCCAACATTGTTTCCCTCTGGATTTTGGATTGATCCATCTACCCTCCAACACCTTCAAATCAGAGTGATCTTCTGCCAGCTGCGTTGCATAAAAAGTTCCATTCTCTATACGGCCCCTGAAGTCCAAAATAAACATACAGGAACATAAACTCTTTCACCCCTTCTGGGTCCAGCACTCAGTGGACTCCTTACCCCTCCAATGGTCAATAGAAGTCAAAAAAAAGCAAACACTTCTGTCCCACCTGGAATCAAGGACCCCCTAGGTCACTGGCAGCCAGAAAAATCACTCATTTTCTGCCAGACCTTCTTCACTAAAGGGAGGCTTTAATAGAGAGCAGTCTTCCTTGGCTTCAGGCCTCTCGGTTAGTCACCATTTATAGCTGGATACTCACCCTGTCAAGCTCTTCCCTGCCAGTCTAACACCTACTTCCTTCAGGTGCCGTAGGGTGGGACATATTAGGAACTCAGCAGCCCATTAATTCTTTCCTGATTTCTGTGGGAGGTCTTCGCAGAAGCTCAAGACTTTCTCCAGAGGCAGTAAGTTTGGGATTTGAGTTCCACCCTCTGTAATAGTAATATTAAAATCTAACTGTCTTTTTATCAGCATTAAAATGCACTTGTCCTTTAAAAGCAACTGAAGGCAAAGGTCAAGAAAATGTGAACTGGGGTACAGAGTACACCGGTAATTGCAGTGTTCACAGGTATTTACAGCAATGGCATCCCAGTAGACACAGACATAGCCTTAGAAAAAAGGGCCAAAGGTTTTTCAGCATGGTCTACAATGCCTGAAGCATTGGGGCATTAAATTTCAGGCTCTTCAGAATGGACTCCAATGTTTCATATGTTCAACACAAGTGTTCTCTCACAGTGTTTCTAAATAGGCATTTAGAAGTTATACTCAATCTCTCTGAGCTGTTTCTGTAAATTTTACTAAGCAGGTCTCTGTATATTCCTCTTCTGAATGCTTCGCAACTTTGAAAACACTATGTGCTCAATGGAACAAATTAAATTGGGTGAGCTTCCCTCAAGCCGTGTTATCTGGACAGAAATAGCAAGGCATTTGCCTCACTTCCAGTGTGGAAGTGCTGTTCTTCCCGTTCAAATCTCCACAGTTTTTGTGCAATGTATTCTAGATAAGATATGGCAAAATATATTATATTTGTACTGTCCATTAAGAGGTATTGAACAGCGATCAGTAAACAAGAATAGCATGACGCAGGAAAACCACTCATCGTTGATTTAGTTAAGCATTAAGCTAAGCAACAGAGAGGGAGTGCGTACGTGAAGGAAGAGACAGAGAGAGAAACCGAAGCACCTTGAAATAAAGGGTCTTTATCTGTACAACAAAGTAATAAATAGACTTTTGGTCTTGGATACACACTGCTTTTGTGCAGGGGTCTGTTTACCCATCCACCCATTTTTTAACTTCCTTTAAGCCAGAGTTTGTTTTATCAAATTCTGAGAGGTGTCTTTTCTTTTTTCACCCTTCATTTTCCTCTCTTATCTCCTGTATTCTCTGTGGCAGGGAAATTCCGTGCGTGTTATAGTTCATTTTCGGAAGAGGGGGCAGCCTTGCACTTCTCTCTCTCCATCATTTTCTGACAGAAGCAGCCGTTAGGGAATATGTAGGACCCAAAGTTTATTACTGCAGTTTTTAGCATGATTAATTTTAAATCTGCCATTCTGTTGGGAGAAGTAATCTATTAATTCGTGATTCAAATCTGCAGAACAAATATCAGTTTTGATGTGGTACATCATGACGCTGATGGAATCCTAGAACTGCCAACAGCTGTGAAAATTACTTAGCTAATAGTTTGCTACCAAGACCTGGCAGGCTTGTAGGCTGTTGAAGGGTCTTTTTGTGGTGACCTCAGAAAGCCGTTTCCCAGGCTTGGCCATCACAGGTCTCCATGGTTCCCAGGTGAGCTATATGAACAAGGAGCGAGCACAGAGGGCCCACAGCAGAAGTCTCAGGCTGAACCATGTTGATTTGCACCACAGAGTGTTTTTTAAAGCAGTAAGTGGTGGCTGGATGGAGGAGACAAAGATCTATTTCCTTTCCTATAACCCTTTAATTTTTTCACAGTGGACTTGTTCCAGGTAGTTGACAGTTTAATCCGTGCTGGGTCAAATGGGTTGCATAGTGTTCAGGTTTTTTGGTGTGAAGAAACGTTACTCAGCAGGCTCAGACAGGAATTAATCTGCCTCAGTGGAAGCAGCCCAGTCAAGTTAGGAGTGAAAGCTCTCTTTTCTGCATGTGTTTCAACCAGTTCTGCTTAGCTGTGGCACCAGGGTTCCTCTTGTGTCAGAATCTGTGATATCTTCAGCTGTCCAGCTGGTGAGGGTATATAGGAAAGTTGTGGTTTCACTGCATTTGGTCTCTATGTATGTGTATAAATGAGTTTGTGTACACATTCATCCAAGCCCTTGCTCCAAAAAATCTTTCTTACACTGTTATCTCCACAAAGCTTTTCCTTCAACTTTATGGGAAGTTAAACCTAAAAGAGATCCGTTTCCACAGTCACCCTCACTTGGGCTGATTTTGAAAGTCTAATTGCAAACTTAACACTTCCGGCACATAAAAATACAGAGAAGCTAAAATAATCTTATCATTTGAATTATAAGTTTATAAATTCGAATTTATAAATTGAAATTATATTGAAATTATAAAATATATTGAATTGTAAACTTATAAATTCTCAATTTTTATATAGATGTACATCCTAGGCAAGATGGATTTAATGACTTCTTAATGGTGCATGTACTCTGCACCACACAAACTTACAATTCCAAACATGGTTTCGACACAAACTCCCTTTTGTCAAATGTTATAAAAATGTCATACTTTGCATTGTTTTAAGGCCATTTCAAAAAATAAAACTTATACACCTAGGATAAATCTGACGGGCTTATTCCACGGTTTTAATATATTGCTTTTGAGGAGCATACCATGCATTCTATAAACATTTATCACATAATACATTTCCTTTAGCAAATATTTAAATAGCTATCTAACCTATTCCAACACAGATGTAGACTTCCCCATGGTTTGGGGGAGAAGCTGTTGCTAGGTGTTGCTATACTAAGTGCTATACCAAGTGCACAACCTGCTTTTGCAATCACAGTGCCTCTGTTATCTAGAATAAATACATGGGTTTGACTCTTCTAAAAGATTATTTGTATAAAATAAAAAGCTTCAATGAGTGGAGGGTTATTTTAATTGTACGTTTATGCAGCTCTTGATGGTGATGGAAATCTCTTTTCTTAGGCTTTTCAGTAACAGTAATAATTCCCTGTTTAAGGAGAGAACCAAACTGCACTAAAACACACCAACCGGGTTAGAAGGCACAGATTTGCTGAACAGAGTGTGACTTGGCCTCTCAGATCCCACGTTCACAAGGCAATATGTTGCTGGTACTTTTGGCACTTGTGTTAGCAGTGCTCTGACTGTGTCCTGGGAGAACTGTATTCTCCCTGTCCTATGCTTCTGTTTCACCTCTCATACTTAAAGTTAGGACTCTGATTTTCCTCAACTGAAGATACACGTATTGCATGAAACATGTTTATCGCTGGACTGTACAGTCTCCAAAGGAAATTCAGAGAAGGTCAGTTCTTGTTAGCTGTGGAAGTTGGGAGATCAACTTTGCTTTCCCCTCTAGTCAAAATATTCCAGAGACTCGAGATCACTTACAAAAATATGATGCATTTGCCGGCGGCTTTATCATGATGTCATCATAAGCTTGCAATAACAGCACTCCAGTAAGACACAATAATGACACACATACGCGTGGTCACACTCTGTTCAACTTTTAAGTTTGTTCTGCTTTTGCCTCTAGCACTTCTTCTGCCTGATGCTGCGGGGTTTGAAAGCATTCCCAATGGGCCAAGAGCAAAGTCCCAGGCTCTGGTGTCCCTGCCGCTCTGTGTTCCCTCACGGACGGCAGGCGGAGGCCCTTTAATATGAAGTTAATCACCTTCTTTTGAACTGTTTATAACAACAAATTGGATGTGAAATAGTAAACACTGGCAGCTCTTTTCAATAATAAAGGTATCCCAGAGCTGACATGAGGTCCTATCAGTTTCTTGAAGAAAGGACTTTCACGTGTAACTTTTTAAAGCAATTTGTCCATGGGCGAGCATGTTAAGAAATTTTCTTTGCATCTTCTGGGGCTTTCAGGTTCTTTTATGCATTAAAGGGCTTGAGAAGCTTTGCTTTATTTTTTTCAAATTTAGAAAGACTTTCAAGAAAGAAAAAATATCACCATATTAACTAATTATTTGATGTCTAGTAACAGTGCGTGGTTAACTGAGGCATCACAGGCAAATTATCTTCACTTTCTCAGTTCAGTTTTAAAAAAGAGATTTCTTTCCATCTCCTTCCCCAATGGTTACAGAAATTTACTCTTAACTTACCCACGGACAAAAACACTCAGATACACTATGAAGAGCACTATCAATGCCTAACAAATACAAACAAAACAAGACTGGTATTATTTTTTAAAGTAGAAATTTGGTCTCTTAAACACCTCAAAGGGCTTGCCTAACCTGGAAAGATCTGCGATGCTGATCGGCTGGAGAATGTGGTTAATTCCAGGCTATTTCTTCCTTTTGTCTCCTAACTCATGTTTCCACAATTCGCTTATGAAGACGATAATTAAAATAAGTTGCTACGAACAACATTTCCTGCCACCACTACCTTGTAGTGAAGCTGTGATGTTTGGCAGAATTTAACTTTCGATGCATAAGCAAACCCTTTATAGCAGGCAAATATTGTCTCACAGGGGGATGCGAGTTGGCCGGAGATTAGGTTAAATATGAATTTGGAAACACGCCCCAAATTCTGATCTCCTTGTTGCTTAGGGGATTTTTTTTTAACTGGCATTTTTAACACATTTCAAATTATTCATATTATTCAAATTATTCCCAAATCCAGTTAATACAAGAGCATTTATGATAACTCTATAAACAGTACATCCTGCAATAACATCCTGCAATAACCTATTTGAGATTTTAACCTTGAGGTATAAAGTATTTTAGAGAGATGATGTTAAGATATGGATATAAGGATGGACGTTATTTTGAAGGAAGCATAGTCTTCTCTGGTTTTCTGCTTCTGTATCACTGGGACAGAAACATGTACAAAAAAAGATTTATGAACGAATGAAAATATAGAATAATGGTGCAGACAAAATTAAAGCTATCCCAATCATCATCTTGACAGTAGATTCTCAAGTGGATACATAGCTCTAGCATATACAGGGGAAGCCAGCACACTGAGAAGGTAGCAGCAGCTTCATTAGAGAGGCTTTTGAGTGTTTCTGTAATTCAGTGAGGACATCACAGGACTTTTGTGCAGGAAGAGAACTAGCCAGAAGTACCTGCAAGTAATCACCATGGCAGGGATCAAATAGAGAATAAGTTGCGTAAGAAGAATCAGATGGTGATGCTGATAGAGCACTGACTGGCAGGGTGTTCTGTTTCAATTGTGACATGGATTCGCAATGATAAGCTGATGACCAAGCTATGCCCAAACCACAGTCATCATCAAGGCAGTGGTACTGTCATAAGTGGCACTTATGGGATCATTGTAAGGTTTCACAATGAATCTGGCGGTCCCATACAGCAAGAGGAGTCACATATAGCAAGAGAAGTAACATGAAGAGGCAGAATTATCAATTCCTGTATCTCTAAGGATTAGCAATGGTAACCGGGCTTGTGATAAGAGACATGACTTGTAACATATGGTCCTGCTATAGGGCAAGATGACCAGTGAAGGAGAACAGAAAGATGGAAAAGGAGGTTCATGGAGATACGTGCTGAGCTTACTCTTACCGCGTTGTGGAAAGTGATAGCTATAAACACGCTCCTGCAGTAAGGATTGCATGGTTGCTTCGAAGTCATCCCTGACTGTCACTATTCTCATGCTGTCATGACTCAGTTCAGATTTGGAAAGTGACGGGTTGCCAGAACAAGAAAGGGTGTGATGCTGGGGTATCACTGGGTGCTTCAGAGCGTGGTCTGCAGAGGCCAGGGCTGCTGCCAAAATCGAGCAACCACAGCCTGTCATCTGACAGTATCAAGATTTTGGTGGCAGTGCTGGCTTCCAGCCCTCACCGCATGTTCCCACCTCTCTGCCACAGTGCACTACCCATTTGGTTGTGCCAATAACTCACTTGTGAACCGTGCTATAAACCCGGTCAGATAATCTTAACAAGAAACTGCGAAGAAAAAGGGGCATGTGAAGGGGCTGATGAGTTGAAAGATGGCTAGCCAGTTTTATCTGAAGTTGTAGCTCTCTGAGATAAAGTCTGGCAGCAAAACTGGCTTGAAGTTTTTCACCTCTTCACTTTTCCCACTTTACAACTCTTTTGTACTCGTTCTGTGGTGCCCTGTCCCCTCAGTTGTGTCAGCAGAGCTGTTCACGCAGCCAAGCCTGCCAGCTGGAGTGCGGGCTTTCTTAGTGCTCTGGATGTACAAAAAACCAGTAATGAACTGAGAAAACTGACATTTGTCAATGGCTCCCCATTGGAACAAAAGGTGCCGGTCTCTCCCGTCAAACCACATGACAACTGGAGATCTTTGTCCTATCGGTACGTGCTGTGCACAGAAGCCGTACCTTGCGTCTGCTCCTGACTTGAGTCTCGGGATCCTGCCAGTCTGCCGGCCAGCCTTCCCCTGGCGTTCCTCCCCCCTGCACAGCAGAAGCAGGAGGGCTTGCTGACCCACATACTGCTGGCTGGGTCAGCGTGCAGATTCCTAGACTGCGGCGGGGGCTTCAGTCACAGCAGAGCCGGTGCCATAGGTGAGGAGTGTGCCTCTTTAGCCTTTCTGAGTCAGGCATCGAGCACGGCATGGATTTGCCCAGTTAAAGCTTGAGCATTCAGTTGGTGAGTGTCCTGCTTTGCCTCCATTGACTCGAGTGGGGCAGCTCCCATGGGCAGCTCTGGTACCGACGAGGGTCCTACCCCTTGTGCCACCCACTGCTCGATTCAATTGCCCGGTTCACAGTGTCTTGTTTTTCTCGCTCCAGCTTTCCGCCTCCAGTTTTATGCTTTCTCTGAAGACAGTGCCGCAGTCTGCCCCACACATTTCCAGGTTTATTCCTGGTTGCAGTTGGTCTCACCAAGTAGGAAAGTATGAATTTGCAACCTTGTGGTTATTTTTATATAAGAATGTCTTAATACATGGTGGATGTTTGAGTCTAGCTTTCGATGTTTTTCAAACGGTGTCTGTATTTTGATTTTTAATTTGCCTCTGAGCAAGACTGTCTACAAACACAGGCCAAATCTGCCTATCTGGGACCTGGAAGGGGTCCCTGGAGAAAGCACTTCAAGTCATTTATTCAGCACTGGCTGCTTTTACATTTGGCTTGAAGTCTGACAACTTTCCACCAGACCTGCAGCATAGTAAAGCACATCCTCTCTATGACAGCAGTGGAGCCAAGGAACTAGCAGGTTGCAGGAGTGAATGCTATAAAACAGATGTTATTAGTGGGCTTCACCAAGGGTGGGAGGCTGAGTACAGTAGCCCTATTACAGCCTCCAAGGTGGGCCACAAGATTGCTGTCTTATGAGCAAGCTGTGCCTGCAGTATTTGGCTCAGCATCGCATCCTGAAAATTCCAGTGCTGAGAAGCACTTTTGCGCTATGAGTAAACTGTAAGCTAGATTTGAAAGGAAAGATTTTGATTAAAATCAGCATTTCAGAGCCTTCAGCTGGCAGCTGGTGTGGTGTTAAGGATGGACATCGTTGGAGACTCCTGCGGTAAAGAGGCCCCATGTCTGAGTGTTTAAAACCAGGTTCCATCCAGTTGTGATGGTGGTTTTTAGCAGTTAGAGGAAAAAAAATATTGCTGCATATTTACACATAGGGACAGATTCTGCTCCCATTAAAACCAATGGCAGAGTTCCCGTTGATTTCCATGGGTGCCTGCCTCAAAATGTTTGAACAGTAAATATATTCTTCTGGGTGGGAAACCAGGATAGAAATCCCTCTCACAGCCTGCTCCCAGCACTGCAAATGTCAGGGTTTTTGAGCGCTAGGCTCAGAAACGCTACTTCTAATTTTAAAATCCTTTTAGACTTCAAGCACCATATGTGGCCTTGCTTCACAGCTGTCAATCAGAATCAACAGCCAGTATTATATTAGCCTATATTTACCTCTATTCTCCCTGAATGTGGAATTATTTCATTTTTATAAATATCAAATATATCAGAGTCATTGAGAAATGTAATATTAGATACAAGCATTTGCTCCCTGAGTGCTTTTAATCAAATAATAAATCTTGATGTACTTTAGTTTCATTGTCACTAGATGAGCTGATCTGGTATGGATTTTTTAGTGTGCTATGGCTTATGCTCTATATGCATTTCCCAAAGTGTGTGCATGGCTCTGGGCATGTATTTTTTGTCTCTCTCCCCACCTCTGTCTTGACTGAAAACTTTAGAAGTTCATGGTCACTTGGGATTTTTAGGGATATAGCACACAAAATTTATAGAAAACAACATATAAAAAAATATATCCCTAGCTTCTCCCTAGAAATCTGAGACAAAAACCTTTCTTTAACAACATCTCTGAAAGCTTCTTAATGCAGAGCATTCCCTCATAAACTGTTGGCTTTGTTTTAAACCTGTAATATATATATAGATTTCTGTTTCCAATAGTTTTCAGAGTTGTGTACAGTCAACTCAAATTATACAGAGCCAAAACTTCTGGCAAATCACTGTCAACCTGTATCAACATTTGCATCAATAATATTTGGTATCGCTTGATGATGGTCTACATCCAAGCTTTGGAAACGGGTATGGCGTCTGTGTGTTCAATGTGCTGTTAACCATGCTGTCTACTGAAGGCTGCTCCTCTTTGGCACTCAGTGCTTTCTAAGGATATGAGTGCATGATCGACAACCTGCCTATCCCAAACTCCTTGGTCCAAGTAAGCTATAGATTTCTTCTGTGTTCTGAAATGTACAGTAAGAGGGCACGACTGTCCAGAAAGGAGGGTGAAACAGATGAGCAATGGTCATTGATTACCAAGGTAACCAGAGAAGAAAAAAGAGAGAAAAACAGAAAAAGAGAGAGAGAGGAATAAAAAAGAAGGAAAGAAGACTGGAGGAATCAAAGAAATAAAAGAGACGTACAAAAAGCACGTAACCAGTTCAGTTGTACCTATGATTCTAATAGCCCTCAGGTATCAACCCATTCTTAAGCCACGCACAGCTGGTAATAAATCACACCACCTTGGAAATGTTAACCTTGGAAATAGTTTTGCAAACGCTTCTCACTCTTTTTTTTTTTGCTGCTAATGGAATATTAAACAAAGTTTTGTGTCTGTGCAGGCATTCTTAAGTAGCCTATATCCATTACTTGTAGGGTAAAATCAGTCAAAAACCTACAGAAAGTTAAGAGTTCACAAACCTTTCCTGGTTCACTGCAATGAATTTGGCTACTAGATCTTATGTCTGATGGAGCCTGTCTGATAAAAGGATTGTTGGGGGTGTACTTACGCTTACATGTTGTTCTTCTCTTGTGAGAGAGGAGTGTCACTCATGCTGAAACATAATCGATCTTATGGAAACCTCCCGGCAGGAAGGAGTCAAGAATAGAAGAAAGCATAGCAGAGGAGCAGAGACTTTCATTGCCCACTGCGTCTTCTAGGTCAACTTTTACCCACGTTGGGATAGTTGGGTTCAGTGTGAGGATGATAGCAGCTAAAGTGGAGACAGAGGGACCCCTGTTTCTCTGAGCTTTTGGTGTCCCAAAGGGGAGAGGGTTTCCCCTGTGGGTGCTCATGCACTCCCGCCCCCCTCGTTCACAAGAGAGAGCACAGTGAGCGTAGCCCCCGCTTGCTTTCTCAACACAGATGTGAAGGAAAGCTTGTCGTGAGTTTCTCTGCAACACCAGTGCTTTTACAATGAAATGATGAAGTAAAGAGAGAACTTAATTTACAATGCACAAGCAATGATCTACTAAGTATACACTTCATGTTAGAGATGGCCCCTTTTACAATTCAGCTCATGAGAGCCGTGTCTTCAAATGTTTTTGAGTATTTTGCAGAGTCACATTCAAATTTTCTTCTGTCAGTAATTGCGCGTGCTGTCAGTAAAAATAACAAGATAACCTAGAAGGAAGAAAAGCTCACATTTATTTCCTTACTTTGGCAGAAATGATTCACTAGTGAGAATTTTTGAATCTCTTCACCTTTCTGAGGTAAATAAATTGAGTGCCATGCGTCTTAATATGTATGGGTCTTTCATATAAGATGTTAAAAACTGCATTGTGTAGATAATAGGTCCATTGATGAGGGACTAGACTTGGAATTGGCTGCGCTGGGTTCTCTTGTAGGTTCTCTCTCTGAGTGTCTGTGTGGGGTTAAGAAAGTTGGTGAGCCTTGAAACTCATTTGTGACAGCTTCTCTCCTCCAGTAAAGCACTTGAAGGTGTAGAGGTAAAAGTCATCACGTATGGAGGGTGTCAATGACTGAGTGACCTATCCTCCTATATCACTGTACAAGAAAATTTGTGATTTTTTTTTGGTTTCTACTTTTCTGGTTTGTTGGTTTTTTTGTTTGTTTTTTTTTTTCTTTTCTCCCTTGACTTTCCTCTGCTGTGCAGTTTCTGCTGATGTTGAACACAGTGTTTTTCAATGGTGTCTCATCAGTGTATCGGTTTGTAAGTGTACTGTACTAATTTCCTAGTGTCCTTGTTACTGTGGGTGGTATATGGTGTGAGATCCACTGAGATGACAGTCAGTATACCAGTATGAAGCAGTCTGTTGCTGTTTTTTAGGGCTGCCTTTCTGATAGCTAAAAAACAAATTTTGTGTGTGTTAAGCTATACAAATAATGGTGGGTTTTTTTTGTTTTTTGTTTGCTGTGATACTGAAAATGTGATCCAGTTTTAGGACTGCCTGAAATGTTCTATTTTTAACTTCCTTTTATCAAATTCTACCTTTTTAGAAAGTGAAAACAGTTGGTTCGAAATAAAACTTTGCAATGTTTCAATTAGTGTCAGTACAAAACCTTTCATCTTTCCTGCATTTTAATCTTTTTTAGTCAAAAGTATTTGTGAAATTCAGAACAACCCCATGAATGGCTTCAGCCTTCCCAGAGCTACATAGTTCTGTGAATAAGCTACTTCCCAAAAAGCAAAGAAATCAATCATCTCCTTTGTTGTATTTATAAACAAAAATTTTAAGAATTCATCATTGCTTTGCAGCCTTATCTCTTACGGAATAAATTGGATTAATTTTCAGTCTTCTAGTATGTCTGTTCAAAATAACAAAAACAAAAATCCTGAATGTTTCTCATAGTTTTGAATTTGTTTTCAGCTGTGGTAATGTCACATCGTGTTATTTGTTGTCTGTGTTGATGTGGACATTTTCTACGCTTCTGTACGGTCCTTGATAATTGAGAGGGCTTTAGGCTTATATAACACAGGTTTGGGTTTTGCTTCCCTGTTTTCTCTTTCTCAAGCATTTAACTTTCTTCACTGTACCCACAAAATGACGACAATGCTGCAAGGTCACCAGGGACCACTAAAAAAATCTCCTAGGGAAAGGCAATTGGATTAATGCTATGGATTAGAATATATTCGTGCTTGACTGATTTTCCAATATCTTCATTAACACTGGTGTTGATAACATGGCTTTTAATAGCTTTTATAACCACAAATGCAGCATGGAATGAAGCAAATAGGTCATTAATCCCTTAAAAGTACAATTTAATGCAATGCTTCATGACAGGAAGTGAACAGGATAATAAAACCTTTACTGTTTTAAGCCACACTTAATATTTTTACGGCACAGTTGGCTTGACAAAATACTCTTTGTGAGTCATCACTTCAAAGCAAGGTCCTGGGGACCAATTAAAGTTGTGTCTGCAACCCTCATGCATAACTGCATGTAAGCGTGAGTTATTTCAAAATATCTCTTTCAAGTAATAAGAGTTGTACCGAGATGAAGTAAAAGGGACCTTTTGCTTCAAGCCTTTTAATTTAATATGCCTATGTGTGGAGACACCCTTGAGGGATGAGAAATTGATTTTCATTCTTTGCATAGATCCTACAGTAATTTGCACTGTCAAAATGGTCCATGGAATTTGTCTTCCAAAAATTATATCCGTGACAGACAAACAATAGCAAGAGAGATTGTCCTTGGTTTCAAACTTTAACTTGAAAGAGACCAAAACGCCTCTATTATGTCTGATTAAAAAGTGAGAAACATAAAAGTAATGGCTTTGCATCCAGTTTGTAGTTTCTGGGCCAAAAGAATGGAATGGATTAAGGACAAATCTGAGGATTGGAGAATTTTCTATTCTAATTCAATCTATGCCAATAGCCTGTTGTTTGACCAAGCAAGGTGTTTAACCTCCCTTTGATTCATTTCTACTTTGAATGAATTGGAAATATGTCTGTGTTGTTATGGGGTTGCTGGTATTACCACATACCTAATGTGGATGTTCTCATTTGAATGGCATAGCAAGCATTTCTGAGTGAATTTTGTAGGTTTTGGGAGAATCAGCTTGGGTAGAAATGCCTTATAAATAACATGATGGCTTTCGTACTGGAACAAGTTACATCCACATTTTTTGTTTCTTGTGGATCATCTGGGTAGAATCCCATTCATTACTCTGCAAACAGTGCACATATAACAATAGCTTGTTGTCGGAGGAATGAGAAAGCAAATCTATTATTTTCATGTAAGTAGAGAATAAAAATTAGATAAGTTGTGTTTTTTGACAGAGACCATGTCATTGTGGAAAAATGACTCTCTGCTATACTAGGATCTAATGTTTTCATTGTGCTTATTCTGCAAATAAAATAGCAAGAGATAATCTGTTCTTGATCAGGCTTATAATAAAATATTGATTGTTATTGTATCAAATATTGCTGACTGACAGACAAAAAATGTGGGACAGCAGGCAGAAAGTGACATAATGGATCAGAGGAGACAACAAAATCTGTATTTCCTGGGTCCCAGTCTAGAGCTGTGTTTGCAGGACTGTAATATCACAGGTACTATTTTTTCTTTTAGAAAAATTCTACTGTACCATAAAAAAATATCAAATACCAGATCTTGAATTGTTTCAACATCCATCCACTTCTCCCCACCAGATATTAATTTCTCAGCCACTGACATCTCTTCCATTTTCTTTCAGGATTTCCTTGGATTTTGATTGTGCAGTTTGTTTGTGAGTTGGATTGGTGAATCAGGGCTGAAGAACTGACTTAACTACTGTAACAGATCATGGGATTTTTATGTGTTTGTATCCTGACAAGTTCATAAGAAATGTGCTATGGAGAAGGAATAGGGGTGCAAAGAAAAGGTACTCGCATGAGTGGTGGAAATCTGAGATGCAGATACAAATGACAAAGTTCATATGAGAATCTTTACTATCTAGGAAGCATTTTTGCAAGAGTGTGTCTATGAAAAAGCAACTTTATGTTTCTCACCTTTCTCCTCCTCACACTTCCTGATTATCTCCTTATCCTGTAGCTTTGTATAATGCCCTAGAAACATCTTGGGACCTCTAAAGTAGACAGTTTTGGTTATTAGCAATGGCTCATGTGCAGACTTCTGAATCCAGGGAGGTTCAACCCGTGGGAAAGTTTCAAGTCCCATCTTAGGAGTAAGTTCCAAGTATTGTTAAATGGCTGAGGTTAGAAATAGTGGGAAAAGAGCAAATAGATGCAGAGCTGCAAGTCAAATTTTTACACCCTTTCTTTTCCCTCTCCCCACAACCTTGCCTCATGCACTGTTGTTGTATGAGTCAGTCTGTTTCTCCCTCTGCAACCCCCCTCTAAGTGGGAAAGTGGATCTATAAAAACTAATAGAAATGAGAGGGAAAAAAAAACCCCAACCAACTCTTGATCTTCAGACTCAGAGACTTTGACTGAGAGCCAAATATTTCAAACAGCAGCCCTTTCATAACTGGGAGAGCTAGCACTAGATCTGTTGGGTATGCAGTGTGACCACATAACGCTCAGCACATGTCAACATAACTGATAACCAAATTGTACCTCTCAACCTCCCATACAGCATAACTTTGGCAGGCTGCCAGTCTCTCAGTCCTAATTAACATGCTGCCATGCTATGACTGGAAGGTTAAAGCCACAGCTTTATTTACTGCACAATTAACGGGTAAACATGACTTAATCATAACTTAAACATTCAGCATTTACGAGAAAATTTCAAAATCCTTTTAGGAGCCCTTTTGACCTCAAGTTGCCAAGCAGACCTCTTGTAATGTGGAATTAACCGCCTGTTCCACCAAGGGACATCGAGGCTCTCTGTGACACTATGGATTTTCATCCCTGAATGAATTGAAAACAACATCAACTTAATAGACATTCTTGTGTTATGGTCTTATCCCAGTGTCAGGGTTCTTCTGGGCTAAATCTGCATCTGATGGCATCAGACCACTGACTTCAGTGAGGATCCCCAAGTACCAGGAGATTTCTTTGTTGTTCTTGGATTTCAATAACTCTGCTGTGGCCCAGGTTGACCCCTCGGCTTTGATCGAAATGCAGCAGCTTAGTCCTGGTCCTTCAGAGACCTAGACATACGCTTAACTTTACATCTTGTGAACAAGCATGTTAACTTTAATAAACTAACCACTCATAAACTTTGGCATCCATATACTGTTTGTTTATCATGTTTGGGGCCTTAGATGCTATCTGGCTTACTCAGTTTTAGTTTTCAAGTGCTGTAGAAACCCACCAATATAAAGTGACTTCAGCAGCAAATTTCTTTTTACTTAAGAGAACTGGTGCCTCAGTGCCCAGTTTATGGTTTGTCTCACACCCAAACAGACATGTAATCCTTTCAAGTAGACCAGATGTTATATCAGGGGTGAGGACCTATCTTAATCTCTGTGGAACCACCACTGTACAAAAGGAATTGTGTTGTAGCGTGGTGGCCCACCAGCAGCACCTGCTCCATGCTGGACCATTCCCATGCTCAGAGTTAGTCAGCCATTCCTCGTCTCCAGAATGAAGTAATTTGTATATCAGTACATGTACAGGCACCACATTTTGATAACAGCCTACCACCGCCACCACTAGAGGTACAGCCATCTCGCTGGTATGTGCATAGAAATATATCCCTAAAAAGGATGGGAGGAGAAAAAAACTTTTCTCTTCTGAAAGCAGAATGACTTCTTGTAAATAAGTACTATGTACTGAAATTTATGACTTTTCAATATGGCAATATTTTTCAATACTGTGCAGAGAAACGCAAGGCAATTGTTCCCCTTGAAAAATACTAACCTTCTTTTGCCTGAACTCCTGCTCTTCTAATACCATCTTTGCTACCAGCACACTGTTTCTGCCATTGCAGTAAACGCTGAGCTGGCAGTTTTACCTCTCCCACGCCTGAGACTCTTCGGCATGAAAGGAAGTGAAGTAAAGAAGGAAGTTGCTGATATCAACTGGAGTGGGTCAATAACGAATTTTAAACACCCGTTTAGATATATTACTGTATTTTACAACCTGTAAGTTGTGATACAGAACAAAACTGATCAAGAGAGAAAGAAAATTGTTCATATTTTGTTGCTGGACATGCAAGAAGCTAAGCGGACGGATAGAAGTTGGTGCAATGTGAGGGGAGAAAGCAGAGTACGGTTATGGTGAACTGTCAAGAAGCTGTGCAGTTTAGATGGGCAGAGTTGAGCAAAGGGGTACCTGCGTTCAGGGTGCATTTCTTCCCCGTCCCCCTCCCTGCTCCTTTGAGCTTCTTGCAACCCTTTAAGAGAGATGTTTCCTCTTCTAATTCAGACCCTGGTAGAGGCTGATATGGAGTGGGAGGCACTGCAGAATAAAGGAAGCTTTGTGGATCTGGGGCTGGCCAATTCCTTGGTCAAATTCCTATGCCCCCCTACTCACTACTCCTGCTGCTGCCCGTGGTGTTTGCCACCTGTTTGGGTATGCCCTGTGACACAGAAGGGAACCATTGTGCGTTACACATTCAGATCTGCATTCAGATCTGCAATCAGTTAGTCATGTAAGATGGTCTTGTAGGGATCAGACTGAATGAAGAATTAGTAGTCCAATATTCTGTTTCCAGCCCTGCCATTGGCTTGCTTGCTTGCACTGCGAGGGAAACCAGTTACTCCATGCTCCTCAGCTTTCCTGTCTTTACAATGGAGCTGGTGGTGCTTATCAAGAAAACATGAGTGACTTGAAGTCTTCGTTGTGTTTGGAGAAAGCTTTGGTTTCCTGGATTCGAGGTCCCTTTGGAAGTGTCAAGTAGTATTAATGTAAAGAGAATACGGTGGGTTTTTTGCTTCGTCTTAATGTGTTATTCACTTCTTGGCTTCAGAAATAATGTGCACATCCTCATGTGTCTGTGCCAACACTCAATATTGTGTGTGCCAAGATACGTTACAGTGTCTGTATTTACTATGTACAGCCTACATACCGCCTTTCTGAGTAAGTATGGCAGCAATGTAGTAGGGGAAGGGGGGGGAGTATCTGTGTCTGTATATAAGATCATATATTTGTACAAAGTGTGTGTCTCTGGGCTTCAGAGACTGAGGGGAGTCTGTGGTTCAGACAGTCTGCCTGTTTTTTTTCTTTTTTTTTCTCTGAAGGCAGCAAAATATGTTGATATGGATTTTTTTACAGGAGCTTTTTGTGTTTTGAGTTAATACATTTCCCTCACATCAGATCTTGCCAAACATCATTTACTTACTAGTACTGTGAAAGCAGGTTACCCAAAGGCAGCACCATTCCCTGTTGTTTTCTCTTCTTCCAAACTGCTCAGAGACATATTGTAATAAGACTCCCAGTTAAAAACAACAGAATACCAGCATGAGCAGAAAAGTTGAGCAAAAATTCCTGTGCTTATGCTGCATGTGTGCTTAACTATTTAGCTGACCTAGTGCCAAGGTTGTGAGTTTTTACAACAGAAATATTGCCGCTGATGTGATCTGTGTAACTGTGACCCAGTAACTTCATTTGTGAATTGTGTCTGGTTTGAGATTTCTGTTCAGTATTCCCACTGGTAAAAGAAGGCTTTAATCATATGAGAGAAAGAGAGAAGCTTTATACAGACTAGTCTACAATGAAGTACAGAATTTTCATTCATGAGAATGCTGTTTGTAACTTTTTTCTCCCAGAAATGAAATGCCCGCAGTAAGAAAGTGCACTACAAAGGAACTGAACTCATCCTGACTGCTGGAGGTTGTAAGAAATGACCTCTTCTTTCTGCCCCCCTCCCCTCTTTTTTATTTTCTTGTTGCTACCAACTAGCAAGGTTTCCCAGTGGAAATAAGCTATTTAGTCTATGTATAGATAGTTCATCAGTGAGAATGAACTACAGTCTTCACAAGCATGCTGAACGTACCCAGCCATTAATAACAAAATTGTTAGTGGTGAATAAAACAATAGATATTACACATTGCCAGTGGGGTAAAATTGATTTATCTTGCTTTGGTTTGTTGTCTAGATTAAGAAATGTCACACATATTTGTAGTGTTTTGCATAGCTACTGTCTTGTGTTTTGCCATAGAATCATAGAATCGTTTAGGTTGGAAAAGACCCTTGGGATCATCGAGTCCAACCACCAACTCCACTCTACAAAGTTCTCCCTTACACCATATCCCCTAACACCACATCTAAACGAGTCTTAAACACATTCAGGGATGGTGACTCCACCACCTCCCTGGGCAGCCTATTCCAGTGTCTGACCACTCTTTCTGTGAAGAATTTTTTCCTAATGTCCAGCCTAAACATACCCTGTTGCAGCTTGAACCTGTTCCCTCTTGTTCTATCGCTAATTACGTGTGAGAAGAGACCAGCACCAACCTCTCTACAGTGTCCTTTCAAGTAGTTGTAGAGAGTGATGAGGTCTCCCCTCAGCCTCCTCTTCCTCAAACTAAACAGTCCCAGCTCCTTCAATCGCTCCTCGTAAGATTTATTCTGCAGGCCCTTCACCAGCTTCGTTGCCCTCCTCTGCACTCGCTCCAGCACCTCGATATCTCTCTTGTATTGAGGTGCCCAGAACTGGACACAATACCCAAGGTGTGGCTTCACCAGTGCTGAGTACAGGGGGACAATCACCTCTCTTCTTCTGCTGGTCACACTATTTCTAATACAAGCCAGGATGCCATGGGCTTTCTTGGCCACCTGGGCACGCTGCTGGCTCATGTTCAGCCGCTTGTCAATTAGAACCCCCAGGTGCTTTTCTGCCAGGCAGCTCTCCAGCCACACTTCCCCAAGCCTGTAGCGATGCATGGGGTTGTTGTGGCCCAAGTGCAGGACCCGGCACTTGGCCTTGTTGAAACTCATACTGTTAGAATTGGCCCATCGGTCCAATCTACCAAATCTCTCTGTAGAGCCTCCCTATCCTCATGCAGATCAACACTCCCGCTTAACTTGGTGTCATCTGCAGACTTGCTAATGATACACTGTGTGTCCTTATCAAGGTCATCGATAAAGATGTTAAACAGAAATGGTCCCAACACTGAGCCCTGAGGGACACCACTTGTGACCGGCTGCCAGCTGGATTTAACTCCATTGACCACCACTCTTTGTGACCGTCCATCCATCCAGTGCTTGATCCAGCAGATCGTGTGCTCATCCAGGCCATGAGCCGCCAGTTTTTCCATGAGAATTCTATGGGGGACAGTGTCAAATGCTTTTCAAAAGTCTAGGTAGACAATATCCACAGCCTTTCCCTCGTCCAATAATCGGGTCATCTTGTCATAGAAGGAGATCAGGTTCGTCAGGCAGGACCTGCCTTTCCTAAACCCATGCTGACTAGGCCTGATCCCCTGCTTGTCCATTATATGACTTGTAATGCCACTCAAACCATACCAAAATCTCTGCTAGACTATAAGCAAGGAAACAACTACTTTCAATGAAGTGTGTTTAGCCAGTTAACGTATGTACTTTATATATATATATACACACACATACGTGTATATATCTATAGTGTTTAGATATTTTGATGAATTGGACTAAAAAACTTATTTGCTGTTCTAAAAAGGACTACACTGAACTGTGTATACACTGACTTTGTATACAGCCTTCAAGGATAAATTATTGACAGATGGGAGGATTTGTTGCTTCTGAGAGTGGGACTTCAGAGAACTTGCGGTACTGGACCTTATCTTTTCCCATTGAAATCAGTGGCTTTAAGATAATTAAAACTAGATTCATGGACTTACAAGACAGCTCACAGACTGGTGCAGGCAAAGCACATCCTCTACAAGTGGATTTCAGTTTGCCTAGATCCACAAGGCTGGTTGGCACACTTTCAGATAAGTTTAACTCAATTGGTTTAAAAAAAAATATACAGTCCATGATATAGCCATAGAGGCAGGTTATAACGCATGTTATGCTAATAGACACTTCTAAAACTGCCTTTCAGAGCTGTGTGAACATATCTAATGAGCATTGTTAGGCTAGTGGTGATGATTCCGCTCTAAGTATTCGTAAGTTTTTAAACTACATCTTGAAAGACAGAAAGTACCTAAGTTACATCCTGAACATGAAATTTTAAAGTTTTATAACACTAAATTTGTTAATGTCCATATTTGGCTTGAGGTTTTTGTGTTTGTTTGTTGTTTTTTTCCTAAAGTTATTGAGATCAATGATACACACAAGCAAAATTTGGAAATTCCTTACTGTGGCTGATTTTGAGTTCATTGAGCAGAAAATGTCTCATCAGAACATACATGGAAAATTTTTTTGTGTGGCTTTTTTTGTTTTCAGTGCTAACATAAATAAACTGTTTAACTGATTTTGTATAAACTTTCCAAAAAAAATCTCAAGCATGGAAAATTTCAGCCCAAAATGGAGTTTATTTGAGAAAATTACAAGCAACAGAAAAAGAGGGTTAGAATGGAAATCTGAACTCCTCATTAACTAGAGTTAAGCGCCAACTTAAATGCCAGGGTTTTTTTCTGTTAATATTTGGTTTAAAGTTACATACAGGTTTGGAAGAGCTTAGCTCTTTTTAACCCCTTTTTATTGCTGTCACTGACTTAGTTTTGTTTCAAAATGGGTTCAGGCCTCCACAGCTATCTTCACTGCAGCAGGAGACACAGTTTTTAGCTTTTTTTTTCAGATCACCACTTGAGACCATGTTCACACAGCCTTAAATTCCACCTAAATCCCTCTCCCTAGTATTTACTATTGGCTGGCTCTAAACATTTAGTGGCACAAGCCAATGGGGATCATTAGGCTAAGGCGGGCCTTAGGCTGTCGGATTATGGCTTCTGGTTTCCATTACAGATCTGTGGCAGTGCGGGAAGAAGACAGGAGGTCCACCTAACACAGCGAAAAGGTACGCGTAAAGCTCAGTAAAATACAATGCAGCTGAAACAACAGTGTACTGTGTTTTTAATCCTTAGCTGGGGCAGAAAGCTGCACAGTTTCATCTCTGAAAATGATGGCAAGTAATGTTTTGAGCACATGTCATACTTTTAATCTGGAAATCTCGGCGCCTTTAGGAAAGTGAGGAGATGGTTGTTATTTCTCTGCTTTTACTCTTGGTCTAACTAAATATGGAGATTGCTGTGGTCTAATGGATAGAACCTGCATGTAACTTCTTAGCAAGCAGCTAACTCCATTCCTGGCTGTGCTGCAAATTCCCTATGTAACCTCTGGCAAACTTTCTCTTCCTCTGCTCCTTCCTTTGGAAAATTCCTCTGAATTCAGGGGGGCATTTTGTTGGGGAAATGCAGGATGAGGAGTCGCTTTACCAGATTTGGAGTCTCTTTTGACCCTTGAAGGTTAGCCAATTCAGTTCTGAGACCAACAATGAATGTCTCCATTGCAGTCCTTAAGAGAATTGTCTCTTTTTCCAGTGATGTAAATTTTGTTTACATTTTATGCTTTCTGCTCTTAAAAACCTCCCTGGTCTGTCTTTGTTCACAATTTTTTGGTCCAAAAGATCTTTATTAGATATACAGAAGAAGGGACCCAAGTATGTATTAAAAGCAATTATATGAACTCTTAATTTAAAAAGAGCCTATTGCAAATATTCAGAAAACATTCAAGTGGTTGGTGAGAGTGCACTGAGTGTGGGAGCGCATGCTTCTCTTATTTTTAAGTTATGAAAATGACTAACTTTTCTATAACTATGAGGAAACAAGTGACAACCCAGGTACCTGAAAGACCGGGGCTACAACTCTCGTACTGCAGCTCCAAAGCAGAGGTCCCTGACACTTAAAAGACTTCTGTCGAGCACTGGCAGCCTGCGGATACATGCACACAAACTAAATGGCAAGGCGCCTACACACTAAGGCCATAATCATGCAGCCTAAATCCCACAAGTGCCTGTGCCTAGTGGTTCCTGTCGCCTGTTTTTCAACGTCTCCATCCGTAGCTTACTTCAGTGCTCTGAACCATATTTCAGGAGCCGTCAGAGGTGCTTGGCTTTCTCCACTGAGTAAGCATAGGCACTTAAGTGGGTTATAGACTGTCTGAATGTGGCCCTTAGGGTCTAGTAGTGTTCTCACTAAATGGTATTAAATCCTTCGCCGTCACCACTGAAAGCTGAAGTGGACTCCGGTCTGCCCCTAGAAACAGTTATTATTAGTTAAAATTTACAAAATCATAAGCTATTGATTGACGTTTCTGATAAATTCAGATTCTTCAGACAAACAACCCCACCACTTAGTCTACATTTCTGAAAATGCTTTGAAAATTTCAGCCATTTCTTCACTAACATACCTCTCTTCAAGGACATCTAATCACGCAGAAAGCTTCAAAGTGTTGTAACAAGCTGCATTTTGCTGTTTCCATTTTTCAGTAACATGGACAAAAATACAACCTAATGAGCAAAACATTTATTTTGGTCAAGGATTCTTCCTGCTGCTTAATGCTCTTTCCTTCTGCTTTTTTCTAGAGTACACGTTTTTTCACATTGACAGGATGTGTGTGGACATGAGCTGAATGTATAGTTAATCTTAAGTCTGGTAGCAAGCACTGATGTCGAACAGCAATGTCCGCATGAATACAAAATTATGTCGGCCCAGTAGGAAGTTATGATAAGGTAATTACTGACTTTCTTGAGTAGGCTGGGGCCTGCTTTCCAATAAATAGAGTCCAGCATTTTCTGAGGTAGCAATACTTCTGATAGGAGCACTTGGTTTGTATAGTATACAAAGTATACTCAGAGTACAGCCATTCTTGTGAAGCCGAGGCAACCCTCCCATAATTGAAATACCTTTTTGATGTATTTTTTTCCAAGTAATAGTAACTGCTTGAGCATGCTCAGTGCTGTCACAGCATGTCATGACGGTTAGTGTAACCTGTATTAGGAAATGAAGTGGCAATTCAGTGCTGCGAGACTTGCGCTCATTATGGCGGACTTGGAATAAAAATAAAGACACAAGCTTAGTCTAACCATTTAATGCTTAGACACTTATATGGACAACAGCAGCTTCCCTCCTGATGCTGATACAAACTCTATGTTCCTTTTTTCCCTGCAGAAAGCTCTCAGGCTAACATTTGTTATCAGGGAACTGCTTGCAACTGGGAGAATTGCCGCGTGTGTGGCTACTCTAAGAAATGCTCACAAATTCCATCTAGCACAATATCATTCGGTGACTGGCACTATGTAACATACACATTTGAGATATTTCCATGCTCTGACCAGAAAAATCCCAACTAAATCCAATTCCTGATCTTCATGGAAGGGCCCCTCACAAAGGTACTCCAGCCACTTAAAGTCCACCTGGACACACAGCTTCTTTGATACTAATTTATGCAACCTGATAAGTTTACTCCACTGCAGATATTTCCTTCCCGTGATGAAAATAGCTCAGAGTGGCAGGGAGCTTCTTTTCTTTCTCACGATTTCTTCCTTTTTGCCCTCTAGGAGACGCTGATGTTGCCTGTTTTCTTGGAGCTTCATCCTCCCGTTGATTAGTTACCAGTCCTGCTACTTCAGCCTCAGGCGGATGGTGAGTCCTTGGGTCACAGTGACTGAAAGGCAGAAAGCCATGAAGTGACCTTGCAGGAGCTCAAGAAAGAGGTGGGATCTGGCAATGAAACCAGCCAATGAAACTAGACTTGGATGATTTTGAGTTTGTAAGCTGCAGCACAGACCTGCTCTGTGCTGCAGGTCAAGGAGCAGGGAATGGCTCAATATGTCTTTTTCTCCTTGTCATTCCTAGCCCTCTACTCCAAAGCTATGATGCTCTGAGAGGCCAAGAAGCTGAGTCTACTGCTTTTGCAAATAGTGTTGTTTTTGCATATGAATACTCTTGAGTTTTGCCTTGGGAGGGTGGGAAGCTGTGGTGAAAGTGCTTTGACCTTCACAAGCTTTTAGCAACACAGTTTTTCCTCATTCCTTCGTTGCCCGCGGTTTTTCCTCATTCCTTCGTTGACCTCAGTCTTTCCCAGATGAGTGGACATGTCCCAGGGCACAATTACAGATGGTCTGCAGAGAAGAAACCCAGTCAAAGAGAAAGCAAACTACCATGAATTTAGAAAAGAATATTCACAAAAAGTAAGCCAGTAAGCATTATTTAATGATAGCTTCCATTTCTTAAAGGGAACTAGCTTTTAGATGATTAAAAATCTAGCCATTTAAATATCCTGGTAGATATCTCCCTGCTTATTCAGGTGCTTAATTACTTTTTAAAATCTGGCCATCACAGCTTGCTTTCAATACAGTTTTTGGGGCAATTTTTTCCTGCGTTGAAACTGTCACTAGCCATTGTTTTTCTGTCACCTGTAAGAGAAGGATATGTCCGCTGCTCATAATTGCCAGATAAACTTTCAGAAAGCGTAAGTAAAGATGAAGAAAAATAATGATATATGGATAAAACATGGCTACAATATTGCTGTTAATGTGAATGACCAAATGCCTGAAGCCAAAATGCAAGATGCCTGTTTTTTTCCTAGTGAGGCTCTGAAGCTGATACTCTATCGGTGTAGGAATGAAGCCAAGTAATATGACAAGTGAAATGTTGTGGTTCTGGGAATTTCTAGCAGGCTTATGGCTCACATGTGTATTTCATGTGAGAGCATGTCATGTGCCTGTCCTGGCTTATCTTGTATACAGCTGTTGAACAAAAGTATGTGGAAGAAAGCTTGCATGCAAATCTCTCTTCTATATGTGCCAAATAGAGAGAGGTGTTTTGTTTTCAGCCCAGGAGATGTTAATTATTGGGGCTGGGCAAGGAAGTACTTTCAGCAAAGGACTTGCTCTGAGGAATGGCAGGTTTTCCCACTTAGAAAAATTAATTCTTAATATGTCTTTTGGTTCTAGAGTTTATAGGGCAATTTGTAGTGTATATTATCACTAACTAGTGTAGAGCTGCTGTCAGAAAGCTAGATGCCAATGAAGAAAACAGCATCCTTTTCTAAGAGAAAAAGGCTAAAAGTTTTGTAAGGTGCATTGGAGTTTTGCTTTGCATCTGTCAGTTTGGTAGGGTAGTATTAAGAGGTAATAACAGTGTCATCACCGGAAGAAAAACAATTCAGCCTTTAATTGGTGTACACTCTTTTTAATTGTTGCAATGTGCTTTCATTACCTGACATTTAGCATACCAGTCATGATCACTGATATTCTATTCTCTACCTGTAAACTTGTTTTCTCCATCATCAACATTGCTCAGAAGTGAGTCACTGAAAACTGCAAAGACACATTCAGACACTGCAATTTATTCCTTACTTTGCTTATAAGGAATCTCTGATCCTTGATGTGATATAGATTATATATAGAATTGCAAATGTAGTATTCAAGAGACTGCCAGAGTTTCTGTGTCTGTGCAGCTTCAGACCATCAGTGTGGCCTGAACCCTTGAACTCTGAATAGTGAAAGCATGTCAGATGGAAATAAAGACCTAGACTTGTAATGAGGTAGTTTATAGGTCAAGCTTTTTTACTGATCATGCAAAAATGGTTAAAAAAAGATAGGAGTAAAACACTCTCAAAATGGGGATCATGGTTTTTCTTTGAGCTTCTGCAAAAGTCAGCAAGTACACGGAGATTGGAACTATTGCTGGTTCATGACTAGTTGATTTTAGGGAGAGCAGGTGATGTTTTGAAATCCCTTCAAAAACATCTGTGCTTACGCTGGCTTCAAATGGTGACAGAAGTGACAATAAGCTTTTTTTTTAATGGGAAGTTTGAGGAAGGAAGTCAGAAATAATGGATCGGGAAGAAAATACCCGTGGCTTTGATAGTTTGGTGACCATCCTTAAACAATAAATAATCCATCCTAATAATTCTGAGCTGTTATCCTAGTTAAAAACCAAGAGGGTTCTTCCTATATAGGTTGAACATTGAGAAGCTTTGTTTTCTCATGTTAAATTCTTCCGTGACTTCTCGCCTGCAAGGTTTTCCTGTTTTTTGAAGTCAAGAGATAAACATCATTCAAGAGTGGCTCAGCAGTGCTGATCAGGGAGACTGATTAAGATGATGTTTCTCTCAGCCAACAAATATGACAGTCTGTTTTTATATGGAGTCAATTTTAAGAAGTCTTACTTAAGAAAACAGAAAGAAGAACTGAAGAGAAGTTTAGTCCATGACATTTCCTTCCTTCTCCCCCTAAGTTTGTACTATATAAATACTCCCTGAAATCATTGCTTGGAGTGACCTTGAATGGGTTTTCAGACTTTGATGAATTGCTTTCAAGTTTTATTTCAGAGGATTTTACACCATTCAAGAAAAAAGATATTCCGAGGGGATTCCCTAGGAAGATCACTCTGTCTTGTTATGGGATATGTTTCTTGTACTGTCGCAAGATGAAATGAGGGGCTCCCCTGACAAATACAAAAGTTATGTGACAACCCATCTATTTTTAGATGATTTAAATCAGCGAAGAAGGAAAAACATTTGTTTCCAAGACTGTAATTTTCCAGATGACACCATTTTATTGCATGGTGCCATACCATGAGAAAGAGCATTCTTGTGGCTTTTGAACTGGAAATCCTGTAGGAATGCTATTTCTGGCATTTATTTGCTGTGAAGCCAGGCACACATGGAGAGCAGACAGACTGACCAGATACAGTTTGTGGTATTAAGGCATTTAGAAAAGTCCCTGCTGCACAGCCCTTTTCCAGCATACGAAGTGTTGAGTGAAGTTGAAAAATTATCAATGAAGATCAAATTTGAAATCCATGATCTGATCAGACAGCCAGACTTTCGTGCTATTAATGTATTCCTTCCTCTTGAAAAAATGCTGTTTTGAAAATTCAGCTTTTCTGTCTTCATGCATTGATGCTTATAAAATAATTCTTGGTAATGAACAAGATTTTGATACAAAGTCGGAGTGAAGGTTGAATGCACACTTTAATGAAAAACCACATGTGGTCACTCCGTTTTAACTGGGAAGACATTTTTATTAACCTGAGTACCATGTGTGAGCATGCAAAAAAAATGCTGATTGAAGAATGAACACAAGAGTAGACAGCTTAGGCCCATTCTTTGCTAAGTTTCGATGTGGGCAGTCATAGTGAATTCAGCAGAAATTAGTAGGAAAAGTTTTTGCATGGGTAAGTGCTTATGGGAGGTAACTCTCTATAGCTTAAGAATTTGTATCTTCAGATACTTTCTGTATTCAGTTAAATAGAGTAGTTTGGATTTTTCCTTTTTCAAAAAAAAAAGAAGCATGGTCTGAAATTTTTCTTGAATATAGTTGTGTCTCTCCACAGCCTCTCTCATAGGAACAGCACTAAAATGATAGTCTGCCTGAACGGAGCAAAAACCCTAATAAATATGGTGCATTCCTCTTTAAAAAGTATGTTTATTTAGTAAGTTTAGAAACCACTCTGAGGTTAGGTTACAGCTATTGGGATTAGAGGGCGTCTCGTGGGCAGTTCAGACATCAAGCTATAGGTCCGTGGAGTGAAGCTGAGCTGTTTCTAGCCTGATGTCTGAATTATGAATTAGGTTCATTCTAATTCCAATGGGGTAAACCTCAGAGCAGTTTATATACTTATGGCTAAGTGCTCCTAAAATACAGGCTATTTATTTAAAACATACACGTAAAATGTAATCTCTAAAAAGATGTCCGGCCTAGTGATGCTGGAGCACAGCAACCCAGCTGAATAAAATCTGAATTCCAACTTTGGAGCCCTGCGGAAGGGGATGGCACAGCTGGCTTTATGCCACATGCTGATACTCCCAGCTAGGCCAGGTCCCCAGTTGGCTCAGGGTGAACTGAAACAGCCACAAGACTAAATTAATTTGCCTCAGCCCAAGGCACTTGACCCTTCCTCAGCCATGCCTGTCATGCCAAGGCCGGGAGAACCTTGGGTGGTGATGCCCTCCCTTGGCCATTCAAGAAAGTTCCTTAGGCCAAGAATACTCTGCAGGGTTCCTTTCTGTCGTTGGAGCTGTGCAAAGAAGCCCAAATCTGCTTTTTAGTCTAGTTGGATATTTGGGGAGTAGAGTGGAGCTGGAGTGTTGGACAGAAAGCACAGGATTTATTAATAGCATCGGCAACTACTTCCATGTGGAGCCACCCTGGTCTCTGAGATCATTCTAGCATCAGCGCCAGCTGGTGAACCTCTCACCTTAATCATATGTCTTTGACCCCTGCTGCTAGCAGTCAGGTAGCTGTGCCAAGCTGCAGTCGACAGCTGGCTTTTTCACAGGATGCTTCTGACTGGCTGCCTTTTGGGGAAGAACAGTCAGTGAGGGTTTCCACAGGAGGCTAAGCCATCCCTTCCTCTGTTCATTTTGCTCAGGCTACCAGAGAATCTAAAGGAGAGACAGCATCTGATGTTATTTTCCTGGGATGGGAGTGGAACAGAAGCTACCCGTCATTTTAGGACAGCTGAGCTGGCTCCATCACTATACAAAAAAATGAGTCAGTTTACACTCTGGTTCTCCCTTCCCTCCTCTCCATCCTCCAGTAATTTCCATTCCAGGAAATAAATGGGACAAAATACCTCTCGAGAAATTACTTCTGCCTTGGCATTGAGTGAGGTTTGGAGAAATCTGGAAACTGCCATTCCCAGGTTTGGTCAGAAGGTGAAGATCTGTTGCAGATGCAGAAGCAGCAGATGTGTAGTGGACAAAAAGGGCAGATTTCTTTGTGCACTGAAGAACTGCCATGGGGCAGAAGGGGTGTGTAATTAATTCATATGGGGCCAAAGATCACTTTATACAAATTTGCAAGAGCTGGCAAAACTAAATGTCACAAGCGAGCTAGTGGGAGTTAAAAACTGAAGGTGGACAAAACCCGCTGTTATAGTTTTCTGTTTTCAAAGAGACTAAATCTCGCCGTTTTGCGTGGCAGTGTAGTGCTTACTCATAGTTCTTGCATGCCTGAGGCTGACCATGCGGCACGAAATGTGCCTGAGTGCTACTGGAATAATCCCTCTCCCTCAGTTGCCTAAATCCATTCAGAGATGCTTGGGAGAAAATTCTTCATCTGGCATAACTGAATTTTTGGCTGGGCTCCACTCAGGAACAAGGAAGTGAAGTGCTTTCAGTGGCTTGTTGGGATATCAGCAAACTTGCCACATCATTGCTAAGCATGAAGGTAACTCTAACGAAGGGTTTTGGAGGGTGAGATAAAAACAATGAAAGAACTGAATAGTGGATCTCCATCTAGCCCTGCTGTTCTCCTTTGTTCCGCGATTCTATCATTCCCCTCTGGGCATTGTCAAATGTGTCTGTATTATCACCAACCTTTCCCTGGGCTGCGGTGTTCAACTAGGTGGGCAGTAATAGCAAGGGAACACTAAAGCCTTTTTTTCAGATGCACTCGAAATGCAGGAGAAAGATCACATCTAGAACTGCTTGACTTTTTGCGTGCTTTCCACCAAGAGTGTCTAGGCAGTAAGATTTGGTCAGATGAATGTATCGTCTTGTTTCACTTTGTTTTGATAGGCTACTCATCTGACCTCAGACCTATCTGGATTAACATCTGGGTTACTTCAGAAGAGGTAGACCAGGTAGGTCCTCGAGGTATGATGGCACTACAGAACAGGCACGACGGCTTGGTAAGGGCTCAAATATTGTGCCTGCAATGTGTTAGAACCAGCTGCATGCCTGGAAGGTTATTTTCTTCGCTGATGACCAGTATGTATGGCCAGAGGAAAAATTCTCCAGGGAAATGTCATAGGAGAATATGCATCAGTCAGTAAAAGTAGAATGAAAGAAAAAAAAAATCCTGTTGTAACAGATTAAGTACCTATCAAGTGACAACAGCAGTTTATTTTCCTTGAGAAAAAGTAATGGATATACTTAGACATAATCCTACCCTCAAGTGTTTTAATTCTAATGGCACTTCTTATTAAGGAGAGTCGCCAAAGTGGAAAAGTACACACTCTAATGGAAACAATGTCATAAGTTGACAGCATTTCTACAAGGTAGGTTGACACCTAAATTAGCTGAGAAGGCTTGAAACAAGATGGAAAAAAACTAAAATTAAAAGGAAAGAAAATGATTTGCTATGAGTCAGTGTTTTTATTATTTGATGAGTGTTTTGCAGTCTCTGTTTTCACAGCCAATTAAGATACAAAGGGTAAGAGGATTAGGTCTTGTTTGTTTTATTCTACCTTCCTGGTCTGTTGACTGCCTAATCAAGAAAGCTCCAGGCCCAGGTGGGAGTTCATACCCACTTGTGATTTCTCTTTGACTCCATGTTTTACTTGAAAATGTACTTTGTTAAATGCCTAATTCATGCTATACCTTTGAAACAAAAAAGACAAATGCAATGGATTCAAGCTTCCATGTCTCTTGGCCTCTTGGTGTTGATATTGTAGGCACTGCTTACCTGTACAGGACAGAGAATATGGCAATACACTTGTTTATTCTGTGCAGATGACCAAAATCACTTCTCTATGCCAATATATGGAATGCTGATATGACCAGACCTGCTTATGTATCTCCTTAATTTTATTTGTAAGGAGATAAATTTTTTCTAATCAAATATTTTCAGGTTATTAAAACCACCCAGCAGGCTAATGAAGCATACAGTGTGTTTCTATGTGATTCCCAGTATATTTTCTCAACCTAAGCAAAATCAAAGTTGTGTAACTCCTGGAGCACCTGAGGGGAAAAAAAAATAAATCCATTCTTTAAAGAGGCACAGTTCCTTTTGTGCTCTCTTCTTGTTCCTGGTGGAGAAAACACTACTTTTGTACTAGCCCACATTATCAGCAGATTACTTTGCAACCCTCCATGCAGAATATGGCATGCCATAAAGAAAGCTATTTATGTGCAAACTGAATGTTTGGTTCATCATAAGTCAGTTACGCTATGTTATATTTCAAGCCTATGGATTTAATAAAACAAGAGACTTCAAGATTGGAGATCATTCTGGAAAGCTCAGCTTAAGTCCCTGAAATGTAATTTTCCCTCTCTACTCATATGAGAGTTTCTTTGCCTGTGTTATACAGTTCAAGATGTAGGATTTGATTCTCTGTCTTTGAGGAAGGGGGAGGCAGTCATATGGAAGAACTAGAGAAGGACATTCACACATACACAAAAAAATAACCCCCAAAAAAGGCATTACCATGACTATGTTGATTGGAATTAAGTTCTTTCAGGTTCTTTCATGACATTCAGACTTTCAGTCTCCTCTATTTAAGAACTTAACATGACAGGTAGACCAAGATGGTATAGTTTTGGGGTGATGAATCTAAAATTGAAACCACCTCTATAAGAAATAACAAAAAACCTCTCTAGTATCTCTGTCAGCATGTCTAATGTTTTGAGACAGTCCGGAAGACATTTCATAAAACAAGCTTCCATGGCTCATTGCTTTAGGTTGATTACTCATATTTTCCCTTTGTAGCAATGTTTTTCTAAATGCATTTCATTCAACACAGTGTTTCTCTGGCAACAAATGGCAGCTCATTGTTGAATAGCTAGCATTGCTTTGATGATTTTATTACTTCAGTGCCCATTTGCATAGCAGAATCCTCTACAGAACTAACACAGCCAGTTCCTCGTGTCATAATTTTCAGAAGGTTGAGCTTTAAAAGTGCACAGCTTTCAACAGCAGAAAGATGAGTGCTTCACCCCATGAAAGTGTTTGAGGTTCAAGAAATGTTCTTTACTTGTATAGTGGCAAGGCCAAGGAAAACTAAAAGACCTTGTAAAATGTTTTCACACACATGTGCAAGGATACCTTGGGACAGTTAAGGGCTGTCTACTTAGGGCACTTGTGTGGGTTGGCGGAGAATGACTTAGCAGAGGTTTAAATCCAGTTTTTTATATCCCGGCTGACAGCCCCAATCAGTAGGCCATCATCTACACTGCAGTTATTTGGTCAGCCTCTTGTGTGTGTCTCTCCTGCCTCGTATCAATGTGGTCCTTGGTTTTCCTCCTTCCAGGCAGTCTGATCTCTGACACATGGTAAGAGGATTTCCATGTTAATTTTTTTGCACAAAGAAAATATAAGTTCTACCAAGCTTTAAAATGGAGTAATTTTAATCTTTTTCAGGCTCCCCCCAGATCCTGACTATACAGTGGCTGGCTAGGCCTAACACTCCACCCAAGTTCTTTGTTCTGTTTTACTGAGACTTAGATAGTTACAGTTTATTTTGGATGATTGCTGGCTATGAGTCTATTGGAAGATCTATAACTTAATCTTTCTGTCATCTCAGATCAGTCCCACTTATTTAAATAAGTATTTTTTCAATGAAACAAGGCTTTGCCCTATATTCCAGGTGAGCGTCAAATTACTGAAACTAAACTTTGCAGAAAATTTTATTAAAATTTAGAGGTGATTTCATGATACAAAGTTGTTCTAAATTAACATGTTCATATTAAGAATTCTGATTTTATGGAACTGGTATTTCGGGCATTAAGATGTACGGTAAAAAGCATACTAATGAATGTTTGTGTTTTTCTGCAGACTCATGCAAGGTGAACATCCTAACTCAACCAAAGAAGGAGCAAGAGTTGTTGTACTGAGGAACTTCACATGCTGGTTCTAAGTTTTTTAACTACCATTGCAATGCTCCTTCTTAGTCAAATATGTACAGCTATACTGATTATTGTGGGAGCTGATTTGCCTCTGAAAGAAAAGTGCACTTATGATAGTATCCTAACTTGTTTTTGATAGACGGAATAAACTTTTGGATTTCAGCTGTTAATTTAAGTAAGGATTCTTCCAATATATCACTGTGCTCCCACTAAACTAAGTTATAAAATTTATCTGGGAACAAGGGTAGGCCACTTCAGAAAACAAGGCCGCGTGTTCCTTGTCATTTCTCGCATCCATCTAAGATGTCTGGAACCTCAGCACTTACCTCCTTAGTTTAAGGACATCCTTGCCATTAGAAGCTCTGTGTTACCTGACCAGCTCTCCTTCTACTAGGATGGGAGCTGACTGGGTTGTAATTAACTGGACACTTCCATTTATCTCTTCATGCCGGATCAACACAGTAAAATTAATGTGTTTAAAGCACTTGAAAGGCAGTAAACTTTAAAGTGGCATCTAATTGACCTGTGGAATTTGTTGCTGTGGGACATGGAGGCAAACAGGTTGAGAGTCAGGATAGGATTAAGCACTCGAATAGGAATAATACCTGCAGTTAGCTTGTGAGGTTAAAGTATTATGAGGTTTATCAGTTCTTTTGCTTCTGGGCATAAACTGCCATCTCAGCTTGTGAAAGAACTCGTTTCTGCTCTCACTTATTGCCCCAAGCCTTTTGTGGGATGCTTTCTCAGGGTGTGGGGCACCCAAATAAGTTGGTGCTGGAGGGGAGGACAGCAAACCAGAACAGTCAGGTCAATAGCCCTCCTGTGGCACAGGGGCTGCTGCACTGGTTTTGATGCCCCCCCCCCAGCTTCTCCGCCCTACTTCTGAGGGATTCCACAGCCCATGTTGGAGGCAAGCAGCACAGCCAGTGGGCTGCCTTATATTAAATCTCGTTCACAGAAAATTGTCAAGGCTGGGAAGTGATTTATCATCCAGTCACTGCACGTCCACTTTTCCATACAAAATAGAAGCCCTTCATTATGTATGCGTGCCTTCTGACACATGAATATATTAAAAGGAATTAAATCCTCTTGCCATTTGGTCTGAGATCACACATTCTCTTTTTGTCTTTTTGGTAAAGAAAAGCTAGGAGAAGATGGCTTGAACATTCCTGCCTTTTTAAAACTTTCTCCGTAACATCTCTTCACAGACAGAGATTATACATATGCGTGTTATGGCTAGAAGTAAATGCACAGGCATTAACTACAGCAGCAGGTGTTTGGGGGATTGTTCACCTCTAGGATATTTGCAAACACCATTTAAACAATTAGCTGTTTGCCCCCAAGGACTGGGGTTTATAAAATGGAACACTCTACAGCAAGGGTGGTTCTGACTGGAAATAGCAGCAGTTAGATGAGGGGTTTTGTTCTCAGACTTGAAGATTAAGATTAAAACTTTAAATGCCTGGTTGTACCGAAGTGGAACTTTAGATTTAGACTGCGAAACTATGTTTAGGCTGCAGGAGAGAAGAGAGACAGTATTGTTGGTAAAGATGTTACATTAGAAAACAAGGTTAAGAGAGACTCCTTCAGGCAGAGATACGGTGTCCTCAGATAGGCTCACAGGAGCATCTGCTGGTCTTATCTCACAGAGTTTAAAAAAAAAGGCAGAACATTCTGACTGCCTTGAATGTAACCAAGTGTTACTAAGAGGTCTAGCTGAACCCAAACAAAAGCAAGAGATGTTTTTCCTCCAGTTGGCTTCAAGGAGCCAGTCAAAGTGCTAGAAATGCTTATCTCTAAGACCAGGATAAAGAGCTGGGGAACACAATTTAAACACTGCTTTTATTTCCACACTGCTGCAAATTTCTGTACTCCATTCACAGCTTTATTCTTAAGGAGGGCAAGGTGTGGGAGATGCCATGAAATGCGCTGTATCTCCCTATTGCTAGGTGAACTACAGGATTCTTGGGTAGAGGTAGCTGGACAAGCACTAGTTATCTGCATGACAACTACTATCTGGAAATTCAATATATGGATCTACTGACCTTACCAATCCCTTGAGGGACTATCCCTTTAAGATTCTGTGCGCTGAGGTGAGTTGAGCAACGGGATGGAGCACTACTAGATTACTAAAGTACAGTAATTCCTTCATGTTACAAGCTCTGCTGCCAAGCTACAGTGGTCAGGGCCTTGACTGCACCAAAAGCTCTTAGTTGCCCTGAGCAATGTTACCAAGGGCCTCCATCCACGCAGACCATGCCCAGTGGTCCACAAGTTCCATTAGGCTCAGTCCTAGTTGCCCCACAAGTGCCTGAAGGATGTTGCGGATGTGCCTGTCTCTTGCTGTCCTGAGTTGCTGATTGGATTTCTAGGATGGACACCCAGCTTGTGTTGTAGCCCTGTTTCTGATCCTGTCTGTGGTCTGAGCTGCATCGTTGGTAGTCTTGTCTCTGGTTCTGTCTCCTCCTATCTTGACTCGATGACTTGATTTCCTGGATAGACCCCAGACTGTGTAGGTAGCCTTGTCTCCAGCTCTGTCTCCAGCTCTGTCTCCAGAGACTGTTGTGTTATGCAGTAAACATAGAATAATCCAAAGTACATTTGCCATTGCGCTGTAGCTGTGAGGATACTACCTGGCATAGTCCAAGTCCGAGAGGAAGGGAGAGAGAATTGCAGCTGTGGTGATGTGTTGGTTAATGTACTGTAGACTAATTTACTCGTTGTGAACCACCCAATGGCATCTAGCTTCGTTGTGCTTATTCCTCTAGTTCAGACATGTAGCTAAACAATGTCCTGATTCTAGTTCTGTGCCAGAAGGGCAGTTTATAAACCCTTCTCAGACAACGTACAACCTCCTTCTTCCTTCCTGTGAAACCTCCTGGGGCTTAGCATGTGCGGGGGTGGTGGAAAAAGGGAGGGAGAAGAGGAGGAAGGGTGAGAGGAGCAAATATCCATTGCCAGCCATTCCCGATGGAGAAAAAGGCTGTGATAGTAAATGATGCATTTTATGGCGGAGCGGAAATGCCTTCATCCCATGAGCTGTGGCCGCTTATGAGCTCCTTGGCCAGGTTTCTGGCTACCTGAGAAGGAGGGGGTAGGTCCCTGACTGTATTCAGCCAGATGAGAAGTCTGCAAGTTGGGAGGTGTTGTCCCTGGTGGATGTAAAATACTTACAGGTGCTTCCTGCTGCCTGGCTCCAGCTCTTATGTCGGGAGGCAGGAGAGCTGAGAGCAGATGATGTAGTTGTGTCTGGAAGTTCTCAGGTGGCAGATCACCCCTTAGAGACTCTCACAACAAGCGTGGATCAGCACAGTGAGTTGAGTCCGTAGCTGTAGAAGATTGGGAACAATAACAGGCTGTACTTTTCTTACCTGGAAAAAAAGGACTCAGGCAAGGAATGGTTTCAAATTTTTGTTTGTGGAATTTCTTGCTGTTGTCCTTTCATGTTATCTGAAATGCACTTTGAGCCTTGTCTTGGAATTAAGCTTTTTGACACACATTTGGAGGCATGCCCAAGGGATGGTCTAAAAGCTCTACAGGAGAGATTTATGTCATGATAGCTCTTATGAAGTCTGAAGAAAAGAGGCTTATACCAGGTCTAGCAAAACTTGCAAGTAGAACCCTAATCCTTTTGCAAGGAAGCCATCAGGGCATTTTTTTCTCAGTTTTCTTCGTCATTCTATTTATAGTCTGCTCTAGTTTGATTTTTCTTGGCCATCAGACAAGTAAGCAAGTCTTTTCTCTGCTGATCTTAAGGTGGAGTTTGTTTATATGTATACAAGATCTGTAATTACATAGCAGTGTGATTCCCCACAAAACACCCCCTAGCCTCCACTCCTCAAATTCAAGTAGGACTTTTTTCTGCAAGGCCAAACACACTTTCAGAGTTTCTAGACAAAGCTATTTTGTGTATATGTGACTTTCCCTCCCATCTCAACCCTTCCCTCACAAAAAAAAGAAAAAAAAAAAAAAGAGTGAAAAAAAAAAAAGAAGACAGGGCAGCTGGGAAATCTTTGACTAAAGGGCAGATCACATTTCAAAACATTGTGATCTAAAAATAACAGTTATGATTTCCCCTTCCCTCTCTTTCTCACCCCTTTCCCCTTATTCTCAATGTAATTAATTTTCTCTTAAGAAAATTGGCATCCTGGGAATGTATGAACCATGTAACACTTCAGTGAGATATTGATTTTATTTGCAATGTGCAGTCATGATTTAAAAAACTGGGAACTGGGATGAAAGCTAGCCTGAGACTATTGTGACTCGTGCAACTTGGTGTAATACTGCACGTACATGCACACGCACGTGTGTGTGGTAAGAGGAGTAATTAGGCTAGAATTCTTGTCCATTTCATTTTATGTCAGGAATCAGGCCTTTTTATGGATTTCACATTAATTATTACGTATTTTGGGTTTGTGGACTTCTATCTCTCAAAGGACAGTTCCTACAGAATTTTGTGGGTCTACCCTTCTTGTAGAGGTTTTCAGTTGTGTGGATTAGATCGAAGGGTTTGGGTTGTTGGTTTGCTTTTTTTTTTGTTGGTCTTTTTTTTTTTTTTTGCTTTCATTGGTGTTTTCAAAAGCAAAGAAGAATTTTGCACCTTTTTGAGTGCCACTCTGCTGCAGGTAAAGAATGTAACAGCTTGTGAGAGTGCAGCTAGAGCCAATAATAATTTGACTGACATGTTTTGGCACTGAAATGCCTATTAAAACTCACTCTGTCCTTTCAAGATGGAGTTTTTAATGCTGGGCACTTGTTTGAGCTGAAAATTCACCCTCTTTATAGATCCAAAGAGCCTATATCCATGCTTATTTCAGGGTTTAGGCTGAAGAAAGATTCTCAGAAAGATCTAATATTTCTATTGATGATAGAATAAATCCTTCAGTGTCACAAAGTTTCCAAGCCATGGAAGTTTCCAAGCCCAGTACGTACTGCAAACATGTTTCCATATGTAACACACCGTACTTTTCCATACAGGATCCCAAAGATTCCTTGGAAAACCGCAGAGGACAGTCTGTGATAACGTGGTAGCACTTTTAGGAAAAAACATATTTACTTTTGAGAATTCATAGGAAATATAGCAATTCTCAGTAGGGGTTAACTGTGGATCCTAGGGATAACAAATTTCATCACGGGAACAAATGTCTTCAGATATTTGATGGGCACAATGTCAATGGCAAACAAGCCAGCTCTACTCGGAAAAGTTTGACAATATGTGTACTCCTGTTTCACAGACAGACAACTTCTTTGATTTTTCTGTGAGATATGCACGCTTTTAAAGCCAGTTGCAAAGTAAAATCACTGATATTCTTTCCATGGATTTGAGAGAGTTCCAGTAGGTGGGAGGTTAGCTCTCCTACCTACACTGCCAGTAACCAGAAGAGGTTTTTTAAAGAGCTGTTTATTACATGGTATGGTAGAACAAAATTTTTCAATACAACCTCCTGTCTCCTGCAGCTTGTAGTGCTAACACAGGTTTGTGGTGCCTGCTGGAGTCTGCCTGGATTTTAAGGCAGAATTTTAAAAACGCTGTCTGTTTCCCTCTTTCACACAATGCAATAAAAGCTTGCATTAACGTTTAGAAAATTCTGCATGTGTGAGAGACCATGACATTTGTTTGACCCAGACTCCTGCGTTGACTTTCTGCAGAATTAAAGATACTTTGTCCCAGAAGGTACTGTACATGTGTAGGCGAATGTCTATGCGTAGGCACAGGTATTATAAAAAGATTGATATCACAAGTGTTCTTACTGCTTTCATTATCTGTTCCGTGGCTATAGCTTTTTACCTGTAATTGAACATTGTCATCATCTTAACAGTGAATCTTAATGTTTCTACAAGTGCTGTCCAGACCAATATCAAGAAGGATGAGTAAATCCATTTAATCCTGCACCACCACTGTGCTTTTTTTTCAGAATTCAGAAACAGGTAACAATTTGGGGTGAGATCTTGCCATCCTTCATTGCTCCCTACTACAGAGATGAAACGTCACTGTGGTGACCAGTCAGATCCTTGCAGAGCTCCAGAAAATTGGCGCCTCTCTCACAACTGTGCATCAACTTTTATTCCTTTCTTTGCTGAGAAGTCAAATGAAATTATTTAGGAAAGTCCAGTTTTAGTATTTGTTTTAGTGGCATCCTTGTACAGACAAGGATGATAGGAGTCGCCTGAGGCTGACTCAAGGGGGTGATAACTGCCCCCAGCAGCACCTGTAGAAGGACCCAGGGAAACTGGGTGCCTGGGATCAGGTAGTACAACGGCTGCTACTGCTATCAAAATCCCACATACATGGGGGCTTCTCATTGATTCTCTGTGGAGCCTACTGAAGGCTTTGCTTCCCATGACGGGAGGTGCTGTTGGGGTGGCTGTAACTCTGAATCATAAACGGTCAGGCATAAAAGACAGCACAGACAAACCTCTTTGAATAAGGAACCTAGATTTTCTACAGTCCCCCAATTTGTCAAAACCCACGTTTATGGAGCAGAGAAGAGCGATTGTTCTCCCACGGCAGCCCACGGGAGCAGCAGTAGCCAAATACGAGCTACCTCACTGCTCTGCAATTTGCAGTGCTGTAGAATATCTGCATAAAGAACAGTGAAACAGTCTTTGTGATCTCCAAGAATTTGATTAATCTTTCACGTAGTTTTAGTTCTAGTTGCACTCTGACGTTTCTGCACGTTTGTGCCACAAGCAAAAATCATTTTTTCCTAAAGCAGTAATAACTTCTGAAATTCATTGCACCCAGAAAAGTCTCCCTTGAGGAAAATATTATCTTGCTTTTCCTTTCCATCACACAATTTAACAAAGATTTGCAAACAAGTATGTATACCGTATACTGTACAGATTTATTTGGATTAGAAATCTTGCTTGTGAGGCATGTAGTTTTTAAAATACTTCCTTGAATGAGAAAAAAGTACATTTATGTAAGGAAAGGCAGAAAATGTCATATGACGGAAGTTAGGCTGAATTATGAAAAAATGTTTTAAGATGCCACAGATAATGTGAAGTTTATGATTTCTTTCAAAGAAGTCAGGCCGTATTCCTCCTAAAACAACCTGAGTGTCAGTCTGTTTTGTCCTTCTGGAGGTCTGTGGGGTCTCAGATGTTCTAATTTATCCCACACCGTGATTATAACTTCCTACCGATACTCCTTTGACAGTTTCATAGGGTAGGTGAGACTATATCCTGATGTGTGTTTTCAGGAAAGGAGCTAGAAATCTATTAGCATAATGCTGTCCCACTGCATTTCCACAGCATGACCACTTTTTTCCATTGGAGGTTGTTCCATGGTTGTCTTGGGAACCATCTCTGAGGTTTCATCGGTGTAAATGAGGGCAAAACTTGGGCTTTGTCATGCATGAAACTCCAGTTACCTCTTAATTAACTTTACCACAAAGATAGTAGAAGCTGTGTGAGTCTTCAGTCAGCAACGCTGTGAGAACTAAATCTCCCTTGCTTCAAGCATGGAAGGGTGAGATGATCCAGGTGTACCATATCTGAACTGGTCGCACTGGGCTCCATTTAGAGTCAGGATCAAGTCAGTATAATTAGTGGTGCCTAGAGTATAATCTATCCCATCCAAAGTTTGACAACTAAAATTATATTGGCTTAGTAAGATTTAGAATAGAATAGAATGGAAATGGAATGGAATGGAATATTTCAGTTGGAAGAGACCTACAAAGATCATCTAGTCCAACTGAATGGGTTTCTAAAAGCGCCACTTTCTCTTCACTATTTATCAAGGGAGCTCAGAATGACACATTTGGCTACAGAATGAAATCTACTCTGTAAAGACTGAAAACAAAGGGAGGTGAGCCCCACCTAAACTCTACTGCCATTGGTAGGCACAGTGAATGTGAATTGCAAAATTCAGCTTCTGTGTCTCTCCCTAATATAAAGCATATGCTAGCAAAAATAGAGTCGATAGCATTTATTGTGACAGCTGATCCTGATGATTTGACTTCCATTATATAGATGACTCATCTACAATTTGTTTTTAGATTGTCCATATTACGTGTACTTAAAGTCCTTTGGGGATTTTAATTCTGCATGTCACCTGTGACAAGTAAAAGAGTAGGCATGGTGAGCATATGGAGGCAAAAAGGAAACCTGAAAGTTTCCCAGGCTTTGTGAATCAGAGTCAGATGCCCTAAGAAACCAGGTGACACAGATACATAAACTCTTTTGTGGTGTCAGGGATCTGTTTTCTAAAGCAGCAGTAGGAATATGCAGGTGGCATTTCTAGCTCTGCTGCTGAGAGAGAAGCAGCTACAGAGTGAGCCTGTCAGCATCACTCTGCCTTCCTGAGAAGAGAGAGGGAAAGAACACATGTGCTTTCTGATGGGATCAGGTGGTGGAGGAAGACTCCCTCAAGACACCCCAATTTTAGGATCAGAAATCCGTAATGAAACTCACCAGATGACAGCCAGCGTGCAAACCTTTATCTTTGCTTAAACACCTGTTGGTTATTGAGACATGAACTATATCCTGGGTGCTGAGTTCTCCTCATTATTATTTTGTGGTTTCAAAAATTTCACCTTTCCTGCAGCAGTGTGTGCTGGAGGCTGGAGCACATCTCTTCACTGTCTCTCCAGAGACGTACCTCTCTTTAGGAAAAAAAAAAAAAAAAAGAAAAAAAAAAAGAAAAACACTGAACCTTCTTTCTTCCACACTAAAAGACCTTTGTCCCAAACCACACATGTAGATTTTAAACAGAAAATAATATGAAAGCACAGTGCTTCCTTTATAGCAGACCTTATGTGCCTTATGCAGCTTTCTGAGTTCCTGTGTCCATGGATTTATGATGTGCTCTACACTTTCCACATTCTCAGTGTTGTTTTCCCACATTTGAAGGAGAAATGATCAAGAGATTTGTGCTGGAGTGAAATTTATTCTGTCTTAAGCTGTGTAAAGGTTCCAAATTCACCGCAGCATGGAAAATAGAAATGCTGTAAGCATCTTGGGCCCTTCCCAGGCATGCAGACACCGTGCCTTCTGTAGAAATGTACATTACATTCTTGTAATTACTGTTCTTGTCAGAACTGCTTTTGCCTCTAATAGATCAGGTAAATATGAACTAAGCATATGCTATAATGCCCAGGGGGTCATTTCTGTATGGGAAAATAGCCCCCATCCCAATGAAAAGTTGCTCTCCTCGGCAAAGGGGAGAGGCTGAGTGGCCTTTTTGGTCATTTAGAGTGAATTGCAGGGGTGGACCATCAGCAATCCAAGGGAATCCTTTGCTTTGGGGTAGAAGAGCTGTAATTTAATATTTTTAAAAAATGTTTTAGGACCGTGGTAAACAGGGTCACACTGTCCAGTTTCCTCTGTGTGTGCTAGAAATCTGTGGGTGACCATCAAGGCTCAGGTGCTGGAGACACCCTGGTAAGGCCCCCGCTTCCACAGCAATTCCTAATAGCAGCTGTGCCCGACTTGCCTCCATACTGCTTAGCAAGGAACCACCTCGTTACCTCCTCAGTAACCTCGAGTATTCCTTGGAAATGCTGATCATTACAGCTGTGGTCCTGTCCCCCCTCTTGAGGAATACTCTAATTCTGCTGAGTGGTTTGCCAACTGCCCTTTCCATGGAACAAACCAAAAAAAAAAAAAAACCAAGCGAAAGTAAAAAAATTAATTTCTTCTTACTCCAAGATTAACAAAACAGACACACAGAAATAAACAAAACCACATTTACAATTACCCTTTCCTTAGATCACCTATTAACCACCTAGCCAGCTCTCAAGACACTTATGTAGCTAGGATCAATCCTTACTCAAGATTCCTGGGAATTACTTACATGGAAAGGAATTGAGACTCGACGAAGAACTTCTCCTTATATATCTATTTGGTCTTTGAGCAAGTAGCTCCAGCTTAAAAAGCCTTCTGTAATTCATAACTTAATTAGGATGCCAATTTTTAACAGGGCTATTAAAAGATTATTGACCTCCCCTGCCTAATTTTGGAAACATCAATGTCTCTTTGGCATGGCTAGGTAGATCTATTTTCTGATCGGAGAATAAGCATAACTTGTTAATGACTGTGCTAGTGCTTAACAGGCTACAGATCTATTTATAGTAATGAAGGAAATCTTCCTGCCTGGAATTGTTGAAAATACACTAGTGTTCAAACATTTGTATGTGAACAGTGTACACAAAAGCCTATAATTTAAAGAAACATATAAATTGATAGTCATACCTCATTCTCTTTTCTGTGTTTCCATAATATGCGTAATTCATGATTATCTCTCAAATCTGGTCAGAATGTGACAGTAATCAATCAAATCTGAGGTGAGAACTGCTCTGGGGAATAAACATGTCTACTTTGGCTTGGAGGGATATTGTGATTTGCAGCCTAATATTTTCCCCATTCCGTTCCATTCTGTTTCCTTTTTGTTATTCTACAGGGATTTTTAGACTACAGTTTCTGGCAGCTGCAGTGAAGAGCATTCAGTTTAATATGATCTAAGTAGATTGCAGGCAAGTGCTAGGTAAGTGTCTCAGTGGCTACGTACTCCATGGTCAAAGATTAAGTTCCCTTGGTCTACCAAGCAGCAGAACTATGCAGGATAAAATAAGTGCCTGAGTGTAGTGGAGCCTGATGATATCAAATATTCATTTTTTTTATTATTGTTTTTATTCTAACACATATTAAAGCTAAAAAACTATTGACATACTGAAGAAACACTTATTCCAAATATGGGTTTATGTTGTCAGCTGGTGATCATGTTAGCTGATAAATATTTCTTACTGTGTCTCACTGCACCCTAAAGTTTTCCTAAAACGAAGACAAAGCCTGAAAAATCAGACTATCCAAAGACAAAGCCTGAAAAACATCAGGCTGTCACAGAGTGCCAGCCCAAGGTCTCTACAACCCATTTATATCCCACTTAAGCACCAGGCTTCCAAATCTAACCTTAATGGAAGAACTCACAGTGTCAAAGGAAAAAGCATCACTCTTGTGAACCTTAGTTGCTTTGATCCTTGCTAAGCAACGAGCTGTGCCAGGCTGAGCTCGAATTGTCAGTCAATGCGGGCTCTACTCTATTGCTCTCCAGCTGAGCAGTGGTATATTTCTCGCTCCTGATTTCTTGCTTCCGAGGCCAGCAGAAGCTGCAGAGACAGCACATTTGTCTCCCTCCGGAAGGATGTTAGTGCTTTGCTTGGTTCGAATCTCTCACCTCACCCTCTAGCCAATGAAGAGTCATCATGGGCAGACTCTGAAGGGAATTTTCTCGAGGTCTTCTTGAAGTAAAGATGATGCCAGTGATCTGGCAAAGAGGCATAGTCGTGCCTCAGAAACCAACATGGCTCTACCACACCTACCCACAAAAAATAATAATAATATGAATGGGAAAATTAGGGTTGGAAATAAGTAGTGCAATGCTATGACCACAAGGACAGCACAAAAGAGAGCCAGAGAAACTGGCATGGAAACAGAATGTGCTGGAATCTGCGCAGAAGGAAGAGAGACCTTGGAACAAGTCAAGGGTTAGATCAACTTGAAAAAAAATGTGCTGCATTATCAGTTATTCTAGTCCCTTGCAGTAGATGGCACTGTGGAATTCCCGTGGGCCACTATGGTTTATGAGACTGAAGCAGAAGTAATTTAAAATTTTTCTTTTCCTCTTCAAGGGATGTGATCAAGGACATTAAAAGTAAATTTAACCTAATAAGAGTTGATAGAGAATAATATAGAAAATAGGTACTTTAACTAAAAAAACCCAACACACAACCCCCCAAAAAATTAAAGGGTAGTAGCCTTAAAACCAGAAACTGAATGGGAAGCAGGTTTTTTTGTCTATCATATATGCACAAAAGACACTTTATGGGTCCCAGCAGTTTGTATATGGAACAGAAAATGAATATATTGTAATTCAGATCAAAACACAAATAGATTCAGAAAGCAGCACTAAAAAATAAGATCTTTTCTTTATTTTGACTAACGATTTTTGAACCGCAGGAGCCGGCAGCTAGGCAAAACTACGCCATAACGGATTTCCAACTCTGTCACAACACTGCAATCTGGATGCTGTGGGGTTCTGGAGCCCAAGGAAACATCATCTGCAAGACAGTAGACCTTTCCAAAGTCTAGTATGAAAAGTACCGTTTGAGAACTAAGTCAGAACTGGCAGAACTACCTGTTGGTGTAAGACCCCACTTTTAGTGGACTTTGAATTTATTGAATTGCAAAGATTTCAATGGGCAACTTCCACACCACAGGTCTGGCTCAATGCACATGATTATTTCTGAGTTTTGTTGTATCCGCAGTGACTAGTAGATACAGGGAATAAGGAAGCTGTGTGAGATTGGCTTTTTCATAATACCCAATGCCCTACCGAGTGCCTTATTTTGGTATGTCATTGCAATAATTCCCCTTATAAATGTTCCCTTGTATGCATGAATGCTATAATTGTGCATGCAAATCAAGGACACGTAATTGCCCTGGCATTTTCAAAAACTAAGGTTCAGTTCAGAATTTTAATTTGCTTAGTGTAATCAATCTGTTTTTAAAGGCCTATACAACAGATTTCCTACAACGTCCATAAGAATCTTTTCTGTAGCTTGATTTTTTCATTGCCATGATTTTTTCCTTATTTGTGTTTATGAAAATAAAATTTAAACTTAAAAAATAATACCTTACTTTGTTTCTAACTGGTTTGACATCAGAGTTGTTATGTTTGCTGGTGGAGAACATTATCTCTACCCCAAGGAACTTGGCATGTCAGAGCAGACATGACACTTTTATGTACAGATGCACATGCACAGGATTCCACTTCTGACAAAATGGGAGAGCTTTACAAAGAAGATACAGGGCCTTTGTTATCAGTGTTATGATAAATGAATGAATTATTGTGGTAAGGCCTTTCAGAGTTGGAGTTTTCAAAAGTGTACAGTTGATCAAACATATACCAGCTCCTGCTATTTTGTTTATAGCGCAGAAGGTAAAGGAGGAACAACAGGTCCTAAGACTTTTGACTGGATCAATTAATCCATCATCTTTGAAAGGTTCTGGAGAACAGGTGAGGTGCCTGAGGACTGGAGGAAAGCCAGTGTCACTCCAGTCTTCAAAAAGGGCAAGAAGGAGGAGCTGGGGAACTATAGGCCGGTCAGCCTCACCTCCATCCCTGGAAAGATGATGGAACAGCTCATTCTGAGCGTCATCTCTAAGCATGTGGAGGAAAAGAAAGCTATCAGAAGTACTCAACATGGATTCACCAAGGGGAAATCATGTCTGACTAATCTGATAGCCTTCTATGATGGCATGACTGGATGGATAGATGAGGGGAGGGCAGTGTATGTTGTCTACCTTGACTTCAGCAAGTTGTTCAACATGGTCTCTCACAGCATCCTCATAGGGAAGCTTAGGAAGAGTGGACTTGATGAATGGACAGTAAGGTGGATAGATAACTGGTTGAAAGACAGAGCTCAGAGGGTCGTGATTAGGGGCACAGAGTCTAGTTGTAGGCCAGTGATGAGTGGTGTTCCCCAGGGGTCAGTACTGGGCCCAGTCCTCTTCGATATATGCATCAATGACCTGGATGAGGGGATAGAGTGCACCCTCAGCAAGTTTGCTGATGACACAAAGCTGGGGGGGGTGGCTGACACACCGAAAGCCTGTGCCGCCATGCAGAGAGACCTGGACAGGTTGGAGATTTGGGCAAAGAGGAACCTTATGAAATTCAACAAGGGCAAGTGTAGGGTGCTGCACCTGGGGAGGAATAACCCCATGCACCAGTGCAGGTTGGGGGCTGACCTGCTGGAGAGCAGCTCTGTGGAAAGAGACCTGGGAGTCCTGGTGGACAACAGGATGACCATGAGCCAGCAATGTGCCCTCGTGGCCAAGAAGGCCAATGGCATCCTGGGATGCATCAAGAAGAGTGTGGCCAGCAGGTCGAGGGAGGTCATCCTCCCCCTCTACTCTGCCTTGGTGAGGCTGCACTTGGACTACTGTGTCCAGTTCTGGGCTCCCTGGTTCAAGAGGGACAGGGAACTGCTGGAGAGGGTGCAGCAAAGGGCTACCAAGACGATTAGGGGACTGGAAGACTGAGGGATTTGGGTCTCTTCAGTCTGGAAAAAAGATGGCTGAATGGGGGACCTTATCAACACTTATAAATACTTAAAGGGTGGGTGTCAAGAGGATGGGGCCAGGCTCTTTTCAGTGGTGCCCAGCAACAGGACAAGGGGCAACAGGCACAAACTGGAACACAGGAAGTTCCACGTAAATGTGAGGAGGAACTTCTTTACTTTGAGGGTGGCAGAGCACTGGAACAGGCTGCCCAGAGAGGTGGTGGAGTCTCCATCTCTGGAGACATTCAAAACCCGCCTGGACGCGTTCCTGTGCAACCTGCTCTAGGTGACCCTGCTCTGGCAGGGGGGTTGGACTAGATGATCTCCAGAGGTCCCTTCCAACCCTATGATTCTATGATTCTATGATTAAGTCTTGGGTTCCCTGGATGAATAAGAATAAAAAATTAAAAATGCAGGGAAGAAAACTAAGTGTCCCTTCGCAAAACTCATCTTCTACTTGAACAAGTGCAGTTGGAAAGGGATGAATAGACTGATCATTGCTTTTTAAGGAAACCATCATCTGTCTGTCTGAAATCTCTCTCCATGCTGTAATAGCTATTAACAGCATCTCTTACTGTAAGCACTATTTTTCCATCTTTATTTCTCATTCGTATATTTTGTATATATAGAATTTCTGGTATATAATTAACTCTAGTGTATCCTCAGATACTCGTTCACTTTTTTCATACTAGTTATGCGACCAAGCAATTGATGGAGCAATAGAAAGATTTCTTTCTCTTAATTCCTTTTTTTTAAAAGGAATGTTCACCACAGGACCAAGGGCAACTCCTTTGGCAAGTTTGCCTGTGCTTTCTGAGTATTTATTTAGTATCATTGTTTAGTACTGAATTCTCTGATTAATCTTCAGTGACAGTAACTTCAAGAAAAAATTACACAGCTTCAAAAAGTGTGTGGGCAAATTCATGGCAGAAAAATCTACTAAGGCTGTTAAATATAAAACCAGAAAGTCCCTAAACTGCAAATTGCTGGAAGTTGGAAGACCGTTCCAAGGAAGTATCACTGTATCTTTTGCTTATAATTTTCCCTGGGCATCTGCTTTTGGCCAGCATTGGAGACAGGGTAGTGAGCCAGACGGATCTTTGGTCTGACTCAGTACCGTTACAATTTTATGGAAGTGTCATGAGAGAGACGTGACAGATGCCGGGATGCAGGTGAAGAAGGGCTTTTTTGTTATAAGTAACTCATTTTTTTTTTCCTTTTCTTTCTTTTCTTTTTAGTTTCTTTCAATTTTTTTTTCTTTTTTTTTTTTTTTTCAAGTAATTAATACGCTATGTTTTGCTCTGAGAAGCCATTTAGAGTCAGTCATTGTTTTGGCAAAGCTGGCCTTTGCAAATTCTACCTAATTGCAAATGTTGTGGGGAAAGAGAAACCTCTATCCCTGGAGGAATTAAAGCTCTCAGTGAGAATTCGCTGGGCTGATCCTTTGTGTAACCACAGTGTTGTTGCTGAGCTCCTGCTCTCTATTAGCCTCCCGTGCAGTCTAGGGTTTAACTTGGCAGAACTCAAGGTTTTCAGAGAAATTGGTTCAGCTCTTTAACCATCACGTTTACCAGCCCACATGCAAAATCCCTAAATATCAAAAGTCACGGATACTTTGAAAGCACATGAAAATCCATGACTCACATGACAGCTGTGACAAAAATGCAGTCTTTCTTACTCCCCTTTTGTTTATGGTCTTTCAGCCAATTTCCAGTCTGACAGTATAGAAGTTCAAGTCAATTTTCAAATAAATGAATAAAGTTCAATATCAGCACCTTGAAATCTTTGCTAAAACTCAGATACAGTTTTCACTGTGTTCGCTTCCTCTGTAGCTCTTTTAAAGTACAGAATAATAAAAGAAAAACAGGCATTGTTTTCCTGAAAAGACTTGTTTTTATATATATTTATTGTATTTATTTGTGGTTTTAAGAGTTCTTTTTGCATCTCTGGTACTCAGGTATTTATACATAAATATTCTAACATCCTTTCTTTTAAATATATTAATATGAATGCCAACCACTGCTAAAAGGGAGAAGTCTTCAACTGCGTGATGGTAGGTTAAAAGAAAATTGCAAGGGCTGTCAACTTTTGTAAAAAGCTTGAGACTATGTCAGTTCATGAAAAATATCAATAATCACAGATTTTGAGATCTCACCCACTTATTGAATGGTCACTTGATTTGCCATAAATCTATAGAGCCAAAAGGGGTATTTCTGCCTTCCTCCCCTCCATCGCACTTGACTACTGTCTTTTTCTGCCTCTCCTGTGCTGTCACTAGCACTGTTCTTCAGCCTGATCTTTCTACCACATGGCTGCATGAACTCTTGCAGTGGAACACGGTTGAGTGTGGGCAGGACTGTTCCTCTGGCGCAGCACAAATGAGTGTCTAATTAAAGTGGGCATGTAACCATGACCCCAGCCCTTGGCTTTTCCATCAAGTATTGTGTGCTGAATGGTTTATCTGGGTTGTTTCTGTTCCATCTGAGGAAGGTTACACAGGGGAGGAGGCAGGCTTTAAAATATGAATGTGAACCAGCCTCATAGTACCTGCCCTAAGCCGAGGTTAAGCTGGTCTCCAGTTACCCCACAGGCAGCAGGGTAGCTGTGGAGTACGTGCAGCACAAGCATGCTGAGCTTCTGTACTAATGCTGTCACCAAAACAAGCAATTTGCTGATATCTGCAGACAATTAACCACTTAAATGTTTGCCAAGGAGCATTATTTGGACCATACTTTGAGCCTGACAAGGCCAGTTGCAGCTGTTATCTGGAAAGGGGATGAACGAGGGCAGAAAGTGAAGGCCTCCTAGTACATGCTGTACTGGGAGATTATAGCTGTGGGCCATTGCCTTCTCTCTTCTCTTCTCCTTGACTTCTGCCAACTGTTAATAAATGCTCACCAGGGAAGAAAAAGGAGTGGTGACCTCTCAGTAGGTTTATCAGCCAGAGGAAAGCAAGGACTGTGAGGAAGAGGAGGTCTGTCCAGATACTGGTGCTAATTCAGGACCCAGCAGGAGAAGAGCAGGACTGCAGCTGCTGTTGGCTACTCGAACCAAAGCGCAGTCTCTTGCAAAGGAAGGATAAAACATGGCTCCTGGTGGCAACTCCAAATCTTTCCACCTGTGTCACCTCCAGCTTTGTCTAAGAGCTTTATTTTTGACCTCCTCGTCTGGAAGCAGTGACACAACTAAATCTTACCCAGAAACAATGGTTAGATGTACTGGGCATTCAAATGCAGCCCAACACATTGTAGAAGCCTCCCTAAGCTCACACAAACTCATACATTAAGAAAATTACAAGACAGGTGATCATATGAAAGCCTACTTGCTCCTGTGAAATACATCTGCTGGGGTGTGAGAGGGAAAGGAATCATCCAAGTCCACAGAGGATTAAATTACTCTGTTGAACTCAGTCTTAACAATAACAGCAACAGTCATGATCATCCCCTGCCTCTGAACATGGGACAGTTAATAATATCTCATGAATAAGGGCATAAAAGGCAGTTGTGACTGTGGAGGCATGAACATGGTTTACAAAAACCTTTCAGCAAGGCAAGTGACAGAATCCATCTGGATGAATGCATTGATTATAATGTGATGGTCCAGAAAGTACGAAAACTGCTTTCCCTTTAAAGGGAAGGACTTGACATCAGAAGATACTTAGCCAGAAACAAGCTAGGAGCCATACTGCTTACTCCTGACTCACCTAACCGCGTTTAAATGCTGAAGATGCTTTTCTGAGCATTTGAAATTTTGTTCTAATTACGGCCTGAAATTGTATTTCCTGACTGTTAATTGGCAATGTTCTTCCTTCCTTCCTTCCTTCCTCTCTGTTTAAATAGCACTATTGATTATACACTTTTTTTCCATTACCTCTCCTAATTACTTCGAAGTATACATATTAGCAATTCTGTCTGTTCACTACCTAACTTGCTTCTACAACCAATAATGGCTGCTGTGTGGTGCCTTCAAGGAGCAGGTGATGGATGGGTATGTTTTCTTGTCATTTCTATATTTACAATTCCTTTTTGCCATGCTTTCCAACTTTACCATTTACTTGTTATATTGCTATTAAAGAGGGGTTTGAAACGTCATTTTGGACATTTCACCTCCAATAGTAATGCTTCTTAACTTCTGTTTTTTTAAAATTTATTTACTTCCTTTTTTTGGATTGCTGTAGTTTTCTTCCTCTTATTAATTTTTTTTTCCCCTCATTTTGTGTCTTTGTGAAATGTTCTCATCTGGAAGAGAAATAAAGGCAGAATGCAGTTTTCCTGTTTCCCTTACAAGGTATGTTAGAATCACATCTTTGAGCAATCCCTCCTGAAGACCTGTTGGCTGGTTTCTGGTTTTGACTTCTTTTTTGGAGAAATTGTAACCTGTTGGGCCTTAATTATAATGACTCCAAGATTCTCCAGCTGCCTTGGATTTTACTATTTCCTCTTGCTATATTTCTTCCACTACTCCACCTCTTCTTTGCCTCCAACTCTTCTGCTCTTCTTCTGATGAACTGAATTAAAACTTTCACTAGCAGAAATTATGGTGTGCAGCTGTGCACACCATTTGCTGATTCCAGATTCTTTCCCTCTGTTTATGCTTTCCACACAGATTGTTGCTGCCACTGGAAAAACAAATTAAATAAAACTGGCACCCGGCTTACTGGTGAGACTAGCAGTAAACAAGCTGGGGAATGTTGGAGCTGTGTGATAGCCTTAAGAAAATGAAATTAAATAAAAAGCCCAGCTGCAATGAACCATTTAGCACAAATACCTAGAAAGTATCATGAAGGTGAGGCATCCCAAAGGGGGATGGCTGTGGGCTGATTTTTATTGAGCCTAATAAGCTTTGGTGTCTTTCTCCGGGTTAGAGAGCTAACAGGTTGACTTGGAGGCCCTGGGAAGGATAACTTTCTCTTTCTAAAAGGCCAGGATTTCTAGTAAAGCATTTATTTCCATTGTCCTATTCTCAGCAAACGATTTTGCTTGCTTATTAGTTGATGAGTACGGAGAATAAGGGGAAACATTCTCTACTTGGTGTTAAGATATACATATGGGTCTGCTGAGATATTTCTAGTCTGGAACCTAACTGGCAAAATGTTGGGTATTTTCCAACGCGTGTCGCCAGCTGCATGTGAATATGCATCCCTGAAATGCTAGCATTTGGCAGCCATCAAGATCTGCAAATATTAAAGTATTCATTCTTGGATCTACCTATATGTTTATAACTTGCCTCCCCCAACTGTGTGTGAGAGTCCAAAACCAAAGAATCCCCAAATACCCTTTATATGCTCTCTGGCTCTCACTCCCACACACACTCGTACGTGCATGTGCATGTATGCATAGTTATTAGTCAAAGACACATGCAAACATACACAAAAAACAAGGCAGAAAGGAAAGCTGCTCTTGAAAGAACATCATTTGCAAGTTGTAGCCTTTACAGCTTCATTTTTGTTCTTTTATTTGATCGCAGATATTTCATGTTTCTCTTGCTTTTATAAGGTATTCTGTGCTGAGTATGAAGTTACCAGAAGCTTGCGGAGGGTAACAGGGTGGATTAAGGGCACATCAGAAATTGATCTGAGAAAGAGAGTATGGGGTAGAAAGGAAGCTGCCAGCTAAAGAGGGGGCCTCTAAAGGGCAAAAAAAAAAAAAAGCTTGCATAGCTTTTCGGATTCTTATTCCAAATGAACTTGCAAACCTCTTCTCCTGTGGGTCCAGCCAAGTGATTTCAGCCATTGCAAGTGATGATTGCTGTGCATACCTCTGTCGCAGAGGCAGCAGGCATCGCTGGAGAAACGTGGGATTTAACAGCTGGTGGGGGGAAGGGTGGAAAAAGCAGAAAATGACCCCCTACATTTGAAAGGCGTGATGTTTCTTGCCTTGTCCCCCTCGCCCCCACCGCACTTCCTTCCCTCCCTCCTACACATGCATTAATAAAGCGAATAAGGATTTCAAGCTATGCAGTTCTTGGAAATAGGTTGGAGAGCCGACGGTGCTGTAGCTGATGTGTGATTCTCCTTTTAGGAACGAGTCCCATGTGCTGTGCACAGGGGCTGGGGCGCAAAAGCCTCGCTGCCAGCCCAGGCAGAGGCGAAGCGTCCGGAGTCTTTGGTTAACATTCCCCCAGTGCTGGGAAAAACACTATTTCTGAAAGCAAAATGGTATTGTATACGTAAGATATAACGTAACTTTTTTTTTTTTTTTTTTACAAAAGCTGCTATTAAGCGCGGTGTAGAGCTGGGAGGCTCGGAGTAGGGCAGGACACTTCACAGTCAGATTGAAGACGGCAAACACATACAGGAGATAAAACTTTGAGATTCTTTGGAGGGAAACCTGGTCAGAATTCAAGCTTTTGATGTGGACACCAGCCTCATCTCCTGCCTTGCTTCTGTAGCCAGTGCCTCCAAGTTCCAGAAAAGTCAGACTGGAGATGCAGTCTCTTCTCTTGCTCTTTCAGCCCCCGCCGCCGCCACCACCACCGCCACCTCAAACGGGTGGCTGGTGCATTGGAGGTCCTGCTTTCGTCTGACTCATTCTCCTTTTCTGTCACAGTGACCTCCAGTGGTTCTCTTCATTTACGTCCTGCATGCTGTGTCCTTCTAAAGAAATTTGGTTATTTTTTTCCCTTTTTTTTTTTTCCCCTTTTCTTTTAAACATCCACAGAACAAAACCTGTTGAAGGGAATAAATGGGAATGCATCAGGTTTTTTAACCACGTTATTGTTGTTGTTCATTCGGGCACTGGATTCCTCCTCGTTGAACGTGCGGGAAAGGTGTGCATCTGTGAGACTGGTAAAATAATTAGCTGGTGAAACAGAACCATTATTTGTGACTATTAAATGAATGAGTAAAACTGTTCTGAGATCTGCCAAAATGTTCACATAGAAAAATCAGACTGCTCAAGGGGAAGGAGGGGGTGAGAGGCTTGGAAAAACTGATTTGCTCAAGTTTGAAGCAGGTCAGGGAAGACTGGGGGAGGGGAAGGGACTAACTTCATCTCTGAGGTGGTCCCACTTTCAAGAACTTTGTGAGCCCTCTTTCTGGAAGTGGTTCTCTTTATACATTCAGACTTGGCTGGCAGCGGTCACCTTGCTTGGCCTTCTCTTATTTAAAGAAACAGCTGCATATGTCAGTGTTTTTGTTGCTATTACTTTGTACCTTGTGCCAGAAGTTTTGAAGCTATAAGCCTGTTCACCTTCTAAGTACAGCATATAAATTTGTACTCTTAAAGAGGGATGATGGGACAGTCCTGGAAGATGGGAGTGAAAGGGAAGCACATCAGAGGCTAGGACTGAGACACCTCTGTATGCAAAGAAGAGACAAATCATTACAGACTGGAAAAGGAACTGTATTGAAAACAAGTCAAACACTTTCGAACTCTGAGAGGCCCTTGGGAATATTTTTTATGCAGGCAAAACTATGAGTGAACTCAATGGAAGGTTTACCTGATTAAGGGTGGTTGAATATAGCCGTAGAGCATCCCTCCTCACACCTGCCCAGGCCGAACAAAAAAAAAGCAGAAGTCTGGGTGTTAAAAAAAAATGACCATGAATGAATTCATAGCCTGTTGTTGCAAACGGTATAAGGAAAAAATGACGCATAAATTTTGCTGCTTGGAAGTGCCTGCAGTGTTCGCTTTAGTTTGGAGGTAGCTATGAATCTCATCTGCTGTGAGATCTTCCTCATTCTTGCTAGCCCTGTCTAGTGGCAGAAGGGAAAATACTGATGAAGTACAGGATGACTCTCAAGAATCCAGCGTGAGATCAGCCTCTGGATTATGTGCTAGCTACTGTTATTTTTTTTCCAGTTGGATGAAAAGCCTGCTCTCAGACAAGCGGAGTCCGCCTGTACACGAGGCAGATGACGAGCGGGTGAGGGCAGCCTGCAGCACGATGTCTGATGCGTGTGCCCTGGTCCCGGGGATCGCTCCTGCTAACATCAACAAAAGCTCTGTGGGGTGTTTATAGTGCACCCAGACAAGCATTCCTTTCACAATACCTAACAGACGTTGTATATACCACCGTAGATTGTTCCATATAACCCTACCTAGGCTCTGACAAATAAGACCACATCACGGACTGCTCTTTCCCAGCTTCAGGCGACTTGCCAGTGTGCTCTCTTTCCTCTTAATACGTTAAAATCACCTAGGATGAGCTGCACATTTTCCTGAGGTCTTTTTTTTCTTCAGAAAGTTTTAATTAGATCCATGTAGTTGTTTTTTATTATGCATGCATATGTTCTTACTGCGATGCTGTTTAAATAATAACATGCACAGCAAATTGTTCATGTTAGTGTGTTCTAAATTTACTGGTGATTTTGGACTGTGAGACTAACTCTTGTTATGTCTGTCTCTGTTGGTCTCTGGCTGCTGGCTTTTTTTGTAAGTGTAACTATTAATGGTCCCCGTGGGTTGATCTTTGTCTGATAAAACTGTCTCTTAAATGGATTAAATATAAATGACAGATCATCTGTCACTAGAGCTGCTCTTAACTCCAAGTATTTATCCCATGTCATCTTATCATTATCCGAATAACTTGAATACAGTCATAGTGATTGTGATATATTTATTTAAAGTTTTCATTCTCCTGCCAATATTGAGCCTCTGAAACTGAGCAAAGCTGAGAGCTCTGGATCTGCTTAGCCCTATGGAGTTCTGACGTGAGAGTAAGTGAAATGTTAAAAAAAAAAAAAAAAAAAAAGTGGATGTCATCTGCATTTCATTAATGCAGATAGCATTTTCTGTATCTTGTTTCATGATCTGGTGTTTCAAATATAAACAAATCTACTCTGTCCGGTAAGGAACTTCCTGTAGCCATTGCACAACAGCTAGGCTACTTGAGAAGAGGCCTTTTAAAGAACAGCCTCTCTGTATCTTTCACATTTAAAGAAACCCAGGGTTTTGTCAAGTTTTTATACTGGTGCCAGTTCCTCACAGCGTATCATTTGGAACCGACTGTCACCCAAGCGGCTGTCAGTAATGCTGCCCTGTGCTGCTCAGTTGTACCGAGAGATAAGCCTTCAGATCTTTCCAGTCACTGCTGGTGGCTCTGCCAGGGTTCTTCCCAGGAGTACATCGACTTTGCAGAGTCCGTGCATTGCCACGCTTTTACTGTGTGCGACTGATAGATTCGACATCCAGCAAACATGTAGGGCCTCTCTGGGATCCATTCTTGCAATACCAAGCAGTCCTGTATGTAAACCACCCCTCTGTGCTCAAGGAGACCATGCAATCCTGGATTACTGATTGATTATGAGCAATCATGTGGGACTTGTATTGGTGTATTAGACTCAAACTGCTTGAGGCTGCAAAGCAACCCTGTCAACCCAAGGTAAATTGAAGCTAACTTCTCAGTATAGTTGGTGAGTTACAAGGAGCCTTGTCCTTCATCTCTTGTGATTTCATATGTGTGAGCGGAATGTCATCACTATACAATGAGAAGACTCTTAATTAGCCCCAAAAGCATGATAAGCCCATTCTGTCTTACGGAAAATTTATTAAGCCTATGTGCTTTCCTGGTAAATCTCTCTTGGTTATTATTGGAACAGGAACTGGAGCGAAGCAAAAGGTAGAAAGGAAAAGAATCTTCTTGGCTGCTGGCATTGAAAACTGTAGACATTTTAAGTGGGTACAGCAAAGCACTAAATCTTCCCTGTTTTGTCTCAGAATTGCAAAAGCAGGCTGGCCTGAAAGCCTGACTGAGGAACTGGTTACTAATACCACCAGTTCTCGTGTTGATGGGTCTCCACTCCTATGAGGCCCAGCCTGGATTAGAGCAGCCTTTGGGCAGTTCACATTTCACACTGAGGGCTGATCTGGTTGCAGTACTGAACCACTGACAAAGTGGTATACAGACACATTTTCTTCTTCTTGGGGAAAGAATTGGTCTTATTTAGGCCAGCGTTTAGCTGCGCTCAGTGATTTACTCTGACATGCATGTGTGTTTCCTCATCCTTTCAGGGTCAAAGAGGCCAAGAATTAGTTTCTGAACACAAGTAAAGTGACTAACAGTGTCAAAACTTTAAATGTGTCAGAGTAGGTCTTCTTCATTCCTCTGGTGTAGCAACAAAATGGAAAATTTGGGTACGTATTGGAAAACTCAGGTTACAAGGTGGGATATTTTTTCCTTTTGTCGTGCCCTTGTTTTCTACTTGAGCGATCCAGATCTTATAAAATGTAGTTCTAATGGCACTAATCCACACAAATCCCTCCAGCCTTTAACATGCTTGTACATGCACAGTCGTAGCAAGAAAGGCCGTTCCAGTATCTTGTTGCTAATGAAGGACTTTCATTAGTGCGTACACACAGCTCACCTTGCAGTTCCTCTGGGGAAAAAATCTCTTCAAATTTTCTGAAGTTTTCCTAAGGGAAACTTGTCCACAATACACGGAATGGTCTTAAACATGCTCTCTAAAGTCCAAGCATATATTCTAGTGTAGCAGTGCACCCAGTAAGGTGCAGAGGCTGCTCACCTGCATTGTCAGAGAACGGGATACAGCTGTTGGAAAAGGTCAGTCCATGGCATATGCAATGCAAACCATTCCGTTGGATCACTCACTCATTCAGGAGGGGCATGGGGAGGGTTAGCTCATAGATATTTTCCACAGTAAATTAGTTAACAACTATAGGAAAAAATTATTGTAGTTGTGAGGGGAAGAGTCCAGGAAACCGATTAAAAGAGAGGACTCTAGGGGGTATATATTCAAAGAATTGCGTGGGAAGTTGTGTGCATAACTTCCACTGAAGTCAATGTCTAGAGGGGCATTGTGGTGGATGGGTGATGAGAAACCATTTTTAAGCGTGGTCACCTTTATCTGGGTGAATACTGAAGCCTGTGACTGATTATCTAATGACTGTATTCACAGCCTGAGTGAAAGACCTGGCATAACCAAGCATGAAAAAAAACCAAAAACCAACCAACAAAAACCGAGTGGGAACAAGGGAGGAAAAGGGGAGGGCGAAAAGGGAGGGGTAGGCTATACCATAATGTTTTGCCTTTCTGCACCAAGCTTTCAGCAGAGCTCAGAACATTTTAGAAAAGTGGGCAAGTCTGACCCCATTTTGAATAATAAATGGAATAAAAAAATAAAATTACTTCTCCAAAGAGCCCCAGTGCTCCTGTTGTTAAAATCAGGGGTGAATGCACATGCCTCTTTCCCTGCTTTGTTGTTGAAGCCCTCAGAAGAAACTGGTGGTGGTCTCAGTAGAGCACAAAATGTATACTTTTTAATTGAGTTTGTTGCTCACTTGGCCCAACTTCTCATGGTGACGGTTTCCATTCTATTATGGGAGGTATCCTGGTGTGGTGCTTAAAGGTAGTTTGTGCTTCCTCCACTTGTATCTATTTTGTAATAAAGTAAAGACCGTCAAACTCCAGAGAAACTATTCCAGCACCTTTTCTCTGCAGTAAATTATGACCAAATAACAAAATGTTTTAAACTCTCAATGACTGTAACTAAATACATCCAGCATTTCCCTACTTTTTGAATTACTGCAAGAGCCAAATTCTCTGTGGTGGCTCAGGAGATCAAGGGCACTTACTCATAAGTGAACATGCATGCTTACTACACTGTAGGTGCATTGTATTGGGAATAGTGCTGTCCACATGTTGGGATGGTGAATGCCTAAAACTAAGCCAAATAATTCCTGTGCCTGAAATGCCTTCCTTGAGAGCATAGAGTCATTTCATAGTATAGGCGTAAACTACATTGGCCTTTTTTGTGTGTTTCTTGAAAGCCAAATGAATGTCTGTATTTACAAAGTACCACGAAACAAACTCCACTGGAACTCCACTGTTGGTGAGTTACCACTGCCAAGTGCTCAGGGTCTAAAAAGGTCTGTTTTTGAGGTCCAGCACAGTGTAGCTGCTGTGAAGAACTGTCATCATTTGGTGTCTCTTAACAGCTTTTAAGTTCTGTAGTAAACATGGTGACCGCTTTAAAACCAGAGCAGCAGTGGGGCACCAAATGTAGGTTCCCCTTGGAGGTCTTGGGCAGCAACAACATTTCTGAATGTATTAGCTGGATCTGAGTGCAGCTGTTCAGCACACTTCTGAGGTAGTCAACCATCTCCTAGTATGACACCCTGGCTTCATTTCTTTGTAATTCTGGCTCATCTTTGACCTCTCAAGCTGAAAACTTGTAAACCGTCTTTTAGAAAGTTTCAGCGAAAATAGTCATACTGTTTTTAAATGCAGAACAAGGAAAACACATTGTATTATCCATGTTAAAAATATTCTGGAATTCTTTCTGAGAAGCTGTAGCACCTTTGTGGCTCGGGGGAAAACATGGAAAATTGGAAGTGTATCTTTCGCATTAGAAATGCTCTTTTATCACCTTAAAGAACACCTGGCCATGTTGTAACCCTCTGAAAAATCACACTCATTGAATGAAGGCTCCTTTATCAGCAAAAGCTTTCATCACTGAGCATGGTCCAACTCCTGTGCATGACTGGACTTTGAGAGCACTTCCCTTACTGAACAGCCAAAGGCACCCCACCACCCTCCAGCTCCCATGTTGCACCCGGACCACAGACTCTGCCATCTGAGCAGGCCTGTGCTAAGAGGCTATGAGGGCAAAGGCAGACTATTCCCACAGTGTCTGCTTAGCCAGAAGATTGGGAAAAGGCACTGGGATAGGGCAACGTAAAGCAACAGTGAGGAGAACACCTCCCCACACTACTCTGGTTGGTTTTCCTGCTGGCAGGTAGGTAGACAGCTAGAGGAAACTGGTGTGGAGAAAAGCTGGGATGAAGAGGTCAGAGAAACGCCAGAGGCCAAATGAAAGTTGCATGAGCCACATTTCTTCTGGCCCTTCCAAACTCTTGGAGTGCCTCCTTATCCGTAATGCTGTCCATTTTAGGAATGTTTAGGTGTGCACGTATGTCATGTAGAACATCAGGTGGGCAGACATACATGAATGTGAAAGTACAGTCTTCCAAGAGGTCATACAATGTGCAGGTTGAAGCCCTAGAACTATTTTTTTACTCCTCTGCAATAATCATACCTCACATTTGACATCATGTATACCAGAAAATATCAGGATAAGTCCTGATTACTGCAGGGTCTCTGAGACAAGTTGAATCACTAAGGTTAAACTGTCTGAAAAACCAAAGCCTCTGTAAGATTTTAGACCTGTGCAGTTAGGAAGGCAAAGCTGCTGTAGTTTGCCTCAGAAATAGGGGTCTTCAGGGTTTATTTTCCTGCGAAGCTGAGAGGTGAAAAAAAACTTGCATTCGGCTTTGCAGAGTTAAATCCAATGGTCTGCAGCAGTGACTTTCAAACCATAGTCTGTGAACCGCAGGATCTGTAGACAGCTTTTATAAGGCCTCTGTAAATGCCTGTAAGAAAAACAGGACTTCTGTTTGAATTCACTACAATCACAAATTTTACACATAGGAAGTAGCAAAAATTTGCAAGTCCTTAATGAAAAGTGTAAAGATAAGGAGGAGACCAGAGGCACTTCAGAATCAGGCCTCCTCTTGTGAAGTGGTCAGTTCTACAGAGCCAAGGTTTAGCATTTGGGTGTATGGTTTTGTTTCATGCTCTTTGGGCAGCCCCCCTCTGCCGAGGATCATCCTCTCTGACAAAGATAAATTGCCCTTGCCCACTGTAGCTTTAGGTTTTAGTTACAGCTGGGATATGCTGGTAATCCTGAGGTACAAAATCATCTTCTGAATATATTGCAGTTAACTTCAGTTGTATAAATCCAAGCATTAGCTGGATACTATAAATAGGCAGGATGTGCAAGGAGGCCAAGTTGAAAATGTGCAGGAACCATGCCTTTTTTCTTTAATGCAACCCCAAAGTTGTGCTACGTTTCATCATGTATAATATTTTTCATCTGAAAAGGAAATCATATGCATGTGCTTTGTGGCTGTAGTAATTAACTGGACATAATGAAGCGTTAAATTTCACACTTCAGAGAAGTGGTCGGGTGAGGATGGGTAAGTTTTTGTCAAATTTTTTTGCTTTTAGTCCTTTCTTGGAGGTAGTTTTCTGCAAGATTGGGTAGTGAGCATAAATACATCTGGTTTATATTATATGATGGCTGTACTTTGGCAATGGAAAAAGATGGCACTTAAAAAAAAGGAAAGAAGAATAAAAAAGAAAAGCTTGGCAACTACAGAATGGAGCAACAATTACAAGAACTATCTTAAAATTCCCAGGATTTGTAATTTATTTTTCCACGCTTGCATTTTTCTGATGTTGCTGATGTTAAAGGAGCGAGACAGAGAAAATTCAGTAGGATTTTACAAAGTACAGATATCTCCGTGAAACAATCTCCTTTATTCAGGTTGCCCCCACAGCAGCTGCTGCGATTAACATGTGGGTGGTAGCAAAAGGGATAGGAAGCAGGACTCATATGTTCACTTTAAAAAAAGGGATAGGAGATAATTTTTTTCTGTTGTTTTCTGCAGCCAGTGACCATGAAGTAATGAAGATGGTCTCCCCCTTAACTGCAGTCATCTATGGGTATAAGGCAGAAGTAAAATTAATGCAGATGTTTTTCAGAAACAGAGCCATGTGAGGCATCTTTGTGGTGGGAAAAGTTATTCAAGCCATCCAACAGTACCTAGTGATGTGTCACCTATTGCAGTCTCCATGCTTTTTTTCCTTTATATATTCACCAGTAAACACTCTTCCCCCGCCCAGCCCCCCCTGCCCCCAACATTAACATCAGGTGGTCCCAAAGTACAAAGACCTGAGACTCCACTCATGTGGTAGATATTTTCATCTTTGAGAAAAGTTGGTGGGAGTTGAGGACACTGAGCATCTGCCTATTTTTGAACAAGACTATAGGGTGTGACATGAGAGCACCTTCCAAGAGTGTAGTAAGTGATGCATCCCCTGGGGCTGTTTTTCACATCCTCTCATTCGGAGAGTGTAATGCTTCAGCCTTTGCAGGGCTGGGGGCTGGAAAGGTTGGGAATCATGCTTTCCCTGCAGCAGGGGCTATATGACAGTACCCCCAGGTAGTTCAGCAACTTAGCTGACTTGAAATAGAGCACTGGAACAAAATACGTTCTGAGTGATTTTTAAGTAAAAGCTAATGTGAAAATGTGGGAGCTTGAACCAAGGTAAACACATTAAATTTAAAACGATTTTCAAATGTAGTAAAGAAAAAAATAGCTTTCCTGCTCTTGAAATTCCTAAAGGACACATTTTTCCTTATGAGTCACGATTTAATTAGATTATATTTTATTAGACATTCTTTACAAATTTTAAAATACTGCTATTATACATGCACAAAGGAAAATCAGTTTGAACAATTGTATGTAGGCATTCATTGAAGTCAACCACAAAACAGGAACATTTTATGTCAGTTATCAATGTACTTGATATGTATATCTAAAGTGCATTATGTTACAAAAAATATAGAAAGTCAGCAGCACCAAGATACTTTCACAAAATAAATACACCAGTCAACAAAATAAATTATGGTAAATGTGACAATAATAATTGTCTTAGCCTTAGCAAAAAAAAAAAAAAAAAAAAAAAAAAGGAAAATTCACAATAACCAAATGTGCAGTTTCAGAGAGCAATGGGGGGAAAAGGTTTTATTCTGAGCATTTACAATATTTACAAGTAATAAATATTTTAATACTTCCCATATGTTCACTATTACAGAATACTGCAATATGTCTTCCAAAAATCTCTTGCTGAAAATGTCAGCGCCTCCTGCAACGAAAAGAAGGACAGAAAAAATATAAAAATTAATTTTCATTCCAAATACAGGGACACAAAATTAATAGCAAGAGTGACATGGACTATAACGAGTGTACATTGCTCGTAAATATGTGCAATAATAGGGCAAGAATGCTACAGTTTTAGACGTCTTTTCAAGACCTCTACTATATTTCCTTTGATGCAACTCAGGTAGCTATATGAAGACCTGCAGTTTGTCATGACACTGAGGCCATCTATTCCACGCTACTGTACACTCAGAGAAACAGGAAGGGGCTTTAGTTTTCTTTAGAGCCTTATGCAAGAAGATTCCCAAGTGCTACAGGTAGAAAAATTGTATCAACCTATAATAAACACACCAAAAAAAGTACAGTTGGAGAAACGAGAAATTTCTTTTGAAGGTAAGAGAAAGAAAGTCCTTATTGGGCACTGTGGCAATCGTGCCCCTGCTCTGTTAACCGCTTGGGTGTGGTGTTGGGCTTTTTGCTGGCATTACAACAGTCTCCCAAGGCTTATTTGGTCTATCTTTCGCACTGAGAGGCCACCTGTTAGACAAGGGTCTGTTTACTGTAGAGTTAAATATTTCTATGCTGTCATGAATACGAGTAAATGCAGTACTCGTACAGTAAAGGCTGCTCAGGTCTGGAAGCGAACTGCCCCTTGATAGCGTGTCTCTTTAAGTGCTTGATTGAATTGAAAGACTAGAGTCCTGAAACTTTCTTGTCCTGAAAGACTAGAAATCCCCTCCATGAGCCAAAGAGCTGGGTCCTGAAAGAAAACGAGCATCTCGTCATGTTAAGCTCTGACTCCTGTTGCATTCAGTCAAAGCTGAAAGAGTCAGATGTATACAATTCTAAGATCTGGGAGTTTTCGAAGGGATGCTGGCAGCCTGGTGTGAGTTCCGCACTCCTGCCTTCCTTGTGAAGGCATGAGAACAGAAGCAGAGCCTGCTTCTATCCTGGCAGTATATTTCTTATACTACGATGTTATTTTAAGTTACTTCTTAGCGGTGCTGCAGAAAATGCTGAATGGTTGGGCTTTTTTCCCTTCTGTCCCTGTGAACAGCACATTTCTGTAACGCACGTTGGTTCCCTGGGAAACAGCTATAGGGTGGAATGCGAAGCTATAGGATGGAGCGTGATTCGCTCTGTTGCTGGACTGATCGCCGAAGCTGTGGGTAGCGTTCCACATGGCAGACGTGTGTGGGCGTGAGACACACACAAAAAGCAAATCCTTGAGAGTTTAAGAGGGTTTTTTTTATGTGCACATTGAATATGAGACTAAATTTAGAATTAGGGAGTCTACTCATTCGAAAGGTTTCTTAGGAAATTAAGTAATAACAGCTTAATTGAATTGGAATGGGAATATAGCTGGAAAGTCCATGAGAAAGTCTTTTTTAAGTGCCTGGAATGGAAAGCCTAGCATGAAGCTCCCCCCTAATAATTAGCTAGTAATATTAGGGTGTATTCAGGCTACATTACAATATGTATAATAATGGCACACAGTTCATACAGTGTGACTGTATATGTGGGTCTGCATTATGCAGGCCTACTTTTAAGAGGTTGACATTTTCATTTTGGCTTGGATTTTAGGCTTTGTTTTAGAGTTTAAGCTAAGCCACATTTTGACAATGGGCTCTGTACTAATGACTACTTGCAAGCTGCTTTGTGTGATTTGGTCCCAGATTTTGCAAGATTGCCTTCTTTTATGAGATACATCCTGTTGTAAGTCAAAAGATCTAGAGAGCACATTATTTTTGGTCTTTTTTTCTGACCTAAACCCAACATTTTGAGACTGAGCTTGTGCAGAGGGAATTGGCATGAGGATTTTAGTTCAGTGTGTTGAGCAGAAAAGAAGCACAGAAGGGAAAAGCAAGCTTAAACTTTATCTTTGTACTTCCTTGACATTTGCCCTACTGCTTTATGTATAGCCACTCCCTCACTAGAAAGTGATGATGGTTCTCCTAAGCTGCAGCTAACCGTAGGGGTGCTACAAAAGCAGCTTCTATTCGTGTAGCATGTGGAAATCCTGTCTGCACACACCTTCCTTGTCCCCCACCCGCAGATAGAGCAGAAGTTCCTGATTCAGCTCAGGACAGCTGAGGATCCAACCTCACTCAGATGTGGTCATCCCTCCATCTAAAATGTGCTTGCCCACCTTGTGCCAACAACTGCATAGACAACTGCATTGAACCTGGCTCCCCCTAAAGCACATGTCAGGGAGTTGGGACTTGCTTTCATTTAAAGTTTAGAAATTATATCTTTTACCAGCCTACTGGGATAACTACAAGCTCATATACTAGCAGTTCTTAAGAGCTGAACCAGCACATTATGCTCTATCCTTGTGAAAGGGGAATTTTGTTTTCCTGTTTTATTGCTCCTCTTTGTTTAATCATTTTCAATTAATTATCTAAAATATAGGTCCTCTTTAGGAATCTGTTTCTTGCCCTGGAGAAATACTGCATCTCGGGCAATAATATCAGTAAGGTAAAGTTGGAGATTGCCTTCAGCAGTCTGGGCTCCACTGTAAGGCTGACTGCCTTCAGCCATCCAACCATACTTGAAACAGAAAGGCTAAACTAGGAAAATCAACAGGGTTGTACCTGTCATTCTTTTACATATCCAATTGGATATACAACCAAAGACAGAGTAGTAAGAAAAAGAAATAACAGCCAAAATGCTGTAGGATGTGTTTTCCCTGCATTCCAGATGTCTATGTGCCAAAGACATGCTATTTATTGGCCACCACAGTTCCTCAACACCTGTTGAAACATCAGGTGACTCCTGACTGCAACATGCCTTTCCTAAGGCGCTGAGACAAACCAACCTCTCGTACTTCACCACTTACTGCTACAGCCATGCTAACTGGTTTGTGGTGTGGGACACAGAATGCCTAGACCTAAAGGTCCGTAACTCCTTTCGATGCCAGCAGAAGTTGAGGCGATGGAGCACGTTGCAAACTATGGCCCGTGAAGCTTAACCCAAGGCTGGATTTTAGTAAATCCCACAGCTGGTGTCTTTTTCTAAGGGATTTACTGTGAGCAAGCGGCACTTCTCTTATGTTCCTATTCTTCCAAAGTGAAGGGGAGGAGAAGAGAAAATGGTGGAGTTTTTGCTGTTGTAAATGCAAACATTTAAGGAGAACTGAGGAGTGGACTCCTTCGCTTAGTCTGCAAGTGTGCGGATTTCCACTCAAGCTGAGATGGCTGCAAGTGGATGAGTCGCCTGGGGCACCTGGGCTGAAGTCTCCAGCTCACCACTGCCCTGAAAACCCTTTTACATGAGGGAAGCTCGTCTCTCTCCAAAAGCAGTGCTCAACATTTTTCAGCACCAACGTAATTGTTTCACGAGCTGGTAAAAAGATGGAGCTGAATTAAAAAGTCCTAATGGCAGGGAAAATTTTATGGCGAAAGGCTGGTCCGCATTGTTTGCAGATATTACTAAGAGAGAAATTTTCCGTGTTCTCCCCTAAGGTTAAACAGTAAAATGAAAAACTGTAAAGTAAGGGTAGGAAAGTTGCCAAAAAGGGGAGGCGTTGAGAGGGAGGAAAGAAAACTTCGCCATTTTATAGATGCAGTGCCTTAAATAAAACTCAAAGCTTTCAATCTGCTGGGGCCCAAGTGTGGGACCAAGATCTGAAGTGAGAGACACCACGGTTTAAACAGGAAAGGAAATTTTAATGGCCACGATGTGCTTTCTTTTTGCAGAAATGTCTTTACTTGTTACTCACTCAGCTTCAGGAAGCTCATTTTGTCATGGGAAAGAACAACTTTGTCACCAGTGCAAAGTGTAAAGGGTACTTACCTCCAGAAAGCACCTTGAGACTGTGCACTGCTTGAAAAGCCACTGCCCAGTTATGAGCATAAAGGTATGCTATTACTCCAGGCTTGGGTGAGACCTCAGCCTAGCACACCAAAGGATAACAATTTCAACAAATATATGGTATGCCCCCCAAAAGGATGTAGCAGGATTACCTTAAAGTGTGATTATGTGTAGTAACAGCGTTGTCCAAGAGTGGGCTCTCGGTCATGCCACTTCCATACATGCCAGAATTTAGCCAAGTCGAGCGGGCTCGCCTCTTTTTCTTCTCTTGTTCCTTACGTTTTCCAGGCTTTGCTTTCTTTTTCTTCCCCGATGCCTTCAGAGGCTGCTCCTTGTAGGTCTGTGATTTGTTTGTCTCCTGAGTTAGGTATCTGCCCTCATCTTCACTACCAAATCGGACAGGGTAGTTCTTCGTGTTGGTAGCAGGCTTAGGGTTAGGTGAAACCTCTGAAGTTGCACGGATTTCTGCAGTGTTGACACCTTCAATTAAATTTTGAAGGAATATTCTTCTTCGTAAGTCTTGGATTGACTTGCCCTTGTCATGCAACAGCTGGTGCTCTGATACAGCCCGTTTGCTAAAGAAAGAGAAGAGAGGAGGGGAAAAAAACTTTTAGGATTTGGTTATTGCCCAGTACTTGGCAGAGTTCTTCTCTCCACTGGCAGTGGCAGCCACAGTGACCGTGTACCAGCTTTCAGGCTTGGAGACATCCAGTTAAGTCAGACTGCTGGAACAAGTCCTGCTTCTCAGAGTAGCTGCTCCCTACAGAGAAGGGAAAGACCTAAGCGGGTAATAATTCTCAGCTGACCGATCATACACGACTGGACCTGGAGTTGGATTAGTCACTGCTCTGTTCTAGGAAAGTACTACATCTCTTAATATATCACACTTCAGGCAGTAAAAGCAGGAAGACAGTTGTCAAAGATAGGAAAACTAAAGGGTCAGATAATGGAGCACTGCAGTCAAGCAAGAGAAGGAATAACGAGTACTTTGTACTGAAGCCGGAAGCAGTGTTTATACAGCATCATTCTAATAATTTTCTTCTGCTCAGTAATGTGCTTCAAAAACATAAATGAATACATAAAAGTGCATTTCATTTCTAAATTTAAATGAGTACAATTGCAGGAGCATAATGGAAAAATGTTCAAATTTGGGCACCTTAAACGTAGGCACTTGAGTCCATAACGAGCTATAAAGAGAGGCAGCAGCCTGAGCATCAGCAGAGATGAGCCTCAACCACTCCTGTTGATTTTACTGCGTGGCCACTTGTGTCTAATTATAGTTTTAGATGCCTTTCTAGTATTCCATTAAGCAAGAACTTTTGGGGCCAAATTTCTTGTCTGCTGTGCTCTTTGAGTTTTATGCTAGCCCTCTTCACTGGATCTTCTTCAAGAGCATCCTGGTTTGTTTGAGTAGGTCTCTGGTACTTTTCCAGAGTTCTTGACCTTTTGGTTCACTAATCTCTGTCCTGTTTTCGAGGAACTGGGAGATGGTTAGCTATACGTCTTTTAGAGATAGATGTTGTTCTAGCAAAGAAGGTATGAAACATCTGAGGAAAGAAGATACAAGTGGCACCTGGGTAACACATAACCGTGAGAAAATACATGCTTTTTCCTTGATGTAGGATAGACGCACAGCTGCACTGTGAACCACAGAAAGCGCAAGCTGGGATTTTAGCTATGTTCCCATGAATGCTATAATACAGTTTATCCTTCCAATTGCCCTACTTCAGTGTGCTGAGATTGGCTATGTATCCTCTCATCTTGCATCAGGGTACTACATGTGACTGGATTCTTACTGGCCAAAGAAAATGAATTCACTGCCTTGCCTGTCGTATAATCATTTGGTCAGTTAGCTGGATAAGAAGTTGTTTCTGCATGTGGGTGAAATGGGAGAAGACACAGAACTGTGAGTGAATATTCCTTCCTTCCGTCCCTAATTATCCTGCTATGTTACCAGGTTTCAAAATGTGGTGGACAAAGACAGTATGCTGAATGATTGGGAGTGTTCTGTAATTTATCTTTGCCAGTCCCTTCAGCCAAACACTTTAGATTTGTGGTGGGATCAACAGTAGAGCTATTTGAAACTGGCAACTTCAAGTAGCATTGGCTTAAGAGCATCCCCTTCACTTTTTGTCTTTGTAGAGCTGCACTTTTTGAGTATTGGGTTCAAGTGACGGGTTCAAGTGATATTATGTCTCTACTACTCAGTGTAAAATTCAAACAGCAGCTTTCTCACATTCTACAACGAGACTACAAGACGACTGTTATTTTTGCATGAAGTGATACAGCAGGGATACTTGCTCAAAATCAGGCCTAGCTATACTCGCGTTTTTGAGCACATATTTGACCAAACATTGTCTATGTTTTAAGCACCCCCAAAACAGTTTTGGGTGACTTCAGACTTTAGGACAAGTGTTTTGTGCCCTTCAACTCAATGTCCCTAAGCAAAAATGCAACGTGATACTGCTGTGTTGAACCCATATTGTCTCATTATCTTCAGTGCAGCTGTGACCACTAACGCAAGCTCAAGATCTCCCCCAGGAGAACTTTTTTGACCAGTGCACTCCTTGAAGCTCTCCGATAGCCATCTCTAACAACCTTCTGACTAAGGTCAGTCTGATTTGCAGGTATGTTAAAAAGCTAGCATACCTCGGACTCCTCTGAGTGGCATACTTCTGTGCTGCTTGTCAAGCTGTCCATTGTGGCTCACGTTACACTCCTAGCTTCAGTAATCTATTTTCCCAGGATATTTGCATGGGAAATGCAGTTCTCCTTTCACTCTCCTAGTTTATAAAAAGCGTACAAAATCTTGGTGCTTTACTGAGTTTAAAACAGTACATCTCATATGTGATGAGCAAAGCTTTCCTACTGCCTCTTGTAAACTACCAAGGATAATTCCTTTTATCACAGACAACCTAAAGCTGCCTTAATCCTGTAATGTGTATTTGGTCAATTTACCCACTGTGACAAAATCTTGAATCTCTAAAGCCTGTTATTAAAGTCCTCTTGATTGAAAAGCTATTCCATTTTACAGACCCGAAACCTAAAGATTTGGTTCCAGTACACACAAGGCAGTCAAAGAGCATTACAAGATCTACATCTTGTGTGAGTGTGCATTTCCAAAATAATGCAGGGATTGACGTGTGAGGGGTTAGTGTGCCAAAGAGGGTGGGTTTCTTTTTAAATGTCTGTATGATATCTAGCATCAAGTCTGGCCCCAAATAACACTCTGCTATTCCAGATGATTGTATAACATTACGTAGTGTTATATTTCACATGACTTTTATTACTCAGCCAGACTTAAGGATTACATTTTGCCTACCAATTTCCTTTGTATGCTCTAGATCACAAATCTTCTTAAAACAAAGAAGATGTGGTAGATACATATCTCTTTGACCTTCTGCCTCCTTCTGCCTCAGTTATTCAAACAACTCCTGTGTTTGTAAATCAGGGAAAAATACTTGCCCAAGAAGGCTGATGTAAGAAGTGCTTCATAATGGAGATATCAACAATATCTCACCCACACACTCAGAGTAGGAAGGCAATGGAAACTGGAATGATTGCATTCACATATTGGGTACGGTATGTAAAAAAATATTAGGCTGTTAGGGTTAAGATGACCCACTAGAGGTCCCTTCCATCCTTCTATAAAATGTGCCTCTCATTCAAGGAAAAAGTCTGACCCCAAACCAAGTGCAGTAAATGCTGAGCTTACATGTGGTAGGCACTTTTGAGAGAAGGATGTTGATGGTTTGTATGTCACCAGGGTGTCCAAACTAATTACGGTATCCAAGTACACTATGCACATATGGGACTTAATGTCTCATCATGGGGAAAAGAGTAGAAATCCAAGACTTATGACTATTCTGACTTCATGTACTTCCAGGTAAGCTGTTCTTTCCAGGACCATGCAGTCTTCATTTTTTTTCACTGGCTATCTAGCGTCACTGAGAGGCAACATTCTTTAAGCAACAACTTTCTGCCTCAGAGTTGCTCTTATTTAACCGTTGTTATCCTTAACTATTCACATTGGGTCTGATCATAAGTTCAGCAAAATAACTCATCTCTCGGTCTGGATTTTGCAAGACCAAGTGCCCTTGCCACTGTCTCCAAAGGGAGTGAAAGCAGCTCAACCTATCTCAGGGTTAGAAAAAATATTTTGAACAGATATGGGGACATGATGCTGCAATATCTGGGCATGCTGATAAAAATATCTAATTTCATTTTGAGGCATTACTGGGTTTCTCAGAAGTTCTTTAGCAGCTAAAGCATTTCTATAACAAATAATATGCCTGGCATTCTTTTCTTGGGCTAATTTGCCATTGCTTTCCATGGGAGATTTTCCTCAGTAAAGTCTGTAGAACTAGGCCTATGTCATTTTGATTATTTTTGCATGGCTATAATAACGTGCTTCAGTATTTTCATCCGTTACTGGTTTAAGCCTTTGACTGAAAAAAAAAATATCTCTAGGCTTAAGTGAGTTATTAACCATTAACTCTAGGAATGGTTTGTGGTGATATTAAAACAGGACACATGTTTGAGTGTGGTGTCTGTGTTTGTGCTGTACCCACAAACAAAACTACGTGAGTGCCACTAACTGACAGCTAACTGGTTTCTTCTGTGTGTTTTACATGCCATAGCAAAGAGGGAGCTGAGAAATGCATTTTGACTGTTTAGCTTCCACTTTATTTTCCCCCTGTCAGAATGGAATGGGGATGTTGGGAAGACCTCTAATCCTGACCTTTAAAAACAAGTGTTAGAACAACACTAGCTTCAAAAAGAGAAAGAGTATTTCTTAGCAAATCTAACTTTTTTAAAAACAGATTTGGCTTAGGTCCAATTCAGAGTTTCCTAGCCAAGAAAATACAGCATTTGACTGTACTTCAATTATTTTCAGTTTTTTTTATTTCTGAAACTGAAGTTTGGTTCCTCTGTATCCCAAAGAAGAAAATAGTCTCAAATGAAATAAATAGCTCAACAATAATTTGCAGGAGTACAAAATAGCTAAGCATTAATGGACTGGGAGGAATTATCAGCAATAACATGTTCTACACAATTTGCTGTAGGAGATTTGTAATAGCTGTCTGCCTGGTGCCAAGGTTTAGGTGTGTCTGAAGTCACTTCACCTGGGGGATTTTTTTTTTGTTGTTGCTTAAATGGCAGAGGAAGTGCTATTTGGAGATCTTGTCCTTATGTATGTAATCAGTTACAAGGAAACCCATCTGAAATTCAGTTTGCTGTGTCATGTTTCCCAATAAGTTGTGATTGGATTTTCCAATCCTCTTTCTCCAACCTGACTTCCTTTTGAACTCAGTAACAATACAGCCCTCCACAGTACGACTGAAGTGTTTCTTCCTTAGAAAATCTGATGCAAGTCCAGTGAAAGCCAGTGAGTTAGATGTGTGAGACAGCTGCCTCTACATCAGCCCAGTGGCTTCTCTTCTGCACTTTGCATAGCGGTATTAGTATAAACCATGTTGATTATTTTGGAAAGAGCAAAAAGGTCATTTCCTGAACAGACTCTCTTAAGTTACATTATCATTTATCAAAAAAAAACCAAAACAAAACGCATCTGCGTACAAGTCAAATACTGGACTCTCTTTGGATTATTTTTTTTTTCCTGAAGCAGCAGAAATCCAAAGAAATTGTTCAGTACTTCACTTTCATGACAGCCCTCACTACTGTGCGTTTTCCCTACCCTTATCAATAATGGCTGCATGCCAGGGCTGAAAAAAGTATACGGTACTTAGTGTAACATGCAGCACTTTGATAAAAGGGGATGCTCTCTACCTGGACCTTCCCAGGGCGCAGAAAGGTGCAGGGGCAGCAGCGCATGCTGGACAAGCAGCCAGCTGCACTGCTGCTCTTTCCCCTCGGGAGACCCTCAGATTTAACATCTCCCTCCAAAGAGCTTTCCCCAACAGCTGAAAAGCGCTCTTTCCCTGCCCCAAACGCCCTCTGCCCATGGCTTGGGCACCCCGCAGCGAGCACCTGGGGCAGGTAACCCGGAGCCTCTGCGCTGCTGGAGGCTGCAAACCTCCCCCCGCCCCGGGCTGCTCCCGCCGCCCGCCCCGGCGCTGCCGGCCCGGGGGGACGGGGGCCGGCCGCTTCCCTGCCCACCCGCACCCAGAGAAGAAGAAAGCCAGAAAGAGGAAAGAAAAAAAAAAAAGAGAAACTCACAGTCTGCGGCTGATCCCCTCTACTGATCTCCCGTAAGAGGGCACGGAATAACTCAGCAGAAACACTGCGAAACTCCACTGCTGGAAGAGTTTAGTGAACATTGTATCCTCCGGGTCTTAAAACCTGCAAGGAAAGGGAGATCAGTCCCGAGGGACACATGCGCCAGCGCCGTCCCCAAGCAGTCCCTGCTTTCGGCTCTACCGGCTCCGAGGTTGTGAAGGAAAAACAAACTTTCGGAGCCCTCGGCAGCGGCTCACTTCTTCCAAACTTCGCTCCGTCTCTCCCCCTTGCTGCCTGCCTCTCCCTCCTTCCTTCCCTCCCTCCCTCCCTCCCTCCCTCCCTCTCTGTCTCTCTTGCCCGGAGGCAAGATCTCTCTCAATATTAGTTCAAAAATCATCTAGCTCATATTTGAGTCGGGTTAGAGAGAGCGTCCATTTGTCTCCCCGAGCCCTCTTCAATTCTGGTCCTCTAAGCGGCTGTCTCAGGGCTTTCAGTTGCAAGCGAAGCCCTCTTTGCAGATAAGGAAAGATTCCCAAAAGTCAGCTCAGCTGCCCTCTTCTTTGTAAACACAGGCGCGGACAAACACACACACACACACACACACACACACACACACAGAGAGATTCGTCGGGGTGTCGGGGGTGGGGGGGTGGGAGAGCATCTATACATCTGTCTTGAAGTATACCTCTGGGAAAAAAAAAAAAAAAGTCAGGTTCACGTCCTCTGCTTCCGGAAAGTTGGGTCCAGAACAGTGACAAGGAAAGTGAACTCAAGCAGAGAGCGCTGCCCAAATCGGAGAGCCCGAGCGGTCCGAGAAGAGCGGTAGCCCGGGGAGGCTCAGGGGCTGGGAGTCATGCTTGGCTCCGCAGGTTGGATTGGGCTGGAGCCTGCGATGTTCACACGCTCCGAAGCAGCTTCTGGGAGACCTGCGGGAGGACGGAGGGTTTTTGCAAAGAGATGGCGCCCTAGGAACATGTGCGGAGAGAGCGAGAGCCCGGGCGGGATACCCACAGGCAAAAAGGAGACTTAGAAATCAGCGCTTCCCGGGACCGGAATCAAAAAGAAGCGAAGAAAGGGAAACACCCGACAGACAGCACATGCACTCAGGAGACCCTAAGGACTCCGGCCAAGCTCTTCGCATCTTCTGCTCCTCTCTCTCTCCCACTCCAGCTCTCCCTTTTTGTGTTTACCCCTAGGTCAGCGCCTCCCCTGCCGTACCACCGTGGAAAGGGCGATCCTCGCATCAGCGGGGACGCTTTTTAGATCAAGCCCGAAAGCCCAGCCTGCGATCGTTGCCGCCTCTCCTTTCACACACCTACCGTTGTTCGTCGCGGTTCCCCTATTAGCTGGAGGGTTGATTCCTAATGATGTTAATTGTACGCTAGTGAAAGGGGAGGGGGGGCTAAGGGGGAGGGCTGGGGGAAGGACTCGCAGTCTATGAACACAGGCGCTCCTGGCCAAAAAAGTAGATTAGTGGAAAGTTTTCTCCTCCTCTCCCTCTTTCGCCTTCCACTTCTCCCTCCGTCAATCTGGCCAGGGCGTTGCAAATATCTGTGTCAGGTTGGGCTGCCATGCGAGGCGGGCAGCGGCGCGGGGCTGCGGAGGCAGCGGCGGCGGCGCCCGGAGCGGCGGGAGCGCGGCCAGCGCCCCCCCCATCCCTGCGCCCCGCCGGCAGCCCCGCACCCCCGCCCCGACGGAGGGACCAAATTTTTCCATCACAGGAAAACACTTATGTAAAACCCAAAGGTAACACAGTCCGCCCCTTTATACAGCCTGCTTGCGCAACAAACTGTCCCCGGGTATTCCGAAGGAAGGTACCGGCAGAAAGCCCGGGGGTTTTGGTGCGCCCCTTGCCCCCACCCCCGGCGGCTCTTCCAAAGGGAAATGCTTTGCAAGCCAATCTCCTGTTTGACGGCAGAGGATGGGCACGCTGTGGCCCTGCCCAGGCGGGCAGCAAAAACCACCTGGGGACGCCGGCACCGTCCCTGTAGCATCCCGGGACCCCGCATTCCTCCGCGGCCGCGCACCCTTCGCGGGGCTCCGCTCCGCGCCCCGTCGAAACCTCCCCGGAGCAACCTGCCCACGGGCACCGCTGCTGCCCCCAGGTACGGAGGGTTCGCTGGTTTCTGCCACTGACAGCCTGATTTACAGCAAAAGCTTTGCCAACACCCTCACAAGCCGCAACAAAACACCGAGGTGTGCCGGCTGGTTGCTCCTTCCCATCCTCTCCCCGTATTAAGGAACGCTTTCTGGAGAAAGTTTAGGAGGAAAGCAAAGCATTTTTCTACCTGCAGGTTATTTTTGCGTGCAACGACACTTGCTGCCACAATTTAAAAGCCCGGCTCCTTAGCCAAATTTCATACCACATAGGCAAATAAAATCGAAAACCTAAGAGCTGAAATAGAAATCATGCTGAAAACATTAAATCGTTTATGCTGTAAATACATTCCCTGAACACCTGGTAGGCTATAAATTAAAATGTATAGCTAATAGGCTTCTTTGATTTACACTGCCCTTTCGACTAATTAAAAATAATTGTGACATCCCCTGAAAACAGCCCCCACACACTCATACGTCTGTTGCTGATGTTAAAGGTAAAACGTCCATCAAATATTTTTAGAATTTCCTTTCTTCCAGAAATAAATAAAAAAAAAACCCAAACCAACCACCCCAACCCTTACAGACTCAGGAAAAATAAATAGTCTTTATAAACTTGGAATAGTGCAGTTTCTTCACAATTTATTACTTCACCTTTTCCTTGAGTTACAGCCCTCTGTGCCTCTCAGAGATCACCCTGGCCAACAGTGGTTGATCTTCTCAGCAATCGCTTCCAAAACTATGTCCTATCCTTAAGAAAAAGAAAAAAAAAGAAGTGAAATAAATCAAAAAGTAATACTTTTCAAAAGAAATCCAGCCCTACAGAGTTTTTATTCTGCCTGTAACAGATTAGTGCTAAATAAAGGGTGTTAAAAGCAGGTGCTTCTCTCCCTTGCTGCTCTTTTTATTGTGAAGAACAGAAGCTTCTCCTAATATATATAGTGAGGGAGACCCTTCTCTATTGCTTTTATTGAAAAGACCAAACTTGTGACATCACTAACCACCTTCCTATGGCTGAGTTTGCCTCATCTCTGCCTCAGTGGGCTTGGAAAAAAAAAATACAACCCAACTATGGCTTTGCTAATATGGCAGGAACTGAGCAGTGCCAAACCCGTTTAGGAGACTTACTATCATACCATGATACCATGCCCTTCCCCCCCTCCCCCTACTCCCCCCTTTCTCCCCCCCCACAAAGTCTGTTTGTCATCTGCAACAACCGGCACAGCGCTTTTTCTCCTGCCACCTACACAAATGCTTAACCCGTGAGCAAACTCCTCCTGGTACCTAGCTTCACGCAAGCCTGAGCCCTCCTCCGTGGCGGGACGGGGCGAAAAATCCCCTCTAGCAGGGTTTAAACCCCCCTTTTCTCCACCGGGGCGGGGGATGAGCGCCCGGGGAAGCGGCTCCCGGGAGGGACCCGCCGCCACCTGCAGCATCTCACCCCGCCGGTCCTTGCCGCTTCTCCCTGACAGGTCCGGGTGTTCCCTGCCCTCGGGAGCGGTGGGGGTGAGAGGATGAGGCTGGAGGAGAGGAAGGACCGGCGGAGCGATGCTTTGGCGCAGGTGTGGGGACGGGAATCGCGCCGTCCGGCTTCCCCACACCTGCTCCAAAGCATCGCTCCGCGCATGGGGCACCCCCGGGCACGGCTGGTCCTGTGTCTAGGAGCGGGGAAAAGGCACAGTTTTGTCCGTCTTTCACCTGCCGGGGCCTCGGTTACGGCAAGGTTCCTCGCCAAGGCGAGGAGCTTCCGGAGGCTGGTTGTTTTCCCAGCCGGGGCGCACGGAGGGTCCGGTCGTTTTGTTGGACCTGGAAAAGGCTTCAGCCGCGGGGAGGTGAGGCAAAACTCTGTGTTTGCCTTTCTGGGCAAGTCCTCCCTGCCGTGACAAGGCAAACCTTATCATTTTAGGTTTTCTTCCTCCCCTTTCTCCCCTCTTCTCGCCTCAAAGACAATGAGATTTTGGAGGGATGCCGCGCTTGGCTTCTGCCTCCTTTTTCCATACGTATAAACAGGCATAAATCAGCTTTCCTACGAGGAAGTTGACCTGGGAGCTTGGCTAGGAAGATAAGTCCCTGTTCCAGGTTTGGCACGTAATTCCCGAGCGGGGAATAGGGCCAGGGGCTGCGGGCGGGTAGGTGACCAGGCTCCCCCCAAAAGCCGCTCAGTAGAGAAACCTTCCCTTGAAAGAAAAGCAGACAAGTGGGACAAGTTCAGCTAATTGGGGAGGAGGTGACATCGTAGCCTTAGAGAGACAGAAGGAAATAATGACTAACCCCCGCCCGGTGCTAAATCCTCAGTTCTACAAACTTCCCATCCTTCACCTTTGTGAAGTTCTGCCTCTCCCTCCTCCCTCTTGTTTTATTCACAATAAAACTTTTTCGTCATTTCCCCTCCCGGTTTTCTATAACCTCAGTTGCACTCGTCCAGGGCTTCGGTTCAGACGGGGAGTTTAACCTCCCCAGTCTTCCCAGGGTGGAAAAAATGGTGTTCAGCAAAAAAAGAAAAAAAAAATTACAAAAAAAACCCAAACAGGCGTGCAGACTGCTTCAGAGTCTGGTGGGGAAGGGAAGGGAGCGGCAGAACAGCGATTACTGGACTCGTCCTGCGAGCACCAGAAATCCCCTGAGACTTGCACAACCCCTGTGATCTGGGAAGGTTCAAAGCCAGCGAACACAGCTCTCTGCAGGCGAGGTGCGAAGTCCCAGTGGTTTGGGGTTTTTTTTTTTTTTTTTTTTTTCAAAGCTCCCAGGGTGGTCTTGAGGGCATGGCTGTTATGCAGCTAGTAGCAAACGCAATTGCTTGCAGATTTAGGCAGACTTTCTAGCATATACTCATTCTTGCCCGCAACCTAGCCTTGCTGCGTTCTGCCGTCCCCAGCTCCCGTAAGGGTTGCCTTCCTCCCCTCTGACTCTCCCGCGGCTGTCAGGGGTGAGAAACTACTCAGTCCACGTCTGACGCGGTGTAATCTTCTAATTGGGTGAAAAGATTGCCTGGGGAGAAAGAGAAAACCGTGTTTTTCCTCCCCATCAGCAAGACCCAGACGTGTTAAGGCACTCCCATCAGCGCACGCTGATCTCCTTTATTAAACAATGATAGAGTAGCTGAGCAGAGCTGCCTCTCCCACTCGAGAAGCAGCCGGAGCTCCCCAACTTCAGCTATTGACACAGACACAATGCGCGGTTTATTCAGACAACGTGCATTTAATTTAATGCGCTCGAGAAAGGAAAAAAAAAAAAAAAAAAAGAAAAAAAGAAAAAGTTGTGTGGAACTGAGGAGGGTTTTGCCAAATCTTCTGTCTGGTTCCTAGAATCCAGTAGACACCGAAAGGGAATAATTTTCAAATTTGAGGGCAAGGAGTCGGTTATTAATTCATCAAGCCTGTCCCTACTATCTATAGCCCCGCGGTGCCGGCGGCTGGCACCCCGCGGCGGCGGGGCGGGCTCCAGCGGGCGGCGGCGGCGGCGGCGGCGGCGGCGGGGCCGGTGCGCCCCAGTGAGCTGTCCATGGTGGTGCGGGACCGGCCGCCCGCCACGCTCCGCTCCGCTCCGCTCCGCTCCGCCCACCCCGGGCAGCCCCCGCCGCCCGCCCCGGCACCGGCTCCGGCTCCGGCTCCGGCTCCGGCTCCGGCTGGGTGAGGAGCGAGGTCGCAGGCCGACACGTCCTGCGTTACCGTCTCCCTGACCCTTGCTTTTAAGGTGCAGCGATCCACCCGGCCGACGCGCGCCGTTTCTACTCATAAATGTACTCGAATCCTAAACTGTGGGGTATGGTCAACCCGAAAGAAAGAGGCAGCTATTGCAGACCCCCGTTGAAAGGAGACTTAGCAAAAGTACCCACTCCAAGCGTTCATGGCGCTTGAAATGACGATAGTAACCATGCTTTCAATGACGCGCGTATTTTCATTTAGTCCTCTGCAACCTTAAGCTGTTAAGCTGCCCCTGTCTAGGTCTGGTCTTGACTTCATCTTTAAATATCTCTTAATATAGATTGGGCTGTTTTATTTGCTGTATTTTTGTGACTGAATATCTATTAAGTACCAACAGGAACAAAAATGTGTCTGGTCTATTTAACTTACACAAAACCATTACCAAGCTGGGCTGGCTGGAGAACAAGAATTCAATTTAAAGGAGGGGGGTGGGGGTAGAAGGATTGCAATTTGTTTTTGTGCTATGTTGGAACAAAATCCAGCCCTTTATAGACATTTTCCTGAGAGGAGACAGACTCACCTCCCGTCTTGGAATAGCTTAGTGGTTAGTGTACTCATCTGGGATTGTGGGACACCAGAGTTCAAGTCCTTCCCTTCTCTGATTCAGAGCCCTAATCCCTGGATTGTTGGCTTCTCTCAATTTCATCCCAGACCTAAAACCCTTTCCAATGACATTTGTGATGAATTGATATTTTCCAATGGGTGAAAAAAGAATGTTTAGTTAAGGAAAAATTCCCATCTGACGGTTATGCTGAGCAGCCTGGGATTTTTGATTAAAAAAGGAGAAGTCCAGACTGCCATCACACAACAATGGAAGGGAATTGCAATTAGTGAAAATAAGTGGTGTCCTAGGAAAAAGGAAGGAATCTCCTTCTTCAGTAGTGCACAGGGCTAGTGTGATTAAGGCATACTTTCTTTAGCTTTAAGTTTGCAGATTAATTTGAAAAAAAGAGGACTCTATGCTTCCCCATGGGCCAGAGGACTAGTATGGTTAAGGTATGCTTTCCTTAGATATAGTTTTGTTTGATTTGTTTTTTCCTATTTCTTTAGCAACTGGAACACAGGAGAAAGTTGCACCTAGGATCATACCTAGCCTCACTTGACTTCCTAGCTCAGAAGGCAGGCTGCCTTTCCACACCTGGACTTGTGGAAATAACTTGTTTGTGTGAAGCTTGAAGTCATGCCTATGAATCTGGACAGCAAGGTACCGTAACATGCTCTATCATGAGCATAGCCTTCATTTGCTACCATTTCTTAAATACATATCTTTGTTTTATGCATTTTATTTTTCATTAATCTAATTATTTTTTGTAACCTCCTTTCATACTACATTAATTATCCATTTTCATATCCCTAATTCAGTGGATATGGAACTGAACTGAACAAACTGCATCTTTAAACTTTTCCCAGAAGCCATGGGATCTGGTCCAGCTCTCACTGAAGCCAAACTGATTCTCTTCATTCACTTTATTTGGATGGTGGTCAGCCTGATGTCCCATAGGGTGCGAAGCCCAAGCTGTAATCAGCAAAGTGTAATGACCACCTGACTTGCTTTAAAGAGGCTATGCGCAGTGAAATGTAGCCTGTAGAGTTGCCCGTGATACGCTGCATAATCAGCTTGAAGCAAGCACGTTTTTAGAGGAGCTTCAATTAACCCTTGCAGGTTAGGGTTCTAAATTTACTGGCTTATGAAATATGGAATTCAATTAACCTGAAGGAATAAATAAGGGTAAACTATGAAAGTTATATATTAGTTGTTATTTGTTTGTCCCAAGTTGATTAAACTGCTCCTTACATCATTCTAACACCTTGTTTTACACTGAGGTTAAGTTAATTGCTCCTTCATCTCCAGTTTTCATCTATTTTAAAACCAGAAACAATAATCTGTGTGTTTGGTCTGACCACTGGTGCCCTCCAAATTGGTCTAAAAGCCGATCTTTGTTTCTTAGGAATATTAACTGTTTTATCTCTATAAAAGGCTTGAAGCAGTTTCAGTGGCTGTAGGAGATGGAAGTCTAAAGGTGGCAAAAAGTCAATAAAGCAATATTTGGCTTTAGCAAGCCGAGGTGGCAAGGTCTAATTTTCTGCTAAAACCCAAAAAGTAGTTGGAGTTTTGGCTCTGAGCAGGACTGGACATTGACAGTCAGAGTTCCTGGGTTCTGCTGCCCTTATTGAAACAACTCTACCTTCCAAGCCCTTCAGATGACTTGAATCTTATACAGGTTCTTAAGCTGGCAAATGAGGGAATGACACATTGGGGTTTTCTAAGAGCAGCCCGTATGACTCAGGGGTGGCCTCTGTAGTCATAGCGCATGTAAAAACAAAGCAAGCTATACTTAGTGCTGGCTGAGGACAGCTCTAGGAAGGATCTGCAGGTTGCTATGCTGGCAGGACTGACATCCAAGATTGTAATACACAGCCCTGACAAAGGGAGGCTGTATACATCATTTCAACCTGTAGATCAGAATAGCAGCAAGGGCTTGGCTTCTATTTTATTGGAAATATTTAAATTTCTCATTTGCTTTGCAGAATACCAGATTAGAAACAAAATCTTTAAGATGTTTTCCCATCTTTGTCCTGTTAGAGTATTGGACTTGCTGTCCACCTAACTGGACTCTCTCGAATAAGCCTTGCCCCTGAAGTATAACAAGCATGCCTAAAGTAACCAAAAGGTGTCTGCTTGATGTTGCTTTTTGGGAAGAGCCAGCAGCTGAACATGGAAATGTGACAAGCTTCTTGCTTCCAGCCATGAGTCAATTATCCGTTTTGAAATTATTAATACACACAGATAGAAAAGGCTCCTGGGCTTCCCACAAAGAAGGGCATGTGGCTATTTCAGTCCTTTTCAGAGACCCTCTTAGACCCTAGTCATTGCAGAAATCTTTCACATGTGCCCAGACCTGACAGAGCCCTTCCTTGCTTTATTATTTTCCATCTTTGAAAGCAGAGCACTAAAACTCCTACAAGAACCTTGTGCCAGGACCAGTAGAACCGAAAAACTGATGTTAAAATTGAGCTATCCCATTTGTATGGAGAGAAAGAGCTTGCAGGACCCAGGGGTGAATGTCAGACCTGATTAAATCTGTATGGTTTTTTGTTAACAATCCATGGAGTCACAGGCATGAATAGGGAAAAATTGTGCAACAGGTGGTAAGGCTTATCAGATGGCTGCTTATCACTAATTGCCCCTGAGATGCCTTTATCCTCTTTTCACCAAATATCACTATTTTTGCAACATCAGGCCAAAAGGTAACCAACGATAACAACAGCCTGGCCTGTCACAAAGGCAGGGTTTGTTATAGTCGTCATTTCTATGGTTGCACTTACTGTCAGACCGTGGCAGACTCTCCCTCAACCATTTCTTTGAGGACATGGTCATAAACTCCTTTCATGAAACCAACCACTGTGCAGCCAGCATAAAGGGTTGGGTCGGTGTGGGGGAGGAAGGGAAACAAACTTTATTTCCAGTGACTACGGATATCAGAAATATCAGCAACCCATGCTGTGGAGGCCATCTGCACACTGTGCAATCTGTCCTCCCAACAGCTTCAGAGCAGGTGTTTTTTAATCAAGGTCTCCAGGTGCTTGTTTATGAAATACTTTGACTCGAGGGACACATGCGCAGTCTGAGGAGGAGTGTGATATCTGTGCAGTCCTCTGGAATCCTGTACTCATTAGTAAGTAGTGATGATATGCTTGTCAACACCTATAGGAAAGCCAATTTGTACTAAATTATTTAAACCCAGTCAAACAATGATGATCTTATTTAAGTTGCAGGTGCTCAGCTTCAGGCCCAGGCTTGTGCAAGATGTTTACTTGTTATATCTCAAAATACATTTACTGGAAAAAAAAAAGAAAAAAACATGCATGTAAGAATGCATAAACCAGTGCCTTTGTTAAATTTTAGGCACGTTTTTCCATAAACACATAAAAGCTGAACTAAGACAGCCTTGTTAAGTTTTGCCAAGCATGGGGGTCTCCGAGATCCCATGTGTGTTCTACAGAGCTTTTGCATGGTAGATAGTATCTACAGACTGCAAATGAGCGTAAGGGCTCTGCTGTATTTGGTGCCATACCGTCCTGTGGTACCAAAAATAGATTCTGCTTAACAATCCGTTCTAAGCACAAGTTGCAACAGGGAAACAAACCAAGCAAATAGGGAGAGGACAAATGGGATAACAATAAACCCAAATCCATTTCAGTTAGCTTTGTATCAGTCCACCCCACTGCCTATAAGGGAGTAACTGCCAAACATCACGGCAGAAGTAAAGCTTCAGGTGGAATTTAAAGGTGTGTAAGGAAGTGGCTTAATGGCGTAAGGGACACAAGGAGGCAAAGCACAGAGGGGTGCGAGGTAGATGTGGATGAACAGGCAGGGAAAGCTGGTAGTGCTAGTAGCGCTAGTGAAGATGGGAATGCTGCAAGAAATGAACATACAGGTATGGTGCAGTTCAGTTGTGAAAGGATTTAGAGGGATAAAAGGTGGAGAGTTTTTTTGTCATTTTAGAGGGGGGTAGGTAGCAGAAGGCCATGAATGGTATAGATTGTAGGACTGAAACAACTATCATAGAGGATGATTTGGGCAATTCTTTGAGTGGACCAGGAGGTGAACAGCTTGCAATGGCTGAGGGTTAAGATGCAGAGGGTGAAGCACTCAGGTGAAAGTTTTGTATTCAGGATACATTCTAGAGATGTTGAAAGAGGAAAATATTTGAGTATAAGCCAAGTGTTGGAAGCATCAAAATGCCTCAAACTTCACCCCCTCCTCCTCTTTCAAGTAAAAATCCATAACCATGGACCCAAGGGACTGCATGTTTGATAAGACTCTTATCAACAGGGAGAAATAGTAAAAAAAGAGTGTGGGTTTGGAGAAGAGCTCTGCTGAGATCTTAACCTTGATTAGCTTAAGCTCAAGCCTATACAAATGAGAGATGGAATAAAGAACGGAACTAGATGGAGGTAATTCAATGTGTCATCATCCAAAAAATAGTTTGAGAGTGAATAAAGGTGCTGTGTTTAGGGAGGCCTCATAGTGTGGGTCTCGGTCCATAGTTCAGGCTCTTAGCTGTTATGGTAATGCAAACACATAATAATCATAAGGAAGGGTTCAATGACAGCACAGTGTAAAGCCCAAAGAAAGGGTAGAGGGAAAAAGACGAAAGATCGTCTGGATAAGGTTCTAAATGGCCAAGTAAAGAACCATAATGAAACACAATGCCCAGTGCAACGTGGAATTTAAACAGGGTGTTTCTGAACAGAAGAACTGAACAGTTTATGAGGATGTGGATAGAGGAGGAGATTTGGGACTCAGCCAATTGAAAGAGGTTGGAAACTTATCTGAGAGCTGCATTAGTCAAAAGAGGCTAGAAGTCAAACTAGAGACAGCTGTGAATAGTATTAGCGAGAAGGATTTGGGGGGGTGGTGTTGCAAAAGGCATGTCTCCTCATTTGAGGGGAGAAAGAAAATGGGAATGTTGTCAAGTATGGGTTCTTTAAAGACAGGAAGAACTACAGCAAGTTTAAAGTAATGCTGTGACTTTCTCTGCCTTCTTTCGTCCCTTTAGTGTAGGACAGGAATATTTTGCCAAGTGCAAAGTTCACAGGTATGTAATTTTTCTTGTATAACGTAATTCTTATAAGGAACTTCAATCAACTTCAGTTGTGTTACAACACAGCACTTTTCGGTTTTCCTGTTCCTGAACTTTTACCTTAGTATGAAAAGTATGTCTTTTCTCTCTTTTTGAAAATTCCTCAGGTTCATCACTGTCATAGAATCATAGAATCATAGAATCATAGGGTTGGAAGGGACCTCTGGAGATCATCTAGTCCAACCCCCCTGCCAGAGCAGGGTTACCTAGAGCAGGTTGCACAGGAACGCGTCCAGGCGGGTTTTGAATGTCTCCAGAGACGGAGACTCCACCACCTCTCTGGGCAGCCTGTTCCAGTGCTCTGCCACCCTCAAAGTAAAGAAGTTCCTCTTCATGTTTAGGTGGAACTTCCTGTGTTCCAGTTTGTGCCTGTTGCCCCTTGTCCTGTTGCTGGGCACCACTGAAAAGAGCCTGGCCCCATCCTCTTGACACCCACCCTTTAAGTATTTATAAGTGTTGATAAGGTCCCCCAGTCAGCCATCTTTTTTCCAGACTGAAGAGACCCAAATGCCTCAGCCTTTCTTCATAAGAGAGGTGTTCCAGTCCCCTAATCGTCTTGGTAGCCCTTTGCTGCACCCTCTCCAGCAGTTCCCTGTCCCTCTTGAACCAGGGAGCCCAGAACTGGACACAGTAGTCCAAGTGCAGCCTCACCAAGGCAGAGTAGAGGGGGAGGATGACCTCCCTCGACCTGCTGGCCACACTCTTCTTGATGCATCCCAGGATGCCATTGGCCTTCTTGGCCACGAGGGCACATTGCTGGCTCATGGTCATCCTGTTGTCCACCAGGACTCCCAGGTCTCTTTCCACAGAGCTGCTCTCCAGCAGGTCAGCCCCCAACCTGTCCTGGTGCATGGGGTTATTCCTCCCCAGGTGCCCCACCCTACACTTGCCCTTCTTGAATTTCATAAGGTTCCTCTTTGCCCAAATCTCCAGCCTGTCCAGGTGTCTCTGTATGGTGGCACAGCCTTCCGGTGTGTCAGCCACCCCCCCCAGCTTTGTGTCATCAGCAAACTTGCTGAGGGTGCACTCTATCCCTTCATCCAGGTCATTGACGAATATATTGAAGAGGACTGGGCCCTGTACTGACCCCTGGGGAACACCACTCGTCACTGACCTCCAACTAGACCCTGTGCCCCTAATCACGACCCTCTGATCTCTGTCTTTCAACCCGTTATCTATCCACCCCACTGTCCATTCATCTAACCCACACTTCCTAAGCTTCCCTATGAGGATGTCCTTTGTGGATGTCTCACTCTTGTAATAAGTTTGCCTCTTACAGTTGGTTTATACCCCGATCCCCAGGCTTTACTATCTTCATTTACTTTTGTGTACAGTTTCATTATACCCCTCAGCTATCATGGCTGTTTTAGAAACATCTTAAGTTTTACTTTACCTCCTTAAGTAATTTGTATGGAAGATACTGAGTCTTTCAAATTGCTCCAAAGAAGCAAACCAAGATGGCTAGTTCACTGACCTGAAACCATCCTCCCAAATCCCAGTTATAGCTGATTGCTTAATTTATCCTCTGTACTGGAAGGGTCCCTAAGAATATTGGCCGGGGGACATATCTGAAATTTTTCTGCATTTCTGTCATTATTTCCAGGGTCTTGCTGGAAGCACTTTATAAATTAAGTAATCACACTTTTAAGTCCAAAAGTTCCACTTACAGAATTCCATGAAAACACTGCTGTGTGAAGAAATACTGGGGTTTTATTCCAGTCTCTTTTGCAGAACTTTCATTATAAGTTTCATTATGTTGTGACAAGGCATGTGAATACAGTGCCTGGCCATAAACATAATGACAGACTTCGTAAGAAAATGTATTAATTTTGATTTATTTATATCATCATGTTTATTTTGCTTTATTTGTCATGCTACTATGTTTTTTCATTCTTTTTATGCTATCACAGAGCAGATAAACTCCATCTTTCAGTGATGTGGGTAAGGCAAAGACTGTCTGTTTACTGAAACAAACAGTAACAGCATTAGATCATATATTTTATGTGAAAGATTAACAAAAACAATCTGAATGTTGGTCCTTGATTTACTTCACAAGTTGTCTGTCTCCCTAAGTGTAGTACAGCATTAATGTAGATGGCATTATTCTAGCTCTGTGATTAGGAACAGTTTTCCCCAAGTCTACTTCTGATTTTAACAGCTGAAATCTGTTTTTATTTATCATATATAAAAGCTCATTTCTGTAATGGAGGCTATTCTAAAAGATGAAGCCATGCATGCTTAAATCAAGAAAGAGAAATCATGTAATTATTATTTATAGTATTATCAACAGGTTGGTTATTTAATCAAAACAAGCTATTTAGTAATGATAGGAAATATAGCAAGGGTCACATATACAGTAAATACCTAGCTAAAAATAAAGAAATCTATTGAGATGGTTTCCTTGCTAATCAGAAAGATGGCAAATTTTCAGGCTCAGGAAGTTCATTCAGGTTGCAACAAGGCAGCAATATATAGATCTATTTTCAGTTTACTCTTTTTTAACAAGCAATAACAATCTTCAGTCACTGCATGGCAGAATAAGGGGATGAGAGAAAATGACCGTACAAATCGCTGGAACCAGAAATCTCTTTATGGTTAGAATTTATGAATTTAGAATTGACGAGTATTTTTTCTAAGACTTCTATGCGACTACCCGTTTGCAAAGTAATGTAAAGTGTTTGGAGATGTATCGTTTGAGCTGCTGACATAATTAATGATTTCATTAAGAGCATGAAAGGAGGCTCTTGTATTTCTCTGGTGTTAGCGAGCCAAGTTCATGTCCGAACTCTAATAACCAAAGTCGCTTTTGCCGATCTAGACTGTTGGTCCTCTTGTTGCAAAACAAAAATTTGAAAGCCAAATATTATACTGGGCTGTGATACTTCCCAACATGTCAGGAGTGTGACATGCTTTAAATATGAGCAGCTACTATGGATAACATGCTGGCAGAAAACTTACTAACATCCCACATAACAATGCAAAAGGAAAGAACATAAACAGAATAACGTGCTTGCAGAAGTTGAAAGGAAACCGATTTAAAAATTACCGCTTATCCCTCCGGGTTTTCATATCAGATCCTTGCCTAGGTAGTCTGCACTCCAGAAGTAATGTTGGTCCTTGAAAATTTATGGCAATCCTAAGAAAGCTGCAGTAGGATTTGTTAAGAATAAATTATGAATTTGGGATGGCGCCCTTTTAGTTATGCCCTGACTGACTTTTCATCTCATGAGACTTGGGCTAACATCCTGAATATGTTGACATGAGTTTGGTTTCTTCATCTTGATACCTAATGAATAATAAAGATACAGCTGCTACAAAATCCATACTTTGAAGTAGTCCAGAGAAATGGAACAGAAAGTGTGCTGAAAGCCAGATTTGTGCACTAGACCTATGAGAAAACAAAGCACGTAGGAAGTACAAATCGCCAAACGGACTTCACAGAGACTACCGAAGTGCTTAAGCTGAGGAAAAGGCTGCTGAGCTTTTCTGGTTCAGAACCAAGCACAACAGGGGCTAAAATACAAAGAGGGCTAGAACCTATGTCAGGATTGAGAGGCTTTGAGGGGCTACATGGAAAACTTCTAGTGCATGCCTGGCCTCAGACAGCATTAGCCTCTTCAATGACCGTTAAGGTCGCACAATGCCCTGCATCAATCTATACTGTATATTTGTTAATTTTATAAAGAAACCGACTCTTTGGTGATGTTACAGTTATGAAATCAATGATACAAACCAACCTAAGCATACGCCTAGCATTAATCCTGCAAATAGTCATTTTTAAACTAGCATTCACATGCTGAAACGTGCACATGTATCAAAAGTAAGGACACTGTGAAACTACGTGGAGATTAAGGGGAAAATGAACCCCTACCATATATTGGGAATTCTTTTGCTGATTCATGGTAATACGTATGATGGTTTCATCTCTTCATCAAGTTGAGGATATTACATTGCAATGAAAATTAAAGGAAAATGTCATAGTTCTCTGCTTATGCGTATTATTTCATAGGACCTACACTTACACAGACCTTGATATCTAAAGGTTTCTGAGAGGCTAAGAATAACCGTATTAGGTAAGAATCAAGGTGCAGCTAGCCCATTGGATTGCCTCTGGCAGGGGCCAGTCGCAGACACACAGGCCGATATAAAGTGAATCATCTGCAGTCAAGTTCTCCCGTCTCTCAGTAATCACCGATTTAAAGGGTGACTGAAGCATGCATTTGTACCATCATTTTGAATAGCCACCAATAGACTTATTCTTCCCAAGTTTTACTAAAACCTTTTCTGACCTCGGTTTCAGTGCTGGCCTCCACAACATCCTGTGGCGGACTTCCACAGTTTAATTATTATGTTGTGCGAAAAAGTACTTCCTTTTGTTTGTTTTTAATGTGGAGGGAACTGAATTCTCCCTAATTTTTTGTGTTATGAGAAATAGGGAATAGTCATTTTCTGCTCATCTTCTCTTTGCCATTCATAATTTTGTAGACCCTATTATATTTCTCCCCTGTCATCTCTTTTTCCAGGAGGGAAGTTGTAGTCCACTTTGTTTCTCTTCCTGTGCAAGCCTTTCCTTAATTCAAGTTGTTTTTCTCGGAATAGTTATGCTCTGTAACTTTTCCACTTCTGTATCATTATCAACAAAGGACAATCACAATTATGAAACTCAGAAGTGTACAAACACACCATGTATGAATATGCAGAACTCAGGTTGCTTTTCCCTCACACATTTATAGTATTTAATTTCCACAGTAGTGGCCAATTACATACGCAGCTTCGGTGTTTCTTGTCCTGAGTGGTTACTTCATATTCTGTCCTATTGGAGTATTTGTAAAGAAAATATCAAGTTGCTTTTCCCCTCTAAGCAACCCAAAGAGATGCCAAATATGGATTTTTTTTGTTTATTTGTCTGTTAGATTCAAATAAGAGAAGGAAAACAAAGAGAAAGTATAAAATAAGACTGCAAATTCCTTATGTAATTTTCAAAGCTCTTGAAGAACCATCATGTGGCGCTACCTTTAGAAAAAAAACTTAGATTCCAAACCCCATATATAATTACCTTTCCTTAGAAGTCTTGTTCCTAAAAGTCTGTATCTCAGCTTTTGCTTGTCTGTTTGGTTGCATGTGTGTATGTGTGCAAGTATGTGTGTGTGTGCGCGTATGCTGGTGTGTGTGTGAGCTCATTCACTTTGTGCTCGGGTTAATAAGATATGAGGTCATTCTTTCTTGAGAAAGGGTTTTGTGGTCTGGCTAGAGAAAAAAAGCCATGTTCAGCATTTTAAGCTGTCTCTTGCTGGGGAACAGCTCAGCTTTCTTGAGGAGCCCACTTTTCACAGAGAGAACTGGGCATGGAATGAAGTGCTATACTTCAGGTTGCTCAGTCCTAATCCTATGAATTTATGGGACCAACATATAAAAAAAGAAAATGTGATTATTCAGACATACGTATACATGTGTCTAGATAGGCTGTGCTTTATATATAATAGAAAAATATGCTTAATATGTATTTCACATGTTTATAGCATACATATGCATATGTGTACATATTGATATGCATATGCATATTGTACATACTTGATATATACATTATATATGTATGTGTATGTAGACCTATCTATTTGTGAACAGCAGTAAGTCTGGGGAGTAACAGGAAGCTCTTCCATCTAGGGAGACCCTCTTTGAGTTAAATGACTGAGGTATAGTGTTTATGTTCATGTGAAGCTCCACTTTTGAGAACCTGACATAAATTCACATATTGCTCAAGAGAGTTGTGGTTTGGTGCCGAGTGCCTTACAGTCCTGGACTGTCTCTCTTTAGGTTTGGGTTTGGTTTTTTTTTTCCTCCTAATTTAGGGTATTCTTTTATTCCTAGCTTCTGGCTCCTTAGGGTGGATATCAGTTACAACATTTTATTTGAGTTGTCCCAAGAAATTTGTAGCTTTATTTGATAGCATTATTCATGTCAGTAGGAGATGCAGGAACTCTACATGTATCCACATGCAAAAGTTACAGCTCTGGTTGTGATTTTTAGTTATGTGAGTGCAAGACTTTGAGCATATAGGAGGCATGTGAGTTGAAAGTGCAGATATACATAAATGAGATTTGCTCAGACTAAAAAAGAAACTGACTTCTGGTAGAAAGTGGGCACAGGGTGCTTCATCCCAAAGTCAATTGGTTTGGGAAAATTTTAAGCAACTGAAAATTCAAGATTAAAAATGTGTGCAGAAGGAGAGGACTCAGGACTGATCTGGTTAGGGAGAAAGGGTTGGCAAGGGGTTATGAAACCTCATGTCTGGGACTGCATCTTGTGGTAGGGAAACATTTACCACACCAACCAATGTGTACTGGAGGGAGCTGAAAGTTCTTTCCCCTTCCCTCCTTTCTCTCAGTAAATCCACTTAAAATGAACTTTAGTTTACTATCCAAAATGCTAAACTCTACTTATGTAAACTGCACGTCTGCACCTAGAAAGCGTCCATTGTGAGGTTTTCCTGGTTTCTGCCAGTATACCACACACCTAGCAGTGCGTAGTACTGGTGAGCGAGAAGATTAACAGGTGTGACTATAATGTATGATTAAATAATAAAATCTTAAAACAAAAATGCCATTTAAAGGCTAGGTAGACTAACAGGAAAAAAAAAAAGACTTTTACCTTCATCATCACATTCTGCCTACGTGCCTCTTTCCATTTACTTTGACTTCAGAGTTGCACTGCCATTGCAATAGGCTCCCTTTTCAGTTGACACATCCAAAGAGGAACACCTCATATAACCGCACGCTGAGTCAGTACTAACGTTTAATGGGAAAATAGTAGTTGTTGCCCTTTAGGTATTAAAACAATAGCTGAAGTATTAATCATTCTACATTTAATGAAGAGATGAACAAACCTTTTCCCTAAAGTTAAGTA